>NC_058022.1:12889475-13620491 GCF_019176455.1 Solea senegalensis | reverse complement strand
TTTTGAGTGATTTTGGACGACATACTATACTTTGACATTTTTGGTCATTTTTGGACGACATACTATAATGACTTTTTTGAGCGTTTTTGGATGACATACTATACTATGAATTTTTTGACCGATTAAGGACGACTTACTATAGTATCACTTCTTTGACCCATTTTGGAAGACGTACTATACTATGACTTTTTTGACCGATTTTGGACGGCATACTATACCATGACCTTTTTTCACCGATTTTCTGACCAATGTCGTCCAAGATGTGAAAAAAAGTTATCGGTTAGTATGTTGTCCAAATTGTGAAAAGAATTGTCATAGGTTACTATGTTGTCTAAAATGTGAAAAAAAGTCTACCGCTGTATGTCGTCCAAAATGTGAAAAAAAGTCATAGGTTAGTATCTCGCCCAAAATCTGACAAAAAAGTCATAGATTAGTACGTTGTCCAAAATGTGAATAAAATGTCTACTGCTGTACGTTGTCCAAAATTTTAAAAAAATTTCATCGGTTAGTATCTCGACCAAAATCGGTCCAAAATATGACAAAAATGTCATACTTTAGTATGTCGTCCAAAATTTGACCAAAATGTCATAGTTTAGTATGTCGTCCAAAATTTGACCAAAATGTCCTAGTTTAGTATGTTGTCCAAAATTTGACCCAAATGTCATAATTTAGTATGTCGTCCAAAATTTGACAAAAATGTCATACTTTAGTATGTCATCCAAAATTTAACCAAAATGTCATAGTTTAGCTTGTCATTCAAAATTTGACCCAATGTCACAGTTTAGAATGTCATTCAAAATTTGACCAAAATGTCATACTTTGATGACTAATTTTAATTAAACAGTGCATGTGTATGTAAAAGTATCTGTTAAAAAAAAAGTGGGAAGTAACCATTGGCACCCGAACATCTGTACATTATCAAATCTGACCCTCATTAAAAAAAGTGTGGACATCCCCAGTCTAAAAGCTTCACGTTTTAAAGTTTCAATCCACCCAAAATGTTCTAGTTAGGATTAGGTTGTCTTCGTAACACAACACATACAAGATTATACATTCCGAGAAAAAAAAGCACGATTAATTCTTAAATATTGACGGATCTTTATTCATATTGAATTAAAAATATAATTTTGACAGATTCATGTAACAAAAGAGCGGGAATACATATTTCAATGTTCTAGTTTGGGAACTGTGTAAATTAACCAGTGAAAAGACTGATAATATGTGACAAGGTGAGCAAAAGATAACTTCTTCCAAACTTCGAAGTACATTTAAGCAGATTCTATAACTTTTGAATAGCAAGAAAAAGATTTCTTTTCACATTTAAATTCATAAATATTTTTTTAAAAACAGTGCGATTGCCACCAAAATCATCAAAGGAAATGCAACACACTTTACAATAGGGAGTGTAAAATAGGCCATAATAGTATTCATATAGGTGATAGGCAATATATAAAAAAATGATGATAACATTTAGCTTAGCTTAAGTTTACACAAAACCTTTCATTTTCTGGCTCAGTTCCTGCACAACTTGTGCTTGAGTGTCTTGCAATGAAAATAGAAAATATAATACAACCCACAGTATGTTGCAATTGTGAACTTGTGCATCCTTATTTGCTACAATGCCAGAACAAAAAAGAAAAAAGAAAAAAAAAAAGGTTAATATGATGATTTTGGTGCCAGTCCTTGTGTCATGTAGCCTATTATGTAGATATGTAGAAGTGGCAACTGGGCCAAACTCCCAAAACATCATGATCATATCCCATTGAATGAAAATATTAGCTTCGTGTAAAACTGTGACTTATAGACAAGATAGAATATTCAAATTCTGAAGCCAAAGTACCTACCAACCGTTATGTACAATTAGTTGTCACTGATATAAATGATCAGTCGTACAAATATTTCATTCAGATCCTAATTTAACAAAAAGAAAAATGAAAGAAAGACAAATCACACTGCAAGATGATATTGTTACATCATTCGATCAGTATTGCCACAAATGGATACACGGCAGAATATGATCTGAAATGAATGACTGTAGTCATTGGAAATATACATAGGACTATTCAAAGAAACAGTGTATAGATCCTCAAAAACTGAGAGTGTAAAGTGACACTGAAGGGTTAGTGACATTTGTGAGCAAAACACTGACAGGAAATGAGGATTAAAAGTTGAATATTCATTATTCATTAGTTTGTGAGTGCACACAGTCTCCGAAACTTTGGCACATTATAGCCAAGAAAATGAAAGAAAAAAGAATTCGCTCCTGAACAAGCGCGAAAAGGTTAAACACAAAAGGTGTGCTGAAAATACAATCTAATATATATCAAATATCAAATCATATACATATATATGTATATATATATATATATATATATAAATACATACATATATGTATATATATATATAAATACATACATTAATATATATGAAACATAAGATACAGTAGATAGTTGAGAATGGTGCAAAAGGAAATAAAAACATAATGAAGAAAAACGTTGCTTCAGCTGGAAAAAAGAAGCATCATTGTGCTATTTACAGATACGCTGGCCTTTTTTTTTAAACCTACCTATAAAAATACTATCCACTTTTTTTAATTCATTTTCAGTTGTTTTTTTTTAACAATGGGAAAACTGTTAAGTGACCTATTCTCTGAACGTCTTTATCGTTTGATTAAAAGACAAAATATCACTATTCCCTTTGTACAGTTTTACCATCCGTTCAGTACATAGTGAACTGTGCTTACTCAACCACTGTCACATTTTATTCATGGCATTGTAGAATATACACATCAGAGTAAAACCAGAACATGTCCGATATACACAGTTTGTTTCCAAAACATGAACGTGTTTGGTTTGATGATCGAGATCATTTAGATCACAGGTGGGTGAATTGTGAGCTCTGAAATCATGATACGACTAATCAAAGCATAGAAAAGAAAAATGTTCCTCTCCTATTTCAGAGGATTCACAGAATGTAGCTGAAAAATGGCAACTGCCTTAGCTGTGGAGAACACAACTGCTCTGTCACTGTCCCACAAGCACGTATACTAGTACAAACAGTACGTAAACCTGTTTGTTTGTGTGGTAACCAGAGAAAGAGAGACACTTGGTAAGAGACATGTAAAATGTAAAGGAGTTGATGAGGAGCATCTGAACAAGTTTTAGTCTTTGTCAACTTAACAAAAACAATGAGACCCCAAAGAAAAAACTTTACACACTATTTATAATACACGTTTACATATGTTCAAAATACGTGAAAGAAAACCAAAAATATATATAGAAAAAATAAATAGAACTGTTACAGTTATAATAATGTCAATTTTTTTTAGGTGAGCAGTCAGTATTGAGAATGACCGTGCTATTTAAAAGTTACATTTTTCTTCACATGAAATTCCGACTTACGACTGTGATCAACCCAGACAACTGCTTTTTCGATTCCCGTGCTCCAGGTGCAGAACAGTGTTGGCTACATACAGTATAATTATACAGTCACCTCTGAGTACACTGAAAGATCTGATCTCATCTGCCACTTACAGTGTACTTACACCTTCTCTCCTGCTTTGTAACGCTGATGCTTTGGTCGAGTAACATTGCTGGAATGCTAATACCGCAGTTTCACACTCGCTGCAGTATTACAGCCTATTGCCTGTCGTTCAGGGTTTTCTCACCTGGCGCACAGGGTGAGATGTTGGGTAACATGATTTCCCCACAGAACAAGTGAAAGTGGGATGAATTAGCATTCAGAAAGCTAAAAGCCCCTTGTGATGCCCGCCGGCTGACAGAGCCAGCAGGGTTTCTCCTCTAGAAGATTGGCTTTATTTTTCCACAGAGATCCATTACAGAGGCTTTTGGTGACTCTCCACTGCTGTCATTGCACTTGAGCACACAGCCACACAGTAGTCTACGAGTATTACAACTAATACTTTTATGGGTAATGGTAAAATGAACTTAGGTTAAATAAATGACCTTCAACCGTACCTATAGAGACACTCATTGCACACATTTACACAAATATGTTTACATTAGTTTAATCTTAAAACAAGTCAGTTTTAAATCAGCAGAAGAGTCTCCTAAGGGTGATCTTCTACAGCAAAACGAGGTTAGTAACAGCAATGTCAACGCCTAAGTGAAACTTAACACAGTGCTGTTTTGGAGACTAAAAATATTTAAACCCTGTGCTCCAAATACCAACATGATTCAGCTTTCTTTGACATGCAAATGTCATTACTGCTGCTGATGTGTCGTTATGGCACTCATCTGTCTTCCTATAGTGTCTGGTCTGATGTCTGTTTATGATATGGTAACATGACATGCCTCCGCCGGAGCTAACCCTGATGATTATTATTTCACATAAAACGTGAAATAGGTAGAGAACACGGTGCCAGGCCAACGTTTGTGTTTCGGATAGTAAGTAAGTCATGAGCGTCCTGAATCTTTGCCTCGACCTGCTTTCACTCGAGAAGAACAAGACTGTGCAGTGATGGTTGTGCATTTGTACGCCAACAGTGAAACAAATAGGCATCAGTTGGTCTCCATGTTTCAGTGTTGTGACATAATTCCCTAAAAGTGGGTGATTTGGAGTAAAACATCCACCAAGGTATTTTTGGATTCAAGTTGTGTTTGTTATACATTATGGAATACACGTGTGGGGTTAAAAAGTTTCAGTAGTTGCCACTAGAAACAGGTATATTTTGAAAAATACCCCACAATGTATCTAGAAATTATAACTGTATATGCTGAAAATCATTGTATTAAATTATATTGTGGTAAACTACTGATTTTTAATAACTTAAACTAAGTAAAAACATGGAATATTCATCACACCCCATCTCCGTTGATACATTTTAGAGGGGGTAGACATGCTCTTTGTTGGTAAAATGCCAAGAGACGTGAGAGCAAAGGAAACTTATTTTCTCACTGTTGTTTTTTACTGTAGTTGCAACATAATGGAGGAAAAAAAAAAACCCACAAACACTTGCACACACAAACTACCACAAAGGGATGTAAATAACAGCAAAGTCATCTGGCTGTGCTATTAATTGAACAAACCCAGCCTAAATTAGGCTTCAAAGTCACTTGAAAACAGATGCTAGTGTTCTCCATCAGAGCTTATTTGTCATCTGGCAGTAGTGTATGAGTATAGAAAGCTAGCCAACAGTGCTTTCAGTGATACTTGTAATGTCTCATTTTTAGTTTTTTTTGGTGTTCCATGGTAAAACTGTGGACGTTCGAACCGTCTCTCCTCCTGAACCACCTTAACCCCATGAGACACAGCGGAGGCTTATCGCGACCACATACATGAGTATATGAACAAAAAAATATCCTCATCATTTAATGTACTAAAATTATTCCTGGACATGTAATTGGCATATTTACAGCTCTGCAGGGTAAGCAACCTTGTTATTGCCACTGAGCTCTGGCTGAGTGTCTGTGCTGTTTACCCTGCACTTCATTATTCACATCCACAAGGTGACGAAGTAAACAGAGTCCTGATGCCTAAAAAGAAAGAAAACAACTAAACCCATGCTGATCTGGATTTTAAACTTTTTTTTTTTTTCCCTTAGGCCCTCTTTAAAAAAATCTCCACAATCATGCTTCTTGTCTCATGAAAAAGAGTTGTCCATTCCCATTAAGACATAAATCCTAGTGCCGCGGTTACCGCTGGTTATGTCAGTCACAATGCTGCTTACAGTGATCTCATGAAGGCAATATTAAACTGAACGGTTTGCTGGCTCTTCGGAGTGGATTGATGTGGAACAGTAGGGATCTCACCATAGGAAGTTATGGGTCATCTTCTGAGTGCTCAATCTTTTAAATCCCTCGCTAGCCATGCAAGTAATCTGTTGAATGCTTTCCACCAAGTTCTGGGTGATACCACTGCCTTTCACAATAATTCTGTGACATTTTGTCCCCTGCTGAACCGTTTTCTGAACTGCAGCACTGACTGCGTGTTGTAGGCTGTTGTCGGTGTGGTAAGACATGTGTGTGATCAATGTTTAATTTCCGTCACTGGTGCAGGTAAATGAATTTCGAGGTAAAAAAACAACAACAACACATGAACAGGCATGTTCAAGCCACATCTGGGCTCCTCTGTATGACTGAAAGTTTGCGGGTTGATCACAACATAAAGCGTGTGTGTCATTTGACAGTTTGCACACAAGCAACAGCAGTGTGTACATACTGCAATATGTAATCTAGCCTTGTGGAAAATTAGATTAAAAGAACATGGTGAAATGGTGAATAGTAATTTATTGGTGTGAATAGAAAAGCATTTATAATTCATGAAAGGTCATGGCAATAACATTCTCTTTGGGCTCACATTCGCTTGTTTCTTTTTCTTTTCTTAAGCATCTATTTTTATTTTTTATTTTTTTGATTGTGTTGTTCCTGTACTCAAGTACACAAGTATTAAAAATGCCATGACACGACGAGACTGAACCCACATTGACGTGATGTGTCTACCTGGGGATCAAGTGTGAAGCTAAAAAACTTAGTCGGAGTAAAGTGAGGCTGTCAATGACTATTGTGGGGTTGTAAAGGCAGAACCACCGAGTGACAATAAAAGACTTGCAATCAGATACAACGGAGAGAAAGGGCTCAGGGACGGTGTGAGAAAAGCCCAGGCAGACAAGTGAAGCAAGGAAACCTAATGACTGTTCATGTTCCAATTATCTCAACACTCTAGTCACCCCTCAGTTGTACGACAGGTGGGTCACTACACTACAGTGTTCCTCTGTCTGTATGGCGGGGGTGGCAAAACATTGCCGGCTTTCATAGCAGCCTCAGACAAATATTCCTGGTTTTCAGCCACAGCGGGGCGAATGCGTCCATTCTGTCGGTAGAAGAAGCGTGTGCTGCAGTCCTGCAGATACTCAGGGTTGTGCAGCGTGGACTTTGGGGGGAGACTGTGCTGCCAGTATTCAGGATTGTCAAACGTGGCTTTTTTGCCTTTCTTATCATACATGATGGTGTTGCTGGTGACGCCCGAGTGCAGAGCATGTCCCGAATGCCCTGGATGCAGGGTGTGTGACGGATAAGAGGGATGGGGGAGGTGGCCGGGAGGTAGCCCATATCCAGTGGATGAGACGGTGTGGCTCGATGTTGATGGGTTGACTGTCTGCGATACTGTCTGCGCGGCAGTGGACCCGGGGCCAGAGATGGAGACTGTACCAGCCAATCCATTTTTGTCCCCAGGGTTAAGGAGAGAATTCAGGTAGAGCGGTTCATTGACATACTCATCGTCCCTGTGGGTGGACTGGATCTTGGGAGCCGCGGTTGCTCCGGTCATGTGCAGGGTGTGGCAACCTGCTCCATCAATCACTGCATGGGCATCGCCATTCCGCCGACGTGTGACAAACGGGTTTTCCTCTACAGGGTTGATGTAGTCTAGAAACAAAAAGATGATAGTATTAGTATTTCTTTTTTTTTTTTTAAACTCGATTAAAACATCATACTGCAACACTAATCGATATATAAAACATGTGCATTAAAATGAAGCTTGGTTGCATTACAGATATCAGAGTTCTTGGACCCTCCACGTATCCATTAACTTTATGGGCACATTTAATGGTTTTCAGAACTGTCAATTTAATGTAACCTGAGTTGTTCTTGTCTCTCATGGCAGCTATTAAGCCCTCCTGGTCCTTGTCCACTTTTGTCCGTTCTGCTAAAAGACCAGTTGGATCGGCACTGTATCGCTGTCCACTACTGTCGTCCCCTCCACCTTGGCAGGTAAAACAGAGAAATGAAGCAGGTTTAAAATAAATAGGTTTAAATTATGGCACATGAAAAACTATCCTGGAGACAAGTAAATCTGTGCCATCATTTTAATGCAGGATACACTTTTGCATTTTCAAAAACATCTCTTTAAAATGCTGACTACATCGATAAAGGACTCTTTTAGTTTTGGAAGGAAACTAGAAATGCATTTTATTTTCTTCTGGCAATAGACTGGTGAATACCTCTGTATAAACAGAGCCATCACTGTTCACACATGGTCGTATTTAATGTGTAATGCATGATCATAACTTCAACAGAGGAGATTATGTTTTTTGTACTATTTGCCTTCTTGTTTGTGAGCACATTTACTTTCAAATTACAAACCAATATTTTATGAATTCTTGCAGAGGAGTGGGGCATGATCTAAGGAAGAACCCAGCCAATTTTGGAGCAGATCTGGCACTGGCGTGTGCTCTAGGGATATTTTCTCAAATTTTCCAGACAAATAAATGTGGAAGGAGGTAAAAACAAAATCTGCTGCTGAGTAGAAGAAATATAGACCAATGTGTATAATAAGTTTGTGCTTCTGCGTTTGTGTGTGCCCACAGGTGAATAAGTGCAACATCTGGTCTAAAGAGAACTCAAAGTCGCTACTGTTGCCTCTCTCTTGTGGAAAGATATAAGCTTAGACTTTTGGTCCTAATTCCCCAAATCCTCAACTAAACTGCTGAGTGATCCATCATCACAGCACAAATCCAATGGGAAAACGGCAGATATGATCAGTCAAGCAGTGAAGCAGGATGCTTACACAAATAACCATAAACCAATTTTTTTTTAAATGTATTCCTAATAGTGTGGAATTGGGTTTTGATGTAGTAAAAGGGACAATACAAGGATTTTAAAACAAAAACAAAAAAACAGTAATATCATAAAACTAATATAAGATAAATAAATAAAGACAGTTCACTGTCAAGTTAGAACCATAGAACTGTTTTGCGTCACTTTAAAAATAACTTCTCTATCTCATTTCTCTATTGTCATATTACACACTGTACAGTAACTGTCAGATGTTGATGTTAAATAACACCATTAGGTTACTCAGGATATAGTTTTTCCATACAGGCAAAGAGTACACAGAGTTGATAACATTAAACATTCATCTCTCGGCACACAGACCCACGAAGATTACTTAAATGTGAGGGAAATTCATAATTGGTCAGTCTTTAGATTTATTTAATATTATTCATTATAAACTTAGAGCCGTTAGTAGTTGTAAGACCAGTTGTTAGGAGATCATGTTATTGCACAGAGCTATTTTCACGGTTGGCTCCAAGCGGAATTGATTGTGTTCATTCCTTGCCACTCAGAAGCCACTTATTCCAGATCTTCAGAAGTGGAGGTCATGTCAAGTTGAGTTCACCCCTGTCTTTGTGTTTCCTGTTCTCCTTCTTCTTCAACATAACACATAACGGCGCTTCTTCACTGTTCTCCAAAACCTCGATGGCTTGAAAAATACTATTACTGCTCTGAGTTTCCACAGTTTTCAGTTCACACTATGCTTTACCTTGACCTGCAGTGAGAGCTGAACATGTCCCAAGGGTGCTTGACCTTGGGGAGGCCTGCTTCCTCAGGGTGCCATTGCAGCGAGGGTCGTCTTGGTTGCCACGAACAAATCCACCACCAAGTTGTCCCCCTGAGGCCAGGTCCTGTGGAGGGAGGCAACTTCCAGATACGGGTGGAACAGAGACCACTCTGGGGAGGGTGGCCAGCATGTCCTCCATGCTGAAACTGGGGTCCTGGTAGCTAAATTGGTTCTAGGTAAACGAAGAGTAGGGAGAGGGGTTAGTCAGGGCATAACTGAAGCGATGTGAGGAGCAGCATCTTCTCTAAGTTAGAAGTGGATTGTCCAGCTTTTATAATCTATAAAGTATAATGTAAAGTACAAAATAAAAAACAAAAGTATCATACTAAAATATTTTGAATAATAAAACGTGGAATCCTTTGTAGTTTTCCGTGTCATCTGTAATATTTCAAAGTGACAGGCAGGGGAGACAAACAGCAGTGCCAAACAATGATATGGCTGCGTGACTGCCAAGGACAATTTAATTAAAATGTTTTTAATTAAACGGCTCCATGCAGCAAAGTCTGAAGCCATATCAGCCCTGCCCTGCTGTGTACATTTGTGTCTATGCTCATAGCAAAACAGTGCTTTTTAGAACCTCACTGTGAGCTTTATTCTAATTTATCTTTGTTCCTCCTTCCAGCAAATGCTTTGTTTTCTCTTTCATGTCCATGGAGTCTGATAAGCCTGTGATCTTCCTACCATGACAAAAAAACCTGTTATTTTCCTGTTACACACATTTTCTCCTTAGACACAAGGACAAGAAAGTCAAAAGGGACAAACCTCCCTTTATTTCTGGTATGTGTATTAAGACTCAGGGTCATATCCCACTTCTAAACTGTGTTTTTGTACTCTTTTATTGAACTGGGAACCCAATTATTTGTCATCATGTAGGCATGTGCCACGATTTAGCCAGAAGAAGCCTTTTATTTAAAATTGACTTTTTTTTTTTGTCATTCTTCAAAATTCAAAAAGATATCAGCACAAAGGAGCAGCAAAAAGCATCTTTAAAGCAAAGTTTGGGTACTTGCATGTACTGTTTGAGTACTAATTTATCAACATCAGTTGATAAAAATTCCAGCACCAACCTAAACACAAAGAAAAATCATGATCTTTACAGAGTAACTAAACCCCTGGTCTGAGGCTAACTCTGCCCAATGCCTGATTTTGAAAATCTCCAAAAAGTGGGCAGGGAGTATCCGTGAGTGAGCACCGCAGGAGGCTTGATGATCGAGTGACAGCAAGCGCAAATCGAGGCAACGGCAGCTAGCTCTGGTATTTCCAGTGACAGTTTAAAGCTGCATTCAGCATGAGACACACGCATTTCAATAAGTTCACACACTCACACATGACATTTCTCACGCTGATAAGTGATAAAAGTCACCACACATAAATTTGTAATCTATGAATCGATGGTGCGAAGGCAGATTGCTTAGCGTAGTTCATTCATTCACACAGCTATCTTGAATTAGCAACCTATCAGCCAATCAGTAAATAGTATTCACTGTTGCTGTGCAGAATGGATGTGCTGCGCTCTGGTGCGCACAGCTCACTTCACTGCTGCCGTTTCACGTCCGCCCGCTTCCACACAGCTGGACAGCTGGAGTCACGAGACTAGGTTTTTTTGGGGTTCTTCTCACACGGAAATCCACTGTAAATGTTGTAAACACAACAAACGCAGCAGTATTTCTACTGACCATATAAACAGGAGCATGTCGAGCTCGTGAAGACTCGTTCTGTGATATAGTAAAGTGAAGTACGATGTGGTGTCATCACGGGATCTTTTATTCTGAAAAGTAAACCAGGGGTTTTATTTTCCTATATCCTCTCCTGCTCGTGCCCCCACTGGGGGTGTGGCAAGAGGAGGACGGTTGGTGACGAAAGCCCGGGAAGAGCCAGCTAATACGAAAATTCAAATGTAATTGGAGGTGTTTAGCCAGAGGCAGTACATGCACTCATTTTTAACACAAAATACATAATTCAAATACTTTACACAAAACTACCAAGAGTTGGACCTGGATCACTGAATAATATTACTGGATAGCTGTATACACTAGTTTTAAACTGAAAAAAGTGGTTTAGGGGTTTAGTTTCTCTTTAAATAATATGTGAAGTGGTAAAAGTGTGCCACCAGGGTGACTAGCCTATTGTTTTCTTAAACACTTACCATGAAGACCATTGTGGACTTAATTAATCCTCTGAGTTAAAGTCAAACATTGCAGCTGAAGGAGAACAAGGAGTGTGTTACCATGCTTACACTTGAGGCCGCCACTGAATGAAATACTTTTCATTATCAAATACAACTCTCAAAATGCCATTGGGCATGGAATGGACAGTAGCTATGACAATTTTTATTCTTCTTTTCAATTTGTGGGTTTAGAAAAAAAAAAGGTGTTACTCTGTATTACTGTTAACTATGCAAGTGAAAAGTGAATGAAACCACACAAAGTTAATAATTATGCAGCCAATGTAATATGAAAGCACACAAATAGTAGATAAGTTAACTTTTTATATGTGGTCAAAATAATCTTTCACGCTTCTGAAATGCACCGAACAGACCTGGAACAGTTGTTTGTGTAATTGGCATTCAGCAGGTGTTTTTACTCTGACACCAACAAAGGGGGATACTAGAATACAAAATGGCTGAGTTGTTTGGCTCTGTGACTGGTTTTTGTGATGGCTTCAAATCGAAAGGAAGACGATGAAGATTTGAGCAACTGAAGGAGTCTGGCTTTCACAATGGAGAGAGAAGGAGGACATCAGACAGAGAAGAAGACAGCAGGACGAAGATGAAAGTGAAACGGAGATGGCTGTTTGGCTTTCGTTTTGAGATCTCAGTCTTTTTGTGCTTGAACTGGACAGTCCTGCAGCAGCCTGCACACTGAGGAAACTCATTCCCACATCTGTACAGAAACTAAACTAAATTATCTGAATTGTGAAGGTCACATAATATGATTTATGACATCAAAACTTCCACAAGCAGAAGCTGAGTATCCAGATCAAATATGTACTATAAAGCAGTACAGTGCAGTGCAGGTCGTCACAGTGCAGTTTGGAACCATACACCTTGATCTGGCTTGTGTTTCCTTTAAGGGGTGTGTGTGGGCCAGATGGTCAAAGCTGTGTCGTAATTAGCATGACTTCATACCAGTGTAATACAGTGTGCATGTTTGCAAATAAATTACACAAAGAAGAAGAATGTGACGCAGCAAACAAAAGGTAACAATGGAGGGGACATCCAGCATTTTGCCATCTTTCTTCTTGCCACGTGGCTGTTCATCACAGGAGTAGCAGCTTTGTTTGACAGAAAGCAGAAGGCTGCATGGATTAACACTGCTGCTTATGTGTGTGATTGCACTACTATCACACATAAGTGATGATTCAACCAGTTAAGGAACTGCAGTGTGTCCAGCTCCACTCTGTAGGAGCCATAACACTTCTCAACGTATAACAGATACCTTGTTGGAGTCCATGCATGGGCGGGACGTGTATGCCAGTGGTGGAATGTTGAAGGAGTGGGGCACCAGGTACTCGTCAACATCCATCAGATCCTCCAGCTCCTCCTCATCCAGGAGGCTTTGAAAGAACTTGCTGTCGTTGGGGCTGGGCAGCTTCATGCGGTCATCACCCTGAGAAAAGTTGTACATTGTGTTTGTGTGTGTGTGTGTGTGTGTGTGTGTAGTGGTTTGTTGTCATGAAACAAAGAAATGGACAAAAAAAAATTTTCAAATGTGTTTGGCACCTCTCAAAAATCATAATCAGTTAATGTTTCATTGGAAAAACAAGATAACAAAAAATGTATGTTAAGGCTGACATTACTAGACAAGTTAATCTTTGGAGTAAATAACAATAATGTATGTAATGAATGGATTAGTATTTTTGTGACATTTTCAGCTTTTACATCTTAACTGGTAAAATATCTTCTCATGCTTTTCTTTTTTTATTTAAAGGCTTTAAACACAGGCTGCCTCATTGTTACCTTAACAACAAAAGCATTGCTTTATACTTCTGACTAAGGCCAGCAATAAAACCAAAACATTTTAAGGTAAAAACACAAATAACTAAATGTCGATGTATTTCGCCAAAAAGCAATATGCAAAGTAAAATGTAATTTGTTTTGAATTTTAATGTCACCCCCTACCATGCTACACCCTCTATAAACTGGCCAAAACAACAAGAGACACTTTTAGAAGTTGTAACATTTGGTTAACACTGCAGGACATTTAACTTTAGTATACTGTTGGGTAAATCAACAAGGATTACATACCTGGATGACAAGGTATCTCTGGGGATCACGCGCCATTCGAGTGAACTCCGCAGCCAGCTCCTTGAATTTAGGCCGGCTGTCTGCATCAATCATCCAGCCTGGAAAAATGTGAAGGATAATGTTTGATCAGTACGAGGCTCCAAATACAGCTATTGATATTTAAACCTGTGGATACTAAATATGTTCTTATTCGACTTAAATGATGACCATATTAATTAATTATATTATTATTAATAATGCCGTAAAATCATATAGTTTTATGTCAATATGTGTTTTTAACAGAAAGCAAGGTTCCTCATTAAAGTCCCAAGCTCATATGTGTGCTATTTTACTTTCATCCAAATCCTTGAGACCTAAAAAGGTACCTTTTTTTTTTTTGCAAATGCACAAATGTGAATGACATTTGAGAGTGTCACTAAACATGAGACATCCAGAAGGCTACCTCCACAGCACATCTGTCTTAGTCGTTAGATCAGTGACTGGAAGTTCAACCTACATGTAAGTCAAACATTAAATCAGCGAAGCATGAAAAATTACACTATGATAGATATAGCAAATATGCTTCCTGTTTCTTAAAGTCTCAGAAGATTCTCAATATAACTCATTTTTTAATGGTATGAAATATTGCCATTTGTTCCATAACGAACAATTACTGATTTTTATATGACATTCTCTTTATTTTAATCACTTTTTCCACTCTAAAGATAAACACTGTTTCATCACTTGAGATGCCATATGGAGTAATGTGCTCTTCTGCCAATTTCTCTGTGAGCACATCGTTGCAGTGCCAAAGCAATCATGTGATCTGGCCCTGAGTAGAGCCTGTTGAGGTGTCCAGGGAAATAAGGCAAAGGGGTCCAAAGAGAGAATGTGGCTTTACACACCATACACATACAGATACAGGAAATTTCATATGTAAAAGGGATCTTTTATCTTGGTGCTTATAGTGTCTTGCCAACAAATCCAAAAGTGCATTGAAAATACAGAATTGTAGTACTGTATAATGTGCAGACTGTGTGTTTGAGAGGAAGAGCTGTATTGTTGTAGAAAGGGAGGTTTTAGACTTGTAAGAATGACCTATCCCTGCTGTGTGTGTATTTGCCAGGTTGGCACAGGTTTTGTGTGTCAGTAAGAGTCAAGGTGACAGTGAGGGCCAGAGGCTTCAGCTTGGAGAGTAGAGGACAAGGCCTTGTGCTGCTGGCATCTCTTCAGAAGCCAGCAGTTACAATTACATCACCAATGACCCCAGTGTCTGACAGTGTGACAGTAGTGACTGAGTTATAAGGCTAACACATTGGCAGTGGGCCTCACACTCACAGTCAGCCAGAGAAATGACTTCCTAATTATCGTTAACCACTAATCCTCCTAAACTTCATTATATCTGAATGGTTTCTCACTCACAAAATAGACATTTCAGACATTAATCTTTGACATCACTTGGACCATTTTTATTTCATAAATCAGTGGTGGCATTTAGAATATGACTCAGTAAAAGCACAATTATTTTGTCTGCTTGAACTAAAAACCATAATATGGTCTTCTCATCAAGTTAAAAAAAACAAAACGATTTGTCTCCTGTGTACTGTGACCTCAAAAGCTGGAAATTGTGACTATCAGAAAAATTAAGGTTTAACAATGGCACATTTTCAGGTTATTGATTGCACCGCTGCCAAACTAATTTGTTAAATCACAAACCTGTTCACAGTGCACCCTGTCATTCAACTAATATCAGATGGTGTTGGTTTCAGCTCCCTCAAAGGACTAGTGGCATGGATAAAAGACGGATGTATCATTAAGCCACCTCAAGTGGTTCTACTTACATTTCACCATGACCATGTAGACATCGATGGTGCAGATTGGCGGCTGCGGAAGACGTTCTCCTTTCTCTAGCAGGTCTGGGATCTCTCTGGTGGAAATCCCATCATATGGCTTCCCGCCAAAGGTCATCAGCTCCCAGATGGTTACTCCTAAAAAGAAAAAAAAGAGGGATGCAGGAATGAAAAACAGAAGAGATACACAACCATGTCTTGTTGTGTATCCCTACAACAAACCTGTACATTTTTCAGCAATAGTTACATGGTTTTATTTGAGCCAGAATTCTCAAACTGTCTTGACCCAAATCACAATATAAATCATGGCAAGAGCACATTTGTGCATAACTAATTCACAACCACATCTCTAACACCTGATATCATTTTGAATTGGTAGATACATAATTTCCCAGTGTTGTCCTTCATTTTATGCATGCTATTTAAAACATATATAGATATATCTTAACTTAAATGCTTGGACCACAGAAATCTCCCTCTGCTCAACTGTGGGTCCCACTTCACAGTCCTTTTTGGGAATCACAGATTCTAGTTTATATGCACATCATACATGAAAAGAAGTAACCCTTATGAAGCAATATTGAAAATGCAGTTTATTGTGTGAAAACAATTTTGAGCATGACAAGGTGGAAATAAACAAGTAAAAGAGAATCAGAGTGCAGAAAAAAATTTAAATGGGAGAAATAAGTGTAAAAGAGAGTTAACCTTTTAACACCTAAGCCTTAAAATGTTCGTCTGAACTTTTTTTGTGATTATTTTAACCATAAAAAGGTGTGTTTTTGCCTATTTTTACAGCATTTCAATATCTGCTAGCTATTTACAATTGAATGCATGTTAAAACAGTGTATTAACTATTTAAAATGAAGAAAAAAGATTTTGGGTGTTAAATTTTGAACAGTATAACATATTTAAAATAATGGAAACTATGTACAAGCGTTTTTCCAACTCTCTCCTCTATGGTGACAAAAACACTGATCTGACGGCTTCCTGCAACAGGGCGAGTGAAATTACCATAATAACCACATGTTGACTTCTCAGCTTTTCAGAAACCGTTGGAATTTTTCTTATAGCACAAACCGTTGCATAATTACGATAATGCAAAGTATGCTTGTGGAAACTTGACGTCTTCGATAAGCTCGGCGTTAAAGGGTTAAGAAGGGTAAAGTGTGAGAGTCAAATGCAGAGAAGAAATTAGTAAAAACGGAAAGACAAGGAAGAATAATGCATAAAGATAAGTTCAAGTAAGAAAAGAATAAACATGAGAAAAAAAGATGAAACACAAATGTGAAACCAGGAGATCAGAGGCCCGGGGCGAAGATCAAAGATGAAGAAAGTAATAACAAGACAAAGTGTAAAGAGGAGACATAAGGGACATGACTTAGTAGAGGACAGGAGAGGAACTCATCACAGTCTTGAAAGTCATCAGTGAGTCTGAACTTTTAGCACTCATCAGCCTTCATCTTGTTAGTGTTAATGAGCTACTGAATGGAAAGCAGAGTAAATGCATACAATGAGATGGAGGTATAATAGCTACCAGTGATAGATGACCCCAAGGGACATGGATGCACTAAACCACACTGATACACACATTGTTCTCTTGATATAACCAATTTTGTCAATTTCTGAAACATTTCAAGTCATTGAAAGACCTCAACGGGAAATTGTTCTTTGAAATACAATATATCCATGAAAGCTGCATTAGACTGAGCATAATAGTCTTTTGATTTAAAGCTTGCTGATGTGCTGATGCCTGCAATGTCTCAACATTACAGGAGTTGAAGTTGTAGCTCAGCACTCAGACAGACCGTGATCTGGATCCGGAACCAGATGTAATCCGATCCAAACCTGGACTTATTTCCATTAATCATTGATAATTGCTGCTGCATTTGTATTTTAACTAGCATAGCTTTTGTAGCCTTAATGGCACCAGAGGTGAATCAGGATGACCAATTCAATTCGATAAAGTGAATGACACTTCAAAGAGAGATGAGGGAAGGAAAAACAAACTGATAATCAGAGAAAGGTAAGAAAAGTAACTACATATGATGTGACTTGAAAATGAATTTACTAAATTAATCTAGCGAGCAAAGCGAGCATACGTGGGTTCTGTCCACAAAAATGCAATGTAGTCCGTCGACAAGGTGCAGACTTTGCTGTGTTGATGAACCCGCCCACATTGAGGAGGTACTATGAAATAATGGAAAATGATGTGCTTGTTATCCAAATCGAGTCGAGTAAAGTAGTGCTAGAACTGTATCAGAACTGAAAAGCATCAGAACTTAAAGGAATACATTAGTGTCACTGGTGGGCATGTAACAAAAAAAAGAATTAAGTTATTTCTCGGTTGGGAAGTACAGTTTTTGCAAAAATGCTACCCCTATTCCGGTAATAAAAAGTTAAATGCAAATTGGTGAAATATTCATTTAAGTGCAGTTGTAAATACTGGAGGTGATGAGGAAATATTGAATACATAGTTGCACTTTGAATTTGACACTTCAGCCGAGAGCAGTTTGTGAACGTCCATGTTAGGCTTCAGAAATCAAAGAATTAGTTCTAGTATAGGGGAGATAACACCAGTAGCATCAGTATTGACTCACACTGGTGACAAATTTCTAAAGTTGAGAAAATGACTTAGTTCCAGACCTAATGCAGTGAGGATAATTCTAGTGACACAGAGTGTTTACCCAATTTCAAATCAGAAAGAAACATAACAATCTATAGTGCAATTTGCAGGTCTGGTGATCAGGCTCTCTTATCTTATTCTCATTACTCTGGAGAACATGTTGGTCATCCAGGATTCCACTAGTTTGTCTATATGAACTTTGCTTGATGAAAGAACTGAAATGTAGTTAATGCAGTAAGAATATAGATGGTTTGGAATTCTAGTTCTCCTGGCCAATCAGGATCTTTTTAAGCTGTTTAAATATAAACATTATATTTGCCTGCAACTGTCCTTTACCATGCAGCTCCAATTAAATGTCTTGGATGTAGTCTGGACTGGAAGTAACACCATGTTAAAAAACAGATAACCTACCAAAGTACATAAGGAACACACATGCAACACTTTTTAAAATTACATTTTAAGGTGAAGACATGTTTAAATGTTACAATGAGGGAGGGAGGGAGAGAGAGGGAGAGGGAGAGAGAGAGAGAGAGAGAGAGAGAGAGAGTGGTGGGATGGGGGAATGGACTTCGGGGGGATAGAGGTTTCACAATAGAGCTTTGAGTGGTTGCTTCTGCACAGAACATACTTTTATAGTTATTTGTTTGGAAGACATGCACTGAAAGTGCCAGACACAGGTTTTAGAAACAAGAACATGATTCTAAATGGAAAATAGCTTAAAGATACATCCCATCACCGCCCAGTCTCCTTTATAAAAAAAATAAATAGCACAGTAAAAACCTAATGATTTATCCACTTCATCTGAGTTCTTACAAGTGAATTTGAAAGCTTACCATAACTCCAAACATCACTTTGGTGAGTAAACTTCCTGTAATGGATACACTCCAAGGCCATCCACTTGATGGGCATCTGACAAAAACAAGCATAGGACTGTGTTATTATAAATATGCAATATCCACCTTTAAAAGCTGTTAACAATAGTCAGTGTCTTTTTTGTCACTGTAAATACAATTTGGTAGATGATGACATAAGTGCTTGGTTGAGACGAGATGCTTTGGCAGAAATGACTACACAATTCACATTAAGGAGAAAAATGAAAGAAAAATCAGGTTTACTGAAAGAAAGTTTATTAGGATAAGTCTGGGGCAGATGGAGGGTAGTTTGGTGACAATAATTAAACCTGAGCACAGTTCTATTGATTACAGTTATGGAGGTCAAGAGGGGGTGTGTGGAAGGTTAGAGTCTGTCTGCTGTTTGTACAGATTCAATTATTTCCTTGAGAAGATATGGCTTGAAATCAACAATCAAACTAGAAAGAGATGAACAAAAATTAGAAGAGGCCAGAAGTCCACTTAAAGTGAGCCCAGAGGAAGTATTTGTTACATTGATCACAAGGTTTTGTGATTTTTGTTCCACGAAATAACAAAATGGTCCAATAGAGCGGAATAGTTTCTCACTTACTCCAATAAAACTGTCATTTGTTCCTCTGTCTGGATATAAAACCCTAACAAATTCTAATGTGTTTTGTTTGTCATTGTTGTCTGTTGCTGAGTGTTAACGGTAAAGTCCAAAGAAGTATATCAATATTATTGTGTATCAGTGCGGAGCCAAAAACCAAATATCATCCACAGCAGACTGTAAAGCAGTTGCTGCTGGCTCAAATGATCAAATAGAACATACAGTATTAGTGCAATACCGTGTAACTATACCAACACATCCATATAAGTGGTTTAATAATACCAGAAATATGACAACTGTGGGGAAATATAATTGCCACTAAGATCCCTGTAACTTCATCCATTCAGACCTTTAAGAAAGAAAGATAAATTTTAGTCCCATTACAACATTTTCCACCCACCATCCATTATTTAGACCACTTATCCTTTTAGTGGGATGCAGGGAGCGCGAGAGCCAGTCTGTGCTGACATCGGGCAAGAAGCAATACAGACAGGTCGAGTAAAACATTATGCCAATACTATTTTTAAATATTGAAGAAAATTGCATTTTCAAATGTAAAAGGTAAATAGTTTATGGCATTGAGATCAATAGAAATGCAATCTCTTCAATCAATATGCGGCAACAGCCCCTGGCTGAAAGCGACTAACCTGGATCTGCTTATGTACTTCCAGGCAGTTCATTTTTTTTTCATTTGAAGGCAAATTAAATAATTTATTATTTGCATCCATCTGCCCCTTGACATTTTTAAGCAATCATGCCAACTCTAAAATGAATTAAGTGTTCAGAACTGGAAATAACAGAGGTCATGGATCCTAAAGAAGAAATGGATTAAATGCAGCTTATAGCAACATAAACTGTCGTTTTTATAAAACCGCTCATCTTGCTCTTCTTGTAGAACCTGAACATTTAATTTTCCAAAATCTCACACTAATCCTTTAACTATTAATCTACTCCTGTTTATTTGGTAGTAACATGATATTACATATAATCAAATATCTCAAAACCTTCTCATAATACAAATTTTTCACTCAGTGACCTGTCCAGAGTGCAACCTGCCTTTCGCCCTACGTCGGCTGGGATTGGCACCAGGGCCCCCCCACATGGAGGATAAAGTGTTAGATGATGAATGGAGATTACAGGTAAAATTAGTGCAAAGATGGTAACAGACGAATGTCGTATCAGTTGTGGCAGGTGACACAAAGTGTGACATCTGGTGACGCGAAACACCCTAAATTTGGTCATGATTATAAATCTTACAACATGGTTGCTCTATGTGCAACCGGACGAAGAAAGTGAAAACGTATGTTGTAAGTTATGAAAATGTGTGTGACACTTGATTCAAGCTGTTGAGCACATTTTACTATTAACATATTAAACTTGGGCATTAGCCAAGACAAGTAGCTGTGGGTTGTGTTTAATACCCCGAGTATTACAAGACAACACATATGATCCAGCGATCACAGTTGTGTTAGTAACGTGATGTGAAATTCTGCTATGCATTCAGTGTGAGTGCACCATTATTCAAAATACTTCATTCCGTGGGGTCGGTTAACCTTTAGTGGTTTGGGTGCACCCATGGTAAATTGCCGTGGGAATAATATACAACTCATTATATGGACATCCTGGGGTGTGTGCTTATAAAGTCACATATTCAGGCTTTTAAAAGTGCATAAAAACGAGTGAGCTTTGAACTGTGACATATTTACAAACATTTCACAAATTCAATCCCATTTTAAACATTTTGAGTACTTTTTGCTCAGGTGTGTTTATATAATTGGTGAAAATGAAAAAAAATAGCCTCTGTCTTATAGCCTCTGTATAGAGTGTACATTTTATCATAGTAATGGAAAAAAGCAGCCAAAATGCTCTGTGTTCTAAGGGTTAAACTGCTGCAGGTTTACACTGTACCTGTTCTGGCTGCATCTGTCTGTATGTGAGCAACATAATTCAAAAAATACAGAGACAGTTTTGGATGGAATTTGGAGATGGATTTTGCCCCAAGAAATAAATGATGAGGAGGTGATCCAGATAAGGAACCAGTTTCAGGATTTTTTTTTTAAATACAATTACCTACCATGCGAGGCAGGGGAGTACACATATTTACCTTTCCTCCATCAGCGTTATATTCCTTCTCATTCACGTCCAGCAGGCGAGCCAAGCCAAAGTCGGTGATCTTAATGTGGTTGGGGGATTTGACCAGGACGTTTCGTGCTGCTAGATCTCTGTGGACCAACCGACGCTCCTCCAGGTACATCATCCCCTGCAACATATGGACACAACGCCATTTCATATAGGAATCATTTATATACAATACACATTCTGTACATGCAGCAGTATGGAGTGCTTCTTCACATATGCAAGTCTGATACTTGTTCACCATTTGTCTTCATCATTATCATCATCATCATCACGATCATCACTACCACCACCAAGACCCATTAGAATTTTTTATAATTACTTGTATCATCATCATTACCACACTGCATTGTTATTTTCATGGTTATAATTCCCATCAATCAACAACTAGACTGTGGAAGAGCCCTCGTTATTGCTAAATGCTTCGTGATGCAGTAACAGCTGCATCAACCCAGAGGCAGGTTTTCAATTAAAAACAGGAGCCATAGAAGAGAGGAGTGTTGGAGCAACACATTTTATGCAATACATTAACTGAACAATTAAGAAACCACCCCTCTGCTCTTTCTGCCTGTCCCTTCTTTAAATAATGATGATTATCTAAGAGGCAAAGACATTTCTCTCTAACATCAGCATTATACTCTGACCAAGTTTCCATGTACGATTAATCTCCAGCATTCCTTTCTAGGGAAGATTTGCCTTATTTTTCAATGAGCGGCACAGACCCCCCCTCAACACCACACACTGAGCATCAAACATTTACAGCAACTGAGACACTGAAACCACAGACACTACAAATAAAACTGTTTGATTGTTTGTTTTCTGCAACACAAATGTGTACATTTATTAGATACATTGTCATAACAATGAAAAATGCATGATTATTTTATGAAACACCTTTTCAAATCTCAGCAGCAAAGTGTTCTCAAATAAAAGCAGACATTTGCATTGCAATACCTTTTTTTTTTCTCCTTCAAATGGGTTTTTAAGAGTGTTTTAATCCTTAGTGCTCACACGGCACGGCTCTGTGCCGCAGGTGCACACTTGGAAAATTGCCGTGGCAATAATAAACAACTCCTTATGACTTACAGTATATGGACATCCTGAGGGTATGTGTTTATAGTTCACATATTCAGGCTTTAAAAAATTTGATTTTTTTCTTCTTATGTGTTGTTGGGTCAAAGTTATGATTCATTTTATATCACATTTTTAGTAGTGATATAAAGCAGCAATAATTGTGCAGAAAAATATGTTTTTCTTTTCTTTTTGTTCATAAAAAAAAGCCAAGTGAATTTTGAAATGTGACAATGAAATGACAATTCAAATTTTTCTTTTTTGCTCAGGTATGTTTATATAGTTGGTGAAAATTACATGTTTTTTTCATCAGATTGTCTATTACTGTAATACTGTATGTTTTAAAAAAAAAAATAGTAATGGAAAAAAGGAGCCAAAATGCTCTGTGTTCTAAGGGTTAAAGTGTGAGTCAGAGTAAGCAGACCTTATTTTCTCAGGCAGATCCTTGCAAAGTGTAAGAGCCCTACATTCTAGAGACCTGTTAGTCTTTAGGCATCAAACTGGACCTTGGAACAACAAGATATATCAAACGGGGAGATCTAATAAATAACTCTGGGCCAGGCGGCAACAGACAGCAATTTCAAAAAAAGTCAGAATCAGTGAAAAATATAAATCATCATATTTCTTAAACCAAATTATATTTTTGTCTGTATTAGTAAGGGATTAAAATACTCAAATCAACAGTAAACTATGAAGAAATGTATGACCATAAAATGTCAACTGTAAAAGTCTTATATGATTTCATTTAACTGTGACATTTTACTACATGTCACAGACTTTCACTACCCACAGTGCTTCACTGCAAGAGTGGATCTGTGGAGGAAGAGAGAGGGATGCGCAAAGGAGGGCCTGTTTCGAAAAACAATGACGAAAAAAAGGAACCACTTTGTTTGAAGTGGCAAGAGGACAGAAAAAAATTAGGCTTTATTCGAAACCATAAATTGGATTTAGCAGGACTTGGTTGGAGTAGTGGAAGGAAGAGTGGTGGAGAGCTGAGTGGGGGGAGGATATGTGGGGCTGCACGGCGACATTCTAAGAGGGGAGATAAGGCTATAATCACACCGCCTCATTTGAGAGAGTATGTGGTTTTTAGCACACACCTGCACATCTGCACACATACAGCTCAATGGTCAATATCACTGCACGTGAGGGTGTGTGTGACAGCGGTTCCATGAAAAAACAACATCAAAAGAAAACAACAACACGTGGTGACCAACAGCATTCAAACGTGTCATCTGATGATGTGTGATTTTAAATCTTGTCTGTGAGGTTGTTTTCTTCTCTCTCTCTCTCTCGCTCTCTCTCTCTCTCTCCAGCTTTTGCAAGACTGTGAAAGAGAAAGGTTAGGATTTGAGGAAACCAATGCTTTCCATTGTGTTTGGCTCCCATGTCATCAAGTCTGTCTGTGTGTATGCCATGCTATACACGGCCAGGCTTCTGAAAGATTATTACTTGAACGTAAATCATGCCCAGTAATCTCCTAAATTTTCTAGACAATTAAGCAGTGGAGGTAGAATAGATGGCTTGGCAAGCCATGAATTCTAATTTAGCAGCACAATAAGGTTGAGTGGGGGATGTGATGGAAGTGTGCAGTGTGGGAAGTGGCTGCAGACATGCTCGAGGAACAAACTTCATTGTTGTTTTTCAGTTGCCGCCCTCCCACGTGGCAATGAAGAGAGCAACTCACTGCCAGAGGTTTGCCAATGCAGCAAACGTGAATACGACAGCCAGAGAGATGTCACCTGTGGAAACTATATTTCGTGGGTAAGTCTACCACCAGAGAAAATCCATAGGCTTCAGACAGACTCTGATATGATTGCACCTTCAGACCTGAGCTGCTTTTCAATCAGTGGGGATCAGGTCTGTGCCCTAAGCCCTGCACATGGAGCTCTTACATGGAAACTGAAGTCAAGAAATAAACCTTCAGTTCCAGGATCAGAAATACCAAGGCTTAGAAACACATAATTTCAGGAAAATACAATGGCACCTAGTACTACTAGAAAGCCAGGTTCAGCACGTGTTCAGATTGTGACAGCATACAGTTAGACAGACGACAGGAGCATGAATACATCAGGTTTGACCAAACTGACCATACACTGACCAAACTGCATGAATTCAATTTGTAATGGAGGTTTAAAGTTTTGCCCCTATTTGAAAAATAACAGTCTGCTATATTTTATTCCCATCATTTTGGTATATATTTCCTTCTTTTTGATCACTGTAGTGGCCACAGAAATTCTCCGCATGAAGATTAACTTCATTTTAGTCAAAGCAAGTAGATGAATTCCTTAGTTCAAGTAGTGGTGACGCAATTCTCATTAATAGAAGAAGAACGAGAGCAAAGAGTGTACGCACGGTGCTTTACTGCCCTTTCACTTGTCAAAAGAATTACTGCTTACCCAGGAAATATTCTGACCTCCTGTCCTGGTTATTTATGTTTATTTCACAGAGTCATGCAAACAAAACACGAGCGGACTGGATTATCCACAGATTTGTTTTGTGATGACAGATTTGGCGACAAATGGCAAAGGGCTGAGATTAAATCACTGGGAGGAGAGTGAGGAGAGGTTGTGCTCATTTTTCAACTACTGGCACTTCTCACTACTGTTTATCCTAGAAACACACACACGCACTCACACACTCACAGAGGGGTAGCTCACACACAGGCGGCAAACACACAGAAATCTATAACCTAGTGATTCATCCTGATGCAATGTTATTCATGAGGAAACACTTCTAATGAGTTTGAACATCCTGGGTTCTATAAATATCATGTGTTCTCCTTTTTTATAGTGTGTGTGCATGTGTGTGTGTATCTCCGTGAGGACCAGAAAACATATAAACCATAGGAAGGGAGGACATTTTGGCTGGTTAAGACTTCAGGGTTGGGCTTAGAATTAGGTTAAGGTTAGTTTAAGGTAGAATGAATGTAACCCAGGAAATGACACGCAACCCATAATCATCGGCGGGGACTGTGTGGAAAAGGTCACAGACTTCCATTTCCTGGGAGTCAACACTGAGGATGACCTGACCTGGGGCTTGAACATGACAGTGCTCGTAAAGAAGGCACAGTAGAGACTCTACTCCCTGAGGGTCCTCAGTAAGAAGAACAACATCACTGCTAGTGTCCTTCTACCGCTCCACCATAGAGAGCCTACTCGCTGTGTGTTGTATCCCAGCTGCACTGTGGCAAACAAGAGGGAGCCCCAGAGGCTCATCAAAATGGCTGCGGAAATCATCAGGTGCCCTCTACCCACTCTGGAGGATCTGCACAGTTCTCGCTGCCTCAGGAGAGCCACTAACAATCTCAAAGGACACATCTCACCCCGGTCATTCTCTGTTTGAGCTGTGACCTTCATGCAGACCGTACAGCACCATTAAAACAAGAAGTAACAGATTCAAAAACAGCTTCCATCCAACTGCCGTATGAGCTGCAAATGCAGCAAAACATCAGGGTCATGATCTGTACATGTTTTTACATGAATGTAGTTTGTCCCTTTGAGTTTAACCTGTAGACAATGACTTCCACCGTACTTTCCCCATTCTTTATCTGCTGTGAACTCTTTCTGCTGACGGTCTGTCAGTCTAAAGAGTATAATTCCACATTTCATTCCATTACCATCAGTGGCGATTGCTCTAAGACGGCAGACGAAGCTCAGCTTCCTCTAAAATGTCGTCTGTCGTCTTTTCAATACACGACAGTCCTGCCTCAGACCTGTGTCATTTGTTCGGCAATATAGCCCATTTTCATTTGTACATATACACTGTAAATGAAAAACACTATTAGAGCATTTCAGTCTTACATAATGATCGCGTTTCCTTGTTGTAGTTGTTTGTTTGCAGAATTTATGTAAGAATTTATGTATAAATAACTGGGCCTGAAATTAACATCCCCTGTTTCAAAGACCAGCAACTGCCACTGATTACAATATTCTGTATTTTCTGACTTGGAGCATGCAAATGCTTGGGCTGCACATAATTATTCAGCCTTAATAAAAAATAAAGTACAGTACAAAACTCTAGGATCCACTGTGCCACTAAGTGACTTGCAGGTACAGTTGGCTATAATATGTCTTACAATGTAGTGATTTGTCACTATAATGACTATATATATATTTTTTTTTAAATATATTCTTACTTCTTGAATTGGCACTCGGCAAACCAGAGGACTACATACACGGTCTGTACCATAACTAGGTCAGCTGCCCCCAACTTCCGGTCTCCATTGTCTCAATACGTTCTATGACAGATGTTATGTAAATAGGGGCTCATTATAGACATTATAGACTATAGACTTTATCTTGTCCACACATAAACTTCAGCAGTCAGTGTGATCAATGGGTTATATATCTTTTTTTTTCATCAAATACTAAAATTATACATCTCCTTTTAAGTATCAGGCCCAGTAAAAATGTAAAATGACTCTCATTCACTCTCATGAATTGAAGCCATTTAATTCTGAGCACTGAACACTCAGGAGCAAGAAAACACGACTTGTCGGTGCTGTTTTTCTTTTTTATTATTCAGCCTCTTTGGCACATTTTAACTGGGGTGCAGTATTTCTGGAGGGCACAGGATGTTTTGTTGACTGTCTCTTTTGTGTTATCATATGGTAAATAATTGTCGCAGTTTTAGTGGAGGCTCATGACAACATTGCGGCATCTGTTTGATGTATGCATGTGTCGACTGGATTAAAACCAAAAAAAAGGGGATTGATGGATTGGAAAAGGTGAATCACTGTTTAAGAAATGAGGTGAAACGACTTACACCAATGTGGAGGAGAAATGAGGAGAAGGGGGGATGGGGGGTGGGTGATAACACAATAATGATGAAAGAGGTAGGCTTTCATTTCATTTTGAGCTACCATGTCATAATGAATTTAGAAAATGACATTAGGGAGCAGTTTGAATATGAACAATTTGTCTCTGTTCAGACTGGGTTAGCACTGTGAGAGGGGAAACCTTGTCCACATACATTTATTCTCTCTGATGAATGCTTGGTGCCGATTCTGCTGACATACCTACAGAACAGAGGAGGGCTTATCCATCCTCTACGAACACACAAACACTCTCACAAGTGTAACTGAACTGGTAAAATATGCATTCGCCACTTTTAATTAATAATCAATTGCCAAAAATGACCTGTGATGGTTACACAATAAGATACATGAAGAGGCTTCTTATATTAAACATTCAGAGCAAAGTTCTCGGAAAACACGACCAAAAAGAGCGCCAATGACAGAAGAAAATCAGATAAAGTATTAAAATATGAATAAGAAACATTACAAAACATGAGACAATTTATCTGTGTCTTCAGTGTATTATTTGTGGGCCATGTGTGGTGTTGCTGAGGGCCTGTCAAGCGGTCATCACTCTAAATAGGATTCCATCTCTTTGCTGTAACTGTCACTCTGGCAGCTGAGCAGGGAATGACCTCACTTGGCCACGGCTGTTGATTTCTTAAAGATAACAACCTTGCTGTCAGGAAATTTGTGTCTGCTGCTTCCAAATAATCAAGTAAGAATTTAGTCCAAGTTCAGCTCATGAATGTGAGCACACTCAGCCAGAAGTTTGTTTGAATTTTGTATTTTTATTAATTTAAGATAACAACAAAAGTAATCCATAACCTCTCTATTGACTTCTCATGAGAGTTTCCGCCATATTATTTTGCGAAAGAGAATTTATCTTTAGCAGATGTATCTTTTATGGACGAGAGTGTTCTCTGTGCACGTTACACATACATAAACTTGATGTGGAAAAAAGAGACCTACTGTATATGCACACAAATGTTTGAATGAAGCAAAAAATCTAAAAAAAAAACCAAAACTCTAAATCTCATACAATAAACAAGAGGAAAGCATCCAGGGCTCTATGCTTGAGAGAAGACGAGTTGAGTTAATATTTCTGAAGTCTTTCATCCAGCTGCCTCTTATGAATGAATGTATGAAGAGCATCCTTTGACCTCACCACCCACAGGAGGAGGGACAGAGAGAAATGCTCAGGCAGCTTGACAAATAAAGAACAATGTGACAGCAATGCAGATATAGCAGATCTGTTGAACAGCAGTTCAGGGGAGACATTTAAGTATACTGTATTCCTGTTCGCTCAAATAACAATCATTGGCTTCATCACAAAGGAATGTCCAGCAGTGGAGTGATTAATAGTTTTATTTTATTATCTTTTATGATCACGTGTTCACAGAAAGAGTGAACAAGTGATCTCTACACGATTCATGGGTCATGTATTTGTTACGTTTGGATTGAATTGTACACACTCTTACACTTACTTTTAGTGACACTTGATTATTTTATACTTTATATACTTTATATACTCTCTTTTTCTATATCATTTCACTTTTGCTTTAAACTTCCACTGAATGGCTTTTAGTACTCCAGCTATCTGATCTTTCTGGCACAGAAACTGCAAGGATTGCCATGCACACACAAAAAATAGTAGTTATATAATTATGTTATATCATGTCACTATAACTGAATATGGCAGCAACAAAAAGAAAAACAATGCAAAGGCCAGGGACAACAAAAGGTGTTACTTTGTTAATTTGTGTCGTGTGTGATCCAGATTACATGGTCCAGTCTTGCTTCTGACGATTTACCACAACCACAGAGTAACTACTGCCACCCTGCCAGCATGCCGGTCTGCCAGGGCCCCAGAGGCACCTTTGGGATCAGGTGGCAGATTCATAACATAAGCCAAAAACATGACCTTGTCCTAAAAGGGGCCCAGTCCAGCCCGATGATAGGGGCAAGGGGTGAGTGGAGCTGGAGAAAGAATTAGACACCAGATGGCCATGTTAATGTACTTGGCATGGTGTCATTTGTGACTGTCCCTCACTGTCTTGTGCTTTCATGTTTTCATCCTGACTGTTTCTTTTACCGACTTTGCAAATGAGCACACACAGCAGCAAACGCCATTGTCAAAGCACCATTAAGAAGCAGATGTCTGTTCGGTTACCATCAGTGGCCAAAAAAACTGCAGCCACAACAATCGGTGTCTATCACAGACCCAATCATTTGTCCCTTTAAATTATAATAGCTTGTAATCACAACAGAGAGAGCTCAACTTGCTAATTAACATAATAATAATCTAACACTCCACAAACAAAATAGTTATGCGGTAAACTAGAGGTTTATTCTTTAAAGCCAAGATTAGGCTGATTGGGAAATGGCTGTTAGAATGCATTGGCTTTAACTTAACTTACATAATAAATTGCTGGGTAAGTGGATAGTGTGCATGTTAGGCTGCATTTGTCTTTGGAGTTTCTCAATGAACTGTTGTATATTTGAATGAAGAATAGATAAAACATATGAATGCATCCATAGCAGTGAAAGAAAAAAAAAAAGACGAGCAGCTTTGTTTGATTACTCATTTGTTCCTAATGTTACTGTAGAATCAAATTAAAATATACTAAACTGATTTTTCGGAATGAACCCTAGAGTTTGCATCCTTGTCAGCCATCTTTAAGGTCATGCCTTACATGCATAAGACCAAAAAGTATATATATTTAAACTCCAATTATTAGGTACCAATTATTTAAGAGCAGTACAAATGTCATTGTTTTACACGAGTATTGGCTACACATAATAAATTATGATAAAATCTTAAGTGCAAGCATGTTACATTATTGGAAGAATTTACAGTGAAAACTCTTACTCTCTAGTACAAAATTTCTAAATGTATTGACACTTTTTTTTGTTTACAGATGTTTGTACCACAAACGCTCATCTACGATTTAAATCCTCACTAATTAGGGTCCTTCAGTGCAACATGCACATGCACACATACAGTTGTGTGGATAAAAAGAAGTCAATTTGTATTTAGCAAACTGCTTGTGCACACAGAAAATGTTTTTTGAAATTTCCTGCTCTCGTCTACTCTCCCTTCTTCTCCTCTCCTGCCTTGTGGTTGGTGGACCACAGGCGTAATCTCACTTTTAGATGTGAAACATCCACAGTGTCCCGACTTGTTTAGTTTCTTATTTGATTTACTAAACTGAGGATGTGGAGTTAAGCATCACATTCAGTCTACTGAATCAGTATCAGTATCATAAGCAAAAGAATATGCCCAAACTAAAAACAATCAAACAAAACATTCACAAATTAGTTATCATTTACGTAAGAAAAGGGGGAAAAAATAGGCATATAACAGTGTAATAGTGTATTCTCTGTAAAATAATTCTAATGCAGGGCTGGCTTTAGTTCAGTTCATTTCTGTAAAAATAAATTGTCTCTAATGTATAGGCCAAACAATGATTTATATTACAGACAAACATATCTTTCATTATTTAATAATATCAGGCATAAATATTTTGGACCAATGTGCAATCAAATATTAATTCCACTTAATGCGTTTTAAAGAGTATTCAGTACCAATTGTGTGAACTAAAACTTTGTCCAAGACACTTAGTAATTACATCTCATGAGTCATTTTCTTTCCCTATAACTTTAGATCTTCCCAAAAAATAAATTGCCTTGAGACATGAGATGACATTGCACTGTGTGTCTGTTTAGTGTTGCCAGTTGAACATTGTTTTATTCCATTGTGATTATAATTTTACAAGTAGATTTATTCTTCTATTAGGTGGGAATTGAGAGCCAATTTAAATGCATATGTTGTCAGTCCAACTCTAAACGTATTTGTCTTGGCTTGTAAAAATTTGAAATTACTTGAAAGAAAGTGATGCTCTGCCAGCAGTGCTGTGATGCGATATTCTCCCTGTCCTTAATCACATTTGTACAGCTTGTGTGTCTGGCATACAACAAGCAAAAAAAGGTTTTGAGTCAGGCGCTGACTCAGGTTGGTGACAGTGACAGCAGCTATTTAGAGGCTACGTTTATTCTAATTACTTTATCTTTAAGTGATGGGACAGTCTTCCTACCTAGTGAGCCGTCTGCTTGTGTGTGTGTAGGCAGTCAAATCCGTTTGTGCTTTCTAGTGAGGAAACGTGTGGTGATTGCCTCGGGTTGTTTGCAAAGGGGTGGGTGTGCTGAAACACACTGCTGAGACAACTCTTAAGTAAACATCAACTGTGGTTGATATGATCTGCGATTTTGCCCACAGGATGGGGCTTTAACTGTGCACGCTTATTTATGTATTCAAGCAGATATTCCAGAGTAAATGTAAAAAAAAAAAAAAAACAACCAGCAAAACACACTTTAACACAGAATGTCTGCTTGGAATCACAACCTAAATTCACAGCTGTACATTTTATCCACAACATAGTGCACTATTGTCATGAGATAGACCAAAATGAAGTGTACATAAACTATATAGCGTAACCAGTTGCTCTATATATCATTTCCTTTAAGGGTTAGTCTTGTGAAACCAGGGCAATAGAGTCACTTTTGTCGGATCAAACATATAACTTATTACGTTATATTTATCAACTCAAATTGAAAGTTGTTATAACAGTTATTGTTGGTGAGTTAATATAAACAGTCAATGGTAGCTGTCCAAGTTACATGAGATCATGTAAAGAGCTAATGTAACACTGCCTCTTTTGACCAAATTGGTGAAAATGGCTTTTTTTTTTGGAAAGTAACTGGGTAATGTTACTAACTTGTACTTTTATAGGAAGTTTATTTGTTCAATCTGCACACATTATTATAACAAATTAAGATGTAATATCTGAATACATTTACTTCAGAACATGCTAAACCAAACAGTTTAGCATGAATTATTGCTTTAGGGTCAGGTGAAGATGTTGATGGTATGATATGACTGAGGCAGAGAAAAAGACAGTCTCCTCTCTGGCAGCACAATAGTTCCCTGCATTTTTTTCTTACATCAATTATTAGACAACTTTAAAATCATATGTATTTTAAAAAAAAAGTGAAAATTCACTTTGTGAAATGAACTGTGCAATTCCAATTTGCTGGTTGTCACGTAAAACTTAATTTGTTATTTTGGGGTTACCCTGAGGGCAGTGGGGCTGGAAATGGTGAGCTCACATGGCAGAAATAGGGAAGAAAAATTAAAAACCTAAAAAAAAAACGCTGATAAGTAAGTAGTGCATAACAGTGGAACTTTAAGTGGCGGTGCAATGCATCCTTTGTTTAACTCAATTTCAGCCTATAGTAGAAACATGACATCTGTTGTAGTTTATCAATTAACCAAAACATACAGGAAATGTTGATACTCCTCCACAATCACTCCAAATTCACGTGGAGAGTGGATTATGTCAGTAGAAGCCACAGCAGGCTCCTGAGAGCAGTACTCCTGATATACAAAGTGCTGGGGAGAATCTATCAGAATCTATTAGTCTTTCCCTTCTCATTTCTTCTGCAGGGGGTGATAACTCCAGTGTGGCTGTGCAGTGGTGTGATGGCATCTCCTGAGTCAGGAGGTGAGGAAGAAAGTGACAAGTGAGGAGGAGAAGGAGGGAAGGGATACAACACCAAAGGCCCTCGGTGAGAAAAGAAAGAGGAACACAGACCTTGAATTTTAATACGAATTTAATACTGTGCCAATTGTATGTCCATTTTTTAACATCAAGAAATAAAAAAACAAACCAATGATTGGAGAATCACTGGACCAGTTACTTTCAGATGTTGTATATTCAGTATAATAGCTTTATGTACAGCATTTAATGTTTTTAGCCAGACATTGCCAATTTACAGCACAGCTGGCCGCATCTGTAGAAACTTCTCTGCACACTTGGAAGCCTCAGTCACAAGCAGAGAAAAAAAAGCATGCAACAAGGCTCACAACTTCTGAGCAATCGATAAATGGAATAACTGCCACTTAGACCATTAAACCATCTTCTTTCAAGTGTAGAGTAATGAACTATAACAGAGAAATGATAATAATGATGATAGTCATAATTAGTGGGATAATAACAGGGCAATCACTGGGTGCCGTAACGGGAGACATTAGCAGTGATGTATGATTGATCTGTTGTGAGGCTGGCAGCTTGGCAATCATGCAGGAGTTCCCTGGAAGTGTGTAAAGCATTCCAGGGGCATCTGAGTGTACAATTTGTTGAGGCAATTCAAACACACTTGCAAATATTACACGCATAGTGGCCATGTTGTCATGCATCAATCGTGCGTACCTGACAGTGCACTCTAACTAATGCAGCCATGTAAACATAATCTTCCACAATCACTCTAATGACCTCCTGCTTTTAGTACAGGCTCATTTCATCTAAGGGTGTGTTCACACTAGTCTCGTTTGGTGCAGTTAAATTAAACCCTGCCAGTTTACCCCTTAGTGCGGTTAGTTTGGGTTGGTCTGACTGTAGTCGGAGACCTCTGATGCTTGGAAGTGAACTGGTGTGAAGTCTACCCACACCTTTATCTGGAAGTGTCATATTAATGACTACAGCCTCAGTGTTCTCATCTGCATCTGCAGGTGAGGGGAAAGGAGAGAGAGGGAAATGAGAATGGCACATCCACCCTCTGTGTCTGGTAAGTCCCATCTCTTCCACCTCCGTAGGCAAACAAGCTGAGTATCAACACCCCAAAGTGCCGGAAAAACCTCTGACTTGCCCCCGTTTCTCGCCTGTGGGCAATAGGATGAGGACTTAGGGCAACACCTGCTGCTTAGTACCATCCTGCCAGTGGGCGAGACACAGTGGCAAGTCAGTGGTTTCGTGGCACTCTGGGCTGACAATGCTAGCACGGAGAAGTAAGAGTTGGGACCTCTCAGACCCAGACAATCTCAAAGGTCATCTGACTCTGTTCTGACTTTCTGTGGTTCTCCTCCTGAGTTCTCTCCGCTCATCACTGAAGATGACAACACCAAGGCTGTAGCCGCTCCACCACACCCCGACCCCCAAACACTGGCCACCTGCCAGCCTTCAGGGCACTGACTATCACCAGTGCAGCAGGGCAGATGAACATTAGCCTGTCGATGTAGAAATCAGAAGGATTTGTCTCTTTACTGGTCTATCTGACCAATTGCTGAGTGGTATTTATGATCACATGATCACAATTTATCTAGTTTGAGATTTGGCTTTGTGAATGTGAAGTGTATCAAATTGGTGTAGACCAATAAATTGGACTTTTAGGTGTGAACATACCCTAAATCAAAGATCAAACGTAGAGGTGTAATTTCCACACCTCTACATCATAGAGATGAACCAAATAAATATTTTGATCTAAAACATAGGTAACTCTCATCATTACAGCAGTTACACAAGTTACTCTGAAGTGGCTGGAAGTAGGTCAAAGCAGCTCGCTGAAGGCAACTCTGGATTTTATTATATGAAGAAAGTCAGTTATTTGGATAATGAGAGAAATAAGATGAGAGTTAATATTGGTCCGGAGTAACTTGATATTAGGTTATGCGACTGCCTAGAATATGGCCCTGTAGCTTATTGGCAATAACCCTTAGTACTCATGTCGCAGGTTCACCCATGGTATATTGCCCTGGGAAAAATATACAACTCCTTATATGGACATCCTGGGGGGGTGCGCGTATAAGACACATATTCAGGCTTTAAAAATGCTAATTTTGCAGAAGTCACAAATTTTCCTTTTGTTTTTGTTCATAAAATCGAGCCAAGTGAACTTTGAACTGTGGCTTACTTCCAAATTTCACAATTTCAATCTGATTTTAAACATTTTTATCAGATTGCCTAGGTTGTGCCGAAAAAAAGATATAAGACACATTCTTATAGCCTCTGTATATACGGTATGTTTATACATAGTAATGGGAGAAAAAAAAAACAGCCAAAATGCTCTGTGTTCTAAGGGATAACTGACACAATTTATTTTGGCCTACTATATCAATGCTCAATTGCAACAACTAATGGCTCTCAAGTATCGCATATTGGACCTTTAAGTCAATTGCCTGGCCACCACCTTTCTCCCTCCTCACACTCAAATGTATGCCTTTATAAAATGGCCTGTATCTGAACCTGCTTGAGTGTTTGCATTCCTGACTATGTGCCCCCAGGTGTCACTGTGTGTGTATGTAGGCTGCACTGTGTGTGTATGTGGCTGTAGGCGATTGTGTGGTAAGGCTCTGAGAGACTGAGGAACTGGCTGCTGCTCTCAATATTGTACAGCTTTCTCTGCTGAGCTCTGGGATGTCTCCCTGTGTTTGTGTGTGGGAGCAAGAGCGTTAGTGTGTGAGGCCTTTACAGCCCGCCCCGGTATGCTGGAAGGGTATGTGAGACGTGCCTGAATTTCATTGAAGTTTAACAAAAGCCATATTGTAACAAGAGGATTCTGTCTCTGCCATGATAACAGCTTCAATAATGCCAAACGCAGTGCCATAATCAGGATAAGCAGGCAGGACAGATTGTCTATGTTTTTGTTTGATTTGCTCAATTTCTTAGATGATACAGATGACACTCCAAAACAACCTTGAGCTGCCGAGACTATTCATTGGGGGGTATCGGTGAGAATTTGAAAAGAGCTGTGAGCTTTCCTGTTTTTGATCTATATTTCCACAGACAGGGTCCATGGGCACAGGGGTGCACAACTGGGTGAGGACAAGGAAAATTAAAACATGAACTATTTTTTAATAATGATACTTAAAGTTTTACCTAAAAACTATTTTTGATGATAACAAAGTTCCACTGTGATAAAGAGTATATTAGCATAATAAGCAAAACATTGCATAGTTTATGTTTTTCATCAAGGGGCTACAGTGTTCTTTTTTTTCATTAATGGAAACATCAATGTATCTAATGCACATTAATCATCAATGGTCACATCTATACAGACTGAGAGAGTAAATATTAGTGACCTCTGTGGACATATTGGAAAATAACAGTGCAGGCCTCACTGCAAAACTATATCCTGTGACCTCCACTCAAATGGCTACATCATAAGTCCACATTTTATTGCTAATTGCAATGAACTGTAATATGGAGAGGTTGAGATCGTTAAAAGGGTTTAATGGCATGTTGGTTGTGCTTGACTCTGCTTTTTTTCCTCTCAATTACCCTCTTCTCATCTTGAAAGGTGCATTACAACAACAAAAGTTGACAGTCAAGATGAGTAAGCTTAAAAACAGCTTCAGCTTATCAACCATAAAAAGGATCTTGAGGTTATAGTGCTCAAGTCACACATGCTGTATATTCTACTTTTGATCTTTTCATCATATAAAATTGTCACTGTATGCATGGATTTTGTATTCAATCCCCATTTTGGAATGCTTATTATAATGCACACTACAACAGGAATTGGTTGCCTTCAATGTGTATTGAATTGTCAATTGACAGCTGATCACATACTCCCTCAGTCAGCTTGTAGTGATTATTGAAACATTCAATAATCACCTTCAAGTCATTTATTCAAAGGTCTGAAATAAAAACCCCAAGGTCAACACATATTCGCACATTTTGTGAACTTTCGAATCAGGAATTCACATGCATTTTCTCGTTTACGCTCCATTTTCTGTAAAGTTTCAGATCAGCCTGCCTGGCACCAACAACTATGCCAAAAATTTTCAAAGTCACCTAAATCAACAGTCTTCTACATTGTGATGCTCAATTTGAATGTCTTGACCATGTCTTAAATGTATTCAGGTGATTTCATGCGATTGGCTGATTATATGTGTGTACACACTTCTAACACGCAGTTAAATTGTTGTACCTAATAAATGCATGAAAAGAGGCCAGGAAGTAAGATAAATGGGTAACATTCGGTAGCACTACACTGTGCATTTACTGTGTTTCTAACGGCAGTTAAGTGATCTTGTCCTGTGCAAAACGCCATACCTCAACCTTTTCAAATGTGTTTTCAATGGACTAGTGGGGAGTCCACTTCTACAGCCTATAGGCTATATGTGAATACAAAAATACTGGTGAAAGATAGATACACACACATACACCTGATCTCTATTTGCAGATATATGAGTGTAAGTATGTCTATTTCCTCTGGGAAATAAATAGAAAATCACAGGGGAACCTGTTCTTTAATGAGTAGTGAGAGGAGGAAATATAGGGCAATGGTTTGATTTTGAAGGAATACATCCCCAGCCCAATGGTTCTGTTCAGGAAAAGGTTAAGAAGTAATGGCAACAGTTGTAGTTTTTTACATATATACACATATATACATATATATATACATATATACATATATATATACACACACACACACAGATATATATGTGTATATATATATATATGTATGTATATATACATACACATATATATATATTCCTTTTTACATCAGTTTTTGTGTGTGTGTGTTTGTTCCAGGGCATTACCACACATATTGTTCAGCACGTACGTTTGCCAGTGCGCATCAGTCCATGTATGCCCTAAATGAATCCAATCAAATTATGAGACAGTGAATCTGCTCGTGTTTGCCAGTTTCGATACCTACAGGCCTTCATTTACCTGTGCGAGTGTGTGTCTGTGGCAGTCACTCATTAGTGTAGACCTGTCTCCCTGAGCTTCCAGTCTCATCCATTGTGTGGGCTGCCTGCAGTCATCCATTTCCCCCAATGCCCTACTTGGCCACATCCATCTCCACTCAGACAAACACTGTTAAAACCACGTCACTGCTGTGTGTGTGTACGTGTGATTGAGTGGGGGGGAGACAGGGAATGAAAAAGAGAGGACAAATTCCTCTTGGCTTGCCTGTACTTTTGACTGACAACATGGTAACCGTGAGGTTTGTTGGTGTTTGTGAGGGGTGACTATTTATCTTGTCTGCTGCCTTAAGGTTGGTGCCTTTGCATTTATTAGTACTGCAGGTGATGACATTTCATTACAGAGAGATTTGTTTTTTAAAACATAATTTGAATAAACTGTGTGGTAAATACTAGTATGATGATTGATGATACAAGTGCATGCATTTTCCACTTCTCATCTGCTGTGTGTCATGGTGACAGCCGATTGAGCAAAGTAGCCCAGATGTCCTCCCTGTTCTCTGGCCAAGTCCTCCAGTTCTTGCAGGGAAATCCCTGGAGCATCCCCTGTAATCTCTTCAGCATGTCCTTGGATGTTCCAAAAATGCTGCCAGGGAGATGCATCATCCTCCTTTCCTCGAAGCTCTGGCTTTTTCTCAAACAACCGCGAGCAGTAACGCAGCATCCAGCACCTGGGTGCCTCCCCCACCAATCCTGATACAGTTTAAAATGAAAGAAGCCAGTTGTTTCCTCTTGAGGGGACACAAGCATGACTGTTTTTATTTTCATTAATCCTCTCAGCGGGGGATTTAGCTGATAAAGTTTTCCTTTATTTTACAACGGCTGCTTGATGGCTTGAATCTTAATTTACATGGAAATCTCTTTGTCTTGTATGTTTGACTAACTTTGTTTCTAAGACTTTATTTTGGTGATTTTGAATGATCTCGCTTTCATTTTGAAGGCAGTGGTCACATTTTTTTATAGATATCACTGCAACAGTGCCCTGTCAGTTTTAACACAAAACTGGAAATACAAGTAGGCAAAGTCAACTTTTTCTTAACCCATTCTTAAAAAGATACTTCAAGCTGACTGTTTAATATCACAAAGCACTATTAAATTCTACCTATCAGGGACACCTGTAATAAATACAACGGTTATAGATAGATGGAGGTGTAGACATTTCCATCAAAGACAATAAGACACTTTTTGCATTGTCAATCCACTATGAAAAAAACTGCAACTGAAATGAATGAAACGCATATAAAGCTGTTCACTCAAATTAAACAAGCCTTTCAGGCTGATATTGCAAGGGAAGGTATTCTGGGAACTCACATGGAACCGTACACTTACAGTGTTTATGCTGTCATGAAAGATAACAACAAAAGAGCTTTAAAAATAATTAGTTTGGAAGTAAAAAAGAGAAGGCAGAGACGGAGACAGAGAGAGTGGAAAGGGGATAGGCGGACACTTGATATCTAAGGGTAGGTAGTATCAAAGTCTTGACGCCTGTGATCTCTTCCTCGCTCTGTAATTTAACATGTAGTCTCGGAGCAGGCATATACTTTCTGCCAGTGTCTCTCAGAACCAAATGTAATTGAAGTGTTTGCTCTAAAAGACAGAAAGGGAAAAAACAATAGAGGAACGGAATTGTGGTTGATTTCTAGTCTGCAGCCTAGTGTATTGTTCTAACACGTTAGGAGGGAGACAAAAATAACAAAACAAAAATAAAATAACCATATACTAAAATAAATATTGACAGAGAGAGAGAATGACAGTTGGGGGAAGGCTGAGTTTTCATTGCAACCCAAGGGATATATGTAATGAGCTGGAAAGGGGCATGTTTGCTTAGTCTGGTTTACACAAAGAAATGACACTGTGATATTCAGAGTGGGGCCTTCGTACCGCACAGAGACACAGAGAAAGAGGGAGAGGGAGGGGGGGGAGAGACAGAGAGAGAGAGAGAGAGAGAGAGAGAGAATACCTGATGTGAGCAACAATGTTGAAGAACATTAGAACAGTTTTCACTGAGACGCTTGCTGATATAACTGAAGTTGTTTAAACCATGGTGTTGTATTGATGGGGTTATTTAAGCATCATTCTAACACAAGTCTCACAGGGAGCCACTACGATTTCCTTCAAAGGTGGCACGAGTGGAGTTCCGCTAAATAATTAACAGGAAAATAAATCCTGTTGGCAACCACTATTGTTGTGTACAAGCTGCGTGTCTACGTGCGTATATTATTTTCCATCTTTTCATGTTGTTTAGTATCTCCACTTGTAATTCAAAAGAATTACTGTGGACACCTCCACATTGTCCCAGCTTACAAAAGGGAGCCTGCTGACGAACAGTACAGTCAAATTGTAATATTAGAATGCAGACAATAACTGCAATAACGTCATTTTCTACTCGTGTTATAACATCAAGCTTGACGAGGTTGAGATGAAACCAACTTCACTTTATACTCTGCAAAACAGTCCTATCACATACTGAATTTTGGTTGAAGAAACTGACAAAAATGGCTCTTCTTTTACCAAATCCTGTGACATTTAAAGATACAGTGCATTCATATACATAGTCATAAACATGTTTGTTGAAAGTGGGCTGTAGGAGTCTGAAAAATGAATGTGACATCTAAAAGTGCAGTGGCCTAGCTAATTGTAATGCTTTACAAATTTAAAAGCAAAATATTTTTTTGTAAAATGAGAATGGCATAATAATAAAGTAAACAAAACATATATATTTTTTGACTGACAAAGTTATATTTATTGCTATTAGATGCTAAAAGGTAGAAAGTGTCTCTATGACTAAAAAGGAGCCAACATATGCCTGTCAACCTCTCTGAGTTAATTATACTTAACCCTTAGTTATAAAATGATATTTTGATCCTGTGTGTGTGTGCTTATAGGTCACATATTCAGGCTTTAAATAATGTGTTTTTGTCTGTCTTCTTATGTGTTGTGTCAAAGTTATGATTTACTGTACAACACATTTTTAGTAGTGATATCAAGTTGCAAAAATTGTGCTGAAGTCACAAAATAGACAGTTTTTCTTTTATTTTTGTTCATAAAAACGAGCCAAGCTAACTTTGAACTGTGATGTATTTCCAAATTTCACAAATTCAATCTTTTTGATTAGGTGTGTTTATATAGCTGGTGAAATTGTTTTATTCTCCATTAGATTGCCTAGGTTGTGCTGAGAAAAGGATATGAGACACTCTATATTGCACATTCTTATAGTCTCTGTATATACTGTACGTTTAAGCAGCCGAAATGCTCTGTGTTCTAAGGGTTAATACCACACATTCTGATACACTGTAGACTATTCTATTGTAGTGGCAGCTCTAAATCAAAACATATGATATCGTACTCTATATACATGAATGGAAAAGGCCAAAGAGTTGGGAAAAAAGCAAGCAGACATAATGAGGAAAAAGTGATATAGTAGGTTGTAGTAAAGGGCTGTGGAAAAATAAAACAGGAAAATAAAAAGAAAAAAAATCTGTGGCATCTGAGTCCTGCATGCATAGTAGCTCTGATGAATCTGCTCATTAGTATGACTCCCAGGGCAGATCGCTCCATTAATAATATATGGTTGTGATGGCAGCCATGACAGAGAGGGAGGGCCACAGAGATGTTGCCTCAGAGAGCGGGGCCCTGTCACATGTAAGCGTCTTGACAGACTCACGAGTCTCTGCACAGCATGAGTGGATGTACACAATAAAAAAATGTGTATGAAAAATGATAAGGAAATCATTTGCAGGAAATTGCACATTTCAGGACTTATGTGTGAAATAAGGTATCATGAAACGTGCACGCTGTGGTCTATGTCCCAGTTTTCAGGTGGGTGTGATGTATAGGATATAATTTCCACTAATGTAGCTATGGTCTGATTTTTTGTTCTCAGGGCTGTAAGGACAAAGAAATCCAATCTTCTTCCCCATTTTTCAAGTCAGATCAGATGTATATCCGAAATGTGGCCGGGCCACAAGTGAGAACAGTCAAATTACAAGCCCTGTCTTCGTCACCCTGCACCAGCAGCACAACAAAGCCAAGCAACAATGGAGTACAGTTAAATCTTCACAACAAACCTGAGATAGCTTCTGTTTCTGACCCGCTTCAATATCAAGTTCACATTGTAGTCAGATGCCAGACACTTACAGTATGTTATGAATGAGAACTGTCAAATCTGATGTCTTCCAAGTCTGAGTTGATTCAGAACTGAACAATGTGGATGTTTAATGTAAACGTAGTGTTTATGTGAATGAGCTCATGCACAGGCATTGTCTTGTCTATGTGTCCCCTATGGCTATTTGTTTACACATGAGCTAAAGCCAATTATTGGAAATACAAAACAATAACCACTTGAGCTACATAGTAACAGTAGTAAATTATGTATCATCGTATCTACCCTTTATGAATTATAAATCCCTCCATGTCGACAACTGTTCACAGTGGGCACATACCATATTTATTCATGTGTGTATAGCCAATCTCCATGAATTTTCCACAAAGTAATTTGTGTGATTAATTTTGTACCATGTCAATATTTGTGTTATGCGGCACGGGTAGTTTGTCAGCACGGTAACATTAATGCATGCTTTGATTGCCTTTGGTATAAAAAAGTATTTATACGGTACAGTCATAAGTGTGTCCCAACATTGAACTGATAGCTCCAAATTTTTTTCCCACGGAAGCAAACTGGGGTGCTGTGTGCTGATTTAGCCAGAACGTACAGTAAAAAATATTTGTCTGGATATTGAACCTGGCACTAAATGTAATATTTCTAAATGTATATTTTGTTCTGCTTTTCTTGGCTTTTCAAAAAAACATGGTCAATTGTATGTATGTTTATCATATATTTTGTTGCGTTGGTCGTGTTGAAGTCAGATAAATGTTGATTTAAGTAAAAGTGGCTTATTTTTTTTCAACTAATATTATTGACAACAAAAACTAATTTATGCATTCTTATATCCATGACCATGTAAATTCCCTGCACTCCACACACATAAGCTTTACATTATTTAGTTTATTCCTCTAGAGACGCAGGGAAGGAACACCTTTGTCTGCTTTTGAATCTCCCACACAGAAGCACACATTCTGAGACACTTTGCCAAACCCCTCATTCCTTGTCTCTGGCTATCAGCCTTTCCACTGAACATATCTTTTGTCAATCCAGAGGCAATGGCGTAATTCACTTGGCCGCAATGAGATGACACATGTTATAACAGAGTGTAGAGGTGATTTGGTTGTCGAACCATTTGATCCAAAGAAAATGGATGTAGTTAAATTTTGAAAGGGGACAGGACGCATGGCATGCTGCGGCAACACAAGCCAAAGGATTCTTGAGCTCTCCAAATCCAAATAACCACTAATCATTGATTCAGATCATTTGAACAACAGTTGAAGCAGCTAAAAGCTCAAAATGGTGAATTGATAAACAACAATCCATCTTAACAAATACAAAAACAAAAAAGAAAAACACGAAAATCAGCACTTATATCAGCTGCCAACCCACCAGACTACCAAATACCAAAGCCAAGCAGAGGACTAGTCAGCGACAACAAAAAGGGCCAGTCAATTAGGCAATTAATAAACCAAAAACAAGTACACAGCCAGACAATAAACAAATGAAGTTAGGTTTCCCATTCTTACCTTGGCGATCTGGACACACCAGTTGAGCAACAGCTGGGATCCAATATTGTCCTTGTGCTCGTGGACATAGTCGAGCAGGCACCCATGAGGCATCAGTTGTGTGACCAGCTGGATGGTGGGACTCAGGCAGACACCCAGCAGGCGGACCAGGTGGGGGTGCTCCATGCTAGCCATAATCAGGGCCTCCTGAATGAGACAGATATACACTCAGGCATGTGGGGGGAGAGAAGTGGAGGTTGGAGTTGAGATTTGTGATAGTTTGCCAACAGATTCCGCAACATTGTTTACTGCAGGCATCTGCCAACTGTTTTAGGAAACATAAACATGACTATATCACAGCCATGCTATTTATCTAACAGTCCATTTAAAACAGCTTGTAAATCTGCTTTGAAGTGAGGTACCGCCGTGGATGCCTTTTCTCAGAAAATCAAACAAATAAAGGCAAGATTTAAATATTTTCTGGCTGCCATCGTTATTTGAGCTTTTATTAAGGGAAAAAAAATGACATGGACATTAATAGTCTACCGCAAACAACGTCTCGCAAGGTTTTCTGCACAAATGATGACGGTGGGCAACCTTATAAGAAATATTAACCAAGGCTACATTAAGTATTCACATCTTGTATTGCACCCAACCAAGTATTTTGTCAAAATGGACTAGATCCAGAGAAGTCCCAGGTACAAGACTCAGCACAGATAAAGTCCATGATATTTACAAGTGTAGACTGAACTGCTGAAGATCATAGGAGCCACTATTCTGTTTAAGGCTGAAGTTTCTTTTGAAGAAATCTGCAAGGTTCCACAAAGTCAGAAACAGTAGGTTTTTATTCAGACCCTCAACATCAAAGGGACTTGCATGCTTCACAAGGCTGATAGCCTTCTTTGTAGCAAATACAAATACAGGTGAGATTGTTGTGAATCACGTAACCCTGTCTTTAAGCACAACACAATGTACTGAGTTTGGTAATATTTCTGTGATTGTCTACGCCACAAACATACTAAAAATACACTTAAAAATTGTGCTTCAGTGCATTATTAATTAAGGATTTTAATTAGCTTGTTGTCCAAGACCTATAGTGTGCCAGGGCTTCTAGAATAAGATTCAATGTATCCTATATAACTATACACAGTACTTCAGAAATGGTTTCCCAAAGTTGGAAATTGACCAATACCTGTGCGCAATGTGCCCAAAAGCATTGCTAACATAATGAATATAGTTGTTTGGGCTTTTTTTTTTTAGTCTTTAAGGAATAGGCCAGTGAAGCGCAAAAAGGGGGGAAGACATGCAGCAAAGGACTGTCAGTCCTCATGGAAAACAAACCTGGTCCTAAATACAAAGAAGATCATTTCTGAAGAGCTGGTTGAGTTTACGGCTACGATTTGAACTGTGGTTATGGTTAAGGTTAGGGACAGCACTTCATTTGGGCTGTCCAAATGAATGGAAGTCAGTGCAGTGTCCTAAAAAAGAATAGCCACTTAAACCAGTGTGTGTGTGTTTGTGTTTTTCCCCTTCTCACCTGTAGAGCGGCCAAAAACACACCATCACAGCCATAGGGTGTCAAAGCCTTTCAAGCATGCATGTATGCGTGTGTGGCTATAATCACAACAGGGCTTCAGGCAAACAGGCCATACCATAGTATGCTATTCCCTTTGAAAGCCAACCTCCTGCTTAAGGCTTGTTTTCTAAACCCCAGAGTACAATCCTCCCCCAAAAAAGTATCTTGAGCATGCATTCAACACATTTATAGATTCTGTTCAACATTACTATGCAGATTTGCAGTCCTTCGCTAAAATCAATATCATCTCAGTACAATTCTCTGTAGGAATCTGTGCATTCCTTTTATATTCTGACTGTTTTTGATATTTTTTGCAATATTGTAATTTTCAATTAAGTTTAGAAATAATTAATGAATGTTAAGAAAAAAAACAAAAACGTATTTCCCTATGGCCACTGGAGTTATATTTACTTAAAAGTGACCCTGCTGACAAAATTAAACATTCTCTTTCACACATTTACTATTGGTTTAGATGTCAAGATTGAATGTCTCTGCCAGTATTCATCACAGCATACACATGCACACAAACACAGGTACTGAAAGAAAATCAGTCCTTGGTGACATTCTTCTAACAGTCAGCGGCAAGTTAGAGTGGCCTGAAGGTAGAAGGTAATAAGTCCAGAATCCCCGATCCCTCTAGAAAAATATAGCGAGATAAAGTAAACAAACGGAGCCAGTGTTCTCTCCTGGTGCACAGGTTGAGCACACAGCTGCTCAGAAAACAATTCCAGAAATGTGGAGACTGGATAAATATGAAAGAATGGCTTCAGTGTAAAACAAGATGGAACTTTTTACCAGGGGAAACAACATAACTGAGGTAATGATCAATAGATCAACCAATCTCCCATTTTAGAGTAACTGAGTCATCACACAGTACATTTGTTTTAAAGATAGGTGACATTAGGAATTGCTACTCACATGCGATGTCTGCTCCGCTTCACGATGCCCAAGCAATCCCTCTTAAACAGGGGTCTTAAAATCAAATGACCAGGGGTCTCAAAATCAAATGACCATGGGGCCACTGAGCATTTAATGTGGTCAGTAGCTGCAATATAAGCTTAAAATTATATCATGGTATTCTATCATGATATCGCAGTGATAGACATTTCAAAATAAAGGTGTCTGTGTTGATATGGAATGCTATGTAGTTCACAAGTTCACACTAACAATGTATTTGTGAAGCCAAATGAATCTATTACTAAAAAACATACAGAAATAACTCCATTATAACTTGATATTCAGTGGCGGGCCACATGGAATCGATTGGAGGACCTCTGCTCTAAAATCTTTCCTGTTTTTTCACACAAACTCTGTATCTGTTTCTCCATAGAGTATTAAGCCCTATATCACCATCTTTAAACTGTCCATGGTGTATGCTCCTCATCTATTGCCGATATCTACTTCTCTGATTGTCAGAGCGGCTTTCAACGCACATACTGCAGAACACACAGGATATTGAACCCTTACAAATTTTTAAAAACCCTTCCTCTTAGAATGTCAAACTAATTGCAAAACATGAGCGCCATTGGGTCCCTCCCGTGTGGACGTCTATATCTGCATGTGTGTTGAAGGAGGTTATTTCATCTGCCTTGCATCATTATGGGGGAAATAATTTTTTTTCACTTTTCCTTTTGAAATGAGCTAAGTTGTGAATGTTTGATAAACAGGGCCTTGCCTTGTGTACTGTGCTAGAAGCCTGCTTTGCTGTGAATATCTATGTGGGTGATGAAGCGGTCCTAGGGGCCCCTGATAATTTAACTTCTGGTGTTCATGTGGCACAAGCTTAGTTTGTGATGCTTCATTTCAAGAGTGGTGCTGATGTATCATTTTGCCTTTTAAATCACTGAGAAGTGGCTTTTAGTGTTCTGGCGTTTAGTCCCAATCCAAAGACTAGTCATGGTGACGACAATGCCTTGAGTTATATATTATATATGAATATTGTAATAGTCCACCACAAAATACCCACATGTTGCTTGACTTGATCTTGTGTTATCGGCCAAAACGAATGACACGAAATGTAATTAAAGACTGACTTTTGTTTACACATTTTCAAGATACTCACGTCCATGAACTCTACGTTAGCCTTGGGTCCAGTAGCTTCATTTAGAATTTTAATGGCTACAGGAATCTTCACTGTTTCACCCTCTGGGACCCAGATACCCTAAAGAAACATACACAAAAACAGATGATAAGTCAGTATACTCAATGCAAAGTCATTAAACTCCCACTCACCAAAATGTTATGAAAAGAAAAGAAAGGAGCTATAGATTTTCAAAGGAGGAGCACAAGGATCCACTGCATACCGCTTGATTAAACATTATTGTTGCCTTCATCGAAGACCGAAGGGAACTATGTATCATTTTGGGCTGGAATCGTGGTCAGCGAGGGACGGAAATCAAGTGCCTCACAATTATCTCAAAATGTTTCAAATGTGCCTCACCTGAGTTTATCCTCATGTGACAACACATCCCTAGTGATTGCAAGCCCACTTCCACCACAGGGTTAAAACACCTGCTCTCTTAAAGCTGTAATTACTATGAAATACCCATTTTTTGATTGAACTCGATCTTTCTACAATTGTGTAAGCAATTATCATTCGGAGCAGTGACTCTGCCATTTCCTTTTTACTGCATTATGATGTGGTGTTATATATGTGTGTGTATATGTATATGTATAGATGTGTATATATATATATACATATATATATATACACACACACACACACATCAGGGCATTCTGGTACGTTCTGGTTCGACTCAAATTCTGAAAGTCGACTTATTACCGTGTTAATTACATGCAGTCTGTGGTTAATTTGATTTCATCTGGAGGAATGTACCAAGTGCTAATGGGGGTGTTTTCAGAGCACCCCTGTTCCACAGATCACAACGTATGGTGGTTTTATTTAATATTGAGCTGCAGTCAGTCCTCCTCTAACATCCATGTCAAAGACATCGACAGTGTGGCAGCATTTTACAAAAGTAGATGGGGATAAAAAAGTCAAATGCAAAGTTTGCCAGCAACAATTTGCATATCCCAGCTCAACTACAAACATATCATATAAAAACGGTAAGCTAACTTGTCTTCGTTATGTTGCTCTGTCCTTTTTGAGTACATATCAGATGTATGTATGTGTTTGTGTCTATATATATATATATATATATATATATATATATATATATATATATATATATATATATATACACACATATATACACACATATGTATATATAAATATATATACATATATAGATACACACACACAACTGAATTGATGTGACTATGACAACACTATTTTAGGTTTGTAAAACTTGCTTTTGTACATTTTTATTAACTTAAGTTAAAAACGCACACAAAATAAGAACAATAAGAATAACCTCCTTAGGGTCCTCCACACAAAACAAATGATCTAATTTGGTTGCTCAAGAAAGAGATTGGGATTTTATCAACAGTTAAGTAAATACTGCCAACAACTAATTTAACTAAAAGATAGTTTATGGCTTTGCTATCATTTAATAGATCGGGGGCAATTTCTAAGCAAACTCTAGCTATAATATGACCTGTCCCTGTGTGTCCCTTTTGACATGCTCTATACTTGCTTCACCTGTGTGATTGTACAATGACCTGCTCATCAAAATTTTTCACTACCACTAATGGGCAAAGACTCTCAACCTTTAAGTGTAGCAATGACAGTATTTAATATTTTAGGGAAAGTGAGGAAACCTGCACCGCTAAACACTCAATTTACATGTCAATCTGAGTTCTGAGCCTCATTAGCCATGACCTCTGGATTGTGCCTGGAATAATAAGAACATGTGGTGAAGCATCTGAAATTCGCAGCTGACTGCCCTGAGGGATCTCAGCATCACACCACCGTTACTCCACTGTGAAAGAATCCAGTGGAGAATTATTTACTGCAATGACCTGTGACCAGCAGGGAAGCGATGACTCCTAGAACTCACCCATGAGACTCTATTTTCCTTTTGTGTTGAAAGGGGACATCTGCACATCACGTATGTTTGCCGTATGCCTCTGATCTGGAAATGTGCTATAATGGGAATCAATGGATGCAAATGTCCAAAGACAATGTCAATATGAGAGAGAGTTTGTTCTTTCTAATTTCACTCCTGTTCCTCCTACCACTCCCCAAGTCATCATCATGCCAGTGGTGACCTCAGCTCCCTCTCATTTCAGTGCAACCCCAGAGGTCTCAGCCTCTCCCATTACTTATTCTTTTCATCCCTTGCCACCAGCCTTCTCGTTCACATCCAGTCATTGTCTTGCAATCTGTGATTTTTCATGATCTTACTTTGTGATCCCAAGTTTCGGATCATAGTGTATTTGATTATTTGCTATCAAATGAAAGCACATGTAGCATTATTATTTAATGTATGTGTGTGTTTGCATTTACCTTGTAAACAGTCCCAAATGCGCCAGACCCGAGGATCTTGACCCTTTTGAGTTCTGTCTCTTTCAGGATTCGAAGCTGAGCTTGGTTGGGTGCTGTTCCACTGGGTGTTAAAGGTTCCACCAGCTGAAAACACATAGTACAAAAGGAGGCATTCAATAAGAGGTTTCTCTTATGCAAATCCTAACGCAGAAATTTCCAAAAATGACATACATTATTTTCTCCCACAGTCCCACTCTTCTATACATCACAACCGTCAAGTCATAATGTAATTTAAATATTAAGAAATAGGTCCTCCTGTTGTCAAGCAGTGACATCATGGTAACACAAAACACTTGATGTGCAGGTGGACTGGCTAATCTATGTACTTCACTTAGCTTAAACGAAAACATTTGGTGTAAAAATCTATTTTTGTTTGTTTTTTAATTGCCCGATCAGCACTTTCACAGAAAAAAAATCTGTTTCTCAAAATGTGACCTCATTTCCAAGAATTCATGCTGTGCAACTCCTTTATCTCAAGGAAACAACCATTACTGTTACTTCAAACTGCAAAAGAAGTGTTTCATAAATTACATTTTCCATCAAGACAAATGTGAACTCTGGAGTGCCAATTCATTTTTGTATCATGAGTGAGAGATTTAATATGTGAGAAGAAGGGAGAGGTAGATGAAGAGTGAGAGAAAGAGGCAGGGGATGTGGATAATTGTGGCGCTTGAAAAGGATTTGACACTTTTGTTGTCTCATTACTGCTCAAGTGGAGGAATGAACAAATGAAATACCTATTGAGAGAAAAAGGTTATGTGGGTAGGGAGGGAAAGAGGGAGTGCGGAATGGAGATGTGCAGTGAGAGAGGAATAGTGGCAAAAAAACAACAACAAGGCAGCAACGGAGAAGTGAGCAACTGAATTAGTCAGAGGATGCAAAAGAATAAGCGAGGGAGCAATATAACAAGAATTACAAAAAGAGACGAAGATTAGAGAGGGAGGATGGAGAGCTTGTAAATCAGCCTAGCTGTGGTCGGCAACTTCTGTCCCTCTGGCTTAGCCACTGATTAAAAAAAACAAAACTCAGTCGTCAAATTTGTAAATGGAATAACAAATCAGCTTCTGCAGGCTGGCAACAAGATGGATGGGGGGGGCCACACACCATATAAACAAACAAATGGCAAGACAATACAACTGCCTTAAAAAAAAGTACCCATCCATACACATATACTCTTCAGTATGCTTTTCCACAGTGCAGGGGAGCTGTCCGATGTAAGGAGTTCTGAAACTGCAACTCACTGGAGCTGTCCACTCTTCCACTGTACAAACCAGTGCTGAAGCCAGAGCAAAAAAAACAACTATATATGCACACACTATTTGTTTATGGTTTTACCAAAGCACAGACACTTATCGAACGTATACGAAAGATACCGGCAGAACGAGAGAAAAAAAACAAAACGAAAAAATATATATAAAAAGAAAGTTGGTAAATGACAAACGGTTTTCTTGAGATTACAGCCAATGCAAATGTTTTTCAGACTAGATAGATAGATGTACTGTATATACATACATAATGTGGTACAAGAATGCTTTCATAACTAAATATTAAGCATTAGTGTAGCCACAAGCCACACGTATTTTGTCTGAAAGACTATGTAACCAACAGTGGCAGAAAATGTAATAATGAGCCCCATCAGTGCTATTATTTCATTATAGAAGCTGTCAGACACTTCACACATGCTTGTGTGCTCCGAACAGACAGAAAGCGAAAGCAAACCTTATACTTATGGGCACATAAGTGCATTACATGATGCACTCTTCTCATTTTAACACAAAGAAAGAGGACATTTTTCTCCTCTCATGTTCCGGTCCCCCTATCACTTCCCAGCACACATGTCCTCTCCAGTACACCAGAGTTAAGTCAACACCTGAGCCTCCACTCTGGACACTTTCTCTACCTCCACATGCAGTCACCATCTGCAAAACTCATTTTGTATTCTCCCTCTTTTGGGCCTGACTTGTTTTGTGCAGCATGTGCACACAGTCGCAGCGACACACAGCGACACCACAAACACATCCAAGCATCTGAGGTGACAAATCTACAGACAAACAATAAAGTCAAACTAATTAAGGCAAACATCAACAGACATGTCCCATATTTTGATCGGGTTTTCCTCTAAAAGTAATGGAATAGTGATCCTAGGGAAAATCATGTGTAAAATCTGTCAGAGATAATTTCCGAAATTCTGCTGCCTTTTTTGTTTTGTACCTATTCTTTTGTGATTTCATAGAGCAGTACATTTCACCCATTCTCCTGTCATTTATGGCAGCTCTTGTGTGTCAGTATGCTTACAATTCCCTTACCGTATGACAAAGACATTTGGTCAGTAAGAAACAATATCAAAGCTCGACACGGTGCTTGCACAAAGTAAAGTCATCTACTGTATGTCTGTTCAGTCTACTGCCAACACACACCATTTAGCGTGATGTTGCTTTTTTTCCAATCCATTTTTCTATCCACTACTCCGCTCACCTCTGTTTCCAGAAAGCGACGGAGGGCTCTCTTCTTCTTTATGTTCTTCCGGCGCAGAGACACTGCTACGCTCAGCGCCATAATCACCACCATGAAGAGGCCACCGATCACCCCTGCTGCGATCAGAGGGGTTCTGAAGACAAGAAAGAAGAAGGGGCTTAGGAGGTAATTTGTAACTGACGGAAGACAGAAGGGACAGAAATGGATAGAAGGTCACATCTTCCTGAAAGTCTCATGTGGCCACACAAAAACAAGTTTATGTCTATGTGGATGATCCTAAAAAAAAATCTTTTAATCTGAATTTGCACTGATCTTCATCTGGTAACAAATATCCCTCCATGCCCTCTCACTAAAACCAAGGCTGAGATCAAAAACATGGAAATTACCATCAAAGTGAATTCTCGGCATCACACTGACGCTGTCATTTGAAATCAAGATTCAAACTAAGTTTCTGATATACTCTCCAAATAAGCAGATGCTTCCACACCACATTGAAAGAACCTAATTTGGTCAAAATGTTTTCAGGTTGTGCTCTATATCAGTAGAAAAAAATTGCTGTTATTTGGACTTGTTTATTACCCGTTTATAACTCTGTATCTCCCTGATTTCTCTTATTTGCCATCAGGAGAAAATCATGGGGAACTAAAGTAATCAACCATGTATCAGTAATTATCAAATGTCATCATTACACTGATTCTTTACCAGAGAACGTAATTCTAAAATGTTCAGCTTGTTCCTAACATACTCATCTTTACTTCTCACTGGGCACTTGTTGAGAAGGTCAAACCATTCTATTGTCCCTTAAATGTCAGTTTGTAATTGTAAGGATTATTATGTAATCTGACAAAACATAATTAATTAACCACTCATTGTTGACGAAGTAGCATATATGAAGCCAGCTGTGACAAAAGACGTTTAAACAAATCAGTAATTATTTAACAATTATAGTACATTTACACAGTTTTTTTGTGCAAACACAGTTTAAATGTGAATACATAAGGAATTATAGAGCTGCTATCAAAAGGGAGACATATTATATTTGTTTTTATGACAAAATAAAATGTAGTGACAAAGTAGTGACATATTATCAATGACATTTTTCCCCTATATTCCACCTATTTATATATGTGTTGTAATAACTTTATGATGCACCTTACGTGTGTATAGTTTTCTTGTATTTCATTGTGACTAATAGCCAGTGACGGACACAAATCACACATCATTTTGTTTTAAACTACATCAAATGGCTCTTCTTCTTTTAAAGCTTCTGTCAAATACGTTTCCAGAGTGGCAATTAGATCCATTCCAAAGATTAAATCAACCAATGGTAATTTGATTTTTGTATTTGAATGAATATATGTTAACGTTTCATACTCATCACTGATGGCCAATGTTCAAGGACATAGTCAAGCTAAAAATAGCCTCATAGAATACACGAGCAGTAATGGCCACAAAGGATTTGATGCATGACTAAACGTAATTTGAGCACCAAGATTCACTGTACATTATCCAATTCTCCCTGCATGCTTCACTTACTTAGTTTTTCCAACTGACATTAACAGGTCTCCTGACTGATCACATGAAACTTTAAATTCCCAAGACATATTGCACACTTCAAATATCACCCAGAAAGCCACAGGTCAGTGATGCATTTGATCACATTAAATGCAACATTTCTCCCCAATTACAGTAACATCAGTGTTTTAAAAAAAACATGGAACCAATAGGGAACGCAAGCGACAACAAACCGCTGAACTAGATGTAAAGAAAGTGCACAATGGAACACGATAGAAGTATTGCTTGTCTCTTTTATCAGATCAAATACTGCACGAGTAAGTGACAGAAACCGCATAAATCAGATCAATTAGACATGTACAAACTACATATTCAAGCCAGCAGAACAATGGCCTTTGAAGGATTAGTGTAATCATCTGTTTCTTGCATTTATTTTCAGAAGTCAATACATCCAGTAGGTAAAGGATTAATAAGATGTTTGACACCTGAGCAGGCAGCTAAACCTGGATTAGCTGAATGGCATCTACAGCTGTGGTCATCTTGATCTTGTCAGCTGATAATTATGTATATTTCCTCAATTTCCATCGTTAATCCCGTTGTCAGTGTCCCAAAATGATTCAGGGAGGAAAAAAGGGTAGAGATTTTAAGGTATCCTATATACTTTTTTTTACAATCTGGACTCAAGAATCAGTATACAGAGTAAATACTGCGTTAAGATATGTGGAATGCTCACTCTGCTTATCAGCCTTTATTTGTTCTTAGGTTGTTTTTTTTTTTTTTTTTGCAATCATCTCTCTGAGACACAATTCTCAGTGCCACCTGATACCAAACTGTTTCTCTTGTGAAACCTTGAATCCATTTGCAGTAAACTGTTAGCGGCATTTTGTTCGCCTTTCTCCCCCAGAGCCTCAGAACAAAAGCTAAAGCACTACCAATTTATCAAGCACCAGGCAAATTGCTTGCGTGCGCACACACACGCACACGCACGCACGCACACACACACACACACACACACACACACACACACACACACACCACACCCACACCACACACACACACACACACACACACACACACACCCACACCCACACACACACACACACACACACACTCTGTCTTTCTCTCACATGCACAGAGAGGCTTTCACAGAATTTTTGGGGGGCACCTTAAAGCTCACTATTGAAAAAAAACATGTCTACCTGTCCATCCAGCCGATACAGTCCTGTAGTCTTGGTCCAATGCACCTAGGTAAAGAACATAGGTTGAGCACAAGTTAAACATTTTCATGCAGCTTATGAAAATAATGAGACCTCGCTTAAGTGATTCAAGCGAAACATTCACTAACAGTCAGAGTCAAAATCGTTTGACAGCAATGGCCGGTGTTTGTGGCTGTGTCGGACAGAAAAACAATCGATTACAGTTGCCTTTTACACAAGATAACAATTTACACCTGCGCAGCACGCACACAGATGGTCTGTATGCACACTTTCATTTTGAGCAATTGCAGAACCATTTCCTCCGCAGAGAAGCTTTCTCTCTTACTATCTGCCTAATCCACCGAACCATCAAGGTATTACGCCACAAGCAGACCCACAATTATCCAAGCACAACCCTTTTGAACCAATCTTTTTCCCCCCCCTCACTATTAAAATGAAAAAGTGGCTTCGGACACAGCAGCTGATAACATGGGAGACAAAAAAAATCACATTCTCTCTTCTATTTTCCGTATCTCATAAACTTGATATAAAAGACATAAAGAAATACAATTGATTTTTTTCACGTTTGCCCACAGACATCCCAAATGGAGACGTCTGTGGGCAAATGTGAAAAAAATCAATCGAGTCCTGAACTAAAACCCTTTCTACGTCTTTTTCAGCTTCATTCTTTGCTCAGTTTCAGAGTGACAATTTAAAAAGCTATACCTTTGAATAAAAAGCTGTGAATCTTTCACACAGAGTATGCACCACTGGCACAGTATTACAGGACTGACAGACTTGGTGGGTCTTCAGCATGTTTAGAAGACGGGAATATTGGTTTCATTGTGATTCTGTCCGTTTCCCTCTCTATCATTGTCTCTCCGCTTTTCCTCGCCCTCCCTCAGCCTGTGTTTTTGAGAGGCAGACCTGCTTATGAAGCTTTACTTGTGACAAAGTGTCAGCCTGGTGTTTTTCATTTACAGCTACATTGTTATGCTCAGGCGAGCTGGAAGCTGTCACTCAGAGGAGGAGGAATAACATTCAAGGGGGTGACATAAACTCCCACAGGAGTTAAATACAAAATGATGTCTCACCAACCCTTGTAGAATATTACCCTGAGAGATCGCTGGCTAGTGAGCATTGGAGAGTGGCGCGGTACTTCACTAACTCTGCTAACTTGCAACCTTTTCTCTTCTCCTCTCTCATAAGTCACCTTTTTATTTATCTTTTATTCATCTCACCCCTCCTGTGCAATACATAAGATCATCATTTAATGTTACAGATGTTTGACTTTGTTAGATTCAATTTGTGTATAAGTTACACAAGTAATTATCTGTCGGACACTTTTTCAAATAGCTTCCCGCATAAATCCTCTAACTCGGAATCAAATCAAGTGGATTTTTTTTTGTTTTGTCTGGTAAAATAATGCCAATAACACATCGATTTAGAGTAATACATTTTTCTTTTACAGAATTAAACAATGATGTTTTTGTAAGACAACCTCCCCCTCTAACCAGTCTTGACTGCACTTACCCCTGCGTGCAGTTGGAGTGGCAGGGATGGCATTCATTGTTGGTTTCGGCATACTTGAAAATGAAGCTGTTGGCACCTTGGAGGCCATCAGGACACTTTTCCACACAGTTGGGACCGTCCTTGAAATGAACGCATTTTACACAATGTTCTGGGCCCTACAGGAAGTGAGAGAAGGAAAAGGGGTTTTGTAGAAACATCTAATTTTAAATCCTGAATAACATATTTTATTAACACTTAAACTTATTTATACACCACTTATTTAGCCATTTAAGCTACCTGATTTCTATTATTATCTGCATAATTCCAGCTAATGATAAAAGGTGATTCAGGTTATAATATGACATAACAAGAGACCATTTATGATAAAACCTTCCCAGCAATTCTGATTCTTCATGACTCCATGACTAGTGGATGTGGAGACTACATTTCCAGTGTTCACTGTTGAATCTGTCTCTCTCTGGGCAAACTTGCAATCAAAACTGTGACAGTTGTCAGTCTTAAGTTGTGACTCAAAATGGGCTGAGATGTAGTCACCTCCGTTTATAAACTAGAGTGGTTTGTGGGTTTATAGCTACATGAGAGATGTGTCTTGTGCAGCTTTTTTAGCAGCTTTTTAGGTTGTTATTGTTGGAGTTAACTCTGTGCAGCATTGGAGCAGGGGGAGAAACAGCACAAGGCAACCAACAACAAATGAAAGAGGTAGGACAAGAGACAGGAAAAGTGAAATAAATACAGTTGAATAGGGAAAGTGAGGCGAGAGAGAGTGGACATGGATGCAGCATAACAGAGCAGAGGAGAGAGTCATACGAGAGAGTGAGATACAGGGCGAAAAACACAGAGCAAAAAAAGAAGGAGAAGGAGGACGAGAGCAGACAAGACACATAAAGCAGTGCGAGTGGAGCAGGCAGATAATAACCATCGCTCACAGCACACACAATGACCATAACAATCCGCCTAGAACAGGATTTATGGAGCTAATATAGGTAAGGGAGGAGGCAGGGGAGGAGAAGACAAGAGGCGAAAAGCTCTGCCAGACAGGATCCGTATCATCACCAGGCTTATAGAACATCTCACTGACACACACACAGTGTATGCAACACAGCGGATGGAAATCAAATCAGCAACCACAACATTTCACTCACATACAGTACAAGGACGTTCATGCACACATGTAAACATTGCCAGATAAGTATTTTGTACAGTAACAAATGAAGTACATGGAGAGTAAAGAGAGAACAGAAATTCACACACATACTGTTCTCAATAGAAAATAAAAAGGGAATGGCAAGGTTAAAGAGGTGAGACTGACGACAGATAACCATGCTTTGACAAGTGGCTGAAGGTTTATACGATTAAAGTAATGTGGGTGCATGCGCGCAACTTCCGTGTGAGTGTGTGTATACGAATACTTCTCCCCCTCTTACATTCAACACTGCAGTATAATTATGCAAATTGAAAGTCTCACTGCTCTCACTGGCTATAGAGTTGAGCCCTGACCTTTTCTAAGTGTCTACCTATGAGTGTGCTTGTGTGTGTGCGCGCATGCATGTGTGCATTTCTATCTAATAATTCCTGCACATCAACAAGCTAATTTATGTGACAGCACAAACAAACAGTGCTTGGAACAGCGGTACTCTGCATCCGAAAGAGCTGCCATCTCCCATGTCACAGCCACGGTACTCTACTATAGCTTACATTTAAATTAGTCTGCCTGTGTAATCATTTCTGATCACCAGTCTTTATGGTGTCAGAGAGCTTATACTCAATTCTTAACAGGCAGCCAAATAAAAACACGTTTCAGTGCAGGATTAGGCATATCAGGAGGGATTTACAAGATGTTGAATAATGATACAGAAAACTTTTCATATTCAAACAAAGAGAAACAGAGTATCGTGGGCATTAGGATCAATAATAGCTTCTAACAATATGACAAAGATCTTCAGTAGTCTTTAAAGATTCTAAGCATATATTAGGTTTATTTATATTATATTCATATATATTAGTTTATACTGTATTCAGGTACACAGTATGTGCTATAACAACATTCAATATAAATGTCCATGAATTGTTCAACGATTGTCTCGGCAGGTTTCAGCCTCAGAGGTTAAATACCTGATTTTTGCCACTAGATAGTCAGAACAGAAGAAGCCTCTTCGATGAGAGGTGTAACATCTTCAACTAAATTCTAGCAAGTCCAGTCGCCTACAGCTAACTACAGAAGAAGTCTACAACCTGGATGACTGAGAACCTTCACACACAAATGTACGTAAAGATCTCAGATAGTATTATTCTGCCAGCAAGAGAAAAGGTATCAACTTTAACCCTTAGTGCTGATGCGGCACAGATCTGTGCTGCAGGTGCACCCATGGCGAATAAAAGCAATAACTTTTCAGTCACAAAATAAACCGTTTTTCTTTTCTTTTTGTTCATGAAAATGAGCCAAGTGAACTTTGAACTGTGACGGATTTCCAAATTTCACAAATTCACTCCGATTTGAAACATTATGAGTAGTTTTTGCTCAAGTGTGTTTAGATAGTTGGTGAAAATGAAAAAAAAACGTTTTTATCAGATTGCCTACATTCTTAAAGCCTCTGTATATACTGTACATTTTAACATAGTATTGCAGAAGTGCAGCTAAATGTGACTTACAATTACAAAGCAATCCAAACATACTTGTTTAGAAAAAACTCTGTAGCATGAGACGACACAATAGAACATAAAGACAACACAATATAAAAAAGGAAACTTAAATATTTAGCCCAAGCTCTAAAATACACACACAATTTAAGCATTTTAATTTTTAGACAAACTTAAAAATTGTAACTGATTCACATATTATGAAAGTCTTGGAATGATGCCACCACGTGTACTGCTTTTCATTGAGAAGGCTTTTCCGCTTAGGTGAATGCAAATGTACACAATCAGCTCAAACAACAGCCCTGCTGTCTACATGAAGAAGACCAGTGAGTGAAACTAATGCTTCAGACTGCGTCAATATTGTTGCCTATAGAAACAAGCTTACCGGACCGTGGCAGGTCAAAGAGTCATCGTCGGTTCGCTCACACTGGGCGTCACACTCCACACACACAGAGCCATTGGCATACTCTCTAATATCTCTGAAAGGTGGAGGAACGTGGGGAAGAGAGGGATTAAGTTGGGTTGGGGACAGAATGAGAAACAGGGTGAGAGACATGGGGGAGCAAAACATTATTCATTCAGACAACATTGTAGAACAGAGACACTAAATCAAATAATAAAGTGGGTGCATAACAAACATTCTCTTAATATAAACTAAATAACTAAAAACTAAACTAAATATAAAATCTTTGTTACATGAAATCAAACTATTTCAACATGTCAATATACATACATTATACAATCATTTTAGTGTCATGTTTTTATATTTATCAGGTGTTAAGAGGACCCACAATTTGTGAGCAACAGCTATAATACCATACCACAAAAGAGGAATGTAGTGCATACTGTGTATCAATGTATGTTTGACATTCAAAAAACAACTCATGATTTTAAATAGTGTGCTTACTAAGAAATCCAGCATTTAAAAAAATATAAGTAAATTCTGTTTTCAGGGAAAGTTTTCAGTGACTGACAAGAATGTGTAATTAAGCACCAACACTTGAAAAAAAACGACAGGAGTTCATTATAGGTTCATGTTTTCTGTCATGAATTGCAGGGAAGTGTTAATCATTCAATTTTAAGAAATTTGTGAGTGAACATTTTCAATCAATAAAGTCTCAGTGAATTCAGGAGTTTGATTTTGAGAGAAAAGAAGATTAATGGACGCGAGTGGTGGATAAATCTGTCTGGCTCATCCAATTAGAATGTTTCTCACAATTACTGGAAACACAGGTTGTTATGTCACATGACCCTAACCCCTAACACTAACACTCTCTGGTGCAGCATTCTTAGTGAGGACACTCACAAACTAAACCCAATCCTAACCCTTCCACTACTCCTACTACGACTAGTACGACTACTACGACCACTACACACACACATTGTAGTTCATTAGTTCACAGAAATTCTGGATGACATCGCACACAGGGTTGCCACATTTGAAAGAGGTTCAATACCAGTGAGGGGTGCAATGTTTTCAAAAAGTCTCATTATTCAATTTCTACAATCCCCTTATAATAGCAGAACACCAGAGTGGCCTCCAAAAGTCATTAAAATTGACCATAACGCAAGAGTGTTGGCACTTTGCCTTTGTCACTACAGGACAAGGAGAAGGACTTCTGGGCACTTGGTCAGTAAAATGAAACAGAATGTTCCATCTCAGAAATAGAAGAAAGAAAAAAAAACACTGTTCCAGTGGGATCTAAATCAAATTAGTATTAATTATGCTTCATCTAGCCTTCAGAAAACCTTCCAGGAGGCAAGGGAGGTAAGCCTTTGTCTGGGTGTGTGCTGGGTGAATTAATGAAGGCTGCAGTGGAAGATATCGCTGATGCTTGTGCTGCTTCTCTGTATTTTGTCTGTCTGTCTGTGACAAAAGATGCATCAACATATTAGCATGGAGTAAAAAAATTAGAATACATTTAAAAACCCAACAAACATGCACGCACACCAATTCCAAACACATTTCAGATGACTGAACGCACAATGTTCACACAAACAAATATAATTGCCAGTGTAGTATTTTTGAACTATAATCATCCATTGACTTTGTAAACACTTTTGAGACAGAAGTCAATTTCAGCTCCTTGAGTGTTTTCCTGCTGTATGACCGATCATTGCAACGCAAATAGAGATGAAAGACAAGTAAATGCACAACTTAATAAATACTGCATGTCACTTTAAGTTTGTCAGTGGCTTTTAAACATTGCCAAGTTAAAAAAGAAAACAAATCTAATTTTTAGTAGCATTTTAAACATAATCAACATTCAAACTTGTCCCTTTTACTCCATGTCGTGGTCATGCAGGCTGTGCTGAATGGTACAGTGTGTGGTCGTGCTGGTGACGTGCAGGTGGACAGGTAGGCAGGGCGTGGCCCCGTGCGCAAGCAGTGACTGTGACACGCAGTGACACGCCTAGCCCCCCTGCCCTATAAGCACCTTCATTCCACTCCAATGTGGCTGCCAAACCTTATCGAGTTAGCATTTAAAGGCATCATTCTCACAGTTCTGCGTGATCAAATGTCTAAAATGTTCATTTTAAAAATCACCAGGCGAGCAGGTCTCATCACCTTTCATTGTGCGGTGGAGAGCATTAAAGAGACCTTGATCAATTTCACCCTCTGCTGGAGTCCCTTCGGAATCAGGAGTTGTACAACAATGTCCTAAATTGTTCCTCTGACTTTTAATATCATGGTGATTTTAATATCAATTTCCTGCTAAACAGGACAAACACTGCAGCCTTTAGCTGTTCTTCAGCTTTATTGTAACTTTAAGTGAGAAGGTTATGCATAAGATCTTCCAAGAAGAGATTGGTGTGTAAAATTCCAGGCTGAAATCAGTTGATTTGTTTTTGTTTTTCCTTGATTAGATCTGTGGAACACAATTTACTGCTACCTCACTTTCCTGAACTTCAGAGGGGATGTGTTTGCAGGGCTCTGTCGGCTTCTTCATACAGAAATCAGTTTGATCTTTCCAGCACTAGTAGCCTGCAAGTTATTGTATGAAAGAATGAAGACGGTGAAAACGTGAAAAGCACAGTTACACCGGTGGAATTATAAAGTAAACTCTGAGGACTTCAGGCAGGGATTTCCTGGCAGTTTGATATCATAAACCAAAGTGTGAATTGAATGATCGATAACAGCGAACATGAACGAGAAAAAATTTCAAGGTGGGTCGGCATTCAAGCAGCAATGTACGTAAGTAACGTCCAGCTCCTGCTAACACCAGTTAAAACAGCTTGATTAAGTCTTTTTTTTCCTCCACATTACAACATTGATAAAAGCTCTGTAACCTCATATTTAGGTGTCGTGTTGAGTGTGGCTGTACCTAAATGGTAAATTGTCTTGTAAAAACCTTCGCACAAACATAATAAAAGCAGCATCCTTTGTGTTTCTGTATCTGTTGATGTCCTCCAGATTTCTTTATTGTTGATTTATCTGGCACACTGTGTGGTTTATTGACAAAGGTGCTGTTGGACCTTCTATCAATTGCCCCCGACGATGAGAAGGGATAACAGCATCAGGCTGCAGTTTGTCCTATTCAATAATATTATGACTGATCATTCCCCTAATTTTTGTTTTGCTTTCTTCTTCTTTCTCTTTTTATAGTAGATATTAGATATTTTGTCAACCGGCTTCAGCAGTTGCACTCAAGAGGTATCTTGTCTAGTATCTTGTCAAGATTAGGAGCTCCACGTATCATATGAGGGGGGGTCCAGACATTGTAGCTTCCTTTATTTTCATACTAGTGTCTACAGAGGAATGAGTCTATGTACAAAGTGGCATTAAATAAGGCTGAAAACAGGCTTTACACTGATGTGGAATAAACTATGAAATGTGCAGTTTATATTACGCCATTTACTTTTGGTATGTGATCATGTACAATCCAACATGAAAAGGGATTTTTACTATTTGATCAAATGCAGTTTCTCATCTTACATATGATTTGACGTTGATTTTACTTGTGATTTAACACTATTTGGAAGACATTTTCCCAAATTAACTTGTGCTTTACAGCATGAGCACACATACCTGAGTGCAATAAATAATAGCCTGTAGATGTACACAATCCCAAAAATCCAGAGTCTCCCCTATAGCTTAAGTGGTATAGGGGGACCCTGGTTAAAAATGAGCAAAGGTACATGTGGAATACTTGTGTACATACTGTATGTATTCAATCAATGTCCCAAAGTTAATCATTCATAATCATCACGTTTTCCCTTGGAGCAAAAAAAAATTGGTGTTAATATTACATAAAATCGTTTGCAAAGCTTACCCTTCATAAAGATAGCAAGTATCCACACAGGTTCGTCCACGGCTGAAATATCTGCAGGAGAGGCATTGGTCTGGGCCAGGACCCCAACATCCTGCGTCTGAACACAGTGGGTCACACACCATGTGCTCCCTGGCTGCACAGTACAGAGACAGGGAGAGAGAGAGAGAGAGAGAGTATAAAATCAAATGTTGCAGTCATCACAAAAATCTGCTGTGATTTGATGACGATGTTGGTATAGAGACAGGAAATAAACCCTAAAATGCCCCAAATTATCTCAGTATAAAATAACTCAACACGATCACATTATTTAATAAAGGACACAGATGCCATTTGTGAGTCTCAGCCCACACTGAGCAGTTGTTAATTGTTGTAAGAAGGTCTCAAACGATAGCAGGGACAATTGCAATAAAGTGAGGCTTCAACAGTGTTTTCTCATCGAAACCTGGCAAAGCCAAAGAAAATACTGACAAAGCCCGAACCAAACCCGATGCAGTTTCTGTAGTTTGTTTTACTTTCAACATGACACTTAAAAATGACCTCACTCAATGCTCATATTTACTGATTACACACTAATTATTAGAGAAGATTTCATGGCTTTAATTTCTGGCGTCCATCTGAAAATATTACTTTGCTGCTTTCAACACACAGATCCGCAAACACTTTAAACAAAGTAGTTGTTTAGACAGCCAAATAGAGCCACATTAAAGCCCACCTTTGATTTGGAAAGATCCAAGTTTGACAAGTGCAATTTTGAATTGCATTCAGTCACAGAAAGACAATGTCTCTCCTTCCAACCTCATTCACAGAGAACAGTCTGTTTACAGCTATTCCTGTTTCTGCCATTGCTACTCTTTCTATATGACCAAAAGACTTAGGCCATTACATCTACTCTGTTCTATTATCTCCTTGTGTCTGTGTCTCTTATATCTCGCTGTCGCTCTTTTGTCCCCTTTCAGCGCTCAGTGCTACAAAGTTCGGAACATCCGAGAGTGTTACAGCAACAAAATGAGACTGCTGTAGTAACACAGTGACAATGCCACTGATGCACTTTTATCATCCCATCTGTGTCAGACGATATGTCCACCTTATTGGTGAATTTACAAACAAGCTTTATGTCTCTCCTCTCATCTCCTGTCCTCTCCTCTCCTGGCCACACACGCAAGCCACAGTCTGTGTCTCAAAATCAGACGTACAGCAAATTCAGACTGAAGGATGCAGATACATGGAAGAAAGTTTCCTTTTGAGGCCAGAGAATGAAAGCTTTGCCTTTCACATGAAACAAAAATACCTCTGTTGGGCTTCCAGTTTTGTAGGAAAAGCGACCAAGCAGAGAGGAATACAAGGACTGCATGTGTGCAGACGTGGTATCCTTGTCATGGTGGTAGACAAGGAGATGATCAAAGGAAATAAACAAGGGAGGCAAAAAGGGCAGTTGGATTTTAAACTACACAACAAGATGTCAACTGCAGATGTTTCTGATGGAAAACAGAAGCCACGGGGTTTCAGGTTGGCAGAGGAGGGGGAGGAAAGAAGGATGTATAAGGTCAGATGGAAAAAGGAAGGAAGGACGAAGAGCAAAGAAATAAAGAACTCAACCTAAAATCTTAGGAGTAGGTTCCACTTGTTAATAATCTTAAAGTCTGTGAACAAATATATTTTTTTTCGCAATTTTCCAATTTTCTAAAAGTACAAATGAGTCATAATAATCCCAGGCTGAATGGCATGCATGTGCAGTACTTGCCAAAAATATGTGATAATAAAAATATGTGTAATACAAAATAAAACCCTTGCTAACAAAAGGCATTTTATTTGAGGTTTCCAAGAACTGTGTGAGATCAACAAGACTCCATATCACAAACATGCTGACAAGAGACTCATGAAAGTCTGCATGAATCCTGGGTCTAAAAAGCCAAACATTTTTAAAAGCATCTGCATGGGTTTACTATGCGTGCAGTGCATGGCCTTTAAGGTGTTGCAGAAACAACTGTGGTAGTGAAATATCATTTCCTGCACGGGCAAGGTTTGTTCTCCTGAGTGCCAGTGAACTTTCTCTCCCAAGGTTTGAGATCTTTTCATGCTTCCCTCGACAGCATCATTAAAAACACTTACACTTTGCTAAAGACACATCACTCAAAAGTAAGTTCAAGAACTGAACCACAGGCTTTAAAATTCTCTTTTGTCAAATACTTGTCCTGATACATTTCTGGTGAATGAAACTTTCTCCATGATCCTTTATTCATGGAAACAAAGTGAGCAGACGTTTTTCTCAGAAACACTCAAACCAAACTGAAGCAAGACCAGACTTGAACTTAGCATTTGAAGATAGAACATCATTATCAATCAGAACAAAGAATATCAAAGTATGGTTCATAAAAGCTCTGTGGTCTTAATGAGTGAACAGACATTTAAATGGTGAGGTTGAACTTTTTTTAAAACAGTGACAGAAAAGTGTTGTCTAACTGTTCTTACCTTTGAGCTATAGCAAAACTGGAACTTCTTGGATAAATGTTTTGATGATCAGTTAAACTACCTATGGTCGCAGCTCGCCTCGATTCTCGCCTCGGCACAGTTTAGGTTGGTTTTGTACTACAAACACTGCACGGCTGCAAAAAACTGCAACTGTGACTTCGTTTTACACGCAACACACACAAACGAGTGACTTGTGACTTGAAAAGCAGTTGTTTTCAGTGTAACTGAAACAGTGTAATCATTAGAATCAGTTAATTAAAAATATTTGTTCAGTATCCTTAGAGGTGCAGAGAGAGAGAGAGAGAGACCATGTCAGAAAGGAGTATGTTACTCTTGAGTCAAACCCAAAGTCTTGACAGGCACTGAAGTGTGAACTGCCCAGGGTAGAGGAGCACATGTAAAGGTCAACTCAAAAATGCAAATACTAATTAATTAGTGAACATTATACGACAGTGAAATAATACACATTTTCTTTCATTTTGGAACTTGTTTTTATCTCATCAAATTGGTTATTTGATGTTTCCCTTGATGATTGTGCATTTACAATACAAAAGGATTGTTTTTATGTTGGTAAGAAAACAGCTACCACTGATATGGCGGTCAGAAAATAAAAGTGATGTCCATGTCCTACAGAATATTCATTGTGTCAATTTAGTCTCTAGGAGCTCAGTGAAAATCAAAAAAAAAGAGATGACTTGCTCATACAGAAAACAGCGAATCAAAGTAACCAGATGTGGCAGATGTTCCTTTTACTCAAAGTTATCAATTTGATTTCAGTTTCAAAACTTGAAGCATTGATCCAAAAGAGTTTTATCTAAGCCTGATTTTGTGTTAGGTCAGCAATCTTAATTTCTCACCGACCATTAGTGCCCGAGCTTCTCATTCCATGAGGAAATCTCAAAAGTAAAAAGTATTTCTCTGTAGTCTTTCAATCTTACGTCGTCTATAAATGTGAAACAAGTCTGGAAAAGCAGAACATTTCTCTTGATAGCGTCTCGAGCTGCACGTGTGATGCAGAAAGTCAAGAGTTTGAAACAGAAATACAGCGCTAAAACACACTTTGTAACAGTGAGAAGTACAATTAAATAGTGGGCACGATTCAAAATCCACAATTCAGTGACACAAAACCTTTTAGCCAACAGACATTCAAAATCAGGGCTTTATCAATTAGTTTAATATTATGTTTCTGTAAAATAAATAATACTAATAAAATAATATAATGGCTTGAGGCAAATCTGAACTGAACAATGCCCCTGGTTCACATTAGTTGAAATTATGGTTGCCATTAATGTATTATTATTATCATCATCACTATTACATCATGAATTAGATAGATTAGTATGGTCACTCTTTGCAAAGACGGGGCACATTTCATTGTGCTGATGCTAAAATAACTCACCCTCCTTTAAATTCCAGCAAAGCACGAGGAATTAATTGAACTGTACATATGTTCATTCCGTTGGCGCTCGACTCTTTAAGTTGTCGTCAATTTTAGTTTTGTCCTACATTTTTCAAATGATTACAGCTTTATTATTTATTTCGAATTTAAGGTTACAAGTGACATGACGGTAAATGAGTAGCTTACATTTCAGCCACGATGGGATTTAAACAAACAAACAAACATAAAAATTGACCTTGTTAACAACATGTAGTGCAGGGCATGACAAATGAACTGACAAACTGTTCCTTCAATCTGTTCTGTAACAGGTGTGCTATACCCAAAATGTTTTGTGGTTGGGGAATGATGCTGTACACATAGCTATGTTTAAATGTGTATACAGGTTATTTTTCATTAATAAATGTGTCACTGTGGGTTGAAATAAGCTATGAATCCTTGGGATGTTCGATCCTCAATGCTGAGCAATTTCTGATGGATGTACACTTCCGTTAAGGCATAGAAAGAACTTAAAACCTGAAAATGTGGTTTTTACTTACAGCACTCGACTGGGCTTCTGTTGTTGCGAACCAGCACCTTCTGGTTTGCAGCACGGAAGAGTCTCGTCCAGTTGACGGTGTTGTAGTAGCAAAGCTGGCTGTTCTCGGCAATGTGGACATTCCCTGCGCTGATCTCTCTCAGAGACTGAAGCTGCAGTGATGAGATGCCCTGCTGCTTTAACACCAGCAGGGATATCCCACTGGAAAAGAATGGGTGCAGGTGAGAGACAGAACCAGACAGAGAGGAATGTGGAATAGGCAAAAAAAGAAAAAAAAGGGAAGGCAGAAGAAAAGATGGATTTATTTCTTAACTGAGACAAATTCTTTAATGGAGGTCGTATGACTAACAATGTAAAAATATGCTTCCTAAAGAATCATGAGTCGCATTTATTGTACATCAGCAAATACAAAAAAAAAAATCACAACTTAAATATGCCATAGCCATAAAGCCATTGGATATACAGAGGGTATACAAGATCAAGCACAGGCAAAGGTGGGAAACGAGCTGTAATCTCTACGCCAGCCTGTTGTTTCCACGTGCGGATGACACACAAGTACACCTAAATTTGCATTCTCACATACACACAAAGAGTTCAAATATACATTCTGTCGCACAGACACTGTGCATGTTTTTAGAGCACCTTTTACTAAAATGTTAATTTATTTATTCAGATTAAAACGAATAATTTTGCTTCGTAAATGTCAAAACAAAATCATTAAGGGGTATATTTTATTACACGGTGCCCTAATGTTAGTCAATAGGTTTAAAAAGAAAAGAACAAAAAGAAAGCTTGAATATAATGGATTTAGATTACCAAACACACCAATTTTACTACGGAGAAGGAGAAAATAATAACACAAAGAGCACAAGCGATTACACGTGACTGATGTACAACCTACATATTTAGGAATCTGGAAAAAGCACTACTCTTTGTTAACATGAATGTGGTTAAAATTAAACCCCTCAGATTACTCTCCAGCTGCATGCTGTTGGCTGCATGTCAGACTAGTTCAAAAACTAAAAAAGAACAGACAATAACAAATAAAAGTAAAATAATTCAACTAAATTGAAAAAAATAAATGCTTTGACTGTTCAATACATTTCAATCATGATTGGGATTACAGCTGTCAAAGGATTATGTATTTATGGTGAATAAGAAGAATTTTGCCCTGGATTAGTCGGACGTTTTAATACATTGGATTATGTTTTATTTTAAACGCTAAAAGTTTCCCATTCCTGTACAAATGCTGAGTTCTATCCATTGCAGTGTGAGATGTAAAGTACACTCAGTTTTATCACAGCGAGGCCATTGTGTTCTCCGGTGTGTACCTGTACAGTGCTCTTCCCCCGATAGTTGCCAGGTTGGAGAAAACACTCAGGTCTGTCATGTTGTCAGGCCAAGACTGGATGTTCAAAAAGCCTAAATGAAGATAGAGAGAGAGAGATGTGGCAACATGACTCACTCATGTACAGACAAAGTATAATCAGTTTCGTGTCATATCCTCTGTTTCACACAGTGGCAACATCAAAAATAAGTGGGGGGAGTTGTCATCTCTCTAAAAATGAGACACGTACCAAGGACCACCGTCTGAAAGCAGAGCACAACTCTGAGGGCAAAGTTGAATAGATCAATATTTTTGCATTTTCTTTATCTGCCCCTCTGCTGCTGAATAATTGAAAAGAATGGCAAAAATGATGGCTGTGCTTCATTTAGCGTTTTCAATAATGGATTCAGAAATATAAAATATTTAGTGTGGGAATGGGTGGAGGGGTACAATCCTCAACCCGACAATAGATGACAAACCAAATGGTTGGATGAGGTTATGAGACCAAGGGAAAATAGAAAAACAGCTGGAGGAGAAAAGGTGAGAGATGATGAAACATTAAGGGAAAAAATACTTTAGCATTAAAAGAAGACACATAGGGCACAAACTGCTGCTATTCTGCCTTCATGATCGAGGAGTAGTAAACGGAGGTGTTGGATGGGTTAGAAAAACCCTGCGGGTGTGATGGGCAGTGTGGTGCATTCTAAATAAATGAGCAGGATCTGACTCCATGATATTAAACTGCATGATTTCTTCCCACTGGATGCATAATTCTGTTTATTCAGGAAGGGAGGGATGGTGGAGGGAAGAAACGGGGAGCTGCAGAGAAGCATGTTGACAAGAGTGCAATAACCTTGAGCAGTTTGTGGACCATCGTTTTCTTTTTATGTCAATCACAGCTGAGCAGTGGCAGGGTGTGAGCAAATGCTTATTAAGATTGTTTGATGAGGAAACAAGAGGAGAAAAAAAAAAAAATCTCAAGTAATTGCAAAGAATAACACACCAGGGCTTATGCAAATGGCCACAATCCAAATTTGAAGCACATTCTTTCAAAAGAGTTCTTGCTGTAGTTAAGGGCAGGGTTGTTGTTTTTAAATCTATATCTGTATCTAAATCTACAACACAATTTTCATTTAAGAAATATGATAATATTAAGTAGACATGGCAGGCCTTCATCTCTTAAATACAAAATACAATTTAGTAATAGATACCATTAAAATAGAACATTTATTGAAATGAATTAATAGTTAATAGTTTTCTGGGATTCTTTTTTCAGTATTTCATCCCTGCCCATGACATTGTGGTGAGCCGTTTGAGATGGGGAGGGCCTCTTAGCCCAGAGGCAGCAGTGCTACAGAATCATTAGTGTTGTACTTGTCGACACTAATTGTCTTAATGACAAAACCTGCAGTGCCGAGGCACCTCACAGCTTCGCCATGGCGCTCTTTCAGGGAACGAGGGTACTTCCTAATCGAGGTAACAAGCCACTGCCTGCTGCACACTTGTCTCTTCTGATGTAATGCCACACTGACGCCTACCTGTACTAATTAGCTATACATGAACAAGACGGTAAGAGATTCCAGACTCCAGAAAGATAGAGATATTAGACACCTCTGGGACAACTTGCAGGTACATACATTTGCTAGTAGAGTTTTGCATGCACAAGTCATTTCCTCAACTGAAAGCCACCTTTAGAAGGAATTTAAAGAACGAAGAGGTTGCCTGTTCGTATCCACGGAATGAGGAGTTAAGCAGATTGAGGAAAGGTAATCCTCCCTTTTGTTGAGACAACTCTGAGTGAAACACTGATCACCTAATGCTGCCTGGGGCTGAGTTATTATACAGTGAATAATGCGAGGGGCTTTCTGTCAATAATGCAGCTTAGTGAGTAACTTCAAAATACGATCACTGGTGTGGAATGCATTCACAGAAGGAAGAATAATAGGAAAATGGAATAAATAATTAATTAGTTATTATAACAATAACCACATCTCAGATAATACAACTGGTAGAAAACAGTGGTTTAACGCAGAAAAAACCTCACTGTACGTCAGGTATGTGCTGCTGTATGAGTGTCACAATAATGCACACACAATGTTACAATGTGGTGGCACGTAAAGAAGGTGGCCATGAGCGCAAAAGTAAAGGTTAAGAGAGATTAAGTTGTGATGATTACATTTAGAGCAAAACACTGAGGAAACACTCCACTATGGTGACGCGTTTCAGAGGAATGCCCGTGCTTTCAGTAAAAACCTGACCAGGCGGGTGTCTCGGATGTCACAAAGAAAATAAGAATTACTGAAGGAAAGTGGGAAAGAAAGGACTAGAGAGGGACAGGCGGTGCATGCTGGTGTGTAGGATGAGAGCTGTCCGCCTACACAGTTCATTTGAAAGCAAGAGCAATGCTACATGTAACCTTAGGGTCATAAAGGCAGGTTGGCTGCCAACGTTCTCTTGACAGCTTGGAGAGATGACAAGCTGAGATGACACACATCTTTGACTGCGTGGTGCTTGGCCCAATGGTTTGTCCCTATCACTTCCTCTCGAGTGCCACCACTAACCAAAACAAAACCTATGGAATTCAGCGATTTGAATCGGTCCAGTCCAGTGGTATTTTATCATTTGTCGTCCAGACAGAGAAAAGCTCCTCTTCCATAACTTCGTAATATCTAAAAGTATTCGGTACAGTGAACGTAACATAACACTACATTTCAATTTCCATTAAGAAAAATAAATACTCTTCACACACATCATTCCCTTGCTTTGACTGTTCCGAAGACATTTGATTGATACCAGAACTTTTCAAAAATATTTATGTGCGTGTAATTTTTTAATTTTTCTCACATCAAGTCAAAAATTTAATATCATGCCTACATAACAGCAGAGCCGGCCCCAGGCTTAAGCAAACTATGCCGCTGCTTGGGGAACCCGATCACCAGGGGCCCCAGTAGTGTGTGGGAAAAAAACATTTTAAAATATTAAATAAATCTAGATATATTTGGTTATATTTTAGAGTTGAAGATTGCTCATTTAGTGCAGGTTTCAAAAACCAAAGTCATTAAACTGGTTTACTTGTTTAATTAAAGTTCTGCATCACCACACTCAATGCTTCACTTTGAATACCAAAGAGCAAATGAATACTAGGCCACTTTTGTGATTTTACTGCCCTCTAGGGTTAAAAATACAAGAGTGACACTGGTTTGGTGTGAATAATGCAAGTATAATAATAGTCAAGCACCGGCTACACGTTCAGCTTAGGGCCCCATAAAGGCTTGGGCAGGCCCTGCGTAACAGAAATATTTATTTATTTATTCATTTACATCTATTTGCATAATTTTAAGAAATGTAACTTCTCAACATGTGAAGTTACTTTGCTCCGATTTATCATTCTGCTCAAATCCCATGTGCACATCTACTCAATAACTAGTGTCGTATCATCATGAAGGTGATTAACAACACATATAATTGTTCTGTATTTCCTAAAACGTGGCATAAACTAGGACTAGGAAAGAACATGACAGTTATGAACTTATGTCAGTTTTTGGTGGTTTGGTGGTTCTGATGGCGTCTCGGTACGGATCCAGAATGCCCTCCACCATTTAGTGACCTCTGGTTTAGGCCAGTTCATTACAGCATCTTTGTGCTGGGCTGTATGACCAAAATTATATATCACACAGCTGGGAACATGCGTCGGTTCATGTATACGATCTTAGTAGTCTTGGTACAGCTAAGCCTGAAGTAGGCGTTCCGTTTTTACATACTGGTCTTGCAGTATCTGAAAAATTCACATCATTAAAAAAAATTAAAAATAAAAAAAATTAAAAATACTACTACATCCTAATTCATCTTTGTGATGTATGGATTTGTATCAGTTACAAAGGAAATGCTTTAACAGAAGGAAATTCTGTCATTGCCTGGCAACACATATGTTGGCTGTGCATTTCTACACACTCCCAAATATGACATCTATCAATCTATTTGTTACACAGGACACAAACATATACTACTTTTTGTTGTTGTTTCAGTAAGTACTCCACAGATGCTTCTTGTAGCACAGGACAATAACATTAATCATGCTATTTTTGCTGTAACTGGGGTCACTGTTCAATAAGGCATCTGTGTTAGTAAACCCCCTCCATAACTCAAAAAAATGTCACCAACAATATTTCAGCTGTGAGGTTTTCTCATTTTTAAGAGGCACTGCCACATTTGGACATACAAGCTTTCTTTCTGATGGCATTGTCAAACGTCTAAGCTGGAGAAATGACAATGCATGTGGCTCAGGAGTGGTGGCGGCATGGGGAAGCTGGAGGATTAACGATGCGCACCACATGTTCTGGATCTTTTCTTCATGGTGCGTGAAGGGAGAACTGGGGCTGTGGGACTCAAGGCTAGGGACTCCCAGAGGGAGGAGCAGCAGAGAGACAGAGGAGACTGAAAGACTCATCTGATATTCATCTTGTGCTGCAATGTCTGTCCTTGGTGTGGATTGTGGACAGTCTCGGGGGGACGAGGTGACGTGGACTTGAGCAAACAAACACACACACACACACACACACACCAACACTACATGGGATAAAAGTGTAAGGGGAGGGATAAAGGTTGGGGTAACTGTTATTTATTTCTTTGTTTATTCATTTGCATGCATATGCTCAATATATTGCTCACCTGTGATCTCCCGAACAGTGCGGAATATGTTCAGCTTTTCTGGGTCCAGTGCTTCAATATTGTGATAAACATCCCTGCGAATGATAATGGGATCAGAACATTAAACACACACACACACACACACACACACAAGACCACATAAACTCTCAACTATTGTGTCTACATTTCATATCTATCAAAATTTAACACACACATGTTTGGCGGAACCATATTTATTCATTTTTACTATGGACTGTAGTTACAATAAAATAATTTAGATTAATAATGGAATATCTAGGACGCACACATCTGGCTCTCACTATTTTCAATGCATTTGGATTTAAAAGGATTTAAGCAAAATGTACTCTCTGAACCATAGTTTGACCAATTTACCTTTGTAAATATTGAATTATACTATCTTCTCACATATGGACTTACTAAAAAAAACAAAAACATAATAACTGAGATTTTATTTAGTAAGCACTTGATATTACTTTCAATCAAAACAACACTCACTAGAGACAATAACAAAATATAAAAACATATGATTACAGTTCTACTTTTCCACCACATCTTTTAATTCTCTGATGAAGATGAATGCTCTCAAATCTCACCCTTTGATTCCAGTAATAAGGAACACCAGGTTGCCATTGATTTTGGTGCAATTGACAAACTTGTCAATGTTGTTGGAGTCCACTGTCTGAGCAGCCTGAAGGCTCGCTGTACCAATGCCATCACATGCTGGAATACACCGTAGGAAAGGCATTAGTTTGACACATATTTTTAATAACCCGACATGCTTAAAGAATACAGCTATAAAGGCATGTTATTGCAAGTATATTAAAGGGCCAGTGGCTCAGTTTTCAGTGAGCAATCAAATCAATCTAATATTTAAGTATGATGGACGGACGACCATGGATGTGGGTGATGATGTGATTCGAATTGTTTTATTTCTCTTACGAAAAAACGCTTTATTGACTCTTTTCCAGATGTTCAACTGCTTCACTACTCCATCATTGCATTCCTTTTTCTCCTCATCAACTCATAACATAGCTGCAAAAAAAGGGCATTACAAAATAAATAATAAAGGTTACCTTTCGGGCAAATGTCAGTACAAGGAATGCACATCTTAATACGATTCTCCTCAACCTCCATCTTGTTACTGGGGCACGCTCTTACGCAGGAACTGTGGTCCACCACAAAGTTGTCTGAAAAACAATTCATTGTAACGGTCAAATATCGACGGCTGCTGTTACTGTATAACACTTTGTTCGTTTACTCTCCGATAACTGATTTTATTCTTTTAACTTTTTGTTTGGGCACAGAATCGGAAGACCAACCCACACTAAAGGAGAAGATGTCATGGTTATGTATCGGGTTTTCCTCTGTGTTTGTGATGTTGGGCATGACTGGCCTGGATCATGAAGTCCACCCCTTAACACCTCCACTACCTGCAGTTCATCTTCTCATCAAGACTCCAATCCTGCTCTGCTCTTATACCCGGCTCTCTGCACCAGTCTTTGCCAGATTGTTCTGCTACTCAGTGTGGGTCCCATTTTTGGACCAGTTCTCCTGAGTTTCTGTTTGGTCAGTGTCTCAACTCAGTCTATCCCCCTGCCTGACTCTGAGCCTGGAAACCCATTTCTCTGCTACTACTCCTCCTGACCAGCCACTGCCTCTGCTCCCCTACCCAGCCAACTTTAAGTTACTTTTCATTATCTTCTGTCAAATAAACTCTCCATACCTGGTCGGTCACTCTGTCTGTGTTCTGCACAATGGGTCCTTTATTGCTATAATTGTAGTGCCCCATAACAGAAGATGTTCATGTGCTGTTTTATAAATGAATGGCAATGGCTCTAAAATGACAAAGAGGAATTATCCACTGACCTACAAAAAAGAGAAAAAAAGAAAACAAAAACCTTCAGGCAAGCATCTTATATTTGTCTAAAAGTACATGGTGTCTTAAAGTCCCACTTGCTGCTGGTTGCCCTTTTCACTGAACAACATGAAGCGAGCGTCCAAAGTAAGTGGGGGGTGAGTTGAGTGGTTAGTTGGGCTGTGGTAACAGAACAGTGTAGTAACACCAAGACAAGCTAACATGCAGAGCAGAAGAACAAAGTGATCACCTCGGGCTGGATCCTGAATAAATACTTTAATGCATTTTTGGGAGGGTTTACCCGACATGCTTTCATGGCAAAATGCAAAACTGTGGCTTGATACATGGACACCTCACAGGAATATAACAGTCAGACTGTCAAACCAACACTGTGAAATTATATGTTTACAATTGACTCCAGGAAGTAGAGTGAAAACCCATTGGTACAGGACATCTATAAATAAATGTCACAAAATGGTTACATCCATCAAAGGGGACGGATGCAACTGGAAGAAATTTAAAGCCTCTTATTTGTTTTGTTTTGGCAATGAAAAGAGTGCCATTTATTGACATTGTTTTAACGACGAAGGGATTTCTCTTGAAAAATGCTGAGTTGTAAAAGTATTGGAAGAAGGCCATCTTCTAATCATGTCCAATCTTGACACCATGATACTATGTGTCTCATATGTACTTAAATCTGCCACTATTGTGTCTTTGTATGAATACTTTATTTTGGATGTTGCCAAGAATTTTAAATTGTCGTGGTGTAATTATGGCAGAAACATTAGTATTTTACCTTCAATGTTGTTCTTCATATCATACTTCATGTATCATATACCTTTCTTACATTTTCCCATGCAAAGCATTTCACAGTAACTGCCATTGTATTCATTGGTTAATTTGTTTTTTGTATCAACTAACAGACATAAAACCTTTTTTTTTTTTTTTTTGCCATGCGTTTGCTGTCTTGGCCCCTAAACAGTGGAACGATCTGCCTCTTCCCTGTCTGTTTTTAAACCTCTTCTTAAAACTCATCACTTTTCATTGGCCTTTGACACTATTTAAGTTGTTGACATTATTTCATGTGTTTTATTGTATGGCCATTACTTTTACTCATGTTTTATGTCTTTTAAATTATTTTAGATATTTTTCAGATGTATTTTATTGCCTCGTGTGAGCTCTTTATGTCTTTTATTTATTTTTTATTTATCCTGTGCAGCACTTTGGTCCACTGTGGTTGTTTTAAAGTGCTTTATAAATAAAGTTGGATTGGATAAAGGTCTTTCTGTTACAACTAAAGCGAAGACACACATCATGCTGAAATTTTGGTGTCAAAGTTAGTTCAGATATCCTGGTGCTTTGGTGGGAAGTTTTAATAATATGGTTCAACAAACTGTAAACTGTAAACTGCAATGTTCTGAATCAGTAGGTTTACATTTGAATAAAAAAAAAAATCCAGATTCAGCATGGACATGAAAAGCTACTGATTTCTTAGAAAGATAACTTGTGGTTGTATCAAGGCTTGTTCAGAGTGTATTAGAAGAACATGTATGCATTTCTGTCCATACTTACGTGGACACTTCTTGACACAGAAGGCTCCATATGTGTACTTTGCCCTGGGGTTATGTTCCAGCTGGAAGGTGGTGGGGTTGTAGACGAATGGCTGGGGGCACTGAGTCACACATGCACCACTGTCATTGAAGTTGGTGCAAGCCTGCAGGCACAGAAATATAGGTAGATATAGGTAGAGCAAGTTAGATTAATTAGGGATTATTCGCATATTAAAACCAATGTTAGTGACCAAATTTGACATTATGGACTGTTGCAAATATAAAATAACCTTCAAAAAGTACAATTTACCCCTTTCAAATGGGTACATGCTGAAATCTTAGGTCATTGTTGGAAAAACAAAGATAAAATAAGTATATGGAGATGAGAAAAATATTACTTTGTTTAATGGGTCAAATAGAGTTGGCATAAAACCAAAATGTTGTGGAAAATAAGGACATGAGACTCAAAATAAATTAGTTAACAGACAACAAAATAAATGTTTAAAATGACTTCCTGAGAAATTGAAGCCTTGGAGAATGCAACAAAGAAACACACAACACACAGGGTGAAGCACATAGTAAGGACATGTCGTGTCAGGAAGAGTTGTGAGTTAAATGTCATTTACCATACAAGTGACGTATTAACACACATAGACGGAGAACGGAAAGAAGAGAACCCCTTGCAGAAAAAGTATGAAACAAAGGAAGACAGAAGTCACATGTAGACTGTAGACGGAAATCTGTGCAAAAACATGAAATGTAAAAAGTACACTGATTCTTAAGTGGTGGGTCCATGATGTCACCATGCCATTAAATGATTTCTTCTTGGAATCCTTGAATGTAACTTTGTGTTTGAGTGTGTGTGTGTGCATGTTCGAGCTTATTCCCTTACAAAGCAGTCTGTGTCCTTCGGTCCATGGCAGCCACCTGCACACTCACGATGGCAGCAGTCACTTACATAGGGACCAAAGCAACGGCCATCGCACTGCTCCGCACACACCGTCTTAGTTACTGCAGAGATACAGGTGCAAAAAAAGATAATAATAAACAATGAGACTTACAATATTACCACACAAGTAAACTATTATGGCTAAAGTTGCGATTTGGAAAGTGGGTGAACATTATTTATGCAGGTGTAAGGGCACAGTTATGTAAGATATTCTCACAGTTCCAAGTCTGACTGTCTAACATCTGCCCCGCTAATTGCGTTGTAAAGTCTCAGTATGCATGCAATTAAAAATATGCATCTATTGTGAGTGTGGCTCAAGCTGCCACCCACCGTCTCCGTTTTGTGCCTCTCTGAGGGTCCCTAGGTGGATAAGAAGCAACGTAATAACTCATATTTGACGGCGTGCAAAGCCATCACTTGTGCTTGTATGTCTGCTGCATTAATGTGGCATATGCCTGTGTTCCTCACTTCCTTACAGCCATTTGTAAATGTACACAGAAGTCTGCCATTTCACAGACACACACAGCTGGCAAGAGATATGGCTTAAGTGGTTGGTTTGAAAAGGTTTGGAAAGTGTCAGCAATGGGATTTACAGTAAGCAATTGTTCAAGGAAACTACAGGAAATGTTGGGGAGGGATAAAGTAGTGGAATTAACACAGTAAACAGTAAATAACAAGCTTGGCGAAGACACATAAATTGTGTATATACACTAAAATGCAGTAGCTACTAAATTACAACAGTTCAAGCATACGGATTTTTGCTGCACCTCAGTTGTTTTGGTTCATCCCCCTTAACATAATGAGTGTTTCAAGCATGCGTCTCTGGGCATATGCTGCAATAACTGCCTTTACATGCGGGGCAGATATTATGCAAGATGCACGACATGTAATACAAGTTAAAGGTCATTATGTTAAACTTTCAACATTTTCTAACAAACATAGGTGGAAAATGTCAGTAATTTGATTTAATTGGCAAAAATGAGCCTTTTATATTTATGTCAGGAGCCAGCTCAGCTTTACAGAGGTCACCATTTAGGATCCTTTTGTTTTACAACGGACCACAGTAGATAAACTACACATCTTTTAGTTTTTATGATAACTAAAGGCTACATAGGTTCCCCCAACACTTTAGCGAGGAAAGGTTTAAGGTGAGGGACATTCAGCTGCAACATAACTTTACCAATAATTGTCGCTCAATACATTTTATGCACCGCACCTTTTATTTCAAATAATATGAATATTTATTATGTACTGTAGGTTAGTTTACTCCTCCATCAGCCCCAAATGTTACTGGATATTCAGTTCCATTTCATGATTAGATTTGCTGATGAAGGTGAATCTGATGAGGGTAAAACTGATATCTGAACCTCACCTCAGTAAAAAAAAGAAGCAACTGTGCTTAAGAACACAATTACAAAAGGCAATGCGATGCTTGTGTTGGTGTATGGATGCACAAGGTGTTTTGATGTCTGCAGTCTCTCCCTCTGGGTCTTGCAGTGACGAGACACTATCAAAGTGATGGATACAAGCCACAGACAACCTGCCAAACACACATGCAAATACACATGCACGCTTCACCCTACACGTAGCACACGATCAGCAGCATTCCATTAACGGTGCCTGGGCTAAAATGAAACAGCCCCCTCTACTCTAGACACTTTGTCAAACAAATGACCTTGCCAACAGACAGACACAATGCTGTTGATCAATTTGGCTTTAAACTTCCACTTTGAGAAAAAAAAAGAAACAACGAAAAAGAAACAGGCTGGCGATGACAAATACAAAGGAAATCCATCTCACAAAATATGCCTGGAAGCCTCCATTTGAACAGGCTATGGACAGAAGCATCAGTCATGGGAATCACTGCCTCTCAGTTTCCATTTACATGAGCTTTTTCTGGGGGTTTTTTAATCTAGTTTTTAAAAGATTTTTTTTTAAATAATGTGATTTTTGCAGTGGAAACACTTTTTATGCTGACATAAATTTTACTTAGAACCTATATGTCAATGTAACTGAGTTGCAGATGGATTTAAGTAACCACTGAACTAAATGTTGTTAAGGATCACACGGCCACTGCTTTGATATGACATAAGATTGGTGAAAAAAGGTCCTAGTGGTAGGTTTGTGGCTTTGTGTCCCTCCTCTGGCTGCTTCTCTTTGCTGAATTTTAAATTAAAGGATCTGCAGTGTTGTATTTTGGCAGGGCAGCAAGTACAAGGAAGACAGGTTCTTCAGTTTGTCCTTACATTAAACCACAGTTTTGAGCCACTTTGTTACACAATTTATGGTAATCAGTATAATGACTGAGCCTTTTTCACCCATTTACTTTATTTTCAACTCAAGAACAGATTCAGATTATTCATGAGAATTTTCCAGCAGTCTGTCAGAACAGAAGACGTCTCGACGGAGATGCATCCTGCTGACACTTTTCTTGTGTTTTTGTAACAAACCCCAAAATATTTAAAGGAAAACTGAACCCCGATTCGTACAGACAGTCAGCTACAGTATGCTGTGCTTATAAAACTTGCAATGGCCCTCAGACTGCACCCAAGCTTTGTTCATCATTTTCTGTGAGGAAGAAAATTTCCACTGCAAATTACTTTTTGAATGCATTCACTTTTCCCTTGAGGTGCTGACACCAAACATTGCTGTTTATTGTTCCTATTGAGACAAGTGAGTAATTATTCACGGTAATGTCACCAAGGTGTGTTTGGAGTCATTTTTCATTTGACAATTTTGCACTTATTCATATATTCCATGTATTCCATTACAACAAAATTAAAGGCGGTGGGGGTGGAGAAAGGATAAATCATGACACCTACATATGAATGGTGATGGTGAGATAGCTTAACAATGGCTGAGTCAGACAGGCAGAGACAGGGCTCATCTATAGGACTGGTCTGTGGCATGTTGTTAACAGGTCCTATAGACAAAAAATTCAGTCCTTGTGACCACGGGACAAATACGATGAGACATGCCATCGTTGGATGTCACAGGTGAAGTGATGGAAAGAAAGGTGGAAACAAGGAGAGTGCAATCGAACTGGAGAAGGAAGAAGGGAAGAAATGAGGCCTGTCTGACTCAATGGGAAAGTTGTAAAGCTTCAGTGTGTTGTATGTACAGAATACTATCAATGTTCAACATAATGATAAGAAAAGTGCTTTTTGAAGAAGACCGCATGCTCAGGACTTATAGATTGACACAGAGATGAGGGAAAACAATAGGTAGGTGTGCGATTCACTTGCATAAACAAGGAGATGACATCTGTGAGAGCATTTCGGACAGAAGTGTTATCACCTTAAAATGTATTACATTGCCCGTTTAAAGAACTGTACCATAATATTGGCACTTTGTGCTCAGTTTATTCTTTAAAGCTTGAAAACACAAAAACCTAATTATTGGTGTGCCGCGGATGCTTCATTGCTCTTTTTGGTTAATGTCAGAGGGTTAGGGAGAATGATAATGGTTCTCTCTGACAGTGGCACACTACGATAATGATGCTTGTAGCAGTTAACGCAAACCTTCAGTTGGACACGGCACTGACAGGATATTAGTATGCATTTTCAAAATGATTAAAAAGTAGGACAGTAACATTGACATTTTTTGTGTAGCCTCTGTATTTTAAATCTTAATTTTGTTTTGCTTACTTAAAGAGATGCAGTATCTGCTTTGCAGTGGCAGTTCACATGTCCGCTAGTCTACACTCCGATGTGTCCTTGGGCAAGACTTTTAACCCCACCGTTGCTCCTGACGGCTGTGCTGGCAGTGTGCAAATGTGTATAAAAAGATGAGCGATGGAAAAATGTACTGCACATCGATGTACGAAAGTGTGATTGAATGGGTGAATGGCACAAAGGTGGCGTAAAGCAGCTTTGAGTGGCCATCAAGACTAGAAAAACACTATATGAATACAAACCATTTACTTTCTTTCTCATTCATCAAAAGAGGAAGATAATAATAAAAAAAGGTAAACTCATCACATTTTTGTTTGTATATTGGATATTGATGACTGGAACAACATTTTTGTTATGTTACACACAGCCAGGCATGACTGTGCTGCACCGTTCACTTACTCTAGACTTTAGTCACTTAAGAAAAATCAACCCCTTTCTTAATATTTTCGTTCATATATTTACCATTGCATCTCAGTGTTGGACATCATGTTCTGACTGAAAACTGAAGCCTGTGTTGCTCTGTAAACCATTCAATCTCCCACAGCACTAGATGTCATTTTGAGGAGGCCACTAAAAGGTGATGCGATGTGTCATCAGCTAATAATAGTAATGTACTTACAGCTTTGACACTGGTCCTCCTTCGGTCCCCAGCAACGGCCATTACAGGAACGATGGCACTTTTGACCTACACAGGAATTCAAGGACAGTGGTGATTGGCATTTCAAATGATTGCCTCATCATATAATATGATCAGACTTCAAAAATCCTTATTAGTTGAAAGTGTACAAAAAAACACTGCCCTGCAGCCCAGTTTGCTGTAGGATGTATGAATTGGCTTGGCTTTAAATACAGAGTGTGCATGCCTAAGGTGTTTTCCCTGCAACACGATTAAAACTGCCTTAAGTCCCTAAGATACAATTCATTGCACGTTCATTTCAGGCATTTTGTGAATGCTTCATAATTATTATGATATGATGTGAATTAGGCGTAATTAGCACTAGAAATGTAGACATTTCTATATTCAGCAGTATTACAGTGTGAATTAACTGTATGGCATGATTCCCTGATGAGGACACGGTCATTCTCTCACTAAAAATAGTTTACAACTAAAAACATTGTTTGTAACTCTTTGTAACTTCAACCAAAAATCAGCAATGTGCGTTTCAGGTGCAGGTATATCTGCTCTCACTGTTATGTGTTGCTCTACGGGGTTGTTTTGCGAAAATAAGGCACTCCACTCAAAGTCAGCCCAGCATGAAACCTTAGATGAAAGCAGTAAAGAAACAAACAGCAGCATCAAACCCTCGGAGCCAGAGTTTTTTTTTGGAGGACTTAATTGACTGTCTAGTAATTGACTGCGGGGGAAGTGAGCATGGGTAAGTGCAGGACAAGTGTTGTCCTCTGTCCATCAGCCTCTCGAGATGAGGGCTATTACCACTGAAACTGACTCTATTCCCCATCACGAGACTCTCCATCCACAGCCCTGCTTTTCTTCCATGTTTGTGCCACTCTCTACCACATTTTTCATCTCTTCTTTTCCCCCTCAATTCACCACCCGCTGATCCATCACTCTTCTATGGTTCTCTTTGACTTTTCGTTTGCCCTAGTCTCTTTTAGTCTTTTTCCAGTCCGTCCTTTTTATCTGACTGTTTCCCTTAAACGAGTGCTCAAGAAAAAAGGTTGACCATATGAAAAGCAGCACAAACATGATAGTAACACAAATGTCAACCAGTCATAAGTGGTTGTCTAACAGTGCCAAGTGCAGTGCACATAGCTGCTGCTGCACTTACAGTTACATCTCTGTTCTTCTCTGAGCTGGGTGCCCTGTGAAGCCAAGCCAAAGAGTTTTCATTTAATGTCCAAGGTCTTCACTATCTCAACTTATAAATTCTTCGAGACCTAAAATAAACCTGTCCAACTCCTCTTCCTGCACCATAATCTTTTACAGCTTTCTTAAAAACAGTCCCTGAAGGTTAAGAGTATAGGCTGCCATACCAGGACTGGAGTGGGGCAAAAAGATGGAGGGGTTCTCCAACTAAATCAACAGGGCATGCAGACCAGTAAACACAACATTCAAGCCTCGAATAAGTCTCATGCAATAACAACATAAAGCTAATGTCTCCCCAAAGAATCAACTGAGATTATGCTCTCAATTGTGGATCACTGGTTTGGAGCTGGTGTGATCTTTTGAAAAAGTTTAAGAACTTGCACAGGTCGATCCAGGGGTGATAAGACTTCAAGGAAGAGGATCGAGCAGAATATAAATGCTTGAAAGTTGTTAATCTGCGCCACAAGCCTTCTGTGAAAGCTGTGAGAAGGGATGCAAGGACATATGTAGAGATTATATTTGTATTTTGTTTCATGTTCCAGTGATAATGGCTTTTATTATTATTATGAAATATTGTATTTGTTGATGAACAAGGCCAGACAGCTTTAGGACAGACAGAAAACAACATATAAGCATACAGCTTGAAGATCAAATGAATAACCTTACGAGATTAAGTCTACAAATAATGAGGAATTAGGTCAGAAAAATCTCTTGACAAACTAACACTTTAACCATTACCCTGTACTGTACATTAGATTAAGTACCATTTGTTTATTCCATCCTAACAAATCCCCTCATAACTCTTCTAGCTAGGCTACAGTGGGGCATTAATGTGACATAATTGACCTCTCCTTGCCATAATGATGACAGAATGGGGTCAAGGTATAATTTTGAGATGACAGTGTTTGCTGCTCACACTTGATCACGTGTTGTGAATGCAGGAGGTTAATACTTCTCTTTTAGCAGCCCTCCCTGCTTAATGGAACATTGGCGCAAAACAACAGAAGGGGAATTTTTTTTATAATTATGCGTAAAACGTTATGAAATCGAGGTTACTAGTTCAGTCCCCCTGATTGCTCTGAGATATCTTGTATGGCAAAGTGGACGAAGAATAATACTTGCTCCCTTCTCATTTTTGTGAGCAAAAAAGGGCACATCTTCTGAAATTGCAATTTTGATTGTGCTCCTTATTTTGAATTTATGATTTATGAATCTCAAAAATTCCAAAAAAACACACACGATTTTCAAAAAAAAAGAAAAAAAAAAGAGAAGAACTCCTACTAATAGTGCACTCTCTATGGAAATAAAGTGCTGGAAATAAGTGAGCAAACCAGACCTCTGTAACCCCCGTTTCCTCCCTGTTTGAGAGAAGCAGCCCAAGGCTACAGGAGCCACTGCTGCTTCACAATTTTTTTTTTTTTGAAACTGTCCTTGATGAGTCCAACAATGTGCTGTGCTAAATCAGTGCACTACCCTTTTCAATTCCATCTGCCACAGTGGTGCTCTAGAGTATCCAGCAGATTACACTTGTGCAGGTTCCAGGTCAGACTGAGTGCGACTCAACATCAGTGCACTCAGTAAAACTTCCAAAATAGGAAAAAAAAAAATTACAAAACCAAATCATCCTATTTGCAGCAATTTCGCGAGGTGACTTACATGTGACGCTGCTGTTTGTGGGCACCACCACAGGATGGGCCCGTGGGTTTTTGACAATGTCTTGCCAGTGGATTGTGTCCGCATGACAGAGGAACTTGTTCTGGTCGACATAAACGCCTCCACTCAGGATCTCTGTGGAAAGGAGGCAGAAGACATGTCCAGTGGTTATAAACGTAACATACAAGGCTTCCTGGAGGATAACCATTTGTTTTCAAATTGCAGTCTTGTTATTGCTTTTCATTCCATATCTAAACATTGATAAGACACTGCATGCAATTTTTACAGTTATAAGAAGTGGATTGATCGGGACTTCATGTGTTTTTTGGGGGAACAGGTGATGTTGAGAGACACACACTTGATGTTGATAATAGTTGTTATGAGTCATATTGACGATATTACAACCTCTGATCCTTTCTTTTGAGCAGACAGAATCAATTATACCCCACTGCTATAGTATAGTATAAGGTTGTTTTTTTTCAGTAACAGAGTAATCTAATTAATTACTTTTCCTATCGTTGCAACGCCGTTACCGTTACTGAGAATGTATTATTTGTGTTTACAATTCGGCTGAATGAAGCGCAGCGGTGTCGGGCTATCTGTAAGCTACACATCAGCTGCCGGGAGAGAGCTGGGGTGGAGATGATTGATGACGACACCGTTGCAAAAGCGATGATGATTGGCTGGGTGAACGGGTGCCCTGCTCACGCTGTCTCACTGTATGCTCTGAGACAGAGATAATGGCGACGAGCCAAGGAAGCTTAGCGTTTTTAAGTGGAAATATCAACACTACTTCTCTCTTACCGAGGTAAAAGGAAAGAATGTATATGTAACATGCACACTATGTGTTTTTGTTTAGTACTTGAATGCAAAGTGTGTGAATATTGTTCAAAGAAGAAGCAAGTCAAAATAGATGCAAGAAAGCAAGACAGCAAGGCCCAGTTGCAGATTGCCATTATTTACAGAGCTTTTCTTTCTCCCTACAAAAACATTAGACAAAAGGCTGAAACCAATGACACATAATCATACATGAGGCTCCCCCACCGGCACCATACAGAAACAGCCAAATGTAATATTGTCCCACAAAAGCCTGATAAATGATACTCTTTGGATAATATGTACTGGTAGTATTACCTCCACAGGGCCCATCCCCCAACATCAGCATTTCCTTTCAATCTTTCACTGTGTGGTGGGAGTTAGTGAGATAAATTAATCCAGCCTCTCACAGCAGGAGGGATATCGCTAGTAGGAGCCTGTGCCTAAAAATTCAAATAGTTTTACAATAGGATGCTGTTTGCAAAGTAGGGCAATGGACAAACCAGGACACAAATGAGAGCACCTGTGACACATAATGCCAGCAGGACATCTCAACCGTGGCTAGGCAGGATGCACGTACAACTTCAAGGCATTCACCTTCAGTCTTCATTTATTTGAAGCCAAAATACGACGTCATCCAAGACATGCATTACCAAGGTTTCCAATGTGCTTTTTAGTCAAGTGTTTAATTTACCAAAGCTGCCTGGCATGCTTATGTCTGGCTTCAAAGCTATAAAATCCATGGAGAAATGGAGAGAATTTTCAAAAAAATTCAGTAAAAGAAAATACTTATTTATGTGTGTTTTCATCCACTGCTGATAAGCAAACACTGGGATTTGTTTCAAGATAAGCGGTAGGTAGCTCAGTCACAACAGATGAAGGGGCACAAGATGATGACTTAAATAAAGAGCACAAAGAAAATGATTTGTTGTGTTCATTTTTCCCCATCCATCATTGTAGAAATATTTGGAATGTTGTCCAAACATGGAATTACAATTGACAGACTTTCTTCTATCCAGTGCAGTGAAATTCAGAAGCTGCAGTGACATTTCAGTCACAGGATTTAACCCTTTATTTGGTGAATCAGTTTGTTGCTGTTATGTTTATTTGTTATTGTTCCATCAACCTTTTCAACTTCTTGAATGCAGTATTCCAAGAATTTTCAGAATTAAAGAGGTTTTTTATGTGCATATCAAAAATTTGGCTAAAAAACAGGGCTGACTGAGTGATTTGAGCACACATCTTCATAAGATTTTGACCTGCTTGTCTTTTTAATTGACCTTCTAATGGCGTGTTCCCACCGGCATGGTTAAGTTGTGTTTCCACTAGCATAGTACCTGATACCAGGTACTTTTTTAGTACCTGCTCTGGCAAGTTTCCAAGCGAGCTGAAGTGATACTATGCGTAACGTCGCCAAACTGTCGGCCACTGATTGGTGCCGTCACAGGAAGAGATGTCCAACCCAAGAATCAAGCTGTACAAATCATAGCTTAATCTCCAGGGAAATGAAAAAAAATCACAATATTTAACAGAGGAGTCTGGTGTATTTGGTGACAGCACTGCTGATCGTGAGCAGCGCGCAGCATCACAAACCCTGCTGCTGTATTTCAGTCCAGTGACTGTCAGACGGAGTCTGTGCTCCGGTCATGGAGAAAGTACTGAACTAATAGTTTTAATTAACTGATCCTGATGATACACTGAAAACAACTGCTTTACAAGTCAGTAGTCACTCGTTTGTGTGTAGCACGTGTAAAACGAAGTCACGTTGAGTATGTACTATTTTTGCCGTGACAAGGTGAGCTGGGACCATAGTGGAAAAGGGCCATAAGACTATAAGCTTTATAAAGCATTAAAAAGACATTGAAATTGATGGAAATAGAATGTATGCATATATTACTTTTGCTTGCCTTAACCGTTACACACACACACACACACACACACATCACTCATACTTCAATCCACGTACAACTTGGTGTTCTTGCCCAAGGAATCTTAACATGGAGAAAATGACGCTCAAACCACTAACATTGCATTGTGTCATTTGCTTCTGCATAAAACTGTCACATTAAGATAAAAAAGCCAGCAGGTACAGTTTAAACAGACACAGTGCTTTGGAATGGCACATATAATGTTTTTATACTATGAGATTATTTGTTTTTCCAAGTTACTGTGCACAGACAGAGCAATGCTGTCCACTGTTTGATGATCTCTGGAATGTTTGCCCATGAACAAATACAAAGTTTTCCAAGGATTTATCCCGTAAGCAAATGTAAACAAAGAACACAAATTAAATAAGCAGCTGCTTGTCCACCAAAGATTGATTCTTGTGCGAAATGTGTCAAAGCCAGCTGATATTATTATTTCTATCTGGGCCAGAGAGGCATTCATAATCCCAAAACACATTGTATAAACAGATGGAAGTGCGACCGCTCGACACTGTCATAGCAAGTGACCCTCAGCACTACCCAGGCTGCTTCTCCATTCTCTAATATTCTTATATCTCATACATGGTGGGTTGGTGCTGCACAAACACACTAATTTGCAATAAGACATGACCAAGTTCAGAAGAGCTTAATTGACTCCTTGGTGACACTTAGCCCAGGGTAGGCACAGTGGATCCTATGAACATTTTGTTACAAAGAAACATTACATAATACCCACAATAACATGCTAATCTCATGCAAGCTTTGCCTTCATTACAAGCATATGCATGGCTTGCACATTTGTTGTGTGCACTTGGTGGCCAGGGGGAGCTCAATGGTTAAATCCTGTTGTTGATTGTTTAGTGGGTAGAGAAAATGTCTTAATTAGTTTGTTCACGTAGTTGCAGCTCGTATTTCCTAAGTACTCCCTCCCCTCCTGCCTTGTCCCAAGAGCAAACCCAAGTGTCTCTGAATGAGGGTACGGTTTCAAAACAGCATAACAGTCTTCAGTATCAGCTTGCATGACCGTTGGTGGAAAACAATATGAAAATCAGGAAGGCAGAACAAATGTATGTGGGCAATTGTTTGATGGTAAGTGCTTGTTGTGATTTTTTTTTTTTTAATTTATTGCAGTGTGGGGATGAGTTTGATTAAGACTGGGAGGCAAACAGCAAACCAATGATTAGAAAAAAGCCATATTAATGAGTTTGTGAGGGAATTGGTGTTGTGTGCACTATTTAATGAAGAAATATGTAGGACAATAGCAGCAGTATAATAAATGGTTGATTTGCTCCAGTGTTGGAGGACTGCATTATTGAATACCCCTACCAGGGTTTATTCTTCTGCATAGAGAGGAAAAGATCCATGTGCTGGATTACTCCCATCAATACATACAAGAAAACACATTTGCTCAATGTCTAAACTTAGTTAATTATGTCTGCGAGCTGTAGATAGGTACACATAAACATGACAAACATCATACAGCACTGAGATATAGCAAGGACAAACAGTTGGACAGCAGAAAGAAAGACAGAAAGTCAGCAAGAGATTCAGAAGGATACTCAGTCCGGCAATTACAATAGACAGACAAGTATTCAATCAAAAAGACAGAGGTTTCTACTCTCCTCATTCTGGGTTGTATCCCCCTGGTTCTCCACTGTACTTTCTTATTGACTCTAAAAGCTTCAGTTTGGCATCAGCTCAATGATACAGAGGGAAGACACACTGCAGGAAGAGGAGTCTGCATTCTGGGTCAAAGAGGCTAAATGCAGGGGCAGATATCCTGCTGTACACCCTGGCAGCAGTGGAAGGCTGGAGTTAGTTGCTGGGTTGCACTCGAGAGACAGATGGGCAGACATGCAGAGGACAACATGCTCACACACACACATACTTCCACACATTAGTAATGAGCCCCCATCACTGTCTGTGCCTTGAGTATCAATTAAATACCAGTTTGCTTTATTAGTGGTATTAAAACCAGAAGGCCACTAGTTTCAACAAAAGAACTGGTGAAATATGGGTGGAAAATACCAGCACTGCTTTGTTTTCACCTATTACGGTATTAGATTTGGATCAGTGTTATCAAACACCATTTAAGAAGCAAACCACACTGTAAAGAATTGAGCAAACAAAAATCAAAATACAGTGATGGACAGTGATTCCAAGCCTGTGTCTATTTCTGGTCCATTGAGCTGTCGCTCCAAAACTCAGTAGCCAATAAGCAGGCAGCTTCCTTAGGCCCGTCCATGGTTGATATTTTATTTGCAATTTGTGTATTTTGATTCTGTGGTTAACTGTGTTATAATATTGACACAAATCTAAACCAATACACTATCAACCGCTACAAATCACTTGAGAAAGATACATTTCTATAAAGAAAGAAAGAAAATATATTTAATGAAATAAACTCACTCTGGAGCCACAAAATGTGTCAAATAAAAAAACAACACTGACAATAAGCTTTAGGAGAAAATATTTCTAGAGTCCCTCTCTATTTCTATCACTCATGTTGCAACATAATGCTGTGTCAATCAATGTGCTCAGAGTTTGTGATTAGATGACAGGTCTCAGTCCTCCTGTCCCCACAATACCTGTAGATGCTAATGTGCGCATGTGTCTGTGTTTTGAGGATTTTCCAAATTATTCGTACTTGTGAAAAGATTTGGTTCTCAGACATGCATTCTTCCAGAAATAATAAGGAGCATGTACGCTCTGATTTAAAGTAATCTGGTTCTCTACTATCACAGCTGAAAATGTACAGTATAATATGCAGTGTGTGTGCTCAAAAATAATGTGAAAATTAAGAGCAAAGATTTCTTATGACACTTAAACTGAACATAACACTTAACCACACTTTCTGTTCACAGATGATTGTGGAGTAGAGAACCATGACCTGGCTTATGAGCATGACAAAACAGAAGAATAATAAAAAAAAATGGTGAGGTACATTTTAGCTGAAGATGAGGAGTTTGTTAGTATTAACAGCTCCCATTTTCAAGTGTGATTCATGAAACTTGCTTATCTCACCCATTAATTAGGTTTTAATAAATGCCATGGCTGAAAACAATTGCAATCTGAATACCACATCCCAACTGCTGGGTTCCTGTCTGCAAGGGTTTCCTCCCACCATCACAACATGTATGTATTAATTTGCAGCAGCTCTGACCTTGTAATTTCATGGAGCAATTTCATTTGTATAATGACAACACAGATCTTTTCCAATTTATGGTATAGAGATGCGCAATATGACAAAGATATTTTTTTTCTGAGGGAGAAATTAACATAATGTCTGAAGTGAGAAAAAACTAAACTATTCTGTCTGGCAATGTGAAGTGTAGAATTAAAGGTAGTGTGGAAAGAAATGAGAGAAAGTACTTGTGAAAGTGTTGTGTGTGTCACTATATAAACAAATACATTTGTTGTAATACTAACCAGCTGATTTCTTAATTGCATTAAAATAAAATGTTGCTTAGTATGAAATGTATCTCAGCATACATGATAAAAATTCATCAGCTATATGTTTTGTTCCCTCAAGGCCAATGGATGAAGTGCCTGCCTCAGGGACACTATGCAATTTTAACTCTGTTAACAGTCTCCAAGCAAAATGTGGTGCCCACTCAAATGTAATTGCACCTATCCATGTTAAAGCATTTAACAGAAAAGAGCAACTGCATTTATTCAGTTTTATAAAACTGCCTTAGCAAAGGTTCAGCAGAGATGGTGTTTTCTGGCATAAACACTAAACTTGTCAGGACCACGAGAATAAAACCTGGTCCTGACAAGGATATGTGGGCTCTCTCCGGGTACTTGTCTTTCCCCACCGTCCAAAAACATGCAGATTGGGAATGAGGTGAATCTAAATTGACCATATGACCAGTGTGAATGTGAAAATGAAGATATAACTGACATGGACAACAATTAGGAAAAGAAAATAACAAAAATATTTATTGGCAGGAAGCCACTCTTAACTCTTTAACAAAAATAGTTCAGCTATGTAGTGGGTTACATAACCCCCGCAATAAACGGGGGACAACTGTATATGAAATATTTTTAAATGTTCTTAACTTTACCACCGCATAGTGCACACAAATCATGAATTAATTCACATATCAATCATGTTCGAGAATCATTCTCTCCAAGTAACCCAAATGCACACAACTGCATGTGTTTTAGCTCACAAGACCAACTCGTTTAGCTTTGTAACATTAGCTAGCATATAGCAATAGCACAGGTGATAAATATCAGAACACGTATAGCAATAGGTTATTTGCTAACACACAGCACTAGTTTGATTAGCAGGGATAGTTATCCACAAAGAAATACAAAAAAATAACCACATTCTCAAATTCAACACACTCATATATACATCCGGTTGGTTTTAAACATTCTCTCAGAAGTGTAACAGCACATAAGATTGATATATTAATTAAATAAATGAGTAATTAGCCGAGGTCGGCAGCCGTTAGCATGCTATGCTAAGCGCTAATGATAACTACTTACCGGCGTTTTCCCTCGACAAAACACGATAAAATGACTTTGTCCGGCAACCCAAAACACCTAGGTGCAGATAGCTTTCAGAACTAAAAACTCGAAACAAAATAATGTTTTATCCAGTCTTTATCTAATTATCACAATTAACTTGCTCTTGGCTATAGCATGAATTTTCTCATCAGTGTCGGTGCACGAAAAAAACTGACTAGCCCGGGAAAAAAAACCAAAGGAAGTGCAATCGTGACTAGCGCTTGTGTGTAACTAATGCGCACCCTGCTGGTAAAAATGAGTAACTACATCAACATACAACTCATTCAATCTGTACTGTATAGCTCAACATTGTTAAACTCAAAAAAATTGGAATTACACTGTGTGTTACTAAAGGGTGTTACAAAAGGAAAAACAAATTGCTGTTGTTACACATTTATTTTTTCATGGCATAATTAAGCATTGAGCAATCATACTTTGTGAAACTTTTGAAAATGCTGAGGAGACCCAGATGATTGTTTGTGGTAAGGTGGCAGGACAAATAAAGGAAAGGAAAGGTTGGGAAGATACTCAATAGGCAAGTTTTTCAGGAGGAATAATAAATAAGGTAAGGAACAACATGAGAGCATTTTTCCTCAGGTGACTCATAAAGTCAATGCTGGAAGTCATCAGACCATGTCAGTAAGAGCAATCCGCGGATGCTTACAAAGAGAAGATAATTTTACAGTATTGCACATTTGAGAGGTTGATGCAAAAACCAATTATCTACACATATGTGGAAAAGGGTGATATGGTCTGAAGAGTCATCTTTCATCATGTTCTTGACAAGTATGCAAGTGCATGTGTGGCCTACAGTAATAGAAATGCATAGGCCTTAATGTTTGGCTCCTTCAGCATATGGATCCCATGGATCTGTGCTGTAAGGGGAATTGTTCTGAGATGGTTTGGAGCCACTTGTCAATTTAAAAGGGAAGGTCACAGCAATTCATTCAAGTGACCAGCGATAACCTTTATGCTACGAAGGATGATGGTCCCCATATTCATAGGGCACAGTGGGTCCTTAAAGGGTTGGGAGAAAATGTTGATAATAATGTAAACTATATGTTATAAACATAGCAGTCATCTCAACCTCACTTGAACACCAGTTGGCTTTTCTACAGTGTGTTAAACAGCACTCTCCACAACCACCATCAAAACAGCAAATAAAGGAATATCATTTGGAAGAAACAGTGTTTCCCATTCGGTAGAGTTCAGAGAATTTATACCAAGGTGCACTGGAGCTAAGTCAACATTTACCGTTGATTGAATCTGCGTACGGATGGAAACTTATACATGGAAACTTACACATTCAGTGAGCTATAGCATGGTTACTGACATTCATGGCTGTGGGGCCGCAGAAGCACACAGCATCACACACTGCATCGCACACAGAAAAACAGCAGTCAAGAGTAAACCCTTTTGAGGGAAATAAGGCTATGAGTAATACATTAACACAGAAAAGAAGAGGAGAAAAAATATTGTGTTTTTAAATGGACAAAAGACAGAAACCAAAACCAGAAACTAGACCGTACACATGCAGTATGACACATTATGGTCTGGAATATACATTTGTCAAACTGAACAAGCTGCACTACGAGAATTTTTGACTTGTCACATTGAAGCTACTGTTAGACAACCTTTTCATGTTATTGTCCAATGTCTAAAATTGAATTTAAATAATTCATAAATATTTGTAATATATAATAAATACATAAAATACGTTTTCTATTTTATCCTTTGTGTCATTCTGAAGGAGAGATGTTGCTTAGCTATGGTAGAAGACATGAGGGCATTGGCCACAGCCCCATCCCCCAAACATATGCCTCTCCTCTGCCAGGGTAATTGCATTCACAGGCTGCAGATTAAATTTGGTCCATCCCTCACACAATTGTTTCCTACAAGTCTTTATGAAAAACAGCCGAGATTTAGGGATTATGGAATTATACTCGAGCGAGGCAAAGCATCTGCTTAAAGACAAGACGAGAAAATCATGACACAATGGTAATAGAGGGGGCATACTTGCTTATTTCCAACTTAAAACTGTGATAAAACCTTAGTAATCTGAGCTTTATGGATAGGGTGGAGCGGGAGAAAACCATATTCTAATACCTTGAGATAAGAAATCTAAGCACAAGATAGAAAAACAAAGACAAATAGAAAACAGAATAAAAGTGAGACAGAAAAGATTATCAAGGAGACAAACAAGTGGATGATTAAAAAAAAAAGAGTAAAAGCACCGACAATTGCTGGTGCTGAGGGCCACTTAGCTTATCAAGCCTGACGTGTGATCAGTCTGCCATCGGAATTAAAATGAGCCACACACTCTGAAATGTGCAAAACAGAACAGAGAGAAAGAAAAAGGAAATGTGGAGAGACTGAAAGGAGAGAATGTATCTCACCAAAAGCATACCAAGTTTATGTTGGTTTTAGTTCAGAGGAATCAGGTCTCAAGTCAGTGCATGTTTTGCTAAGGCAACAACACATCATTGAGGTCTTGTTTTTCCAGGCTATATACTGGAGTACAGACCATGACACAGCACTCAACTCCACCTTTTCTTGAATCAGCCAAGGTGAGAAAGTCCATCCAGACGACTGGGTAGCAGAGTTCAAGTGAAACCCATGATACCACAGAAGAGCCTGACAGACTCTAGCCAAAGTAGCAGGTGGCCTGCTGTCATCTAACACATGAAGCCCTACCTCAACAGCAATGGCTGTGAGCTGCTGCAACTTTGGACCAGTTCCCCTGGTCACCCTTTGTCAAGTGACTTCTCAGAAGACTGCTGAAGCTGCTGAAGTTGTTTATGAGACGCAATGTATTTGAATTATTTGTTACAGAAACATTGGAGGGTGTGTGTTGATGCAACACCCAGGAGATGCACAAAGAGATGCACAAAGTGTGCAGTAAAGCTGTTCCAAGTATATGGAACTACTCCATCCTAATACAAATAAAGGCTGAGAAAAAAGCATTCTAACAGGCCAAAGCTGTTTCCCCTTTGCCAGTAAGGGTTGTAGCACAAGAGTACACCATCAGAACTACTTATGAGACAGTCGAAGAACTTCAGAAGAAACACTGCCTCACACACACGTTCCCTGCAGCAGAACCCAGGAAGCTGTGTCTGGCAATTTCTGTAACCTTCCAAAACTAACAAGGCGTACAGAGGTGAGAAAGTTCTTTCTCATGTTCTCTATTGCCTTACTTACACAACTTTTCATGTCTACAGCTATTTCCAAAACTCCAGTAGTGACCTTTGGTCTTGGCAATTTATCAATATGTTTCAAATTTCTGCATTCAGCAGAGTCAAGATCAACACAGTGGCTTCAAGACTGCCATGAACATGATGTTGTAACTTGGGAAATGTATGGTTTTGCCTCTTGTTTGCTTGTAATTGCAACAATAAAATATGTTGTCCTTTTTTTAAACACACGTGAATTAAGGATTAGTTAAATGTCCTGCTGTTTCTTTTCATTTTTTTCCACTGTCCTCAAGCTAAGAGTGCATCCTGTGTACGGTGACAGGCATCATTTCATTGAGTGAAAACACAAGGAGGAGCAAATGCTTTCAGACCACAGCTATGACCAAACCTACCTCTCTATATGGGCAATAAAATGCACCCTCTGGCCTGGTTGTTGCAATAACAGACTATAATAAAAAAAATAATAATAATAAAATAAATATATATATATAGATATATATATATATATATATACATATATGATAGTATCATGGTGGTTTCACCTGGTAGTGGAGAACCAAATATGGTGATAACTGACACTGAGCTCCAGAGAAATACCACACATGGATGCCCCCACAACAAATAAATGTATTATCAAGTTGCAGCAGAGAAGTCTGAAAATGCTTCTTTTAAAAAAAAAAACAACTTATATTTGGTGAAGTCATGCCCAGTGTTGCATATAGTAACACCCACTGTATCTCTGTGGAGACCTGAGATGAACAGAAAAGCCCTTTTTCATGTCCCATTACCCACCACTGCCTCCATCAATAGCTGCTCCACTTACCCAAGGCTTTGGCCTAAGAGGCAAAAAATAAGCATATTAATTATTAAGCTGCCATGGGAGAAAGGGGGAGGGGTGGTAGGGTTGGAGGGTAATACGTGTGGCTATGTGTGTGTCAGTGCTAAGGCAGTGTTATTAAATTCGTTTTAGGAGCACAGCTTCTGTTAATCTCACGGAAAGCACGAACTAAAGCCAACAATTTCAATTTGCCGTTCAAATTTGAAATTTCACACTTTATAGTGGACTGTATCTCTCATGAATAAGTGAAAGACCTACAGCTGAAACACTATTGTGGAGCTTCGAGTTCCTGTAAGGTAACCACAGACACACACTTACATGTCATATCAAATCGATAACATGGAAAACACGCGCACATAATAAAGTAAAACAACAACGCCAAACAGAAAAAAAGGGACACACTTCGGCCTGCGTGGTTTCCAGTATTGTTTATATTAACATGAAACACCTTATGTGTCAGCACTGAAACTGTTTTAGCACTTAAAGTCTACAGGTGTCCATTTAGGCCTCATCACTAAGTTGATAGAAAGTGACATTTCCCTCAGTGGTTTTTGAGGCCCACCAAGCTGTCAGTCAGTTCCTATTTTATTTGCTTTCCCACTCACTTTGCTCCTCCTCTGAGATGAGCACTGAGCAGCACTGACATCAAAGACCTGTCTGAAACACAGTCTGGCCTTCGAAATCAAAGCGAGAACTGCATGTCATGGGTGCAGAGGCATGCCCTGCCATGGTAACGCTGCAATGACAGCCAGGCAGCGACAGAAAATGAGCAATGGCAATTTTTTTTTATTCAAATGTAAGGCCAACAATAATGGATAAATATAAAATATAAGTTACAATATTGCTATTCCAAGTGAACAGCTGTTCTTAATTAAATCTATAATCATTCATAAATAAAAAAAAACAACCACACATTCAAATAATTGCCATGTATTCTTCCTTTCACAGTTTCACTTCCCTTTAAAATCCAGGTGTGCCTGAATCAGGGACATTGCTATTTGAATGGTGAAGGCAGGAGTGAACGATTCTCTACTGAGGAGACGCATCTGCCTGTGCACGAGGTGAGGGTGCATGAGCAGAATAAATGCAAATAAAAATCAGAGCTGAAAAAGTACGAGTTTAAGGGACTTGAAAGAAAGTCAGGTCAAAGTCAGGGTTTGAAGTTAAGAACGAAGCGCCAGAAGTTAATGTGACGAGACAGGAGCGCACAGACTCACATGATGTCACATCATTTTTCGTTTTACAGACAACACGCGGCTGTGTGGGACACGTCTTTTTGATTCTCAGCTGAATCAGCAGTATAACATTTTACTCATGGAGCAGAGGAAGAGGCAGAAGTACAGCAGCAGATATGAGTCCTGTAACCTTGCCATTGAGATCTGAAGGATGTGCGTGTTTGTCTCTGAGCTTAACGCAAACAGACCACGGCAGCCAGCAATCCCCTTTCCACACTAGCACATAGTGAACACACCTATGTAGGCGTGTCTAATGCACCATTTAAATAAGCATGAAAATACTGTGCCATTGACTTTAGACCAGGTTTTTCTTGGTCGGATGAGCACAAGTGACAACTGCGTCATTTGGGAAACCAGCAATGACACAGTGTTCAACAGATGAATTATCTAATTAACCGCCCTTAACATCTTGTATTTATTATTTCGCCATAATTACTGTTCTCTGATGTTATTGTCTCTTGAAGTACACTCCACTGAGAATTCGACAGTAACAGGCATAACATCCACCTCGGGACAAACTGTTTCATGTTGGCCTAAATGTTAAAAAAGAAAAAAAAAAAAAAGAAAATAATAATAATTTTACAGATAATGCATACAGCAGTGAAACTTTGAATCAGTTATCCTTAGGCTGTTGTATCAGGGCCACATGGATGGTGTAGTGGTTTGCACTTTCGCCTTTGCAGCAAGGAGACCTGGGTTTGTGACCCTAAATTGTCTGTAGATGTGAGAGTGGATGGATGTTGGCTGAACTGAGAGAACAGGTAGTATCATTAATCAGTGGTTCTGCTCAGTATCAGGTAAATAACAAATAACAGTGAAAATATCTGGATGTACTGAGGAGAGCCAAAGTCTCTGGGATGGTACTGTGGAGCTGCTGCACTGACGCAGCAGCATATTAAAATTCAAAACAAAGGGAGGAGGAAATATGCTAAAATATTACATGTGAGCATAAAAGTTATTTTTAACACTTAATGCAAGTGTTTTGCTCAGTCCTTAGAAACATATGTGAATTTAAACAACCAGAGAGCAACTTAATCCCCAGCACACATGCTCAAGCAGACACAGTCACACTCAAGTCACTCTTATCCGGTCCCCTGTCTCCTGACGGAACAACAGAAGAGGTTTCAACTCTATGTGAACATCTCCCTGCTGAGGTCTGAGCCACTGTTAGATCATTGCAGATCTTATCGTGATATAAACCATAGCCTGGGGGGGATGGAAGTACTGAAGAGGGAGAGAATGTGTTTTGATTATTAATTGGCATTAAAATTCCTTCCACACCTACTTTAACTTTTAATGAGCTGGAAAAAAAAAGTTGACTCCTACGTCAAGAAGGCCGCAAAGGTTCCGTTTGGAAGGCAAATTGGTAGTAAAGGGCAAGTAGTCATGTTTAGGCAAGCTGGGAGATTTTTCTGGTGAGTGTGGCAGAGGAGCAGAAGTGAAACACAGGTGAGGTTTGGCCTTGACAATATTTGTAATCATGCAAGGATAATTAGGAATATGAATTATTTAAGTGAATTCTATTCATACGCTAGCATTCTTGCATGCAAAGCAAATAGAAAAAAACTACTTTTATTGGTCTTTAATTCTGACTTCTGAGAAAACATTCCAGTTAATTTATTTTTTAAAAATGCACACAGATTTCAAATGATTAATGTTTAACAATCTGAAAGATCAGACTGCTACATTGCCTCTTAGAAGAGCGGCATCAAACAGATGCTCGACATTTCTACATTTAAATCAGGTACTAACCACATGTTCAAATGATATCTTTCCCAAAATAATTCCCAAAACAAAAGGTCAAAATACAATTCATATCCATCTTAAATACAGGGGAACAACATGTGGTAATTGGAAGTTTATTTTATCATCATTATTATTATTATTATTATTTTACACACACATGCATACAATTGGCAAACATCTATTGTGTATTATTCTCTCCTTTCTTGGGGTAGGTTGTGCTGTTGAGCCCATTAATATTTCATAAAGCCAAATTGTCTTCTGCTTATTAAATCTGAAACGATATTAAAGATTGGTAAACACAACAAATAACAAAAGCCAAAACAAGCAATACTCCAATGTGAGCAACAGATGTTAATGGAAAAAAAAAATATAAGAAAGGAAATTAAAAAAGGAGTGTTAAATCAACAAAGTAAGACATTTGTGATGCGGAAAACTAAGAACATCATTGGTGGAGGTACAGATCAAAAGCAAAAGACTACTACCGTGCTTTGATAGCCAATTTAGTTGAGCACCAGTTGTCCTATGGAATAAATACCGAGCCACTTGCTCTGACAGTCCCTCTATCTCTGTCACAAAGTAGAATTAAAGAGCAATCAATTAATGGTAGCCCTCACTGATGGCCCATTCCGGACTTCAATTTAACATGTGCCTCGTCGCGGTCCACATTAGAGGCTCACAAATGTGACAATATGAATGTCATCCTTCAAAAACAAAGTCCCACTCGCTCCCTTCTTGAAGTGGTGAAATATTGAGTGTGACACGGGAGTAATTGGATGGGAAGTAATCAATTAGGCACACAAATGAAGGAGACCTGAGGTCTGTGGGCTGTCAGGCAAAAGGCTTGACCGAGTCCCGGTGATGTGCACTCAACCAGTCTAGCCTGCCTCCTGTGGCAGAGTTGCTCTTTCTTCTCCTTGAAGTTAGACAGTGAATGAAAGTCTCAGGGATCAGAGAGGCAGCAATTTTACACCGCACTCTCACCAGTCCCTTGTCTGGGGGAAAACTACTGACTGAAATCGTCCCTTTCACCTTGCCCCTTTCCATCCCATTGTTTCCCCACCTCCCCTGTGCATCGCAGTCATACGCCACTGAAAAGGACATGTTCAGCACATACGTACCTTCACCAAGAGGGTCGTGGAGACCATGGAGTAGGACTCAGGTGCTACAAATCACGTTGTATTGCATGTATTGTGTGAAAGACATCAATGTGACAAATCAAGACAGCCGACCGGGATACGATGAGAGACAGAGAGCCAAAGGAAGACGGATAAAAAGATGGAGTAAGGACAGCAAAAGAGATGGATAAATGGAGAGCAGATGGGCCATGAGGGAGTGAATAACGCCTTGGCGTAAAACACAGGCGTGTGTACATGCATGCGACGAGAGAGGATCATTCAGCAGATGGGGCCTCAGATTGGATGCCTCATTTTGGACAGACGCAGTGCAGGCGTAGGGCGGTTAGAAAAATGAATCAACAACACTAAACAAATCTGTAAAAAATGATACTAGATGAAATGAGGGAAAGGGAGGGGGTGGCAGTAAACTGTGTTAAATCAAAAAGCTCAACTGTGTTGTGCTTCTTATTGAGGCTGTTATTATTTTGCCAGGGAAGCAGTCTGCAATTACCATGTGAATGCACAGAGGCAGTGCAGGGTTCATGAGAACCCTGATGGAAATACTGAAAATGGAAGCAGGAAGGAAGACGCTGCGGGTCAACGTGCATAAAAATACAGATAAGGAACTTTTGAAATGTCAGGAAGTAGCTGTGTTTAACCTTTCTTTTGGTTGGCTACAGGGGAAAGGGTAGAAAGAAAGGTATCCATTTGAAGTTTCTCTGTGCAGTCAGCACAAGGTTTATGTAGACCCAAATCACATAAAAACTGGATAACCTTGTGGGAACAGCTCTTTTGTTTTGGGAGTTGAATACCAACAAACTGACTTTGGAAACAGATACTGTACAAAACTTGAACACAATATCAAACAAACGACTAAACTTCCCATATTCAAGCAAGTGGTGGCTTTATACATTTATTTTTCACTTCTACACACCCCTGTGAGCACACCATTGCTCCACTTTTCCCAGCGTGACTGTGCCTGATATTTCATATTCATGAGGATAACTTGGCTAAGCTTGATTGAAAGGTGCATTGTAGGGAGTCCTACCCCTACTCCACCAGAGACCTCCTCCGCCCTGTTCTCCACTCCCCTCAAATCCAAGAGTCCGTTTACTCCTTGTAGAGAGCACACCAGAAAAAAAAATCAATAGGTGCAATGCTACAATATACTAGCGACAAATTGATTTCATCCCAAGGCAATTTTGACCCAAGTAGAAATGCAGCTGTGGAGATCATTGCCTTCTCTCGATTAACCCCTTATGTAGTTAATGAGTTTCAGTCCCTTACATATATGTTCTTTATGGATTTTATTGATCATTTTACACTTCTCCTTTGAGCAGAAAACAATGGGCTAATAGGAAAGCAGCATCAGAGGCCTTATAATGAATGAGATGTACATTAGCTCACTGTAGAAGTGCAACACAACAAACTGGGACACAAGTCACTTGTGTCTCCCCTACTTTAGCAAAAGTGTGTTTAATTGTCAGGCCCATTGGTGTATAAAAAACTGATATGATAGATTCTCAAAGAACCGTCCCTATGCGCCCTAACTCGACCCGTATACAGAAATTTGGATATTCATTTGAACTCTGGGGAGAAGGAAACGGTGATGTTAAATGGAGGACACAGGCAGCTTGATGTGCCACAGAAAAGAGCAGCTTCTGTCACACATCTCTCCTCCTGTGGTGATGATGGAGCAACACGTGACACCAGCTGACATTAAAACACAGATATGAGACTGCAGAAAATAAGAGAGACTGCATTTCATCTGGACCTGGTTAAGGTCGAAGGTTGGGTTCCGCTCCCAGATTTAGTGGCACAGTACAAAGACGAAAGAACCGGGTAATATGTGGAGTTTGCATGTTCACCCTGTGTGTGTGTGGGTTTTCTCAGGGTACTCCGTCTCTATACTTTGGCCCTGCGATAGACCTGTCCACCTTTTGCCATATGTCATATGCCTCGTGACATTCAAGTGGAGGATAAATAGGGAGATGATGAATGAATGAATGACAACAAAACAAACGTGTTACCATATTTGTTCTTTTTTTTTATCATTAATAAGAAAGTGAACAGACTATATTCTGTTCCTTTTGAGAACAAAAGACAAGAGTGTATAGTGTAGAGTGTAACTCAGTCACAGTAATATGAAGAGTCATGAAGTAGAGCAGATTCAGGCCATGGCTGTTGTGCATAGCTTCCCCTTAACTTTATGGCTCGGGGCCATGGATAGCACATCAAACAGCAACTTCACACAAAGTCCAGATCCCTCTGCACTGGCTTCAACTTGGCACCACAATGAAAAGGACAGGCTTGGCAAAAAAAAAAGAGCTGCTAGTGGAGCTGGACAAATGCAATTCCCTACGTATGGCGCGACATGCAAGAAAGAATACAAGATGGAACATAACACACAAGCACATACTGTAGCCCGCGCATACACTCAAACGAATGTGTTATTTCCTTCGACTCAGGGGATCACCAGGAAGGAACAGTTGAAGAAAAGAATGAGAGACATCTGAATTATTTAGAAAGGGGATTTGGAAGTAGCAAAGACACGAGCCTAAAGTGATACATCTACTTTGCAAATCTAAATGAAGTCTAGTCGAAGGCTAAATTGAAATCTGGTAAAACGGTTGTAAAAAAAAAATTCTAGTGCAAAGTGATGGCACCATGTCTCTCAATTTGCCTCAGGACCTTTATAATTCATTTGACATTGTGTTTATATAAAACATGCAATCAATTTGTGCTTTTGAGCAGTATTACCCCCAAACATCATTAGGTGGAAGCATTAGTGAACAATGTGACCCCAGTCCAGCCCTAATGCACTCGGGGCTCATTCACACAGAAACACACAGCATGCAAAACACACTATACTGACAGGCCTCATCAATGAGGATGACACTTTGTGGGGCGAGCTAATAAATCATTGAAATCTTATTTCTTATGCTTCTGTACATGTGAAAGATAATGAGGGACATAATTATGTTTCATCTGCAACGGTGGGCCGAGTTTTCACCATCCACACAACTGACCATTATTTTCTCAAGGCTTCTCTGGTCGTTGTTATTAAATCTAAACACGCATTGCTTCTTTCTTCATTTTTTAAGCTCAGAAAAATTCTGAAGTTGAATTTAGCATTGCATTGACTACACAACGACCCCTGATCCTGTGTTTCACACATCACAAGCAGGCCTGGGCCCTGGCATGCCCCACTTAGTCATGTTGTGGAGAAGCTGTACTTCTTATAAGTGAGGAACTTTATTTCTTACTGACCTTAGGGTCAGGATGCCTGAAGAGAGCCTGGCAGAACAAGATCCATTGTTCATCAAGAGGCAGAGCCACCCACATACGTTTTGCCTCTTTGCACACTGTTTATCAGTAATCACATTCACTGTTTTCTCATTCCTCTGAGGAAACAGGCTCGGATCAATTGCAGAGCGTGTTGTAAATGAGACAAGAATACTTTTTGTGTGAAATAACAGACAAGCAGGAGTGAAATAACAGATAAGACAGACTGAGAGATGGGGTGGGGGGGGGGGCTTAATTGTGCAAACATCACCAGTTGTGATTTGGGAAAAGAAGAAGCACGCAGTCTGCATTTCCCCATCTTTTCTAAAGCTGATAGAAGCCAGTAAACAGCTCCCAGCACATTTGGCCAATTTATTGATTCAACCGTGAAATGTACACTCCATCCCGCGTTTTCTACTGCAATTGTATTTTTGTGAAAGCACCAATGTAACCACCTGTTATATTGTGCAATGAAAACAGAGTAGACAACAATGTGCAAGAAAAACACATTTGATTAACAATGGTGCCTCAACATGGGGATCTAATCACAGCTGAATTCAGCAGTAGGACTTAGTAATCATTAACACTAAGGATAGCAATTAGAAAGAAGGTAATGGAGTGAAGTGAATAAGTCTGTGAAGAATTATTTAAATCCACCTCCAGGCTGTCACCCACTGAATGTGCAGAAAACACAAATCCAGTCTAATCCAATCCAATTTATTTTTATAAAGCATGTTTAAAAAAACAACAGCAGTTGACCAAAGTGCTATAAACAAAATGCAAAAATATAGGCTTCAAAAAATGAATTGGTTTCCACCATTATCCGCTCCTTTTTAATTACTGATTGGTCTTTAATTAATGCTGATACAACTGTAATTGAGGGTGCTGGTGCAAGTGCACATACATGCATACACACACCTAGCCCTCATCATGAGACCATGATTCCGACACGTTCAGTGACACAGCACACACAAGAAAAAGCAGGTAATAATTTAGCCACTCACCTGTGAGGTTTCTCAAACCAAGTTGGCGCAGGCCAAAGTTCCCGTCGCGCCTGTAGTTGAGGAAGACCGCAAGGGAGTACCGATCCTCGTACAGCTTGGTTCCTCGTATGATTCTCAAGTTCTCTAAAGGCAGGTAGTCAAACTGGTTGAGGGCCACCAACACATAGCCTGTCACTTCTCGGATGGACTGCAAAGAATCGTAGGGAGAAAGGAGTATTAGGGTGTGTTTTGGCTGAGCGCCATCATGTGGTTTCAATGAAACGCTTAAAAATGTTTTAAAAAGTGAAGTCATTTTTAAAGAGAGAGAAAAGGGCGAATACTCTTTCATGATCTTGTGCTTCTGGGCATTTTCAGACACGTCATATGCTTCTTTATGTAATGTGTGTACCTGTAGACAGCCCACAGTTGAAATGAAATCATAGTTTTTACTCTTGCGTTTCAACATTTTCCGCAATGAGTTTCCTTCAAACGTGAGAGAAATAGAAAGGGAGGGGGAAAGAGAATGCACTACAGACGAAAGAAACAAACTAAATTGAAAGGAATGAACAATGAAAGTCAAAGGCATATGTCAGATCACTGACAGCGTCTATCTTCAAGGTCACTTTACACATATTAAATCATGCCAATGAGTTGAGTTAAAGCATCTGAGCAAGGATAATGTGCACCAGGGCTTGTGACCCCGCTGCAAAACTTGGCAAAAGGTTCAGAGCTTATGTCAGGGGCTCGGCCTAGGGTGACTGAGCCACAAGGACAGCCATTGCTTCACACTTTAAATGTCATTTAGGAGGGGGTGTAACAACTGTCGAGAATTTGGCAAGGAGCCACCCAGTTGGAGCTGCTGTTGCATGAGTCAAAGTGACAGCCCATGTCCTCTGTCTCCCATCTACCATCATGGTGGCTGTCATTAGCAGACAGGCGGTCAGAATGTTTTTTTTTTTGTTTTTTTTTCCACGACGGGTCGCTGATGCTGATAATCAACAAGTCTGTGTGTGAAGTGCGGCTGCCACTGATGTACTGAGCTGAAATAAGTCCTGCGGAAGTCCTTAGCGGCGTAGTCATGGCGGTTGACAGCTGTCAGAGAGCATGGCCATCAGCCACATGTGAGCCACAGCCATAGTTCCGTCATCATTACCCTGCTGATTACCATTATTAGAAACACACATGTCGGTGTCTGTTGAGTCTATGTGCCTTTGTGTGAATGAGTGGTTTATATATTCAGTCTGTGCCTCTGCATGTTTATCAGTTTTTAAGACTCGCTAAAGAACATCCAGTTTCTCAGATAATCACTAAGGATATTTTTTTTTGAGTTCTGTGCAGTCGGTGGTTGCTGCGAGCACGTTACTTGTTGTAAATCACAAATACATCTACATGCAGAAGTGCACAGCATGTCGAGCTTCTCTGATGTCCGGGCATGTACCACTTTGTTGAGCCATCTGCGTGAACACAGAATTAGACAGTCAGGATTTTCCCATTTTGACTTTATTTCCACAGCCAAGAGCTGCAGATGAGTCACATTCACTCAGCTGGGAGCGTGAAGGTCTTTTCAACATGGGTATAGCTCCAAGTCTGTGTAGACCAGTGACATTGTCCTGGGCACTGTGCCATAATCTATCCTCCAAATGTACAATCCAGATGCTAAGAATGGCATACAACAATAAGTGCAATCAGCTCCGGCTGACTGCTCTGAGCATACACAATAGCCGATAATTATTTCAGGGCACACACTTTTTCTTCTGAGCCTGTTTATTACCCGACTCACAAGATTGCTGGTTTGTTATTTTCAAGCCACCAAATCGATACTTTCCGAAGTGCAGCTTTGCAGAGGGAAATAAAACAAGGGAGGGAGAAGATGGCAGGTACACACGCTTTTCTCCCCGCGGATTGTTTGTCCAATAATGAACAGCATGGAAAAAAAAAAAGGAAACAACATGTAGTGATTACATGCACGTGCTGAGCTAATGGCTGAATTTGCTCTGCGTGGTCACTTTCATTAAACATAGATCAACAAAACGAGCATTCCAGCCCACCAGCCCCTACCCGGGCGGCAGCACTGATACAGGCCAAGAGCATGGCAATCCTGAATTACATCAAACTCTATCACATGCAAGTCCCTCAAGGAATAAATCTGGACTGTTATATTAAAAAAAACACACAAGGGTCCATCACTGTGTGATACAGAAGCAATACAGGGTTTGGTACAGGTGCTAGTATAATTGCATTTTTAATTCTGGCTGTGTTATAGTTTTTTTTTTTAGTCATTTGCATGACCTCCTTTATTTAGCTTCTGTTTAAGTAGAGCACTAAATTACCTGCTAAATATAACAACATGACCCATTGTTGTCCTGGATTTCTTCAAGTGAAAATAGTTCTTCAACTATATACTATCTATCTTACTGAAATAACTCAAGTTGTAATACTTGCTCTGCCCTTACTTTAGATTCCTCTTCAGGATTTGTTTGTGCCATTTCTTAAATGGCAGTGAAAAGGTCTTGATAATCACTTAGTTGGCTAAAAGCTCTTTTACACTAAACTCTACAGCAACCCTCCAACTCACTCCAACCCCAGACGCACACCCCTCATACCTCACAGGAGATCAGTGCGTCACAGTCCCTGTAACAGTGAACAAAAGAGACGGAGAGCACCAGATTCACTAGATTAACAGGGATTTCTCCCTCCTCTCTCCTCTCTAAACCGGAGCATTTGTGAACGGAAGTGTGGGAGCGGAACAAACCCTTGACTTGAGTCACTGAGACGTGTGTGGTTTTAAAATCAAGTCCTTCAATCCCCCAACTCCTAAAAGATGAAGAGAGGGAGGGAGGTTTTGGGCTTGAGTCAGTGGAGGAAGAAAAGAGAAAGGATAGAGTTGGAAAGGGAGGCAGAGAAGGAGGGATACACACTGCAGGAGGAGCCCAGTCAAGTGGATCGGACTGAGTCTATGTATATTTTAATGCATAATTAAAATCACACCTGTTCTGGTTCAGGGAAAGAGACAAGGAGAGCAATGGGTGTGAGGAGAGGTGAAGTGTTGGGGGAGGGGTGCCGGGCTGAAAGTGTAATGACACCATTAGCATGTTTGAAGAGACTGAACACACGTTAGTGTGATTGCCTTTCATTTCCATACATATTGAGGTGTAGTGATGTGCTCTGCAGGGCTGCGGTCATTGAAGTCAGATACACAAGTGTGCAATGGGAAAGCTTAAGGCTTGCCTTGCATCACCAAGCCTTCATCCTCTATTTCCATAACTCTTCCCTAAACACTTAGCCTGGGCCCAAATCCACACCCATAAGCAGACACAGCATCCGGATGGAGTGCTTACAAGTGTAACTAAGTCATCCTGCTTGGTTTTCCCAGGAGTTCATACTCAGTATAAATGACAAGCCACTGGAAGTATTTCTGTTAATAGTCACAGTTTAGAAAGATTCATTTCTGAAACAAAACCTTTCAAAAAGAGTGTTAAATCCCCAATCAGAATAATGTATGTATATTACTCACTAAGCCAGTGATAATATGACTTAATATGCATACTGGTGCTGTGTGAGTGTCATCCACCAGGGGCACTGTCCCTAATGGAGGTTTGGAGTGTTCTACTCATACTAAGACTCAAACAGGTTGGGTTAATTTCCTATAAGTCACAAAACAACAGCTCTGCAGATGAGCGGGTCCCTGGTAACACCTCGTGTCCCTCTAGAGCGGCTCAACCCAACATGACTCACTTCATACACCTGCAGTCAATTGCAAGAGTATGTGCATGTGCATCGCGCAAGTGTCAGTAGTATTGGACAGGATTACTATGATGAATCATCTTTGAAGATGAAGAGGAACACTCCTCTCTGATTCGCACACAACACATCTCATGCTTTCATGAAACACAGCTGTGTGCACGTGTGTGTGTGTGTTGATTGGCTTATTTTCCCCTTTTTTGTGGATCGCTACTACAACCACTACAAAGAACAAGCGGAATAAAGGGTTTTAAACATCTCTGTTGGTGTTCCATGTCCTTCCCTTGCCTCTGTAGTCAGTCACTGCCAGCTACTTCCAAGAGCAGTCTTCTGTTTCATTATTTCTTCAAGGATTTTCCTGGCAAATTTCAGCAAATTAAATTAAATGTCCCCCTCTATTATAAATGTAAACACAATTAAAGGTAAAATAAAATGACATGACGAATATATGAAAATGTATAATACAGGAGCTATTTGGCGCTACGTGATTTTTTTTTTTGGCTTCTCCTTAGACGTACATGGGCTAACTGAAGAGATAGGCAAGAATGGTGGACTTTGAAAACACACAGCTCAGCAAGTGTGCATGTATGTTGAGGCAATGTGCAGTGTTCTCCGTTGACGTTGTAGTGTCAGTGACAGTGTGACAGTTGGTTGTCATAGCATGATGGCAAGAGGTGCACAAATCATTGACAGGAAATACAGAAAAGGCTCAATTGAGAGAGCAGACATGGGTGGACAAACTAAACAGAAAGGCCTCAGACTAAAAGCTTTCTTAAAGCTACGATGTAATTGTTATTCAAATACTCAAAGCATGTACAGGTCACCCTCTACAACTGCATTTGCATCCAATTTAGATTAGAGCGCAGCTTGTGTCACATTTTTCCGATCCCCAAGCTGAATCTGAAAGGCATTCTGTTTTTGTGTCCACACCCAATTCAAGCCAGATGCAGTTAATGAACGCTGCGCCCTATCCCTGACACGCAATTTTACACACAATGGTTACTGCTTCATTTCCCTGTTTTGCAGGCTTGTGTAAGGTGACTGACTGAATGTGTACACATGTGTACTTGGGCTGGCCCAGCTATTGTGACAGCACCAAAACTAAATCAAATTATGTGTCTGAACCCAGCCTAAACCATTGGTTTCACTTGGGTTTCTGACAGGCTTCTGTCAGAGAAAGCCATGAGGGATACTTTGAGATTTTGAACATGGGAACTGAGGAGGAGCTGGCTATTAAATCATTGATCACACACACACAGAGGGAGAGAGAGGGACCTCAGAGTAGTCAAAATTTACAGTCAAACATGGTTTGAAATGTATTATTAATATTTAATGAGAGTTTTTGCTCTCACAAGTAAGTCATACAATCAAACTGAGGACTATTGTTAGTCAACATAACCTTCCTGATGCCTGTGAGCTTCATATAATGTTCAATCTAAAAGGATATCCCCCTTGAGATGCAGCATCTCTATTCAAGGGATCTCAGCATAATATATGACAAACATAACAAACACCCCCAAAAAACTAAAACAAGAATATGTGCCAAAAATAGTGGCCAATAACAGATAGACAGTCAAATGTAAGTGAATCTTCAAATATAGTAAACGATAACACCAGTAGGTAAATTGAAACAAAACAAAATCAATAACAGTTTAATTGAAAACAAGAGCAGTCTGTCACAAGGAACAACAACAGAGTAAGTTTGAACAATCCCAGTGATGTAATAAACTGGATATCAGCTGGTAAACGATTGCAATCTGTTGGAGCTTTAAACAAAAATAAAGGATCTGCTGCCAATAGATTTTTCCACATGCTGAGGGACACAGAGGTAACAATGAGTAATGTCACACTTATCCACAAATTATACAATATACTGTTTTAAATAAAGTGGACAATTGAAATGAATGCATTTTAATCTACTTCGAAACCGATGAATGCGTCATCTGTCAGAAATGCATACGAAGTGTTTCGTACTTTGTGCGGTGATGAGTGAGAAAAGGGCAAACCTGCGGAGTCTGTTGTACGCCGTGTTAAGTGGAACCAGGTCAGATTTAGAAGTGGTTTGAAGAATAACGTCACAATGTGTGTGTTTTAAATGACATGCGTGAGTGGAGCCATAGAGCAAGATATGTTCAACTTTGTGGAGATGAGTGCCGTTATTAAACATGGACCAGTATTTGCTTTGAATTTTTGTTTGGTGCCAAAGGGCATAAGACTTATAGACAAATAACGTCACAATGTGACAAATAACGTATTATATCATTATATATCATAAAAATACTGCAATATGTTGACATCAAATTGAAGAGAAGTTTGAATTTATAACAGATCTGGTTTTGACGAAAATATTAGAGAGTCATCAGCATAAAGTTTTACATCGATCGAGAAGAGAAGTGGTCTTAATGTTGAACCCTGAGGCATGCATTAGGGATGAATTCCCCTTGTCCATAGCCCTCAAAATCGACACGACACAAACCCCATTGATTGACAAACTCAGTATTTTTCTCTATTCCTTATTCTAACCATTGTTTTCCTTAAAAGTGTATAATTCAACGCACTTTTTGCCATGTCAGACACACCTGATGTTTTTGTTTCATCTCACCATGTCAGTTAGGAATATTTTTATTTATTTTTTTTAGGTTAGTTGTGATTTAGGACTGAGAAAATGTTTGGCTGGACTGTAGTATCTGATTCAGCTAAATTGTCTAGACTGTGTTAAAGATGTGCATTTAGGAGTGAACAGGAACTTCCTCATGAGAGAGTTGACTTTGCATTACCTACAATCTGGGTACAACAGAAGTCTGTATCCCAGACCTGAAAACAATGCTTGTAAAAGAAGCGCAGATGCTTCCTGTGTTGACTGAATGGCACCAATGTCAAAACCTGAGCACTCTAAGACGTACGATCGTGAGAATGTATAGAATGAGCTGACACAACTTGTTTCCCAGGAAAAGAGGGGGAAACCGTCAAATGTGGGGTTTAAGATAAGGATGTTAGAGAAACCCTTAAAAGTAGGTACCTGCTCCTGCGCAGGCAGAATTGTTCGGAGATTCGGCAAGAACATTCTCCCGAGCTGCTGCAGCGCTCGGTCTGATGCTTGACTTAACCAAATAAAATCCCTTTTGTTCGGTACGAGTCTTGTGTCAGAGGGGTTCTTTCTACGCCATCAACTCATCACCTATCATTCGTAAGAAGAAGGAAGCCTGACAAAAACGACAGGACCATCACCTGTTCAAGGTTAGGGTAATTGATATTGATCCACAAAAGTACTCGATTAATGTCAGAATGATTCAGTGTACAGTGAGGTCTAACACAACTGTCTAAAATGTTGTGCCTTTCCTGAAGATGCTGTATATACTGTTACATACACTGAATACATACTGTTAATGTTCACTGCATCTACTCTCATTTGAGACACAACCTCCGCTTTGTTTTCCCGTATCTGAGAACCATCAGTCACTGACACTGATGCATGAGGTTGGCAAAGCGACACTAGTCTGCGTTTATTGTCCTTAATCAGATCCCTCCCTTGAAACTTCAGAATGAATGAATGACTTTGCTGTCCTCTCAAATGTATTTCATATATTTGAAAAATGGTTCCGAAGTATACGCGAAAAATGATATACTGAGACAAAACTTTTACTTTAAACAAACACACGGCACTGTCCTTTTTTTATGGGAAAGAAGACCAAGTATTTCCTTCTTTTTTATATGAAATAGATTCAGTTTATCCTGAATTGATGGCCTTTCCAAGGCACTGTGAACAGGCAAATGACACACACACGGTTTCTCTCACTATGTCTCACCATACCTGACAGTCCTGATTGAGCTCAGACGCCCCCCATCATTAAGACTGACTTTAACCTTTGACTTGTGACTGAAATGAATAGAATAGGTGGTCACCTCGTGCTATGACAACCATTAATACAGAGTATGGAGCGAGAGACATGCTAATATATAATGAGTAGTTTAATATATACTTTATTGCCTACTATTTCCTGTAATTTATCTGTGGCACATCTGCAACTATCCAGTAAACAACAACAGCACAGCATCTAATGCCATATCTAGTTCTGCACCCAGATTCTTGGATAATACCAATAAATAATAAATAGCACTGAAAAAAAGTGTGTGAACGTAGTGTTACCGTTTGTATGAGGAGTGCCAAAATAAAAAGTCAGTAATGATGACCAGCACTGGAATCGACAAACTGCTCTTGATTATATCTGTAGATGATCTTTTTTGTACAAAGTCTGCCAACTTACGGCAGTCATTAGCCACCATCTAATTTTTTTTCCCTACAAGCTTCAGTTAGTTCCACACTTCTCAGTGGTTGAACATGAGCCTACCAAATCTCCACTGTTGTGTAGCTGACATTTTAATTTGCAATGTACTGCCACGTTGCAGGCAGCCTCAATTTCATCCTCCATTTATCTCCAGCATCATACCTTGAGAGGAGAGATAAAGACAGATAGAAAAGGAGAACAGTGGAGTGACACCACTCCCCATGAGAAGAAACCGCGACTTCATCTGCGCACGGGTAATGAGTGGACTCCTGCGGGGAATTATCCAAATGGACTCATTTGTAATTGATTCAGTGCATTAATTACCGGCCTGGTTACGCCTGTGTCATGGTTAATATTGTGCCGATCTGACGAGGCTGGGAGGCCTGTCTGCATTGGGACTGTTCGGGTGAAGCAGCCATTATTCAATTATGCCACACATATCAGCAGCAAGGCAAGACTTAATCCAAGAATAATCACTTCCCCACGCTCTGCGACGAGAAGTAGGCGGAGGCTTTTGGGGTGGGAGGTCGTCCCATGTATTCCAGCTTCATAATCAAGCCTGGGAACCAAATGGCTTTGGTGCTTTTAAGTTTTTCATCATCTACCGAGATCATTATGGACTTTAATTACATTTTTACAATTGCATACTGTGTTAGTGATATACTGTATGATAGATTCTAGTTACCATTTGTGTGATTTCACCGACTTCCATTGCCTTTGACTTGATTAAAAGCTTAAATAATTCAATTCCATGTTTTTACAGACCTTTAGCGCCACTGCATTGATATAATGCCATATGTATCATCCTGGCATGGTACTTGTTTTGCAATTTTATGGAAAGTATAAATCAACAGAGTATACTATAAGTGGATGTCGCTGCCACGATTTAAGTGTAATTGCACTGTATGTCACCATATACATCCCCCAACCCTGGCTCTACTTCTCCGGACCATTTGGTATCCTTTGGTAAAAGCATCATAAACATGATGTATACAGTTTACTGAAGCAGATGGCCGTGTGCATCACTGTCTACTGTAATGTTTTACGGACTAAAAAAAAAAAAAAATAGATATAACAAATGTCTCTCTCATTGTTAAGTCCTTTAATATTCTCTTTGTAAATGAGCATAAAGGAAATATGCTCAGAATGTGTATGTGTTTGTTCAAGCTCACATAAAAAAATAGGGAACTCTTCATTCAGTACCTTTACTGCTGGATTGGTGAGTGTCGTCCCACAAATATGTGGTATGAAATATGTGGTTTGCTACCGAAAGTCCTTCATCCCCACTGCTGTTCGGATATTTAACTCCTCTTAAATGTCCACTCACTTTCCCTGATAATACTCTATATTAGAGTGTAATTTTATCTTTTTTACTTTTTATCTTTTGGTAATTTTGTCTTACTATTGTATTGTATTGTATTGTATTTTTATTTTATCTTATTTTTATTTTTATTCTATATTTGTATTCTTATTTTTACTTTTATTCGATTCTCACCTTTCTTAACTGAGCTGTTGTGAATGTGTGTTTCCCCCCTGGGGGAGGAATAAAGTCATTCAATTCAAAATTCAATATGAAAGGTACCAGGCCAATTGGGTAACTTTTAATTACTGCTGAGACATAGTCTGTACCATGATTGTGCACCATGAAAACAATTTTTTCAAGTGAGTGCTGTCCATGTGACCATGTGTCCATGTGTGTTACTTGCAAGCACTGTACAGTCCCTTTTCCTTATCAACTTTTTGTTCAACAACAATCTCCTTTCAGCCTTGAGCAAGGGAAGAAGATAGAGTAGAGGACTCTGTTTCTCTCACACTTGATTATAGTTCTGCTTTGATCTGTGGCAGCCATCCTCTAACCACTCTCTAAGAGTTTGGACCCAACACAACATAACACAAAACAACACCCATGGCCCTGGAGTAACCTTCACTGTTTGTTTTAGTATGGCAATCTAAAGATTGCCTTCAGGGGCCTTAAATAATCTAGTCTGCCCTCTGTGGGGGCACATTTACCTTTTATTTGGACAAGGCTTTTAATGTAGAAACACAGGAAACAGACATTTACCAACTGAGATTCAAACCTGCTCAGATGTACATGTCAGATATATACTGTATATTCGGGCCTGGGGTCATTCTAAATTAATCATAAAGTTAATAATCTAGTGGTTAAGAGGGGGAAAAAAAACTACCATGATGATGTTTTGATTATTTTAGTCTTCTTTTTTAATACTTTTTATTTAAGTGACGCACCAAACACCCTCTAGGAGTGATATGCTGGTTTTAGCACAATCACATTAGAAGTCAAGTCAGACACTTGGTCCAGGGGGTTTGTCACACAGCGGTCCTGTTACTTTAGCCCAACACTAGTACCCCAGCGAGACTGTTAAACGTTGCTGTGGGGGAGTCTTGGCCACACTTAATGGCCCTAACAGCATTATTAGCTAATAAAGGTTGATGGGCCTCACAGCCCTATAAATTTAGGAGGACAGAAGATGAAGAAGCAGTGGTTGTGTTAAGGTGAGGTCTCAGTCTGCAAATGTATGCATAGACAGAACCTGCATGGGAATCATTTAAAGATAGCAACCTTTTTGCTTGGATTGAGCATTGGAGTCGGATGCCCGGATGCATTTATGTTATGCTATATTTATAGATTTATGGGACTTTCCAGAAAATGAATGCTACATAAAGTGAGAGAGTGAGTAGGGGCCACATGGTGGAACAGCAGTTAGCACTGAAGGTCATTGGTTTGGATCCCATTTTGTGGAGTTTGCATGTTGTCCCTGAATGTGTGTGGGTTCTGGCCAGGTACTCTGGCTTGCTCCCATAAATAATAATATTAATAATAATTATAGTATACAAATTAGGTTCACTGGACATTCTAAACTGACTATAGGTGTGAAAGTGAGAGGGAATAGTTGTTGTCACTTACAACATAATCAGTCACGTACAGCTGTCAGTCATTTATTGCTGTACTCTACATGAGACGTACAGATTAAATAATTATATCTGCCCTATCAAGACAAACAAATAGTCCAGGTCACAACTGACTTTGTAATGTTGTTGGCACTGAGTCAACTGTTACTGAAGCTCAGTGATCGGCAAAGTCCTCTGTGTGGACGGCACAAAAACAGTACGGCAAAGCACCTCTTACCGTCAGTCAGTCCAAACAAAAGACAACAACAGGGTTAAACATGGCAGAAGAAAGAAGGGGAACTAAAATAATGTGACAGGCCAGACCATATTATTTCCAAAAATTGCTTAATATGCCCTCTGTGTATCTCGTCTGAGTTAAGCAATGACCTAATAAAAGAAATAAAAGAGTGGGAATGAAATAGGTGATGTGGCATACTATTCTGACCAGAGAAGAAATATCTGAAATTGAAGATAAAGGTCTTGGTCTCTCTTCAGGGACCCAAGGAATCAGTTTTCTGACCCACTTGGCTGTCCTCTCTCACTCTCCCCATCTTACTCACTCACTCACTTTCTCACTCATACACACACACACACACACGCAGTAGTAACCATATCCAGCCCATGGAGTGTAATTTGGCATCCAGACCTATCAGCATTTCTAAGAATTAAACAAACCCAGATAACAGCCATGTTTAATTGGGATGTCGAAGTGGCACAGTGAAATTAGAGCACGGCATTGTGAAATGAGACTTTGAGTGTTGCCCACAGATCTGCAAATGAACTGCAAGGATTAAACCTTTTTTCCCTAGTAATGTTGGCAGACTTGTAACACTGCAACATTACTACGACTGCACAGTTCATACACAGGTGCTAGCACGGTGTCACACTGATTTAGCTGCATGTGCAGATTGTTGACATAATAATAGTAAACAATCATGTGTTCTTTTTTACAGAAAGGACATGATCTTGAAGGCCACGCGCACAGAAGCAAACCAGTGTTATTTTGCCAGTTATGCTGGACTCGGGAGCAGCTGTCTACGTTTAAAGACATAAAGATAAATATTTTAACAGTTTTAATGGATATATTCTGTATCCCTAACTACTAGACTTAATGGTGTAGCAGATAACTAGTTCATAGCTGGAAATAGGAGCCGTGGGGATCCTCTGTGGTTTGTGACATTTTTACATTAATCTATATCAGAGGTAGTCCAGATTGAGTACATTTCCTGGAGCCGAGGTCCAGAACATGCAGGTCCAGAAATCCTAACAAGTACAGTTGTTTAAGTCTATTTAAATATGTGCATCAGCATGTGTGCAGTCCACAACTTTTTTGGCAGATGAAAAGACAGGCCAACAAAATAAAAAATAAAACACTTTAGATACACATATAACAGCAGTGCAGGAATGAATTAGACTGAATCAAGTTCACTATTTTTAACATTTAGTTTAATAAAAACCCTTTAATCTCGTTTGAAAACTGCCCTTACTACATTTCTCTTCTCAGATCACACCACGCTAAAGCTACTTAGCGTTTTCACTCCGCTCTCATCTCTCCCTGGAGTGTGGGATTCACTCACTCTGTTGTTCACACATATGTTTCACTTCGGGTTTGCCTCTGATGCCATTTTTATGTTTAAATATTCGTCTCTTCAGTATGAAGCTGCGTCCGTCCCTGTTGGTCCTGAAACATATTTCACAATAATAGCCTGAATGGATCCAGGGAAATGAAATGACAGAGTGCTTTTACTTTGAAATATAAACCATTTTGTATTTGTGGCATACGTATGTGACGGATAATGCAAAGTTGAAACTGTGGTGAAAATATGTTTGTTTGTTTTTTCTCTGTTCATATTGCTGTGAAATGTGAGCAGTCCGCAATGAAACCAGTGTGTTTAACTCACTGTGGCCACAGTAATGTAGCACTGCTCAGGGGGTGTATTATAACCTTGTGTCTAGTAAACACAATTATGGCTACATCTTATGTCACCACCACACAAGAACCAACATTTGGCAACAAGGAAATGTAAAAGAAAAACTACTTTAAGAGGCATTTAACGCCTGAACAAGTTGACTAGAAAAAAATAAAGGAGTTATCAACTGCTTGCAAGTGTAATCACGATGCATTATATTTGTTTAGGAGCAACACTGATCAGCTCTATCTGGAATATCTGGACTCCATCCAGCTTTTCCTCAATTTTTTAGTTTCCCAGTCTGTTTTTTTTTTATTGCCACATCTCTTTTTGATGATCTCTTTTTTGGGGGGATCTTGCTCATACACTACACTGCGGATGTCAACGAAAGAGCCGTAAATGTCAGACCAATTTTTACTTCCCAGATAGTTGTGCACACAGCTAGACAAAAGCCTGTGTAATTACAGTGGTAGTCACTGGTCCATTAGTGATAAAGACATGATGGCTCGCAAGGGTGGAGCTGGCACACAATGCATTCATTTCATGGTAAAAGCTGCAATTATTCTAAAAGAGACTCCCTTTCTTATTCTCTGTCTATTGCACAGTTTCTTTATGTTTCCCCTTCTTCCCATCTCTTTTGCGGTCCTTTTATCTGCAATATGACACTGTCAGGCAATGGGATATTATCAGCATTAAACAGTGTCATCATCTCAATGAGCAATTAAGTTATTCTCTCATCTATTTGGAAAAAGTCAGATCCACTGTGAATAGAACAAAAAAGACTTCCCTCCCTCGCCACCTCTGTCCCATTAGTGTCTTGTGCTCTTATAGACATTTTGGTTTCTTTTGTGGTTCCTCCCTGAATGACACAGCTGACAAATAGTGGGAACAATTAAAGTGTTAGCTCTGTGTTTCGTGTTTTTCACCCGGCCAAAAAAGTAATGACTGGACTGACTGATCAGCATGCAATGTGTTTCACTGAGTGGACCAAAAGATCCTAACATTCGCATACAGAAATCACATACAGAAGGTGTGCACACACAGCATTAATTATACTAGGGAGTAAAACTTACACTGGCTGTGCAAAAATCAACAAGAACATCCCGATAATAAGTTAAGTTAGCAGAGTTATGTATCTATAATGTATCAACTGGTTGGTTGGGTGGTTTATTGAATGATTACTTTTTCTCTTTTTTATTCTGAACTAAAGGATTGTGAAGAGACATATTCTTCCATCACGCTTTCCAAAAACAATGGGCTTTTCTGTTCATCTCTTATTTTCCCACTCAAGCAACAGTTAATGTGTAAAACGCTACATCTGAACCAAGAAATACATTATTAACAATAATAATAATATGTTTGCAAAACCACCCTGCAGGCTACCCTGCGTATCACAGTATGTTCAGTGCAATGAGTGTGGCAAACAGTGCCAGACAGAAAGACCAAAAGCCAGGGACAGAAAGTGATACTCTGCTTGTCGTTGACACTTTGTTTTCATCCCTTCCAAGATAATTTGGCTTGCATGGGTCAGCAACCCTGACCGCAACACCCTCCCATGCCACGTAAAACCTCTCAACCCCCTCCAATTTCTGCTGGCTATTTATTCCCAAAACCCACTGGTGAAATTGGCTGAGGGCTAATCAACATTTAGCTCCTCTGAGTGTGTTATTACACACCAATTGATGGATGGTACAATTATACCCTGTGTCACTTAGCTAAATGGCTATGTAATCCTAATGAGTTTTTATTCAAACACTGACTAGTTAGCACAAGGAGAGCTGGAGGAGGAGGATAGGTGTGTGCGTGCGTGTGTGTGTGCACGCATGTGTGCGTGTGGGGTGATGAAGCCATATATAATAACAAAAGGACGAAAGGAGACAAAGATGGGGAGAGGGAAAAAGAGAGAGGGGGGGAGCAGAGAGATTGGGAATAGTTTCAATGGCAATCAGCAACAATGGAAAGTAAAAAATTAAACCTGGCCATATGATTAAAAAAAAAAAAAGCAAAACAATTAAAAACAAGTCTTCTGCCCAGTCTCCATGGCCAAGTGGAAGAGAATTGGGCCTGGAACTGGAGAGTTGCTGGTACAAATACCGGGACAGGTAAAGGGTTTTGGTGCCCCTGGGTAAGGTAGTCACCATTTCTCCCTGGGAGCGGATAAGTGTTGTCCTGTGTGTGTGTGTGTTCACTGCTTCCCACCTAGTGTGTACAAAGGAGGGGTTAAATGCAGAGGTCAAATTCACTATCACAAATTGGTATGTGTGCAAATAAAAATGAATTCTAATTCTAATTAAAAAATATGACAAACTCTTATATCATCACCTACGGTTGGGCTCTAAGACATGAGTGTGGGTGGTGAGATTATTATTAATAATCCCTTGATGTGATGAAAATTTTTTATTCAATAATAATAGGATAATAACCAGGTAGAAAGATGAGGGTTTTTTCTACTGAGGATGATGAACAACAACATAGTTAGGCTGTCCTGCATTATCATACACAGGCTCACTGCCCCAGATGAAATATATTAAGAGTGGAGACCTAAATAAAGAAAGAGAGAAGTAGCAGAGCTGGTGGCAATTTTCAATACTGTTATCAGTGGAGTGTTGTTAATGAGGAGGATGGAGTCTGCATCCATCTGAGATATTGTACTCTGCCCATTTGAGCTTCAAAAACAGCCATTCTTGAAAAGGACTCCCTCATCTCAATTCCTGTGGGTGTAGATTGATTTGGAACCTCCCCCCTGAGAAGTTGGTCTATATCGTTCACTTTTCTGACAGGTCACAGAGAGGCAGATGTGGCAGTTGAAAGGCTATTGTCAGATGCAAGGTTCAGCTTCTCCTCTCCACTGCCTCTCCATTCAGTGTGGCACTGCTCTGTTAGGATAAGTCCCAGCACTTCAACTTCTGGTGTGAGTGTGTGTATGTGTGTGTTTCAGGATGAGTAGTTCTAATGGCGACCAAAACCTTGTCCTAATGACGCAGAACCTCATTTCTGAGGGGCTGGTTAAGTTAAGGGCTCAGATTTGAGTTGCAGTTAAATAAATGTTAGGGTTAGACATTAACTAGTTATGGCTATGGTTAGGGATAATGCTTTATTTAGACTGTCCAAATAAATAGATGTAATTGCAATTTTCAGTAAATGTAATGTGTCTCCCCGCACACACACACACACACACACACTGTCAGGGTGTTTTTTTGAAAGTTTCAACATACTGTGGGTAGACCAGCAGCAGTTTTCTGCCCTTTGTGAACCAGTTCAGATCTTCCAAGAATCATCTCCAAACAAGGAAGCAGAACCGATTCCGGCAGTTAGCTTTGAGCCAAATTTTGTTGATTTTCTCTTATTGCCTTCTACAAGGTCAGAAGTTTTAGCAAACACATCGTGAAAAGTTTTGTTTTTTTTCCCTGTATTTTCTCTCAACCAAACAGACTTTTAACCTCACTTATTCATCAGTGTTGTTTCAGCGCTCTATCTATCCAGATCATTTTCAAAAGATGGGATTCAAAAAAATATGCGCTAACTAACAGGGCTACTCTTCTTAGGACATAAACCCAAACCTTAACCATAACCAGTTCATGCCTAAACTAAGCACAGTTGAAATTGGAGCCTTTTTGGGTTCTATCTCATTTAGACCAATATTTGGTAAACAGAAGGACTACAGATCCTGACAAAGTCGGTGTTTATGTTCATACACACGTGTCCAATTAATCTATGCATGAGTGAGCCCAGGGAAAACCCACACGCACACAAAATACACACAGAAAGGCCATTGGTCAGACACGGTCCTTCTTGCTATGAGGCAACAGAATTAGCCACTACGGCATAATGTGACTATGGTAGCGATATTTCTTTAAAGTTATGGGTCTTTTGCTTATCTAAGTTAAGCATAAACTGAGAACTCTTCAACTATCCAACCAGCACCAACCAATCAACTCACATTCTGCAAATATTCCAGAAAAGGCACTAGCCAATCAAGTTTATGCATTTAGGCTTCAAACAGGCTTCAAGCTGAGCTTTACACGACAAGGCCATTTCCCCCATTGCGGCTGGTTTGTCGGTCAGAGTGCACACATTAATGGCAAACACAGCAGGCATGCCGTTATCAACACCTTCAATGAAATATTGCTCATGAATGACAAGCGTCAAACAGGAGGTGCTAATGCAACACATACGTGTGAGTGTGCTGGCTTAAAACAGCATTGGAATGCAGTATAATGTTTGTGTCTTTATGTTTCTTTTTTTTTTTTACTTTATCCCATGATCCGAAGCTACTATAAGATGTCACTCAACTCCATCTTGTCTTATTGTTTTGATTGAAACCACATGAAATTGCATACCTGTATTTAAATGACTCTACGTGAAATATTTCATTTTGAGTTAATGTGTGTCTCTAGAGGAGGTAAGAAAAAAAAAATTTCAAAAATCCTTTTCTAAATTGACAAATCAAAAAAAATATTACACAGCCAGAGTCGATTTAAAACTTCCCCCTGGTTGCCACTTTTCATTTAAAAGTAGAAGGAAAGAAATTCAAAAAGTAAGCTGCAGAAAATAACTTCATATATCAGTGAGTAAAAGGTTCCTAGGGACTGTTTAATTTTCTTTTATCTTCTTCTTCGTCTCTGCTGTCTATTCAAACTAGTTCCTGGTTAAACTTCTTCACCCCATTTCCCACCCTAACCTTTCTCCTCAGGATTTCTGTCTTTCAACGGTCTCATTTCCCACCACACACTGTCCTTCTTCGTGTCAAATTAAAGTGATGGAAATGGACTTGAGGGGATGCTAATTGCAATTGTCAATCCAATCTAGGTCGGGGCTGAAAGACAGGGGCTCCCTAGCACTTCATCAGTCTTCATTAATATTGAAGGAGTTTGCTGAGGAGCAGGGGGGCAACATTATCTGCACTCATCTAACAGTGCATCAAAAATTAGGACGATGGAGAGAGCACGGGTGGCACCTGAGGGACAAAAATGATGAAATGTGTCAAAAAACTCTGCTTTCAAACGCTCCATCCCACAACATTCGTGTTCACGTGTGATCAGACCACAGTATGGTTACAGTACGGTACCATGAAACTATCTGAATCTCACTGATGTTGCTTTTTATTGTGTCACAGCACATAATGACGCACGATAAATCACATCACTCTGATGTTTTTGACACACATTTGTTAGGCCAACTCATGTAACAATGTATGATGCAGTCATGGGTCTGTCAGTTTTAAAGTTTTAAAGGCAAAATATGAAAAAAAAAAAAGCTGGCGAAAGAAGAAACACGGCCTAATGATTTGTTTTACATTTATGACCTTGTCACATGAGTGCATGCACACACACACACATGCAGTCGGCTAGTTACTCTGGGCAACAACTACTTGATAACTCCGTTGCACAGGCCCAGATGGTCAATGCACCCCCTCTGGCAAGGCAAAATGATGCTTTACCAAATGAGACATAAACTTGCAGCATGCAGTTGCAGCAGTTCGTCAAATCAACAGATAAATTCCCTGCATGTTTGTGGTTAACCATCAGAGATTTGAAATAGCTCCTAATTTCAGGAGAAAGAAAACTGAGGAAAAAAAGGTACATCTGAAAGGTGATGACGCTCCTGTTGTGTCTGTAAATTGGCTACGGATCAATCATTTTATGATATGCTATACACGTGTCAAATCACATGGAGAAATGTGAAAATGCAAAAGAGACATCTGCAGTTCCCTTTGGCCATTCTGAGCCCCATTATAAGTTCCAGCTCATTGTTTAACAACTCGGTGTTTTGACTCGCACTCACTACTGTAATTGGGTCATTTGCAGCTGCGGCAGGCAGCTGTTTTTAGTGGGAAAAAAAGCTCTACAAGCCCACTTCTCAACAACAAATGGCAGACGAAGTTAGCAGCCAGCTGGTAAACACATATCACTCATCACTGTATCAGCTGAAGAGCAACATATTACCTTCAGGAGTTGGCACTTACCAAAAACTGAGATAAAAAAAAAAAAAAACTGGACATAGGCTCATTACTTAGTCATAAACACGGCTCCAGATGAACAAGTTTGTTGTACCCTAGGTGCTGAAAAACTCAGCAACAGTTTGTCAACATACTCAGCAAAATACTGATCGTCTACTTCTTTATCCTCCACGTTAGTGTCGTGGGAGGGCTGGAGTCAATCCCGGCTGATATCGGGCGAATGGCAGGGTACACCCTGGACAGGTCACCAGTTCATCGCGGGGCAAACACACAGAGACGAACCACCACGTTCTCTCACACTCACACCTACAGTCAGTTTAGAGTTCCCGGTTAACCCCTGAAAACCCACGTGAGCACGGGGAGAACATGCAAACACCACGATAACCTTCTCATTGTGTTTATAAGTTGTTGCCGTTGTCACACAAAAGGACCAAAACGACTTTTTTTTTTCTTTTAATCAAAACATCTCCCTCCATTTAACCTTTGTGTTGCTGCTGACCTTGCAGCACAATCTCATATTGTGTTTTCACCCTCTCTAGCAGTAGTGACGATACAGCAGGATAACACACATCTGATCTCTGCCTAAGGTTAATGTTACCAATGCAGTATAGAGAAACAGCTCACATAAGACATATTGCATTCTCGCTTTCCCTTGGCCCAACATGTTCGCTTAAAAATGCTTGTACTTGCCGTTCAATGAGATACTGCACACCCCCATTTTCAGTGGTTCTATCTAACTACTGTACTATTGTACAGAAAAACATATTAAAATAAAGAGTTGAATACATCTTGGCTGCCTGCGCTCTTATTAACATCGGTAACCAGGCACCTCTAGTCACATGTATTCCATGTTTTCCTGTTCACTAGTGCAGTAACACTGGTGTTGGTCTGGTACACATCACAGTGACAGCAGGGGTTCCAACAAGTGCAGGGTCAAGTAAATATTTCACAAATGAGTCATTTGGAGCCATGTTAACAGACCACCATCCCCATTACATGGCAACTGAGCCAAATAACTTAAAACAACAGCTACTCTCTTTTTTTTTTTTTTACACAAACATTAATTCAGGGCATCATAAAATACAAATGGCTTTACAGTTCAGTGGAATCTGTCTTAAACACTGCATGCAGTCTTTACACTGTTTGGTAAAGCAAAGGTTTGTGACCTTGTTTAAAGGGAGTCTGCATGCCCATGGGAGCACATTGATCGTAGGTGTGAATTTAAGTAAACTTGGTTGTTTCATCTCTGTGTGTTGACCCTGCGATGGACTGGCGACCTGTCCAGGGCGCCCTCTGTCCACTGGGATTGGCCCCAGTGGCCCCCACGACCCTCACATAGGAGGATAAAGCAGTAGACAATAAATGAATGAATGAATGTCACAAGTGACAATGATAACAAAGTAAGTTCCATTTAAAACTAAGAAGGACAGGTGATTTATTTTAATGTGTGCTGGTGACACAATCTGATAATAAAGTCTTGATAAACCTACATTCTAACAATTATTCTTACACCCAATAACTCAAGGTCTGTTAAAAATATCTAATATTTCAACTTGGAGGGATTCACGTTTACTAATGGTTAGAAATGACAAGACAAACAATACGATCTGACGGTGACTCTGAGCTCCTTCTGAGACTGGGAAGATAGGAGACGGAAAATTAATATTTCATAATCACAGATCTGTTTATGAGCGTACGCGAGAAAGTGATATGAGGGGAAAAGAGAGACGCTAAAGCGCATCTTTGCGATCCTCTGCGTCCCATTCGATTAAAAGAAGCCATCACACTAGACACTGTGCTGAGCTGAGGATAACCTGTCATTTCATTTTGTTGATTTGCATGCACTCAAGATGCAAATGCATGTTCTGCTTATAATAAGATTCAGAGGAATGGGAATATGGATTTAAGAGTGATTTAAACACAGACGACGTAAACACTGATGGCGAGGCTCACTGGTGGGGTTTTGTTTTGAATGTGAATATGTGAGAGAAGGGATAAACCTCAGTGCACAAATGCTGTTATTAATCACTGTGCAAGCATTGATTCATTGGTCGTTGAGGCAGTTTGGAAGATGGACTCTATTTACTGCTGAGGTTGTTTGAGGGGTTTGGGGAGGCAGCCATCAATCTCCTGGCTATCTTGAAACGACGGCGCCAATGCATAGGCATCACTTTCAATCACCGCGTAGAGACAGCTGGTATGGTAAGCTGCTACACAATAGTCTTTTCTTCACTCCTTTCCCTCTTCTCTGTCTCAAGGTGATTTTTTTTTTCCTTCCCTAAGGAAACATGTTATTAATGTGTGTTATCATAATAATAATATTATTCCCTAAAAATACACACATTGGCCTGCCCTCTTGCTCCCCTGCTGTTTGGCACCCTGTGTTCTTAATTAGCATCTTCAATTAACCCATGTTAATTGCCAGCCACAGAGAGGTGGAGCAACCTAGCACGCCGACACGACAGGGAGCCACTCTGTAACTGACTGGTGGTGTATAGAGGTATGCAGCTAAAAAGGAAATTGCGCTGAAAAGAACCTTTCACCTCAAATTGCCAATACCACTTATGTGCAAGATTGCTTGTACAAATAACAATAAACAGGAGTAACAGTGAATGTGTCTTTGTTGTTTCAAAATACAGATACAGGTTCTGTGTAGTTACAACCATCACGCTTAGTTTAGAAATACATCTCTCCACATTATACCATCTATTTTAATCTAAGTCTGCAGGGCATATTACCTCAGCCGGAGTCTAATGCTCCCTCTTACTCAATATCATCTTGGTTTTAATTTGTGAGACAGGAGGTGTGTGTGTGGGGGGCAGTCATCAGTATTGTTCTGTGGAATGTAGAACACTTAATGACTGTGCTTTGTTTTGCAGCCTTGATCGATCTTGATTTTCTTTTCTTTTTCTTTTTTTTTTTGTCCAAGCAGACTAAATCAACAAGATGTCCAACCCTATTAGTTTTAACTGATGTAAATCAATCCTTTCGCAATATTAACGTGAAGTGATCACTGGAAAGAGCAAAATATGAAAACTAAGCTATGCCTGGTTGGGGGACTGCCGTTTCTGTAAAGTCACATTATGGCACAGTTCATTCTCACAGCAATTCCTGCCTATTAACACAGTCAGCATTGTAGCGCAACACCAGGGGAAACTACTCAGCCCCCTAGATAGACTGAAATCAATTGGAGTCAGATGGCATTCACTGTGCAGAGTGCAGTGTCTAGGGTGAGCTCTTGAGAAGAGAGGGGCCAACAAAGGTCAAGAGCAGTAGCTGCTTTCACCAAGAAACATATTCTTCTCCCAGCAAATTTCTCTACATTGCCGTCCTTTTATCACCGCTCTTTATACTGCATCTAACACTTTATCCAGGTCACAAGGTTTAATGTGAAGATGGCGATTACAGTCCTCAAGTTTACATTGAACCTTTTACCAATTCTGGACTATTACTGATATATAGTTGATCTAACGCCAAACCTATTGAAGAAATTACAGTAACTGCCACTGGTAGGCTTTGTACAAAATCCTTCTAGACACACGACAAGGTTAAGTAAGTCCAAACTGCACTGGAAAAACGTTAATCAGTAATTAACGAGAAAACTTATAAGTCAAAGATACATGTCTCAAACTTAATCCACACCAAACTTTTCACACATTTAGTTCTTACCCTGAGAAAGGTGAGGTCCCGACTGCGGTCGATGCTCGTGATCTCAAGGTTGCCCATTACGACTTCACAGTTCTCATAGTATTTCCTCAGGGTGCGATATTGCTGCTCCAGGTCCGACAGTGTGCTCAGTTTGTTCTCTGTACCAGCACATACTAGGAAAATAAGAAACAGGGACGGAATTAATACAGCTGTAGCTGTAGAGTGAGACAGTCACACACATGATTAAGCACCGGCAGTTTTCAAAGACTAACAGGGTCAACAGTTTTGCATTAAAAACAGCTTGAGCACTGACCGTGAATGCCACAGTGTAGGTCACCGTGCTCATATTTCTCAACAATTTCATCGAAGAAGAAAAATGTCGCTTTGTGTTTCAATGTGTCAAAAACTGTGCAGCAATACAATTCCGAGAATGCACCGGTCACGTCGGTCCATAGACACCTGCTTAACTGCCCAGGTCATGTAAGGCTAGAGAGCCAATGGATCTGATCGCATCCTAACCCAGTGTCACATGACCCTCAGGACCCTCAGGTCAGACCAAAGCTCTTTAGCAGCTTGGTGGGCTGTTCACGTGACAAGTGATTAAATGGTGATTTTTCCACCCATCACAAACCTCTCACCCCCCCATGATGACACAAACCACACACCCGGTGTGCTGCAGCTGCAGCTGCCTGGAGTCACATGAAGCATAGGCCTCTGTGGCAAATACAAAGATTAGGCGCTAACTCAAGATTGCATGGGGCTCATCATTTGTTTCTGCAGGTAGACATATTCTTCATATACAGTGTATACATAGGACCAAATCAAAAGAACCCTTTAAATTCCAGTCAAGTACTTTGCAGGCTGTGCATATAAATAGTCAGCAAACACAGCCAAAACGGAAAAAATTGTATATTTGATAATTTTCCTGTGCTGCAGCCTTACCAGATGTATGGCCATTATTTGTTTTGAATTATTTTTTACTGCAGACTTGTTCCAAATGAATTGACTTATCTATAAATACTCTAAATTGTATTGTTGCTTTTTACGGTGCTATCAAAATGTAGAAGCATGTAAGTAAAATTCACAAATTCAATTAGAATTACAGATATTTGTGTCTTCTATGTCTCTTCTGTGTCCCTTTTTTGTGACACTTTGGGCCATGCAAATCGTAGAATATGAATATTTGCATCTTTGAAGTATTATAGTGTCATTTAGTTTAGTCTGTATTGCCATTGTCGTTTGGCTTCTCCCACCTGCACCCTCATAATGACCAGAGAGCCAACAGTGTAACAGGGAGGCCAGGGACTTGTCACAACGTCTCCCGTGAACAGTTACCTCTCTCTGAACACCTTCACACTGAAAGGTCTTTAATGACACTTTTCATTTTAATTCAGTGTTCTGTGCAGATCCTACCCTATACTTTTCTTACCTATTTAAAGCTTATAATTTCCTCAGTTCATTCTAAGTGTTTGCACTTTCGGCAACCCATAAACTAGGCCAAACTCATTTACCCCTTTTTCCTCGCACAGGTACTTGGTGGCAAAATTGTTCAATTCCTTTTCCTATTACCTTCTGTCGTTACACCGCAGATACATAGAAGGCGAGTTCAGCCTCAAGGCAATACAGGCTGAAGAGACAAATGGGATTGTGTCCAAACACTTCCACATCTAAGTAGATATGAGATAAGTGGAATTATTCCAATGTGACCTAGACAATACTTGTATGGATGTTGGTGATTAGCTAGACTGAACATAGCATAACGTGCTGCTCAGGAATGATATATGACAGACCAGGGTGTTTTCAATAACAGTTAGCGTGGGCTTGAGGGAACCGGGATGGATGGTAGAGGGGCTCATAAAGTGAGGATAGGTGCAATAAACTATTATTGCACCCTTGAGGCAGGGTGCTGAGATCAGAGCAAAAGGCCATTGTGGCATGTGATGTGTAGTTAAATTTTTTTTTTTTTATACCTATTTGGTTCCCCAAGCATGCCTTCAGTAAGCCCACAGACTTTTGGAAACTGTATGTGTTTTCCCCGTGTGTGATTTATAATAAAACGTTGAATTCCTATAGCTCTGCATGAGACTGAGATGGTGCTGAGTGCCAAGTGAACCACAACAGAACCATCTGGTGCTGTGTGGAGTGCATATATAGTGTAAAGTGTAAAGTGTTGAATGCTTGGCACTATTATCCTACGAGTGATATGTCTGTGTGTTTGTGCGCATGAATGTAGGCTAGGTGTAAATAAAAGCCCTCAGGATGTGTTTTCTCCCTCTTGCTGCACAGTCCAATCCATTGTGCTCAATATGTTTCATCTGAGCCTATATATCACAATAAAGGTTTTATAAAGTGCAGCGTCTGCTCTTCATATCAGTGTGACCTACCTACCCAGAAGAACATGCTAGAAGACACTGGCTTGTCAACTGTTTAACACAGTGCATGATGTTGGAATGTAGGAATTTTTATTGTGTAAAACATGTGGCTGAAGAGAATTTACATTATGTTTGATGGATTTCCCTCCTTTCTACACTTAAAACACCAATGAGATTTACTACTGTATACCCATATTTTTTAGTGACTTGGCTGTGTGAGTAAAGAATTGATGGATTAATGAATGAGGATTTTTCAATACACATAATTAAGGAAAAGATTATGAGCCAACGGGTGAAAAATTTACATCTGCATCAAATAATATAGTCTGAAGGGAAATCTACCAATATTTTTTTTTTTCCTTAATGCTTGTGTATAATGAACTTGTGAGTACCCTTGTTCTATCCTTTCAAAACTATTGGGGCATAGACAATGAATATTCATGGCAATCAAATGGACGGATGGATGGATTACACTGCACTGCACTGCTGTGGTGTCTCTTCCTTGCCCCCATTCATTTCATGCGTTCTGTACACAACAACTTCATCAACGGTGCCTGGTGCAATTATTGAATGCCTATAAAGCTGGCAAGTCTCTGATGTTTATAGGTTGCTACAAAGGGAAGCCGACAAAAGGTCATCCCAATAGCCAGTCACTGACTGAATCAAATAAAGTTGCAAATGTCACTTCCATAAGTAAACACTGTCAATAGCTGAGCCTGACTAACGTGGCTTGAGTAAACAGAAGGAACATGTAGAAGTTAAACGGAAACACTGTCTTGTACACAGAGTGAATTTTCTGCCAGGCACACATCTGTCCATCACATCTGAAGCCAGAGATGTCCTTTGTCCCCTAATGTCCCTCAAATGAGCTTCGGTGGTTAAGTGTGAGTTACAAGCCACTGCTTTTCATGGTAATCATTGCACAGATTATTGTCCATCTGCTGAGCAGCTTAATATGCATCAGAAACAATAACCAGATGAGTGTTTGTGATGATGCCACGGTCCAGTAACGCTAACCTCCTCACTATCCTCTGAGCTGGTCACCTACCAACAATGCTGTTGCTGTCTCCATATGTTCCATCAGAAATTAGCATTCGTGCCCTTGCGGGTCCACACAGCCGCAACACCTTGTCAGAGTTTTCCACTGACGATGGCCTACAGCAGCCACTGTATTTATAGAGGCTGATTGCGTGCATCTTATATTAAATGTCGCTGATGCGTGGCGCACGGGTGCGGGCTGCGCCGTTACTGTACAGCTTTGTCTCACAGTGGTTCCTTTGCTCAGCAGCCGTTTTGGCACATTTAACCGAAAAAGCATGGGTGCTACATATCAAATTAACAATGGCTCTGTTCACTTCATGCAAATTAGCACAGTGTCACAGTGAACCAGCATGCACAGAAGCTAAATGGACCTCGGCCATCATTAATTCGATGATTACACTTGTGAATTTCCTACCATGACCTGTCAAAATGGCTGATGTGCAATGGGCCCATTATTTTTTCGCAAATCAAGCTCAGAAAAAAAAGAGCTATCTGCCCAGCTATAAACAGCTAGCAAACAAGATGCAATTGGGAACAGATTTTTTTTGTTGCCTCATTATAAAATGAAAATTACAGAATCAGTTGGTCAGGATCAGTGAATACTAGGTCACAATCTGGTACAGATTGGGTGTTTCGGGCTGTAGTACTGACATTAATAACTGTGAACTTATGCATGTTATATTCTTGCCCCTGTCTGTGTGTGTGTGTGTGTGTGTGTGTGTTGCCAGTGTTCCTCACAGTTACTGTTGCCTTTAAAAGGTGCACATTTTCCTTCCTTTAAAACCCACTTGCCCAGGTGGCGTCTGAGAATACTAGAATGTGTCACTTCAACAGCCAGTACAAGTATGAAGGCTGCAGCCTGTCCATTTAATATCTCTCACCACTTCTGTATCTAAACTTGTCTCCGGTCAATAAATAGGTGCAGCCGACAACAGATCTAGTGAAAAGCCTTTTAGACCTCGCAAAGACTTGTGGAAAGGTGTGTGTGTGTATTTATGAGTGCGTGCTTGTTCTTCTTACCTCTTTAGGACATGTTTCTGGTGTGAACACAAACATTGTTAGAGTGGTCACCTCTGGGGTGGGAGGTTGGTGGTTTAAACACCGGCTGCTTCATACCAAAGACATGAAAAATGGTATCTACATCCTCTCCGCTTACCACTCAGCATGAAAGGAGGCAGTAGGGGGCAGCAGGGGGCAATACTCTGCCATGGACTAGCATCTTATCTGGGAGGAGTAGATATACCCCGAGTCCATTCGTGCAACATAAACCAGAGATAAGCATGGACTGTATGCTCCTTAGAGGAGTGTAACTGACTATCTGCTATATCTGCCATATTTATGACCAGCATGCATCATAGTCTGGTCCTAATGAGGAAGATCCTCATCTCTGAGTCTTGTTTTTAAGTTAACGTTAGGGTTTTAAAAATGAACTGCTTTACTTGATTAAAGTTGGCTGTGTTTTTGCTTTGATGGGAAATGAACAGATAGTGATTTAGTGATGATGTTTTGTTAATATATAATAATGAGGACACAAACCTGAGTCATGCAGTTCCTCTCTGGGAGAATTACTGAGCATAAACTGGGTCCTGTGATAGGTGCTGGTCAAATCAGTTTCACATTTTACCTTCAAGGCGGTGGTGAGAAATATTAATGACAAAGTCGTACAGAGGTAGAAATGAAGTGCCTTACAAATATTGAAAATATACACACAGCAATTAACTTAGGACATTGTCTTTGAGCATGAGCGCATGACCACCAGCTGCTGATATCCCGCCATTATTCCAATTATGCATCAACCACTGGAGGGCAAAATGAAACAGGTTCAGAGAGATGCTGACAATAAGATGCATGCAATTTATGGTGCATTTCAAAAGTAAATAGCACTGAAAGCACCTTCATACTTTCTTCCCAGAGCCTTCATTAACAAGTAAGTGGGTGGAGTGCAATTGTGTGTGTGTGTGTGTGTGTGTTGGGCTGAAGAAAGAAAGCCACCGTTAGACCAAGTCAAGTGTGTGTTTATCAGCACATCTGACGCTGTAGCTGTGATTACTATATTTCATATCAGAGAGGTTTCATTGAGTTTCTTTTGTCTTCTTTTTTTTACTCTGAGACTTGTTGCTAACAGGGCTCTTTGTGTGCTAATGGTAGAAACAGTAAACCCCTGAGGTTACTCAAATCCCCATGGTCTGCTAAAGAGAAGCAGTAGACAGGCTGAGCAATGGGGTCAGATTAACCGCTCACATCCATAAATGGTGCAAATGTGTGTGTGACAGTGTCAGTGGTGTGTGTGAAAGGGGGAGAAAACTTGGTGCATGTGCATCTCTGCAGAGGCATTGAGCTTTTCTGTATTTGTGAACAGGTTGACAAACTTCCGTGGACCTCAGGGGGTGATCAGTTGAGATTTAGTTTATTATGAACTGGGCAGTCGACAGTGTTTTTAAATTATACCAATATTTCCAAAAGAAGTATGGAACCATCCAGTACTGTTTATGTCATCATTCTTCAGACGAGAGGAGACTGGAGTTGCCCTCTCTCAGCTCAAATTCGAAGTTGCGTCCTTAAGATGAAATATACACTAACAAGCAGAAAATCATTTGTTTGTGGCCACAATATTCACAAACAATAATGTTAACAGTGAGTTGCCTATTGGTTTACATTAAATATTACTATGGCACTGCCAGCCTCTGTTTATGCAGTGTTTTTTTATTTTATTTTATAAAGCAACATCACACAGAACAAAGGTGAGAAGAAAATGTAAAACGCAATGCCCAAAGGTCAGACCTCTAACAAATGAGTCATTTCTTTTTTAAGAAAGTCTATGGAAATATAAATAGCACAGGCTCATTTATGCTAAAATATTTCACATGGGCTTAAGACCATTAACATTTTCGCTTCTACCTGTCTCTTTTGGTCTCCTGCCAGTTTTGACCCCAATTTTGAAATCTCCCCTCAATTTGATTTTTCATTCACAATTTTGTGCATGACTTCCTTCTTAAAACAACCTCTTTCCCCCTACAGTATAGCGCACAATCACGTCAGTAGGTCAGATATTTAAGGGTGAATCCGAAAATCATGATGTCGTGTGTTAGCTGCTCTCCTTTGGTGCTATTTATCACCAATGAGCATCATAAAGCGATCAAAGTCAAAGTCACACCACTTCAGTTTCCCCCTCAACATGTAGAGTCACATTCAGGAGTAACATCCTCTACTTTTGGCCATTGAACAAATCCACTGGGGCAGCTGTGTGTTACACAAACTGCAGAGAGGCTCCACAAGGACAGTTGTTGAGGAGTGGGACATTGTTACTCTCCAACTAGACAAGCCTTTTTCGAGCCTGTCTGGGATTAGAATCACTGACCTTCCACATGCTCACCTGCTCCTCTTGCCTCTGGGCTTCCACCACTTTGTTTTCCCCCATTTCCATCGCATTCGCTGCCTCGCTGTCGCTGGACACTATTCTAGCCTCCATAGGAGTGAGTGAAATCTGTGCTGATGGTTTTTCTTTGTTATGCCATATCTGGGAGGACACTCTATCAATTAAGTTAGCAGGCCATTCAAAGTGTTGCCTCATATCCTTCATGCCTCCAGCTCATAACACTGTTCAGCCCCCATGTGTGGTCCTATCCATGAATCTTAATCTCATACCCATACAGTTGTCATCAATTATCCTGGCTGCTACTGCTAACTCTTCCCCTGCCTCCCATTTTTCCCCATTAAAAAAAAAAGAGGCTTTTTTTCCTCAACACTGTGATGGAATCGCCTCGCTCACTTGCTTGGGAAATGATTTTCTCAGCAGGCTCGTGGACGTGGTGCTTTCCACAAGTGGAAGACAGACTTGCATGCATGTGTATCCCTTTGTTTACCGTTTATGTGCTTTCAATAATATACATTTCTTTGTGTGCGCTGATTATTCAGCTATTAACAGATTAACCCTGCAGTCTTCCTTTGCAATGTTTGGGAGCAGACAGCTCAGGAGGCAGGAGAGAGCTCAGCAGTCTCAATAGCATCAACAGAAAATAAATAGATAAAAAAAAGATAACTTTAGAGCTACAGCACACTATACCGAGCTACTCTCCAATGATCCATGTAGTATTTCTAATCAATGCAGTAGTAAAGTTGTGATTAGAAAACCCTGTTATTTCTCAAGCACATAAACATTTTGTTTATCCTGCATAATGCAACGTTAGAATGTACATAACGGACGTAAATCTGCAAAACCAAACTCAACGAATGCACAAATCAGGAGAAAAGTCATTTGGACCCACAAGTGGGACAGAAAACACAACCTTATCAAGAATGCCACACACATCTACGTGGTCACTGAACAGGAAAGACAGAGGGAGAGACTGCAACGTCACTTGTCTGCAACTTAAAATGGTGCTTATACATAGTACCCCAGCTTTTTTCTAACACAAACAGCAGTAATCACAAGGAAAAACAGATTTCAGGAAGGTGTCTCCAGAAGGCATGGCATAAAAAACCTAAAAGAAAAGTTCAAAATATACAGCCTAGAAGCCCATCACAGTGTCTAAAGTAATTACAGTGAGGGTGCAGTGAGAATAGCTTGGTCTTACCTTCACCACAACAACCTACCACAGGAACTTTTCTCACTTACCCGGGATTTTGAAAAACCAAAATTACCCAGGGAAAAACTTTCCCTGCAAGAAGTGCCTATTTCAGATTACCAGAATTACCATTTTGCCAATTTAGCGAGGCTAAAGGGGTCTGAATAATCTGAATACTCGCTATATAATGTGTAGTGAGTATTCTTACCCCTGTGGCGACTCTTTTTAAAAAAAAGGCACTAGCAACAAATCTAGCAACTTTTTTCTGGTGTTATTAGACTTTTGGAGACACTGATGTCTACAGGTCTATGCAAACCGGATTGGACAAAAGTGTGGATAATTCATATTTATGACGCACCCTAACATGCACAAAAAAAAAATTATGAGGACGAGGGGGAAAGAAATCGTGATGCCCCCGTTTATTTAAAATTACAACAAACAAACACAATCAAGCGTTTACGCAGCCTATCAGAAAGTGCCATGATTTGTCATTCGAGGGCCCAATTGCTACATACAACAGCCATGTGTGAAGTGATCAGCATGGTAAGATCATTTATTCCATTAAACCACTGAGACATACTCACAAGCAGCTGAATGTTTACGTGTAAAACATCAAAATGACAAGAAGACACTGGTGGAGGTATTTATGTCAGCATTAGTGTTACTCACTGGTAATAACAGTAATAAAACTCAAGGCCACCTTACAGCACCGTGGCCTAAGGAAACTTTGTTGCCTTCGATTGCAAAATTTAGAGTTTACGATGGGATATTAAGTTTTTTTTTTTAAGTCTGAATATGTTTTATATTGCAGTTAGTGAGGCCTGCCAAGCTACATCAAATTACTCACTTAAGGTTTTGTTGGATATATATTCCAGCACCTGTTGTTAAAAACTTGAAAGCCTCAAAAACATTTTTGTTTTAAAATATTTTAAATGCCAATCTGATGTTTATACAATTTTGAGTGTATGAGGACAAGTACAGGTTTGGTGATACTTTCTTAAGACTTACATTAGACCGTAACCTCTGCAAATGATATCCCTAAGTACAACAACTCGATCTACAATTATACAAAGTGAAAATAAAAAAATAAATAAAACAAATAAATTTTTTTGGGGGAATTTTCAACGTATAGAAAAACTAATTCTAAACTCCCTAAAAAACAGCATAAGTATGAGTGTGCTTTAGTTTGAATAGCTTGTGTTTGTTTTCAACCTGGCTTCTATGACCTATCGCTCGTTGTACGCATTATTGTTTGAATCACTTGATTGTTATTTATGAGAGGTGGAGATTACTTTAATAACATGGCCTGACGCACAGCAAGCTCAAACGCACTAGATATAGATGACAAGCAAACAATTTACACATACTAGTCCAGCGCTAACAGAACCCAGGTCGCCCTCAGTCGAGTACCCCTCGACGCTCAAACGCCAGCGAGGACCAATATTCTCCCGTGTCCAGCCTCTTATTCTATCACTCTCCTTAACCCTCTTCGATTTTTGTGCTGTCTCTGCCATGATATGCACTCAATCAATAGTTCCACCGGTGTAAATGTGTTGCTTCAGCTGGGTGGTGTAAATTGCTGTAAAGTTGAATTTTGTCGTTCTTTTTGTGGCTTGCACCCGAAAACCAAAAGTTCCTACATTGTGTCACCTGGAGTCGTGCAGCATGGATCTCTGGTCAGATTTAAATCGAAAACGTCCTGGTACATGTCGGATGACATATGTATTAGACATCCACGTTAGCGAGCTTCTTTATTGCTGTGCTCACCCGGAGAGGAGCTTGCTTGTGATCACGTTGTCCTTGTCACCTTGCATTCCATTAAATTTGCAGCCGGACCACCCGTTTCATCACGGCCCACGATCGATTATAATTTGTTTTAAAGCTTAGTGGATGAATGTAAATAGCCAGGTGCTGATGCTTAAAAAGATAGAAGCTAACACACAGGGAGGCCATGCAATCAGCTGGGAGCAGATAGTGAATGTGGGGTTGCCTGTAATCTATGTTCTTATTAGAGGAGAGAGCAAATACATCTTGTAATAAGATATGAGACTCAGCCATAAATTAGGCAGCACAGAGCTGCAGTGGTCAGGCAAAATGGAGCGATCTGTGTGTATTTATAGTAAATCGTGTTTACAGTGTGTAGGAAAAAATAGAAGTAAAAAGGGAGGACATGAAAAGAGGTTACCTCACTCACTCACTCACTCACTCAAAAGATGTATACTGTATAGTCACACATTCACACCAGCAGAGTAAGCAAAGCTCTAGTTCCAGCAAAAGGAGATTCCCTCACAAAACAAACTGCATCCACGTTGTGATTGCAAAATGTCAAAACAACAAGCAGGCATAGTGTGAGCAGTCCATTAGCAACGCAGCAGCAGCAGCAGCAGCAGCAGCAGCAGCATCCTTAGGCCGCTTTCACCCTGAATGTGTGTGCAGTGCCTGACAACAGCAACGATGATCTGCCGTGTCTCACACGTCTGTCATTCACATCGGGTTAGTGTCTCCTTCTCACCTGCCCACAGTGCTGCTGTAGAGCTTCTGCTGTGTTGTGCATCGGCTCTGCCTTTGGAAAATTGTAAAACATACTTTGAGATATTCTAAATACTCCTCTGTACTCAAAACTAAATGCCAGAGCTTTTCAGTATGAAGCCGCACGTCGATCTGTGCAACCCATCTTTCACAATAAAACATTTGGAAAGTGCTCTTACTCTGAAACAGGAACAGCATGTGCTGCTGTGTGACATATGAGACAAGTAGTAAAACTGTGAAGTAAAATCATTTCCATTGTGTATTTTTGCACACACGCTCACGTCACAGGTTCTGTGGCTGCATTCGCATTATTCTTATTCTTTAACCTCTTATTTAAAGCACTTCTGCTGTGTTACGCCTGCTGTCAACACTATTCCAGTGTTCCTAAAACGGGGGAACACTGGAAAGTGTGCTGACCCACTTTGAGTTGCAGAACTCCAGGGCTGTATTTTGGTCTGGATGGGAAGAAACAACTTTTGAAAATAATGAAGGAGACACTCACATTCGATTTCTAATTCATCACTCATACGCACATAGCTCACGGCTCAACTAGCAAAAGTAACAGTTACACTTTTTCATCAGTAGAAGCAAAGAAATCCCTGGATTTAATCTTCCCTATTGCTGTTCATTGTTTATAGTATATTTTTTTTTGCAACTAGGAAACGCAATGAAAATAGAAAATCAGCGCTCTGTTTCATGTCACCGTAGTTACGCATGAAATCAAGGGAGAAAAGAATCACAGCATGCAAGTAATGTTTATGCATAATGTTTAAATTGATTTTTTTTTTTTCCTAATTAAATGTGGGTGCAGTTAACTTACACATTTTGTAAGTTTGCAATTATGTTTATACTGTGACAATTTCAATAGGGATGTTTATGTTTGCTTATGGTTATGTTGGCACTGACAAACCTTGTTTAGATATTGACAATGTTGTGCCTATACACTATCCAGTTAACAGCAAAACATATATAGAGAGATATATCTGTATATCTCTATATGTATATAAATATGTATATATATATATGTATGTTGTTTCTTTTTTTTGGTTCCATTTTATTCCCTGGTTTGACAACAAAACAGTCTCAGTCTGCTTGCCTCTCCATGTACTTGTTCAATTTCCTGCCATGATTATACCTCTTGCTTCATAATATCCTGTTGATATTACTTTATTTATTATTGTGTGGGAAAACAAAGTGTCAGTGCTTACTGGTCCAAAAAAGATTACATCAAAAAATGCTGCCTCCATGTCTATTTCCAAGCTGGGTTTTAAGTGTCCAAATGAGAGTAAACTGTGTCAAAATATTATCCTGCCAATTAACAGATCTGAATCCACCATCCCACCAAGAAATGTGTCCAAATCCATGGGATTGCAGGATGTATTGTGCCATGATGTCCATTTTCATGACTAAATGTTCACTGGCAACTCTTTACACTGGCCCCACTTGAAGAAGAATTACAGACTTCCATTTTAAGATATACATTTTTTTTTTTAGGTCAATTAAATATTACACAGCTAGTGTGTATAATCTGCATTAACATGACGTGACACACAGAACAATACTTCTACTACTACTTCTACTACTACCTCAGATTGGGAATGGAGGTGGAGAGAAAGACATTCAGTTTAGTCTCAAATACAAATGTTATCACATAACATTTATTGGAAAACATTCATAAATTTTGATTTTGATTCATAAAAATGTATCAAACATGGTAAATCTCTCTTTAAAATGTCTGGTTTACCTACAAATAATATTCAATCGATTATTAGGTTCAAATTCTGTAACTAATAGAGATATTTTTTGATTAGGTCGCATAGTTTGTTTTGTTTAAAAGGTGAGTTCATGTATACATGTATGTATGTATATATAATCTGGAGGCTGGAGGTTTTGTACTGATGTTTTTTTCAAGCTGGGTTTAAACTGATTCTTAATTTTTAATTTTTTTTTTTTTTTTTGTAGAACACTGTTCCAAGCAGAGTATTTTAATTTAATACTCATGGTAATGTACACATGTCCAGATGCTCTGTAGCCATGTATACAGAGCATCTGTAAAATGACCAGATCACCATGTCATCGGAGCCCACAGCAGAGCAGTTGGGTGACCATGATGAATATTTTGGATCCCTGGAACAACAAGCTCCTCCTGCATAACCGCCATCATCCAGTGAACCGGAACAAACAGCTCACTTCTTTCACTGCTTTCATACAATTGTGTGTATTTTTTTTCATTTTTTTTTTACAGCTAATGGGGAGATGCATCTTTGTTAGAATGCGTACATGTGGGAAGCTCTTCGGTTATTTATTAATTGTGCTCCAGTGGCCTGTTGTGTAATTGTTTCTTCCATCACACTGGAAGTGGCTGGCCAGAGGAGCTTAGTTTTAATTTTCCTCGGCCACAGCCAAGGGATTAGGTGTGCTTTCCCTTGGCAAGGCTGTTTGGCAGCGACAATTATCTTCAGTGACTTACAAGGCTTATTGAACATTAGCATGCAATTATCTTTGATGGTCTAACTTTCCTGCTGGCTGACAACACCCATGATTCCCTGTTTGGATTTTTTGTGTAAGGCGAGGATATGAATATCAAGGTGCAAGGAGAGCAGAGAAAATAAAAACGTCGTCTCCTTGAAATGGACTCTCCATAAAGCTGGTGACGCCCTAAAACATGTTTAAATCCCGATTGATTTTGAAATGCTCTGCGTCATTCATCACACACGACGATGAATTTGGCAGATTGTTTTGCCTCACACTCGTCAATGTGCCCGAGGTGTATGCCCATTGTGTGCGAGGAGTGATCGCCGGGCGTGCCAAGTGCCACACAAACATTCATGACTATATGAAAATGTTAAAAATGGCACCAAAGCAACTCCCTTCCTCTAAGAGGATGTTTCATCCAACTTCACAACATAATGTATTCCTTTCACAGAAGGGTGGGATAATATAATAATAAATTATAATCTATACTGTAGAGGCGAACATTTGAATTGCAATACAAGTTGTGAAATATATGTAGGGAATGTAGATTTAGATTATTGAACACAAAAACACACAGCCTCACCCTTGTGTATATATATATATATATACATAAAAAAAAATATGTAGTGCTCAATGTGCAATTTAAATGTTTCAATAACCCCTGAAGCTAGAATAATATTCATTATTTATGGCGAACCTGTCAACAAACAGCTTACAGCCAGATGTACACTTTCACACACTCGGATTTTATTATGGATTTTATTTACATTAGTGACATAGTTAAGTCACTCCGCAGACTACCGATGACTTCTACACTTTCAGTGCAAATGGTTTCATGTTATTTATACATTATTTATAATGCAAGGCGGATAAATAGCCACAGCTGAGTATAAGAGCCATAAACACTGACAGCAACCTGCAGATGTGACACATCACATAAATAAAAGTTGCTAAACCACTTTTCCAACACCTGCATCCTCTTTAGTGCTGTGCTAATCCCACACTGGTTTTTGGAGGCGTTTTACCCGAGCTGCAGTCAGTCGTCTTTCTTCTTGATTATTTCAAATTCCCCAGATGACACAAATTAGAGGCAACTCGATTATACAACTCTACTCCACTTTGGACCGTGTAATTCTGTTGCACCTCTCCTCCTCTTTGTTTCCTACTCTCGTTCTATCACCCATTTCCTCTGATTGCCTTTTGCTCACTCCCCATGTAAAGTCACCTCAGTGAGTGTGAGTGAGGGAGAAGATCAATTCTCTCCCTCATCAGCATTCAATATGTTAGTCAATGGCAAGAAATGAAGAGGAGACAACTCTATTGATGATTGAAGAGGTGTTGTCACAACTGATTTTCTCTTTATATCTTGCTCACCTGGGGCCCTGTGATAACATTGGTATTGATTCTAACTAGGTGGTGTTGGCTGATTCAATAAAGGCAGAGGTGCAGCTGGAATCAAATACAATTACATCTATGTACCGCTGTCTACTGTTGTGGCAGCCATGCTGGAGACAGCTGATGTTAAAACTAACGATGTCTTAAACTGAAAGTGATTGATTTGTGTGAGTGTAAAAGACTACAGAGCTGGGTGTTAAGGCCAAGGCACTATTTTTGTTTTTTGTCTGTTGGTTATAAACCAGCTCATTGCATCCTCTCATTCAATAATTGCAGACACACATTCAGGGAACCTGCAAAGGTTAATAACCAATAACCAATGAACACTTGCTGTAAATGCATCGGATGGTTAACCACAGCCTGGTTGTCAGCACAGAAAGTCTTAACCCTCCACAATACCACAAGTGTGGCATGTGCAGTACGTGGAATGTTTTTACAAGGTTTTTAGTTTTATACATATATGTTTTATGTTGTGTAGCTGTTTTAGTAAAAAAAAACAAATCTCTGTGGGGGACATTGAAACTGTGCTAATATTTACAGTGTAAAGAAAATGAAGAAAAACAACAACTAACTAATAGTTATTAATTCAGTAATGAAAGTAAAAGTGGAAAACAAAACGACGCCATAACAAATACCTCACGTAACTGAGATTGAGGCCTGCTCACCTCATGACATGCCTCTTGGTCTCCCCGAAGGTAAGTTTGTTCTTCCCCGTTTGCTCACGCAAGTTTGCCTGTCGCCTACATCATTGCACGGAGCTCACTACAGGTAGTAAAGTTTAAAAACAATAGCCCCACTAAGCTGGTGCTTGCACTCACTCCACATGTTAACGGTGGCTTTTATTACGCACATGACGATGAGGAACAGTCCGCTGGTCATTTTGAGTTTTAAAACAGTTCATATTCTGAATACATGAGTCCAGATGTCTGAATTTGGCTCACAACTGCCGTAGCATGTTGTGCGATGGGCGTCACATGATGTTGAGATGCCAGGTCACAGCATCGCGTGGACGTTCAAAAGGAGCACATTCATTTATTCATTCATTCATTCATTCATTCATTCATTCATTCATACATACATACATTCTCCGTTAGCCAGTGTGTGTTTATGTATCACTTCAACGTGAAAAGTGTGACAGTCCAACAGGCACATGAAGACAAAATGACTCTTATAAAACCAGTCCCAGGTGAACTAAATCTGAAAGGACTGCCGCAGTAATTTCTAGTCGCATCCTTATATCCTATGTAGGCCAGTCATATCTCCAGGACCTCTGTTATCTCGAAAGTCTTACATGGTTAGGCATCATTCTCCTCATCGTTCTACGTTTGGTGATATTTATTTGGTAAAATTCAGTCAGAGTGATAAACAGAACTAATCATACTTAGAGAATCTTAACAGCAAATCTCTGCAACTGAAGATATTTTTTTTCATTCCCCACACATTAATGTTAAAAGTACTGGATCAGCTATATTTTACCCATTAACTGATAAGACATGAGGGGAAGCAGAGAGGGTTGAAACCTGTTTCAAAGTTGCTCTGAAGAAGGTAAAACGGAACGTTTCTTGGGAAGTTGGTCACAAATGAAGCTGTCAGGTGTGTAGAAGAAGCACAAAGAGCAAAACTAATGTGGCAGACCGTGTAAGACAAACAGAGACACGGCTTGCTGGGAGACAAAAAGCTTGTTGAGCTATAAATGCACGTACATGTTATGCATCCTGACACATAATTTGATTTTAATGAACAAGTCACAAAGAATGAAGCTCAAAGACCCTGTTTCCATCAGCGTCCATCTGCAGAGCTGGGCTAATGAAGTGCCTGGCACATAGCACCTGGGATGGGAGAGGAGGATGTGTGCGTTTACTCTAAATTGTGCATCAGAACAACATGTCACTTGTCTCCTATAAAGTAATGCATGCTTTATGCAAAGATAATTACATATGACACAAAATATAATTTCAGTCTGAACTATTCCAAAGTGAAACTTCCCCCCCGAATCATTAGGTCTCTGCATTTGTGATTGTATCCGTCAGGGAAAGAGACAGTCGTCGTTTTTGTTGTATAAGCATTCAACACTTTTTTTTTTACCTGATACAGACAGTCAAGGTCAGCAGAGAATAAATCTTAATGATTTTTGATGATCCGTGGGCTGTTCTCGTGTACAAATGAGGTAGTATCATTTATTTCACATGGCAATGATCTAAGAACGTCGCTGTGCATGAGTACTTTTTTCACAAAGCCAATGTGTGGGTACGACACATTATCCATTTACCTGGGAGTGACACAACAGAGCAATACTCCGAATAATCGTAATTCTTGATATGAGCACAGACTTGTAAAAATGCAGCTCATTTCAACTATTGTTTGGACTACATCATTACCATCATGGAAAAGGGGGACCAGGTGAGCCGCTTTCTCCCCGGGCTGAAGCAACTAATTAAATGAGATTGATGAAGAAACAGTTGAGAGAAGATGTGAAGCCAAACTACTGAGACAAATCAGCCAAATCATCCCAGGCAAGCTGTCAGGGGCTTGGTAGTACTTTGTGTATCGTAAAATGGATCGCCTTTTAATATTTTTTCACAGGATTCCATGTGTGTGTGTGTGTGTGTGGTGGCAAGGGAGAGTAAGACTGTTACCCTTCACATACCTAATGTATACATGCAAACAGACAGAGTCTCACACTCTCTCGCGCACGCGTGCGTTGTTTCTCCCCGACACACACACAACCACAGGCGTTATGTACACACAAGTACTGCATGCATTCACCCCAAGGAGGCGGCTTTTCTGAGCGCCGTCCTTGCCTTCCAGACAGTAGCGTGCAGATGTATGATTGCTCACACGTCTCACACAGATGACACAGCCAGAAGTCACTTTTACCTGAAGTGGAGTTGCATGTCAAACTGACCCAGGATGCCCTGCTGCAGCATCTTATCTGCCCACTAAGCTACAGTGAAAACATGCTCTGGACAAATTAGAATAAGTATCAAAAACACATTTGGTCTTGGATAACATTAAAACAAAACAAAAAAAAAACATCACTGACAATTTGTGCATACATACAACTTCACATGTGTCTGTAGATAGAATTATTTTGGATGAACTACATACAATTACAGAGGACGAAAGGACACTCTGCGACAGATGCAGGGATTTTAGAGCTGAGTGCGACGGTCCTGTATATTTTACATGCATGAATCACAGAGTGGAAAGCCTCCCAAACACAATTGGCGGTGTGCGACACTGGGCGCGGTGTTATTATGTGGCTGTTTTGAGCAAAGTTGTCATGTTGCGTTCCCATTTAGATAGCCTCTCCTCGGGGGGAAACACTTGTTCGTGAGTCTGTCGCGTACACTCACGGCATGGCAACCTTAATCTCGTCAGAGGGAAAAGAGAAAGAGCAAAGGGTTGTGTAGCAAGTGTAGAAATAGTCGGTGGCGTGTTCGCGCTCTTGTTTTTACCCCCGTCCTTGGGTGAGCTCATGCATACCATTTCGTATGTTCTCTCGCAATATATGCCTGTGATTGTGTGAACCGTGAAAATTTAATGAAACCAACTGGTAGTGAATGATTGCAATACATGGTGTTTCCATCTTGGCACTCCTTCGACAAAGCCAGTCCCTTCATTTTTGAGTCAGTGTTATAAAGTTCAGGCACACGCCACAGAAAGTATTGACCTTTCTGCCCGAATGCTGTCAGAATTGATAATCAAGGAATTAAGTGAATTAGAGGCTAGCAAGGGCATTTAAAGAGAGTGAGGGATGGATATGTGAGAGGGACTATAATGAAGTCAATGGCGCGAGAGTAATGCCCCATCACCCGGCACCGACCGCACCTCCACCATGCACACCTCCCCACTCCTCCCATCCTGCTGCAATACCTCTGGGCATCAGGGCAGAAGATATTAAAAAACGGTGGCACATCCTTTTCAAGGACGATTAGATATTTTCTCCCCCTTTGTCTCCTTATTTACACTCCGCTGAGACGACTCGCAGGAGCTAACATGCAAAGCTCGTCCTTATTTACTACGGTGACGCCTGGCATTTCCTTCTGTTTTTAACAAAAAAAACGACTTTCCTGCCTTCTCAACCTAGAGTTAAGCTCAAATTAAAGCCTGTGAGTTGGCAGCCGCCTCTGACAGCCATATGCCACTTGATGATAGTAAGTGAAAAAACCGGAGGAGAAATAGCTGTAGAGGCATGAGCTCCGTGAGCAATACACCTTCCCATTAACACCCATTTGCAGTGATGCTTCAGCTACATGCACAGGCCAGAGTCGACACAGCTCTCAGTAACTATCAGAGTATGTATGGTTGACAATAACACTCGGAGAGATCAAACGAGCGCTTGCATTTTGACGATGACGGAGGACGGAGAATAATGCGTCTCAATTTCCCTCTCGTGTTTCCACCTGCTTCTGTTTTTGAAACAAAATGTAATTTCAAACCTGGCAATGTGACGGCGTCGATGCAGAACATACATCTGTTCTTAGCGCACAGATGTTTGTGTTGGGTCTGAGGCTTGGTCGCACAAAGAGCTTACTCTGCAAACACAGTCAAAGTAAGCGCTGCACTGTTGTAGGCTCATTCTCAGGAGAAACATTCATGAGCTGACAACCAAAAATCGGCGCGAGCGACTCAGCTCTGACCAACTTTGCTGCGCACGTGGTGATTTGTGTGTGTAAAACTCACTTCTTTTCATCCTGACAATATTATCTGCTTTTTCAATGTGACATTTCCTTGTCCATACAATTTTCAAACTAAAAGTGACTGGCGACCTTAGGCAAACTTCCATCACTGTTCATCTGACTATACGCAAAGGGCATTGGTGGGCACAAGTGAGACCGACAAAAGTGAACATGCTCCAGCCACTGCAGGGTGACTGCCTGACTGAATTAATCACATCTGTCCCACGGTTTGGCGTGTTGATTTTCTCTGCCGCCTCAGTCTGTTCCAGGAGAATAAAAGTTACAGTACATGTGCAGCTTGAAAGGAAACCCAATTGACTCTATGTGCAGTGTCTTCAACTAATATGAGTAAGCTGTCGGCCAATGATGCAGAGATGATGCTACAGTCAGTGTGTGTGATGTAGTGATTTATTTAGTGAAAGCTGTATGTAGCAATGTTCCCTCATGATTATTTAAGCATTTATAACATTTAACTTTTAAAACGACTACTAAATGACAATGTAAACAATGTCAGTCCATATCAGACACTTTAATTGCTCATGTTACCTTAAATATACTGGAAGGACTGGGTTATACTTTCATGACAGTTGCACTTGACATCAATTGTATTTGATGAGTCATCAACAGATCAAATGTTTTTCTTCTTGAACGCTGTCACTGGTTTAGGGAGATAAGCTGAGCATTTGGATGCTTGCTTTCTTTTTTCTTTTTGTCTAACAACCTGAACTTCTGTGGGCAAACTGACCTGGGTCAGGCTGCCACAGCAGCACACCAGACAACCTCATCAAGTTCAGTTTAATCAAACTTAGATGAGAACATGTCCTTGTACTTTGGTCTGAGAATCAAAGCTTCTCCGTCATCATTGGGAGATTTTATTTCATAACCACTTGAAAGCTTGCTTTGGGTCTTTTAACCACGAAAAGTAACCTTCTGGAGCCAGAGGAAGCAGCCCAGCATGGAGGAGGGGGCTTGGAAGATGAGGGAGCACACCGCCTGTCAAGCAACCTTCTGTCCCTGACAAAAAAAAACCCCAAAAAACTTCCCTCAAATTATTTTTGATTATATCTACTCAACAAACTTGGAATGTGTTTACAGAAATCAAAGCATGTCCCATGGAGTTGGAAGAAAAAAAGTAGAGAATGTGGTGATGAATGAGTCAGCTCCCCCTCCAGTGTCCTCGCTCTCCGTTTCTTTCACTCCCCCTCTCTCGCTTCTATTACTGCCCATCTCTCCATCTAATTAGATTTATCTGTAACCTTACTGTTCCTGCCCTGCTTTCACTTTTCTTTGTCTAGCAGCATCACTTGATCCCGTGTACCGCAGCTCACTTTGCAAATGGGATTTCAACCAACCACAGGGAGTTGTTATTTTCACTCCAAACTTCTTTCTAATACAGTGGAAACTAACATGGGGTAGGAAGCAGGCCGTTTGAGGGATGCAGGGAGGCTTGCATAGCGTTGGTGTTGAAAAATATTTAAGTAAAGAAAAACACACACCATGTTTCCATTATGACTAGTCTCTTTAGAGAACTTGTGTAACAGCTGGGAGTAAAGGGCAAATCTGTCAATGAATCCCTGTTCGGTTCTTCTTTTCCAGCGCCTCTGAAGGCTTTCTCCTTCATCTCGCTGACTGATGTATTTTTAAGCAAAGTCTAAACCCAACATGAAAATGAGCATGGGGTCTGCTCTCTGTTCAGAGAGAGAGAGAGTTACTGTGTTTCTTGAGATGGATGAGTAAATAGCCCCTAAGGTTGTACAGACACACCGCTTTCTCCTACTCCTACCTAGATATCATAGCCGTCTTCCCATTATTTCCCTTCCTCATTTCTTTAAAGGGAAAGACTCATTATACAGTTATGGTGAGGACATGATTGAATGGACTGAGCATGTGTCGTTTTCGTTAAAGTGAAGCGTAAACAAACGAGACAATTTCCAATGGATTCCCGCCTCTGTAATGACGTAGTCTCCTGTCTTCTGCGAACAGAGTTTTGAACAGTTTTAATTGCTGATAATGAAACTGATTTGTGTGTTAGCTTTTAAGTTTTTATTCGACACTTCCGCTGGATTATGACTCAATACTTTTATTTGAACAAATGGGCTCACTCCACCCTCTTACTTAGTGGGCAGTTTTATTATTAGAATTATTTTGTTTGTTTGTTTGTTTCGGGGGGCATCTTTATTAAATGATTTTAATTTTCAGACCCTTCACTTAAGTGTATCACCAGCAGTCAATTCACACCCCACAAATATTGGGGAATGAAATCACGGATGTTTTATTTTACATATTCAATGAATAAATTGTTGAATACTTTCCACCGAAAAAAGTTCCCTCGTTCCATGTGTCTCTCAGTGATTAAAAATGGCTTTCAAAAACAAACAGACCACCTGCAGCAAAACAGCTGCACATCATCAGCCCACTAGGACACTCAGATAAGTGCACTTCCCCATCCACCATTGCTCTTCTTGTCAATGCATCTCTCATCCACTTACTGTAAGTAGAGGTGATGAGATTGGGGGTGAAAGGGCCCGCCAGTGGTCACTGATCCCATCACGTAACCTGTTTTCCCAGTGTGAAGGTCAACTGGCTCCAGCAAGCGACGCAGGAGAAGCAGCATGAGAGAGTGTATTTTAGTGCATTCATGTGTGTATTTGAGGACACACACTGATGTGCGTGTGTCTGTGTGTGTGTGTGTGTGTGCATTCCGAAGATTAATTGGCCTGTGGAGGTCCAACATTCGAGAGCAGAGTAGATATCGGAGCACCCCTGGTCAAAAAAGCAACTGCTGTGTGTTGAGATACAGTTTTCTTATTCTGGAGATGAACTCTGCTGGCCCCGCTCCTCAGAGAGGGAGCAAGGGAGCAAACACAGCGATGAAAACAGTGATACAAAAAGAGAAATACTGACCAGCAGGTACCGAAGACAAAGGGCGCTAAAGAGTGAAAAACTTGAGCCTGAGTGAGAATCACAGAGCGGGAGAAGTTGCGGAAAACAGAGTAACGGAGAGAAATATGTCCACAACAAACATGCGATCTGTCGGTTGAACGCTTCGAAGGAACCAAAAATCAATCACGACACGGCAATGCAGAAACCAGCAGGATGCCACCCAAACACAATGAACTGCCCATGGTAATTGAGATAGAGGCACAGACCATGTTGTGTATAACAGTCACATTCATCCCCCACCAACCCCCACTTCCCCCCGCCTGGCTTTGACTCCAAAAAGAAACATTTCCCTCGTCGACTTGTGGGCCTCGAGGTGACAAAACTGTCCCTATTGTTCTGGTATTCAGTGGTCTTTACTCAGCATTCCCTTCGGGCAATGTGTGGCTGTACGTGTTTTTATATTGCTGGATGTCAGCAGGGAAAACACAGACAAGGAAATTTAAGGAGAGCTGAAGGTAGCCATAGAACAGGCATCTCTACAAGAACTGGGGAATGGTGGTGGTTTCATTTTGGCGTGGATCATTTAAGTTACCAGAAAAAAAAAAAAACAGGAAAAATTGATCATTTAACCTTTCTTTCTTAGATTCTTTCTGATAAAGAATACACACACCTATATGCTCTCTCTCTTTCTCTCACACACACACTTTCACACCATCTGCTGTTCTTTTAGCCAATAAGGGAGGATATGTTACCGACACAGAATTCTCCTCCCTCAACTCTTCTCTCCTCCCTATCTCTGAGGAATGCCTTTGAAGATGATAGACTGCCATTTTTCAGTGTGCCCTCTGCAAGACATCTCCTGTCTCACATCTTTATTTGGTTCAGTCAGACCAGCCATCACAACTGTGCATGTAGACAAATGCATGCCGTACTAAACAAAGGCTCTAGTTTCAGGTGCTGTGGCTGGATATCAAAACGAATGGCCAACTGGTCAGCCTTGAACCCGGCAGTGTCCCAGTCAGGGTTGTTGTATTCCAGCTGCCATCACAATGTGAAAATTGGGCCGGGGGGGGCAGTGATCAGGGAATGAGTTGAGTCCAGTAGATGGATTTTTGGCTGGATATATTTGAGTGGTACATTTGAGTGGCATCAAAAAATAAACATAATGGAAACTTCACTGAACTCTGTTTATCTGTCATTAAACTAAGCAGAAAGTGAAGCTTCCCACAATCACACCTTCTAAAGTAAACCCTGGTAGGTACAGTACATCATTCATGGTCAAATGAGAGCTTGTGAATACCCAATGAAAAACACTTTCCACTAATGGGTTTTGGGAAAGTTGAACAATCTTCACATTGTGCTTGCCTGTGACATCAGCCTCCCCTTTTATTACAACTGGTCCAAGACAATGAAACACCAACTGTAATATGATTATCCAGAGTTATCAAATATTCCGATACAACTGTGAGGTAAAGTCAGTCAGTCAGTCATCATCTAACCGCTTTATCCTCCACCAGAGGGTCACGGGAGGTGCTGTGCCAATCTCAGCTACATCGGGCGATAGGCGGGGTACACCCTGGACAGTTCGCCAGTCCATCGCAGGGCCACACACAACTAGAGACAAACAACCATTCACTCTCACACTCACTCCTACGGTCAATTTAGAGTGTCCAATTTACCTAATCCCCACATTTCATGTTTTTGGACTGTGGGAGGAAGCCGGAGAACCCGGAGAGAACCCACGCACACACGGGGAGAACATGCAAACTCCATGCAGAAAGGCCCTTGTTCCAACCGGGGCTCGAACCCGGGTCTTCTCGCTGCAAGGCGAGAGTGCTAACCACTACACCACCGTGTGACCCGTGAGGTAAAGTGTGGAGCCAAAATGTCCGATATCTGTGTGATTGACGTCTCCTTAGAAAACAGCCCTGTTTAACTTCCATTCACAAAAAACAAAATGTTGTGGGAGTGAGATTTAAGTCTTGGGAGTCTCAAATATCCATCTTCAGAAGTGGAGGCATATGACAGCAACAAAGTGCAGCATCTAATTCAGACATGAATACTTAGAGTAAATGTTAGGCTACATCATTTGAAATACTTGTCAGCATAGCTTCATATCAGCCAGTGGCAGCTCCATCAACACACACTTCACACCGACGATGAGTTCAAGATTCCCAAGTTAACGACTGCCAGTTGGTTGTTTATTTAAGATGCAGTAGACAAGAGTCAGAGAGACAAATGGACTTACATATGCAGATCGCCAAAAAAAAAGAAAAGAAAAGACAGTTTATCAAATCTGGGTTGCCAGTTCCGCCTCAGACAAAGACACACAAAAATGCAAAAAAGAAAAGGCTGAATTGTGGCACTAACTGCATTCCATACAAAGAATTAATTGTCTGAAATCATGATAATGATACAAGTTACTACACATAGGAATAAGATATAATACAGGTTTACATTTATTCTTGAATTCTCCATTCATTGCTTTACTCTTCCCACACACGTATAATGGAATAAGCATGGGAAGTGATGGCAGAGATGCACTCATTGACAAAACCACATCGTGGCTCAAAAATGATTCTTGACGCATATGCATGCGTGGTGGGCATTTACATATGTTAACAAACAGCCGCGGGGGAGAGGACGGAGCCCCAGAGAGACAGTGAGAGTGGAGAAATAAACTTCATGGAAATGGTGGACCGGCCGAGACCCCGGCTAAGAGCTACATAATGCGACAAAGGAAGGGGGATGATGTTCGTGTCAAAGTACTTTCTAATATTCATACATTACATTTCCCAACTTAACTGGAATCTGTCAGGGCACATTGGCCGTGAGTGGCATCACAGCAGCAGCTGGGCTGTTTCCCCATTGCTGATGAGATGCAATAAAAAGAGAGGGAGAAATAGAGAGAAAAGTGGATTGCAATGTACTCAATGAAAGGCAATTGGGAGTCAATAGGAGTCAGAAACACATTACTGGAAGCATGGCTTGAGTAAACCTGTAAAGGGAAGATTGTTTAAGACAATTACACAAGCCCATTTAAATCCAACTGTTCCCTCTGGGTTCTGTCTCTCTCATCGTCTCCATCTCCCTGTCTATTTATCTGCCTCTTGCACACTCATACACAATATTCATATATCTAATATTCCTTTTTTCTTTTTCTTTTTTTTTTACTTGAATACATTACATTTTTTTTTTTACACAACTAATCTTGTCAGGGATTCCGCAGCTCAATGTTATGACATTGGCTCTACCCTCAAAGATTTCACATCACCTCTGTACTGATTTGTAGTTTCTATCGAACACACACACACACACACACACACACAAATAGAGTATTAATAAAGAGCTGCAAAACAATGCCATATACATCGCTGTATCCACACACAAACACACAAATGAAGAGTGTTAGTAAGCCTGTAAAGACAGTACTGTGCAAAGTTCTCAGGCCACAGTTAGATTTACTATACAGGATCATTATTAAGAGTATTGGCCATATCAGCCAACTCCATTCTGGGTTCACTTACAGCAGGCAAATGGATGATCGTCCCCCCCTTAATAACAATCATGTGTAGAGTATAAAAATGTGTTTGTAAGACGCACACGTCTCCCATTCAAGGTGCTGTCTTGTTCACTTAGGGATCAGTTTGGGGTTCATTGTTTTGAACAAGCTACACTATATAACATGGGATGATTATGTGCACATAGGAAATGTGTATTGATGTTGTTTGCCATCTAAGCTCTGACCTTGTTGCTCTCAACACGGGAACACCAAGATTAGCACAGCAGGGGGAGCAATGACATTAATGCATTAATATCCCCTATAGGGAAAGACTCGACACCTTAATGGTGGATACTGAGATGGAGGCAGAGCTTTGGAAGGCTTTTCACGAAGAGTCAGCAGTGAGGTGCGCCGCCATACACACAAATGCACTGTTTAACCGTGAATAACTTGAAGTGTGTGATCTCGAAGCTAAGCTTTAGTTGCCCTAATTCACTGTGTGTTTAATGATTTGTGTACAATCTTAGACAATATGTCACACTGACTGTAGCAAAAGGCAGAAAGGAAGCCAGACAGACAGAGGGAACGACAGGAAGCTCCTTTTAGACAGCCAAAGGTAATTAAGTCTTTTTCGGGGAATTAGTCCATAATTACTAGTCATCATTCTGCAGTATTTCACCAATAAAAGGCTTAGTTAGCTTTCAGCTGGCATTACTTGATGCCATTTAGCCTTAATCAGCTACAGCAAAGTCAAACACATTTTGAAGCTGTCATTTTTATGGACAGAGAATGTACACAGGCAGGAAACTGGATGTGTACTGTTACACTGATCAAAGTAAAGGCCACGATTGGAGCACATGAAAAGAGAGGACCATGTTTTTATGCAAAAGTAAATATATGTTCTTGCTGGAGGTCTATCGTAGCTGGTTTGTCTTAAAAGATAAGCTTAATGCACATGCATGGGAAAAAAGGTTTTTCCCCTAATCCCCAGAGAAGAGTTATGACCTGTATAATGGTATTAAGACATAGCACACACATAGGTTGGAAATGCAATGGTGATAGTAAAATGTAAGATTTTGATCTGAGTGTGGATAAAAGAGCAAGCTGTTTTTTGCCAGAGATACATTATGGTTCATTGTTGACATCAGTTTTCTGCAGTGATTAATTTCTTCCCTCATTGTCTTTGAATACCAATGCAGAACAATGAACCTTTCCTGTTTGAATTACAAGGGAACAGTCTCCCATTTGTCACTGATGATTTAAAACATTTTGCATAGTAAACTACCCTTATTCTATCCAGGCGCTCTCCCTTGTGCATGCCACTCAGAAGACATTAATGCAGGGTGATAATGAGATGACAGCCCGATGAAAACGTATTCACACATACAGCGTTCCTCTGCAAATGTGCATATGGTAACATTCATAGCCAAAATGCAGTAACACACTTGCACACAAACACACTGGGATTATAGCTGGGAACATCTGGAGCTGAAGTCGATTAGAAGTCAAACCTCAAAGCTGGCAGCGAACCAATCGCAGAAGGTGACAGATCTAGGCAAAAACTGTTATCTCCATCACTGGCCTGCTCTGCTTCGTCTGAACCCTCCACCACCTCTGAAACTCACCACAATGACTTTGAAAAGGAGTCGAAGGCTCTCTCCTCAAGTGCTGTGGGGACGAGGAAGTTGAACACCAAAGTCAAACCAATATCACCGATGAGTGAAGCTAATTCTGATACATCAAGAACTGCGGACTGAAAAACCATACTGCTTGAGTTTGAAACTGCGACGCGTGTTTACTATATGAGCGCCAGTGATGATGCCATCGTATCTTATCTAACTTTTTACAGTCAACAATCATTTTAGCCTAAACTCAACAAAATGCAGTACTTTTTGTTACAGTGTAAGCACACAGATTTCCATTCGGATACCCCATTGTCACCGAAGTAGAGAAATCATCTTTTTTTTTTGTCTGATCTCAACATGCATTAGTAACACCACAAAATGACTGAGGTAAAAGCAAGTGTAGGAGGTAAAAAGAGGGCTTATGATGGGCCCCATGCGATGGTTATTATTCCTCTTGCCTTCCACATCAACTTCTTCCTTTCCCCGTCCCCCTGTTACTCACCATAATACACGGAGCAGCAGAAATGACATGAAAAAAAGAAATTGCATTCCACTCAAAATAAAAATAAAAAGGCAGAGTGTATCAGCTGTGATGGATTCAAAGACATGTGGTGCATTTGTGTATGTGCCAAAAAAGAAAGATGAGAGAAGACAGGGACATATGCGTCAGTAATCTTTTAAAAATGTCTCACTTGGTGAAACCCTTTTAGGTGTGACTGCAACATCAGCTTTTTTTCTGGTTGACATTTATGGAGGTTTCCGTCCCATGAGTATTTAAAGTCACGCATGAAGGGAAATGCACGCACACACACACACGCAGACAGACACACACCTTTGACAAAAGTTTATAGGGAAAGAATGACAAATGATTTAGAAATAACTGGATACATTATAAGTCATTATTAAGTTGTTCTCTAATGACTTCAACACTAGGACAAGTACATAACAATGTGTTACTAAAGAAAAAAACATATTTTGATTAATCATGAAGTAGTAAGTGGTTCATACAAATATGTGGATTGACATTTCTGCAGCACACACCAGTAACTATAAATGTAATAGTGCCAACTTAAAAAAACCTTTTTATGCACTTGAACAGTAATATTACAGTGTAAAGTGGTAGTGCAATCACAACACCATGACATTGAAATAAAATAATATGCATAAGGGTTATAATTGTCATTTTTAAGTTTCTTTAAACCTTATTTGTCATTTTCCAAGTTCAATTCTGTTGAGATCTCTGCATGCAAAGGCAGTCCTGCTTGTAACTGTAGCTATTATTTTTTTTGTCCCCAGACAGGACAATCTTCCCGCTTATCAGAATGTGCACACAATTCCCCCTGCGTTGTGAATTTACTTAACTTAAATGAATTGATGCCTTTGTAATAACAGAGATTAAAAAAACAGAGACCAGGGCATGCATTTCTCGGCAACATTACAGGCCGCGCAAATGCATTCATATGCACGGGTAGACCATCAAGGGGTGATAGCGGGGACCACAGAGAGCTGTGGATTATCTGTTTTCAGACAGATGTTCTTCCCAGTCATTTGCCTGTACACTGGTGAAGGGTATAATCAAACGATAGGATGGATCCATGCTAAAAGTAGACATTTGCATCTTTCAGTGGCTCCTGCAACCATGCTGGCATCATGGAAGAAATGACTGCAGACTAGTCTTTATAATGGATGAGAAATAGTGCACTGATGGGAATTTGTGTGTGGGTATGTTTTATTTCTATCAATACTGCTATAACACACTATTGTTCTGTAAGTGTTTTATCAGATTTTGAACATGGATGCAGCAGTTTGGCCCGAGTCAGCCTCAAGATCATAAGTCAGCTACTGTATGTGTGGTACAACAGTCTGGCTCACTTCTCTGGTGAGAACTCATCCCAAACGTGTTTGGTGAGTTATAGGTTAGGGCTCTGTGAAGATCAGGGAATTCCTATCACACCATTTATGTATGCATGGACATGAACATGACTTTTTCAAGACACATCAGTCGTTCCCTCAATGTTGCCAAACAGAAGAAACCTCTCTAAGGATTACCTGCACATACTTTTGGTCACATAATGAATGTAAAGGATTAATAATATTACAAACTAGAACACACCAAACCTTCAAGGACACACAACAGCACAACATTATTAGTTAGAACAGTCCAGGAGAACTCATAATCTAGTGCTGTATCGTATAAAAAGGACCAATTGATTGTCCACTTATGTAACAATTTCTGAACAGGTCTACCAATCGCTAAGTTCCCATAGCTTCTTTATTGTGGGGTTGAAAAAAGGTTCCATATTTCCTTTTCCCAGAATAATTGGGACAGTCAGGCGAGATAAGTTTTAACTTGATCAGCTGAAGCGAACAGGTTTTGTTAGTTGGTGGGATATGCTGAATGCTACAAAGCTGAATGGTTGCTTTAGGCACATTATAGACAGTAAGGATAATGTCAACCAACCCAGGCTTGGAACAACAAAACGCTACGTTAGAAAGGGCAAACTTTACAAGTCACAGAGGGAAAACACCATCGGCCCCACAGGCATAGAGCGCCTATACGATAGAGCCAACTTTGGGCTAGCTGACAAAAATATATATATATATATATATATATATATCTCCCATGACAGCTCTTTCACACAGCTATTTTTCTCATGTGTCAGGGGCCAAGCCTCTCAAGGTGTATTATCATTTAGTGCAGTGGAGAAGTTTTCTGCTGGTGAATTGATTTTGTGGGTTGAAGGCTACCCGTCTCCTGAGCTTCCTCCAGCTAACCCAGCCAGACCGAACCCGATGCAATTGTGCCCACATATTCTCTCTGTTCTCGTCCAAAAACGGAGAGGGGTGAGCACAAAAAGCCCTCTTCACAGGAGAAGTGTAACACCCTTCTTGAAGGAAAAATAAGACCTTCCATCTCTCTCCCCAGATGGTGCCTTGCTCTCAAAGGTAGCAGACAGGAGAGTAGAAATCAATTCCATGGAGCCACCAGATGAAAGTAAGAAAGAAAGAAAAGCAGCAGAGGAGGACAGAGGGCCTGCATGAAGATTTCACAGAGCGAAAAGTAAAAATAACCAGTGGTTATAGAATGGCCTTTCACTTGTTTCTTTACATGCATAATACTATACCATAAACTATATGGCAAAAGTGGTAGGTGGCAGTAAACATGTAAACGAAGAAAGTTCTCACAGCAAACACATGTTTCTATCCTCTCAAGAAGAAAGAAAAAATAGGTGCAGTCCAAACACTGTTTTGCAGTATTGTCTAGTAGCACACGTGTCTCAAAGCCTCCATATCATGTTCAATTAGTGTTCCTGCGCCAAAATACTATACGCTTTTATAAGGTGGACTTAAAGAAAGAAAGAAAGAATCACTTTCAAATTGCTTGGTTTGGTTTTTCTTTTTGTAGACTGTAAAAAACAAAGGTTTTATTTTCAGAGTGAACTGATTCTGTGTCTCCACAGAATGTTTTTGTGTGTGTGTGTGAGCTGCAGTGGTAATTCCAGTCAAAGCAGTTAATTCATGTCAACACATATACACACCCTGCTATTACATTGTTGACTGTTGGCATGGACACGTGGCATCGAGCCAAGAGAGAGAGCGAGAGAGAGTTTGTGACTGAGAAAAAAAACAGATACTAAAATAATGACAGGAACAAATCCAAAAAATATGAAACACACATACGCACGTGCACACACGCTCACACGCACACACACACGCCACACTTGAATCTGACAGGGATCCCAAACGGCCCACTTACAGGCTGGCTTTTGGCACTCTGTGCACTATCTACACAATCTGCATCACTGATCTTGTGTGTTTGTCTTTAGGTGTAAGTGTGTGTGTGTGTTTGTGCATCTAGACCAGAGAGTGCCAAAAAGCTCTCAACCAGCATTGGGATTAACCTACTGATTGATTCTGGCACCACAAATATAAAGAGGAGAGAGAGAGGGAGAGGAAGAAATGAGGAAAAAGTGCATCCTTGTGGAAAGAAGGTGGAATAGAGACGGAGGCAACACAGAAATACACACACAAATGCAAGCTGTGTGTGTGTCTGTGAGTTAATATTTAAGTATTTGCACAGAAAGTTGGGGGATATGTAAAAAAACAAAAAAAAAAGAAAGAGACTGAGCAAGAGAGGTCTCAGAATACGAGAGTCAGCATTCAAAACCACAGAAAGAAACACACCACTCCACATTTATATTCCTTCATCAACATGTGAAGTCTGCTCTGTGAATTGTAGCAACTTCTAATATCATCCACTCACATTTCCCTTAATTCCAGCAGAAGATAGAGAAGAAGAGAAATGCACTTCACAGCCTGATTGAGCTGACAAGATATCATTGGATTACAAAGCTCATTTCACCGCAAGTTCAACGCTTGACACACTGGGTTGGTCAGGCATGCAGATGGAGATGGAGAGGGATCTGCGCTTCTCTCCTAGCCGTCACTGTCTGTGGCATTTGCAAAGGCCATTTGCAGGAAGCCTTAGACATGACAAACTCCAGCTCCATCTGCATCCCATGATTGCTCTGTGGACTGAATGTAACGGACGCTTTCCAAACCACTGGAGCGACAGGCCACTTTAGTGACGAGGCAGCGAACGTTACACACAGGTAGAATCCATTAGTGCGATATTAGTGCATTAACGTAGTTCCTCTGTCGCCCACGTTCTCGCCAACTGACGGCGTAAAACATTTGATGGCGAGAGCGTCGGCCATTACTGCGGAAAAAATTTAAAATTAAAAAGACACTCAGTCTAGCAAGACAAAACAAAGATGTACTCGAGGGTAATTGGACGAGCAGGCAGGGCACTGCTGGACTGGAAATGGGACGAAATAAGAAAACGTGGAGAGATACAAGGCGAGGGAATGCATCAAAGCTTTATCAACTACGCATTAAGGAGCAGGTCTACTTTCTCAAGTACTTAGCCCTTACTTGGACTCCAGAGACACCCCGCCTACTATTGTGAGAGAAAACTTGTGTTCTCTTTCATGGTACACGTGTACCTCTGATGTGCAGAGAGGACTCTAATGTTCCTTATGGCAGGCCCTGGTGATTTGACAAGACTGATGGTACATCTGCAGGAGACAATATTAACGATGCACCGGCCGTGGTTACAAGCTGTCTCTCTGCTGAACAGACACACACAGGCGTGCACACACATACACACATCTTTGTAATTCATGGTGGACTCAGTGAAGATGGACAAGACAAAAAGAGAAGGTGGAGGAAGCAGAGACGAGGGCAACACAGCCTAGGACACAGAGAGAGCTCAGGGGGTGGACGGAGCTTGTGTAGTGCGTTGGGGGGCTGGGGGCATCTGTCTACTGTTTAATTTGCCATCTGTGTGGTGTGCTACTGCCAGGGTCCCAAATCAGGCAATCAATCACACCCCCATAAAAACGCTGTCAATTATATCCCACCGCTCGGCTGACAGTGGCCATAATGCCATTCAGAAAAAGTTGTAATGTTTAGGTTGAACTAAGAATATTTGTTTTTCTTTTTAAGGGTCAAAACAGCCCTTTCTTATTTAATAGTATTTTTAACATCAGTCCACAACTCCGGCTTCGGATGATTACTATGATTTTTTACATTAAATGCTATGTGTGCATTCATATTTAAAGAGTATATAGGGTCCTCATCTTCTCAACTATATATGAAAATACTTTTCTTTATATTCACATCCTCTCCTCCTTTGTGACCCTTTCTGTGTGGAGTTTGCATGTGTGTGGGTTTTCCCCGTGTTCTCAGGCTTCTTCCCACAGTCCAAAAACATGCAATAGGGGGATCAGGTAATTTGGACACTCTAAATTGACCGTGTGAGAGTGGATGGTTGTTTGTCTCTATGTGTCCCTGTGATGGACTGGCGATCTGTCCACGGTGTACCGCACCTATCGCCCTATATGTCAGCTGAGATTGGCTCAGCTGCCCCCGTGGTCCCTCATGTGGAGGATAAAGCGGAAGAAAATGGATGGATGGATGAATTGATGAATTGGTACTTGCCAGAAGTAGTAGCCAGAACATTTTCCATTCTCAATGTTTGCTCATATCCTTGCACACTTGTTTAAATTATTACATCATCCACTAGTTTAAAGCAAAAGACAGATTTGATTTCTGAAACACTACTTATGTCCTGGTAGCAATATAAATACATTTGTCTGGGGTAAAAAAGAAAGGAAAAAAAATGACCAGCCTCTGTTGTCCTCACAATATAGTAGGATTTTCCCGACTCCAACTACACCAGAATTGTTTTGTTTTCCCAAACAACTTTATTTATTGATGGCTATCCAGATGTGTAAAAAATAAATAAATCAGACACTGATTATGGACTCAAGCTTTAACAGCAAATATCTGGCCAATCTAGGGCCGAGTTACATGTTGGGAATTAGTCCATAATTTATCCTAAATATCACAGGACTTGCTGTTCTGTGAGTGGTCCATGTGCACTTACTGCGCCCGCACCTGGTAATCGTCTCATTTAGTGACGACGATCATCAATATCATCTCCAAAAGAAACATAAGTGTTTTATCGTACACAGACATTCATTTTAGGTCTCAGTGTGAACAGATTTAATGTCTGTATCCATACAATGAATCATACATTTGTGTGTCTCCCGTTTGAAAGAAACATAAACTTGAGTCTCACAATCAACCACAGATGATGAGGACGCACAAAACCTCCAATTACATTAAATAAATTCACATATGCTCCTAATTAAATCAACCAATTAAATTCTGCTGTAGGAGAACTCAGAAAGCACAACAACATGCTTTACATCACTGAGCCATTCGCCATACATTTGCGGCCGAATTGGTCTATAAATAAAGTCAATGCCACCTGCAAGTGGCGCACTAAAACAAAAAAACCCTGCTTTCTCCTTTCAATTAACAGCGCGTTGAGCAAGGAGCCCACAAACTAGAGTGCTGTGCATTAATCCAGCAGTAAACATTAACGCCTACTAACAGAGTGAGCTGTCAACCCAAACCATGTGTCTGTTGTCTTTCTGTCTTCCTTTGTGCAGACAGAGAACATTCAAGAAATAGAAAATAAATAAAGAAATACTTACACGCCACTGTTTGTTTCCTACAGTTTACATTACCTCTGAGGTAAATCCTTATGACTCACACTAGTGCTGCAGAATAACCAGGAGCAGGCCAAGTATACTGTATATTGTAAGAAAACAGTCTATGCCCCTCCCTCCATGTTGCTCAGCATCCAAACTGAAATTCCACGTTAATTAATATGAACAAATTAAAACAGCGGTTAGAACTCAAAGACATTCTTCATTGGTATACGACATGTTGATTACTGAATAATCTTGCTGTGTTGAATAGGCAGCAGCAACTTTAACTCTAATATCTATTCATTTGTCAGTCCACTGCTCCTCTCCCTGTGTCAATCTAACCGACTCTAAAATGGAGGCTTTCTCTTTCACTGAGGTGAAAAAAGCCTGTCAAGCACATTCATTAACAGATTAATTGACTCTTCATCACAATTTGTGCTCGACACTCACACAACACCAGATGCACACTTCTTCAGTCCCCACAGATATGACCGAGGCGCTGTACCATTTTGGTCCCTTTAATTGTGAATGGTGCCTCAGTATGAGCAAATTAAAAACATCCATCTTTGAAAGAGCCCATAACTGAAGTGTTTAAAAAGGTAGACGTTTGTAAAGAACAGTTAAACAAGGTGAAATAAATGTTGTCTGAAATTATCCTTTTTTTTTTTTTATGGTTGAGTGAGGCCATAAATTGAATAAAGGCTGTTTTTAACACATTTCTCACTGTGTTAACAAAGGATATTGTGATTGAGGCCACATTTTAAGTCACATTTTTGTGTAGGACGTTAAAACAAAAAACTGCATCCAGCTTTAATCGTGGCATTCATTAAGCTGCATCCCGTCAAATCCATCCATCTTCTACCACTTTATCCTCCATATGAGAGTCGCGGGTGCTAATCCCCTATAGGGCGAAAGGCGGGGGTGGGGTAGCCTTGACCAGTCCATCACAGGGCCTCAAACAACCACCCACCCTCACACCTATGGTCAACTTAGAGTGTCCAATTTGCCTAATACACAAATCTGCGTGGACTGTGGGAGAACCCATGGACCCACACCAGGTTAGAAACCCAGGCAAGAGTGCTAACCACTACACCAACCGTGTGGCCACCTGTGAAATCTAAAATTCTAAAATTGCAAAAAAAAAAAAACTCCCACAGCAACAATGAATGGTAAATCTGACATCAGTGAAAACTAAAGCCAATAATACTCACTTATGGTTTCTTAAGTATCACTATTCAAACCAACATGGGGAATTGCTGCTTTCAGCTTTAACAAGAAGGTTAATCACACACTTTTCACACAAAGGACTTTTAAAAAGGGACATGAAGTGATGTAATGAGCTTAGTAACACGCATCTGAGCTTTTTCATCATGGTTTAGCAGAGATTTTGTGGCTTCAATCACCTGAAGAAACAGATCCCTCACTCCCATTTCCAGCAGGTGCACATGTAACAAAAGAAAATCTTGTAACCTGTATGGCAAACTCAGCCATACATCATCCAGATCCACATCCATATTTGTCTTAAAATGAGTGAATGGAAATGTGTTTATAAAACATCTGCTCGGTGGTCACAGCAGAACAAGGTAGAGCTCTTTGGTCTTCCTGCCATTGTGCTGCTTAGCTTGCAGGTTGCATTTTTCCCCTCAAGAAAAGGTGAATAATTTGAGCTTTTAGAAGCCAGAGCCTCAAGCACGAAGTGGCACAGGTCAGAGATCACCATTCAGAGGTCATCCTTAATCTGAGCCAGTGTACCTGTAGAAATTACACATCAGTAAGAATTTGTGCAGAGTTTTATATTTACCCATGGCATCACTACAAACTGAAACACAAAGGCTGCCCATGCGGGGCTCCAGACATGCGAGTGTTTGGACATGGTGGAAGTCAAGCAGAAGATTTACTTTTCCCCCTTTTTTTGGTCGAGAAATACTAGTTGGAGGGGTGAGAGGAAGGCAAGGAGCACGAAAATGTAATCCATCTCAGACACTTTTCAGCTCTATGTGTCAAACTCAAACAATGATTCCGTTTTGAAATGTAGTCGGCTGAAAGGAACTTCATTTTTAAAACATAACTCTACATTCTTGCCCGTGTAATAATTGTCAGTAAAAGCCAGTAGTCATTTGGTAAACCGGGTCTCTCCTGGGTGTTTTTTTTTCTTTTTCTATTAAAGATCTGAGTCAATTCTGGATAAGAACATTTTAGTGAAATAGTAAATCTGGAAATGAAATACTTAAATATGTAGCAAATGTCAGTTTTATCATTATACCGGTTATATAAGTACAAATGTTTGAAAGGCTTGTGCAGGTGAGCTCCACCCACACACACACACACAGAGAACCACCAGTGGAGTGGATTAATGCTACTTTGTTGTCATTATTTTTCAAAACAAAAAAGAAGTTATACACTTATAGAAGCATATTATTTTTCCGTTGTGTGTCATATAGTGAGCTGCTTGTGCAGATGACCTATGGGTTCTTTTTGTCACAAGAGAGAAGTCTCAAATAATGAGCTGCTGAGAAAATGATAGAGGCTTTAGGCAGCAACAATGGAAAAGAAAATAAATGCCAGCATTTAAACCTCGCTGAATGAGGGTTAGTGGAGCGGCGAAAATCCATAACTACTGATGTTGCCAAAAGGGCAATAGCAATAGATTCAATTAGTGGGTAAAGATTGTGATTTGTATTAAAACATATTTTTCATTTTCACATGCTACTCTAGTTAAGTGTGGGATTTCTCTTTGTCCTTGAACATGCGTGAATATGTCATCCATCTTTCCACACACGTGGAGGGGAACTGAATTCTTATGAGAAGAAGACAGGAGAAAAGACACCTAAGGGAAGGGAGATAACGAGACATAGGAGAAACAGATTAGGAACAGGTGTCAGTATTCAAGGAGGCGGGGAAACGCAGAAAAACAAGAGGACACAAAATGAAATGAAAGCAGAAAGTTTTGACATAATCCACACAAGGTATGGAACGACAAAAAAATACAGCCCAAGAGAATACAACACTAGGAAATGCACAACTCTAGAAAACCAAATCCAAAAATAATGGGATAAGAAAAGCCCAAGGTGAGTAATCCAAGATCATGACAGAATCTATATCCCCCATCTCTCTGTCTCTCTCTCTGTCTCTCTCTCTCTCTCCCTCTCTCACCCACACACAGTTAATACATCTTTCTTGGCCTCCATTGAAAATAAGCTGAGCATCACTCTTACAACCACTGTCTCTACTTGGCAAACTGGAAAAACTCTGCACTCACAGCATGAACGTCTACGAGCAGCTATAGCCAAGCGCGCGTCCACACACACACACACACATGGAAACACATCAAATGTTAAGTGAGCACACAGGGAGTATACATAAATGAATTCATAAACTCAAAGATGCCTTTGGTACCCATTCATATAAATAAGAGAAGTGCCCATACCCCTCAATATGATCCATCCTCATGGAGAGAGCCAGAGCTTTCATCAGTCAATGATAAATCAATTCAAGATTACAAACAAGGCCACAGAACACACAGACAATCAATCCCTTTTTCCTAAAGTCAGAGCTTTAATGCACTGCTGTATTCACAGCACTCATTTGACCTAAACGATGACGAAACTTTGATGCTGCACTCAACAAACCAGTATGCCAAATAGATTTTGTGGTCATCTTAGTGGAATTTCTGAACAGTCTGTTGCTGCAGAATAAAAGAGGAAAGCTGCCTGGACCATGAATTATGAATTGTTCTCAACTTTGCTGAGCTTTGTTTGCTTTTTTTTTTGTTTGATCCAATGGGAGATAATGATGACAGAGAGATTATGAACTAGTTTTTTAATACATTTATGAAGAGGTTCACAGGAATACCAATGTGTTCTTCTTAATTCCTTTGTTCACAGATTAAGCACTGGCACTGCTTTGTCAAGTCTAGCCTTCTGTGGCCTTTTAACCTTCAGCCTCACTGAGGCATGGAAGGATCACAGGAATTAGTTTTGAGAAATGTTTTGGCAACATCATGCTGGCCTACCACTGTCTATACTTGGTATGACTACTAATAGAAGGATAATGCTGGGACAATGTTTTCAATACATCAAGGCATGTGCATTCAACCCACGACAACGTTGAATCAGACAGGAAGCCACCGAAATTCAAAGTAGTACACATTCAAGGCTGACCATTCAGACAAAGTGCTTTAATTGATGCCCCCAAATTCACGAGACTGAGGGGCAGCGAGACGAAGAGAAAAAGAGAGAAGCTAAAAAAGCTTCTCCTCCTTTTCAAACAACCCTCAGGAGTGTCCAGACTAGAAGGTATTCAAGTGCTAAATCCCTTTAATCTCACACATCAAAAAGCAGCTCACTTCCAGCACTTAGCTGTCTGTAGCTTCTGGAAAAAGACAAAAAAAAAAACCCCAACAAACTGCAGCGTGATTTCTTCAACACAAAACCAGATCCTGGCATTCAATCAGCAGGCATTATACAGTCTGGTATACAGTGCATATACATCTTGTGTGTGTTTTTATCGGTTTATGTCCATGCATAAAATATACCCTCCACCTTGTTTACATCCCTTCAGTGTAATATTTTGAAGTCATAATATGCACAACATTGTTTACCTTTTTGTTTGCTGTGAGATGCATCGGTTTGTCGCTTCCCTACAACAACAAAAAACAAAACAAAGCAAACGCTGTCACTTTCAAATATCACTCTGTGTCCACAAACCCGTTTCCCCACAGAAAAAAAAAAAAGACGCGTATATGGTAATTTGTGGCAGACAATACCATGACAACCCCGAGCGTTTGTAAAACACGGAAGTCAGTCAAATGGATAAATTAGTGTCGCCGCTCTTGTCCGCATCCCTGTTGGGGGTTATCTCCCTTTCTCATCATACAAACATGCATCATGTTTGATGGCTCCGGGCGACTTTTTCTGTCAACTCAAACCAGCAGCTTTACAACCCCAGCTGCTGCACTATTAATCATGGAACCTTTGTACATTCTCACACACGCCGCACACTGTCTGTGGCTGGTAAAAATAAGAACCTACCAGTACCAAGACAAAAGGAAAAAAGAGGTCTACAACTAATTTGTGAAGACTGCTGCCAAATGAAACAATCAGGCAGTCATTTCGCGTGCATGTGTGTACGCCTGTGTGCACACACAGGCATTGTTGTGTCTCAAAAGCCCATGACAAGTGTCAGTCAGGCTCCTGTCACCGCTTCAAGATGATGGAAGCATTTTAGAGGATGAGTAATTACAATTGCAACACACACAAAAAAAAAAAAAACAGGCGATGGGGTCAGCGCCGAACTAACCGTGGAGAGACTGCGAGCTCCGGACGCGCTGTGCCGAAATTGTGAAACGTGTTTTTGTTTGAATAAATCAAGAAATTGAATTAATTTACTCAAATGGATATGTCTGGCCTCAACACTTGGAAATCAATGCAGGCTGCAATACTTGTTCTGCATATTATCAATATTCAGCCTGTAACCCAAAACGGCAAAAATAATAAATGCGGCAATAAAACCACAGCTCTGAAACACACATCATGCTGCCGAAAAGAGCATTTTCACCCTCAGGCGGTGAGGGTTATGAGCAGTGGTTATGTGATCTGACACATAATTCTGTTATTATGCTGTTTGTTGTTTTTATTTTACCCTTTGAATGTCCTTTAATACATTTTTTACTAATGCAGTGTTTATTGCCACAAGCGCTGCATTTTTCAAATGTAACCGACTACGCACAATGACTGCAATTAGTAATCGAAACAATATTTAAGACATTCGCCACTGGAGACACGCGAACCAATGCAATGCACACCGCCTGCCCTCAGTCTTTCAGTTGATTGATCATACTACGTCAAAATGGATTGATATACAGCGTCAAAGTGACACATTAACTGTCTGGGTGTTTGGGCAGTACGCTAAAAAATACAAGCACGTATATGACGTTTTTATGGTTTATAAAGGTTTAGTATATGTTACCAAAAATGAAACTGCTTTGAACACTGTATCCACTGTGATTTCATTTGTAGTTTAAACATAAACTGTCACTCTATCAATGCAGTCAAACCAAATGATGATAATAATGGTCAATAACCCAGTTGACGATCCATCAAATCTCCACTTGGTGATGGATAGATCGTTTGGTAAACTGTTCCACAGGGCCCAGTCCTGCATCACAAGGATGCAGCAGTGTGATTAGGTGATTGTCGCACATTGTCCGGCACGTTATGCACATTTTTCCCCGTAGACCTCCTTTGGGTCCATGTCCCCCCGGCTACTTGTCACTCTCAGTCACCCCGGTCTATGGATAATAGCTCAGTGGAGGTCATCAATCATCACAGGCAGAACCAAAATGCTCTGACAAAGTATGCAGCTTTTCATGATGAATTCCCATTATTATAATATCCCCCAAAGAGTATATGCCCTCCCTCACATTTTGTCCACATGTGCACCTTTGCAGATAAGTTTGGATCCACTCCATACAAATGACATGTGATAGCCTGTATTGATTTCACAGTGTGTTCTGTTTATGTTGCCCCCAGACAGCAAACAGTGACTGGAGAACCACACTGTGAGAGCTATGCAGTGCTTTCACTTATAGTGAATTGGCTAGATGGAAAGATGAATCACTGCGGGGCTATAAAGTGATTGATATAAATGATTACATTTGAAATGTACCTTTATTCAGATCCGTGGAGAATACAGATGTATTGAGCTGGTGGAGGTTTCAAGAGACACAAAAGCCAACACCAAAGGTAAAGGCAGAAGAATAGTACCACACAAGTGTCACATTATGTAAATGGAACAACGCTAAGGAACAGAGAGAAAGAAATCCTAATGTAAGCTGTGGAGCGTGCACGTGTGTGTGTGTGTGTGTGTGTGTGTGTGTGAAAGACGTTTATGCTGCCGTCTACTGAACTAACTGTGATAAGGTCTGATTTTCAAATGCCACTTTTACTGATTTTCATATGTCAAATGTAAATTTCAAAGGACAAATTTGTACAGTTCACAAAGACAAATGCATTATTGTATGCATTTGGAAAAAGTGGACCATACTGAACAAAAACAGTGCATGTTTGAAATTAAATCACGTGCATATTTTCATATGATCACTCAGTAAAATATCATTGATCTTGTTAATAAAGAAAACGTCATATCATTAGGAGTACGCACTGACATTAACGTGCGTGCAATTGAAAGCATAACGTTCATAATTCAAATGCAAACACGTTCATATGGTAGCCCTCCATATTATTCTCTATCTATCTATTCAAGTAACTCTCATTCTCAAAAACATTCTTGACCCCTGGTCGAGAGTTTTTATGTTTATAATTAAACACCAACAATATCTATTGGAAGTGTTTCCCAAATGTTGAGTTATGATATTCACATGATAATAGCAGGGCACCAAATAAAATGGACTGAGCTTGAAGAATCTAAATATAAGCTATAAGTTGGCAGACACCAGTCCAGTTTTAGCTATTTTAATATGGACTAAATATTTAAAATATGAGACGTTGTGAACATCACTAACATCTTCTGGTATCTTTTATTTACTGAAAAGGTCATAATTTAGTGTTTAATGATTTAGTAAATACCTAGAGACATACACGCCTCATATGGATAAGAGGAGTGCTGGCACTTATTTTTTCCCCACTTCATGCACTGATTAAATCCTAAGAAAAGTGTTTAACCACATTACAAATCAAGTGGGAAGTAGGCGCATTTTCCCACAGATTTCCATTCAAATGGAATCTTTTTTTTGCCCCTTGGTGGTTATTCAATATATTCTTACTACCTGATTAGCATCACCTGCAAACCAGAAACCCTTCTTCCATTTCTATAAAATGTTTGGATCCTCCCACTGGTCCTTCACTGTCTTCCATCAGTCAAGACAGCACATTGTTTTTGTTCATTAATGGGGACATATGAGCAAGGCCTTGATGGGCTGGACTGTCATCAAATGTAATGTATCTAAATGGTTCTGTCCTTGTGAAGGCGAGTGGAGCTGAAACAAAGGAGACCGCCCGGGCGTTTTATTGACTGTGTGTGTCTCATGTTTTTGTTGTGGGATGTATTGCTGGCAAGTGTGTGCGAGAGAGAGAGACTTTAAAGCAGATTTCCGTTCTTACATCAAACTTAAACCAGTCTATGTTCTTCAATTTCTCGGGGTACGCGTGAAGAAGTGTGCCAATAAAGCACAGACGGGGCTTTTGTATGCACGTTAATGCGGAGAATTCATGTCTACACACATCTGTAGTCCTAGTGAATCATTAACACACAAGAAGGTAACAAATGAAAAGCAGAATGTGAAGAGATTAGTCCACATGGAGGCTTAGAATATGCACAAGTGAGGTGTTCTGTTTAAACATATGCTAATTTTCCCTCATGCTAAAGCCCACACATGAAAATTGATTTTCTGCACTCAGCTATTCTATAACTCGTCCTATATTTCTTGTGTAGTCTAGAGTAGCTCTGGTTTATTCTTAAATACCTTTGGCTTCTCGTGTTGCCAAAACAAATAATAGTTGAATAGGTGAATTTAAACATTTTTGTAACTCATTACAGTTCATTTACATTTACTTCACCTCTCATTAATATTCGATCCTTGAGGCTGTTTTAAAAAAAAACACAGCACGCTTTAACAAAAGAAAATGACATGGTCCTTAATCCGGAAAGAGGAAGGCTGTTATGGATTTCACTGAAAGACACAAGTGGGGAAGCACAACAGCGACAGACTGAGTCCAGCTTTTCTAGTTTAAGAAGAGCCAACTGTGGAAATTATAATAATAACAATAATTACATGTAAAGCAATCTTTAAGATTCTGTGGGTAGTGTATATATTATATAGAAAAAAGTTGTGTTGCTGTCAAAATACCAACGTCAACAGCTTTGTACATCCAAGCGAAGAAAAAAAATCCAATCTCTCCCTCCCACTTGGCCCACTGATACCAGTATAGATTATTAAACGATTAAACTACTGTATGCTCTTACAGATGACCACAACAACAAAGATGAGACTGGCAAATGTTGTGGATACTATCTGAGTATAGTGGCAGGAGGTTTGAGTGTTGGGCTGCATTGGTAGATCTGTTTTAAGACCTGAACATTGTAAGTATGAGGGCTAAATGCTGCATCCATTGTATTCAAGTTTCCTAATTTCATTTTATTTGTTTCATCTTGCTCAATACTTTTAACTCATTACAATCGCACGATAGCCCCACGCTGATAGATAGATAGATGGATAGATAGATAGATACTTTATTCATGTCACAGAGAAATTCACAGATAGACACTTATCTCAAATGATGACAACGTTTAACATGACCATAGCAAATTTGGTTACATTTCAAGTTAAAAACAGAGCCGTCTAACCCCCTTCGTCATGAAACCAGATGCGAGCAGTCACACAAACACATGGCAGCGCTTAATATGAAAAAAGTGTTCCTCAGACAGGAAATAAAGATCTTAGACAGCAAAATATGGACCAGATTATATGACCATTGCAAGCCAAAAGAAAACAAGCTAGTAGATTCCAGGCATCCGACATTAAATAAATAAAATACTATTAATAAAAATAATAAAAACATATTAGATTAAACCTAATTTGTTCAGGGTGGACAGAACTTTTTTAACCAAAGCATTTAAGGAGACAGGGGCCCAATTTAGAAAAAGAGCAACTCCTCATAATTATTAATTGGGGGAAAATGTTTCAGTGCAAATCTTGTGCTTGCAACATATTTATTTATTTATTTATGTATATCAACAAACATACCCTCATGCGAGTCTCTACAAAAAAATTACATTAGAAAAAATGAAATTACGATTGCAATGGTATTCTTGGGCATCAGCAAGCACTTTCAATTCAGAATAGAAAAATATAAATTTGAACAATAAATGAACAAAAATGTCTTCTTGTTTGTCCTTGTAAAAAAAAGAATAAGTGGCTTCTATCCCCAACTGCTGCATGTGCATGTATTTACAAGCTACAAACTCAGAGTGCACAATACCACAGGCCACAGATGTGTGACTGGGAGTGTGCCCGACCACAAGGTTTGCAAACAAGCTGAAAACAAGAACATTCAGTTCAATGTATCTGTATTTTATGTCATTACTGAGATAAGGACAATGCTACTGTGTGTGTATCTTTGTGAGGACATTTTGTCCTCACCCCACAACTTTAAAGGGCTTTTTCAGAGTTAAGACCTGGTTTTAGGGTTAGAATTTAATTCAGGGTTAAGCACTTGGTTGTGATGGTTAAAGTTAAGGTAAGGGGATAGGTAATGCATGATGTCTATGATGTCTGTGTGTTGGATGTGCTGTGCAACTTCCTTGAACAATGCATATCAGCGCGTTGATTTATTTTATGTGTATTCTGTCAGGACAAATTTGAAGTTGTGCGGCTTGTGGCTCTACCACCTGCTCCTGCACTGTTATATGGTTATTTAGTTAAAGGAAGACATAGGCTGTCACTCAGGTCATGATCTCTTTCCTGACCTCCTCACCAGCCATCCATGGGTCAGCACTAATGAGTGGCAGGTCGGTCAAATGGGACGCCACTGCTATGTCAACCCGACGTCCTACTGACCTCCTGCTAACTCTCTCTCTCTCACACACACACACACACACACACACACACACATACCAAACTGCAAACATTGCTCTGCCTCAACACTTGGTGATGTTGATTAAAAAAAGAAAGGAAATCTGTTAAATATCCGTCAGAAGAGAGAGAGAAAGAGAGCAGTGTCAATACATGTGTAATATTTTTGACAGTTCTGTCTCCCTACCATGTGTTTGAATAATTGGGTGTGATATATTTGATAAATGGTGGGTATGTGTGTGTGGGGGGTGCTTGCATGCATACCTGTCATGAAAAACACCATCACTGGTGACAGAGGATGGACGCTCTCACACACACACAAACAAACAGCTATTCTTCCTAGGACACTGCATTGTCTTCTATTCCTTTCGACAGCCCAACTGCAGCTCAAATCTTGGCCGTGATCGTTATCAGTGTCTCAGGTCAGTGTCTATGCCAGAAAAAGCCCTAAAGAGGTGGCAAATACAAGTACATGCATGCACAGACACACAGTCTCTCTCTCTTACCCTGTTAACCCTTTACCAGGCAAATAAATATATTTGGCAACGTCCAAAGACATCTGAAACCACGTTACCGTGTGTTACTACGAGATCTTAGAAACACTTGTATTTCACGCAGCCAATCAGAAGAGATCCAGCTATGACCATTCAGTGGAGGCTCAAAAGGAAAAAGTACGGCCATACGACCCGATCTTCTCCTGCAACGGCGGTAATGTCTCAGAATCTAATGATGGTAAGTTGATGAAATCAATCAGGTGTGTTGGAGCAGGGAAACATCTAAAACATGGATTGGAAAACACTGTTCTATAATTAAAATAAGGAAAAATAATATTTTAGTTTTTTTTAGTTTTTATAGTCTTGTTATATCCTCCAATAACACTCCAGTGTTCTTAATTTCCAAGTATTTCAATGAGTGTCCTGTAAAGTGTTAACTATCGCTGCCACTTCTCCCTCTGTTGCTCCTCTTTTCATACCAACACTAGGTTACTCACTATTTAACTTCTCCTGGGCTCAGCATATTAAGGAATTAATTTGCTCAGCACACACCACATGCACAAGGCTGTCAACATTGTTCTTTGAATGCAATAATGCAGTCATAACCATGGAGTGATTTCAAACATCATCTCAGACTACAGTATGTTTTAAATTCAAAATGAGGCTGAAGATTAAATCAAAGCAAATTTACTTTCTATGATTGCATTTGCTTTATGACTCCTACCCTACCCCACCCCTTTCTCGCTTTCCCCGTCTCTCACTGACTCTTGCCATCTTTCTTTCTTTAAATATTCTTTTTTTTTTCTTTCCTCACAGGATGTAAAACACCATTCTGATCTCTTTCCGCTTCACAGCCTTGGCTGGACCTGTGGGCCTTTGCACACTCACTTGTTTACTTTTCCGCATGCTTGTGCTCAAGTTCCAGGTATCCATGCCAACAGTCAACAACGTAATGGGAGGGTGTATGTGTGCTGACATCTTTATGAGCTGCTGTGACCGGAATTACCGCTGCGACACATTCAAACACATGGACACAGCAGAACTCGGGCGGCTGCGTTTGAGCCACTAAGAGCTGAAGCGGGACAAGGACGTATGGTGGAGATTCTGTTGTGCGGCTCCACAATGAGTCGTACATGCACACGAACAATGACAAACTCAACTGGGCCCTTTTTCAAACAACACCTCATTATCATATGAATGAATCTACGAAATACCCGCTCTTGATTAAGCAAAGAATGTACACTGAGGAAATTACCTGGGAGCAGGTGTTTATTTATTTTATGAAAAATTTGTCAATTTTTGTCATGGCCAAGTGCAGTTTCACGTTATCAATCACACTATGTTCTTAGCTCATTGATGCTGAAGGAGGCTGAGTGGTGCAGGATAGCAATAAGATTTGGATTCAGGAATTGCCCTGTTTAAGACGCTAAAAAAACTCCTTGTTTCTTCTCAAGTCGCAAGTAGAAAGATGTCAATCAAAGGGCAAATGAGGATGTCCCTGCCTCGATCTCACGTCATGAAGAAGTTCTCTTAGTAAAGCCACACAGTTCTCGCCCTAACCAGGCGCTTTTTGTTCTTGATTCCAAACAAATGTTACTCACCATGCCTAAACGTAACCACATTCATAACCAGAAAATCCTGATTTCATTCCTCATTTCAGCCAAAATCACTAGACTTGGTTAAAACATATTGAGAGGCATGTCTGTACACATGTAATTAAGTCAAGTAAGAACACACCCTTTTCCTATTAAGGCCAAAGCTGAGGCTGCTAGAGGCAAACAGCAGTGTCATGTTATCAGTCACACTCAGAAATTAGCTCTTCGATTGAAGGAGGCCAAGTGGAGCAGGGACACGGAAAGATTCAGAATACAGAAAGTGTTCTGTGTTGAGACAATACAAATGCACTGCATCCTCGTGTTAATTATAAATTCCAAGCTGAAAGCTGTAGCTCAAAAGAGTCGGTAGGGATTTCCCTGTCTGGACCATAAATCATGAACAAACAGTTTTAGTAATGCATTTCCATCAACATTTAAATCCGCTATGCTGATTGTACTACTTTGTTTTTAAGAACGCATATACTTGCCTTGTTTCAGCAGGCTCTGAAACGCGTTCATTTCATTGAAAGTAAAGGTCATCTTATGTTACTTTTGTCTATTTTAAATAGTATTTCACTTATTAATTTCCTCTCTGTTCGTATTTCCACAGGTTCACAAAGTTAAGCTGCCTACGATATAAGTGCCAAATTTGAATATCACATTGTTTCAACTTTTTCCCCTATTTCTTGCTTTCCTCTTTTTCCTGTGTCCTGTTCTTGTCTTTCATCTAATCCTCATTACATACTGTGGAAACCTTCAACACCGCTGTGCCTCAGATCATCTCAACCTAATTACCCTGCCTGTCTGCATCTACCTACAGTCAGCCTCAGCACATACACCTACAGTACTTTTATGCTCAGCCGTACCTACACGCAACGATATAGATAGAACAGAGTTAGAAATCTCTCATGTGTCATATCAAATGTCCTATTTATTTCGTGTTGGCACGTATCTTGAACCCAGATAAACAGATGAGCAATTACAACGAGGAGAAAATAAGAGCAAGAACACACATGACTTAAAAGTCTGCAGGTCAACTATGTGCTAACTAAGTCAGCAACCTCATGTTCAACCAGTTACACTGGATTACAGCGCAGAGTAAACAAAACTGCACAACTTTGGCAGTTAAACTCTCAAAATCTGTGTCTGGCATGCCACTCCCATATCAGACACAGCTTTTATCTGACGTCTCTGACACTTACACATATGCTTTTGTGTAGGTGTGGTTGACCAAAGACATGTGCTTTGGTTTGATTACACATTTGCATAGAAATAATATAAATCTGGTTCAAAGGAGTGAGCTCACTTGTGGGATCTTTGTGAGAACCAGAACGTATGGACTTTTTCAGGGTTAATACTTGGTTTTAGGGTTAGGGTTAGAATTGGGTTGAGGTTAGGGCTCGAGAATGCATTATGTCTATGAGCGTCCTCACTACGAATGCTGAGCAAACGTGCATGCGTGCATGGATGTGTGTGTGTGTGTGTGAATACTGTGTTTTCCTAAGTGAAGTCAGTCGACCAATGTAAATATTGCCCTAACTGCCCCATGAATGCAAGGGTTTTGCACAAAGATTTGCCCGCGTGTCCTTTCATTAGATCAGACCAACAAAGCGGTCTGTACCAATGTAAATAAAGATATGTGCACGCAGCTTAGGTAATGTGTGAGTGCACTGTATGTGTGCACGCAGCTGTATCAATGATCAACCTTTTAAATTAAATTCAATCAAATCAAGAAAAAAAAACACCCAACACCTAATGTTGTTCCCTGTGTGCTTCTGGGGTGTATTGTGTTATGTTAAGATAATTCAATTTACCATATGCACACAGAAAAATATTCTCTCTTCTAATATGTATGGCAGCCCTTAAACTGTGTGTCACAAATGTGTCTTTGTCTTTGCATATGCATATGCATGCATGTGTAATGCATATATGTGTATAATGTATGTATGTGTCTCTAGTGAGTGTTTAGCCTTTTGTTTTCCGGAACCTAATCACATTCATAACCAGGAAATCACCCTTATTTCTTTAAGTGCTAAAAACAAAGGCAATTAGACTTCTGTTACTGTAGGTTCTTGAAGTTCTAGTTCTTAACAACCTAACCTAAGTCTACTTGCCTATATTTGTAAAGGACTATACCATGACCCGGATGACTGAGAACCTTCACACGCACACCCTCATTTCCTCATTTCAGCCAAAGGCACCACAAGCGGTTCAAATATCAACACATTGATATGGATATAAATGATGTCAATTTGGTTCAGGAGAGTAAGCCCATGTGTGTCTGTGGTTTGCAGGAACATACATGGCAACATGTGATCCTGGCAACTGGGTTGTTGCTAATGTGTGTGTGTGTGTGTGTGTGTGTGAACAGTCTTTGCATTTAAAACTGTCACCCATGAAGGAAAACTGTGTTACTCATCACATCTGCGGTCATCATTGAGGCTGCACCAATGGGGATGAATAAAGACATGGCATATTTACCTGCAAGATAAAACAAGAGAAAGCATTGTTAGATGACAGCCTGCACTGTACATTTATTGTTTCTTTTCTGTGCTTTTCTGTAGTTTTATTGGACTAACTGTTGATATACACAATTCAGGGTTAGTTTTCCCAGTTCTAGATACATATATAATACCTTTCTACTTTCAACTTCTTTGGATGTTGTTTATATCAAACACAGATTTGGCAGATTTCGGTTCTGCAAACCGGCAAAAATGCGTCAGAACAGAAGTGGAACATACGCCAGGATTTCATTTCATTATGGGCAAGAAAATTGAAAGGAAGGCGAACAAATTATTAGGATTGGCGAGTAGAGTTTAACCCATGTTTTCCCCCTTACATGTTCTTTATTCCTCTTTTTTTTCTCATTCTTCTCCTACCAGACAGACTGGCTGCCTATTTGGTTTGGCAGCAACAGCTAAACGCAATCTCTGTGTATCCGAGGTCCTGGTGATGCTTAACCCATTCAAGGCGGTGAAATGGGGAAATCAATCACCAGTTTGAGGGTACAAAAAGGCTTGTCCTGCTATCTGTCACTTAAACACCTATTGCTGTAGCTGGATAACATGGAAAGGAAACCCGGGGGAATGAAAAAGAGGTCAAACCCATTTAGGCAACCATGGGAAAAATGTCACACAAAAACAATGTGCTTAAGTGGTTTGACCCCTTAAAATGCTAGTTCTTTGGTGTTGGGAAGTGTAGAAACCATCATCCAAGCACACCAAATGTATTCATGTTCATAATTTTTTAACAAGGGTGAAACACAAAAACAACTATTGCCGAGTTGTGCTCAGATTTGCTATGTCTACATATTCATTTCTCAACCATTTACTGAAATGTTTCCATATGTTATACAAGATATTTAAAAAAAAACAAAAAACGTCGATGATTGTGCTTGTGACATTTTTCCAAGGCAATTTTTCCTTTACTTAACCACTGACCCATTTAATTACATTTTACCTAATTTGTATTTTATTCAGTTTTTACTTCCTTGAATGGTGTTTTCAGTCTCTCATTTACTGCAAATAACAACCTGTATAGGCAGCGGATACATATTTTTCATCCAGACTATATCCGGCGGAATTTTGAATCTGTGCATCATTTCCCCCATAAACCATTGGTCACTCACTAAAAGGCAAGACCATCATTTCTGTCAAAAACTTCCATGCATTAATATGAAGATGTCACAAATGCATATGTACTCATACATGACGCTCCTTACAGTCATTCCACCTCCACCCCTGATCCCTTTGGATTTTTTTAAACCACCAGGTCCTCCTTTTTTTTTCCATTGCCTTCCAAAATAACCCAAACAAGCATTTCCGATGTAATGCTCCTATTAGCAGGGCCACATAATTCACAGTTGTGTGGTCACCGATTTAATTTTTTGTGGTTACAGATAAAAAAGTTAGTATTAAATTGGCCTTTCCTAAATAATAAGATTTCATTTGGATGAAAATGTGAACAGCAGAAACATTAATGACCAAAGTTGTGACAGTTCAAATTTAAATTTAATTTGTCTTTTGGTCAGGTCAGAAGCCCCAGGGATGAGGAGCGCCAGTGCACTCCTGTTCCCTGTAACCACATGTGCAGTTTGGCTGCTTATCAAAAAACATTAATAGATTGGGTGGAAATGTTCCCATTGTCTTACTACTATAATCATGCAGGTGCCTTCTTAAGCCATGGGGATGAAGTTCAATCTTGAGACAGCCACGTTTGACTGTCTGTCTGTGAGCAGCAAAACTCAAAAGTAAAGTAGATCATTTGGTAAAATCTCTGGGCAATCGAAATTACTGTCCAAAAAAGAATTCATTACATTTTGGTGGTGATCTGGACATAGATCCAGAATTAGATTCTCTTTAATCACTCATTAAACTTGGGAGATAAACCACTGCCAAAGGCTCTGAGCAGCCTTGGCAGGGGTTTGCACTCTTGAAGTGCTTTTAATGGTTAATCATGGATTTTAATAAAAAAATAAAAATAAAACCATTAGACATCCTTGAACAGCCATCCATCTTTAGCCTCCACACATGACCTCTGAGGCTAACCATCTGCACATTTGAATAAAAACACTATGTAACTAATTGAAATATATGCATCACAGTTAAAGAAGAACATTCATTTTCAAACTGCAAACTCATGCCAAAATATTACAATTTCTGTTGATTATGTATGTGAGGGGGGCACAGGTTTGGGGGTCCTACTGTAAGAGGAGAGACGGAGGCCACCATGATGAAGTGTAGGGCAATAACCCCTCTCCCCCCCCGTACAGGGAAGACAGCCAATACTCACCAGAGCGACATATCCTTCCCCAGATAATGGAATTGCCTGGCTATAATAATAATTTGAATTTCACGCCCTGGTGCCTCAGTATGGAGGGACCGCTGGAGCAGTGGCATAAATTAGCCTCCATGCACTGAGCTGATCGATGCCTGCCCCTTACGCCACCTATTGATCTGAGACAATGGGTGCGAGTATAACCTACGTCTGTGCACATACATGCACAAAAGCATTTCATTCACCAAAACTTTGCAGGAAATGTTGAAATATTGTATAGGTTCATGTTTCAGGCCTCCATGCCTAACTAGTCTATGACACAAAGGTGCTTAGGACAGGTGGGAAATGTGAGTTTCAGAACTGAGAAATAAGACAAACATTCTCCCAATCAGTGCATTTAAATATACAATACAACAGTACGGTTCAAATTCCTCACGTAACTTTCCCGCTGGAGTGAGGAACCAAGTTTGCAAAGCTTGCTCACCTCTGCAGCTTTGAGAAAAATAAAAGATATATTTTACTTTGAGTGTTTGCAACATTTCCATGTTTTGTGTCACTTACGCATAACCTAAAGCACTTAGTGGAAGAAACCAAAATGAGCTGGGTCGTGAATGTGAGCGGCAAGATTAAAGGGATTTTAAACATTACCACTTTAAAGTGAATCTTTTGGTGCTGTACTGTAGGATTTGGCAGGGGTGGATAAAAATAATAAAAAAAAAAACAGCTTGATGTCATTTTAAAAATGTATCATAAAAGAGGAAAGTACACAAATAATGACCGGGTAAACACAGTGTATTACTGTACATTATTGACAGAGTACAGAGATACAGCAAAGAATAAGAAGCCTCAGTGCTGAAAAATGAATCATTACGCTTTGATACTTGATGCAGAAAAAAACATTCTGTCAAAAATGTATTCAGAAAGCGCGCTGATAGCTCCTCGCAACACAATTATGCACACGCGCACAACTACTGAGAATTATTCACAATCATGCATTTACGCATTCAGAGATATGTGTGTAGACTGGAATGAGCAAAACAGAGCAGAGTCCCACTCAAATACAGACACACTAATTAACCAAGTTTCCCAAATGAGCCACTTCACTGGAATAATCACATCTGAGAGCCATTTAAAGCACCCACTGCACAGTGGGCGCCCTCACCAAATTAAACCTCATCAAAAAAAAAAGAGGAAAAAACACCACATTGGAGTATTGAAAATTTCATCAAATTCAGCAATCAATAGTGGCAGAAGCAGGCAAATCTGTTTGACAGAGAGACAGGGGAGGTAATTTCTCTGACCTTTCTGAAGGTCTGTGACTGGGTGCAGTGGGGGGATTGGGACTAATAATGATGAAAATCAATTCTCAGTTCAGCTCCTTTAGCCAGTGTTAGGGGTGAGAGATGTTGAGGAATCAATGCGAGTGTCATGAGAAATACCGGCATGACTGAGAAAGAAAGTGCAAGGCACATGTCTGTCCACATATCATGCGAGGAGGTAATGGCTTCGTGTTTGGACTTGTCCTGGGTATAAACCGCTCAGACTGTATTTGCATTGCACAAGGAAATCATGGAAACATCCCTCCACCATTATGCAACTGGTGTGCAGTTGCATAATGTGGGGGTACAGACGTCCTACTAACAGCCAAGTTGCTAATTTCGAGCTGCTATGACCATGTTTTGCCATGAGATTACGCAGCTTAAATTGACCTGTTGAAATCTTGTCGGGTACCTTTTGAGGTCAGAATGTTATGAAACTTTCATGGGCCTCTGACAGACAGACAGACTGAAGTGCACTGATTTTACTCTTCCATTTACATACACAGCACATTACTCTACGCTAACTTTGAATAAATAAATAATGTCATTTATGGTAGTTACACCACACTTGACAATCAAACTCACGATTCAAAAGTCACAGAATTGCCACTGTTGCATGCAGTAAACAACATTGACGGTTAAGAAACTAGACAGGACCAGTTTAGCTGCTTTCCCACGCCAACACAGTGGTGTCACTAGATTACACAGACACATGGAGAGGAATTCAGTAAGAGATTGCTTTCCCATTTTCTGCTTTCCCAAGTCAGTTGGATTGTCTGGTAGCAGAAAACCTCTGCTGGTGTCAATGATGCCTTTCTTAGATTTGAGAGACGGGACCCTGGCAATCAAGAACCTTTGTTGAGAAATGAAACAAATGTGTGTATAATTTAAAGGGACATTTGACAAAATGTACAGAGTAGATTTGAGCCACCTATGATTAACTCTGGTAACCATTCTTTAAAACCTTTAGTACCAGTCCATAAAACATTTGGGAATAGATTTCACTGAATTGTGTGCCCTTTTTTTTTTTTTTTGTATTTAATGCCATAACACAATTTTACATTTGAATAGAGTCTCAAAGAGAAAATGAAGGATCATTTTCTGACGCTGTGCAGAAAAGAGCAATTGGGCTGCCAGTTCTCTCCAAAGCTATTTAATATACTTTTGATCTATGCAACTGTGAGTGTTACTTTCACACTTACAAAACGAAACACAAAGACTTTCACCAAAACTGGTCAGCGAGGATGGCTCCAACGTGCTCTGTGATCATGCTGAAAAAGCTGGGCTTTCTTTCCTTCACACATTTTTATTCCAGTCTCATTATCTATCAGAAGAGGGCTGAGTTGATGCGCGTTGACAGACACAGGGTTGAACCATGAAAAGAAGACACATGTAGACATAATGCCAGCCATATTATTATTTTTTCCCCATCCCTCCTTGACAAGAAAAAAACAGCTGAAGGGCATGAATTGCATTAAGAATTCCCTTTCAACCTTTCAGCCGTACAGGCCATGTTCCCTCAGAACCAAGCAGAATCACAGGCTTACTGACAATAATACAACACAGTCAGTAACCCAGATGGACATGCAAGGATTCAGTGGAGGGCTCTTTACCCAGCAAAACATTTACAGTATGTACCAAAGTCTAGTCAATTTGGTGTTTCAAGAGTCAGAGACGGTTTATTTATCACGCTTAACCACGTCTTGAGGGCCAGATACATATGTCTTACAGATAACACCCTGGACGAAATAATGAAGATGATAGTGATGATAATTCTTATTCATGTTACTGATTGTTGAAATACACCAGTTTGAACAACCATTGCAGGTCTCCGTCTCTCCTCTATAGTTTTCTCCTTTCCATTCTTCTTTTCAACCACCTCTCCTTCCTTCACTAACCCCCTTTCCTTCCCCATCCTCTCTCCTCTCTAGTACCAGTCGAGGCACTGTTGCCAAGTGCTTGCTCATTGTTTTCCTCTTGGGTTTCTCTGTAATAATTGTAAGGTCTTACCATGTAAAGTGCCTTGAGATAATATACAATATAAAAATAAAATTGAATTGATTTGAATATATCCTGGGTTTCTACCAAGTGACTAGTTGTGACATCACCCATAAGAATATGAACTCCCACAAGGCTTGAGATTCTGCGATTTTGGCCAGCGCCATATTGATGGCACAGTTAAAGGAATACTTCATCGATTTGCATGTGGCTTTGTATTGCTAGAATAGCAGTAGTATATTTAATACAATTGTGCTTCCCTCCCTCAGTTTTCCACTGACTTGTAAAAGAAAATCATTTGACTCAGTGTAGGGCAAACGTCAGTTCAAGGTTTGAAACTATAACGGCAGTTCCGCATTTTTTAGACTCACCCAGAGGGGGACGAGACTTCATTCCCAGAATGTAAACACGGTGTCTGCCATCTTTGCTAACAGTTATGCTAACCGGCTCTTGCTCTACAGAGTAAACTGAGAACGACAATGATGGGATGTAGTTTTCAAACTGATATGGCTGCAAGGGAAAAGACCTGCATTTTGGTGAAAACTAGAATCAGGCGGGTGGCGGCAAGCACCGGTCACACTGAGCACCGGTCGCAGGGAGCACCGCCGTGGGTGGTGAGTTTTTAGTTTTGTATTTTTATATTTATTCTATATTTAATTCCTCATTGTGATTTGTGTGTTTGCACAACTACCACTGTCTGCTTCGAAAGCTTGAGACAGCGAGACTCTTGCGGGGCAGCGAGCACAGTGCACGCTGGGAGTTGTTGTCGTTCATCTACATGAGCCAAAATTACATTTTTCTGCCTTTCTCAGCCAAGAAGGCACCTGCTACAAATATAATTTCACATTTCTACTGCATAGACGACCCAGTTTTAATAGACATTCATCTTTGCAACGGTGAAATATGCCTTTAAGGACACGCCATCATTAACCTCCTTTTGGCTGATATTATCACTTTGATATCGTATGCTTCAGTTGTAAATTAAACACTTGTGAGACACATTTCCTAATAACTATATTACAAAATAAAATCCAGCCCAGTCCAATTTGTGAAATTATTCTGATCTTTATGAGTGCAAATCCTGATTGAAATTGGCCAAAGGCTATTGGACCATGATAATATACTTTATTTAAAAATGTGTCTCACCCAGAGGTAGAGACTAGTTCTTGAGCAAAGGTGTCAAATATCATGGCAACTCATTCGGTTAGGATGCCATCTTATCTATCAAGCTCTGCATGTCTCTAATTAAAATGACCATTAAATCAAGAAAAAAACAAACATTTATTTCCTGAACCAATACTGTGGTTCCAAAGTTAGTAAAATCTGCACCCAGCTGCAGGCTCCAGCCCACTGGCTTACAGGCATCTGTGTGGCGATACCATATGGTGTTTCCTAATGAGGAGGTTTTGGGTGCCGCTATCTGTATTCCACTCTCACTTCCTCTCCCCACAGGAAGACCCCCCACCCCCCGCTTATAAGGAATGCACTGCACATTGCTGGCCCACTTTGTAAAAGAAAGTCTCCTTGAATCATTGGAGCTGTGAGTTTCTGTTTTCAGTCAATCCTCTGTGCACAGTGGGAAGCTTATTAGCCAAGCTGAGGTATTACAAAAGGATTCAAGTAAGAGAGAAGCGATTGTCTAAAGCCCTCTACTTGGTTTTGTCTTTTCCCAACCCCTAACTTAAGTCAGACACATGTCCTGGGAAAAAAAAGATTCATTCCTGTTAGGATTGATAAATTAAGGTCAGATTAATCTAGTTACACATTTGCACAAAATACTATTAAGGTTCAAATATTAATTCAAAATAATGATTCATCAAGTTTCACATAGCGCTACATTTTGTAAAGGTCAAATATCTAAAACCCATTTCCTCTGTGAAAATGAGAAAATTAAAATCAATTCACTGCGTAAAATGGAAAGACAGAACGAAAGTATACAGCTATTCAGTCTTTTATCACATGACTTAATCAAAGTGTACATATGTTATCAGTGTAATGAGAAAACTGAATCAGTGTGTGCTTAATTTGAACTATATTGGACACAAAAGGCACAATCAAATTCAGTTTAATCTCACGGAAATGAAAACAATATCAGATTTCTTTGTTAAATCATTTTTTCCCTTTGGTGCTCTCCAGCTTTGATGTTAAAGTTGAACCGAAATATAAAAAGCTCTGTTGCCAGGAACTTTTTTCCAGCACAGTAAAAAAGAGATCACTTTTGGCACTTCCAAAGAGTTGCTATATGAACCATAACAATGAGGCGAATGACTGACAGCTGTCAGCTCATGTGTTGGGGAGATGACCGAATGAAATCCATTTGTTCCTACAAATTCCTGGCTGTTCTTTTTAACTAGGTGAACCAAAAAACCTTCAGAAAAGAGCAGGTGAGAACATTTTCTACCCGCCCTTCTCTCATCAATAATCATGGTGAATAAATACCCTGTTCTTTTGATGTTTAACCAGATAATTATGTGGTGGGTTGCAGCGCTGAGAGCTGAGAGTAGCAGGGCAGCTTTCCTCTTGGCTTGCCAATGGGTTGCTAACCCAGGCATGACATTAGGCACTCCTCATCAATCTTAATGAGCACTGCAACACCACTGGACTTAACAATGAGGCTCACTTCGCACATGCACACGCCCTCAGTGTGCATGTGCGCACCCTAGGTGTCACAGTCATATAGGCAATGGACAGACAGACAGACACACAGACAGATTTGTAGACAGATAGATACTTTATTAATCCCTTTGGGAAGTTCCCTGTGGGAAAATTAGGTTCCAGTGGTGCAGCAGCGTACATCTCTCTCTTTCTCCATCACTCCATATACTGTATTATACATATAGAGTATATATATATATATATATATATATATATATATATATATATATATATATATATATATATATATATATACTTGTTCTCTGGTTACTGACGACATTGTGCTGTGGATGGCTGGCATAGTCCAAGATGGCCAGCAGTTTCTTCACTGCCTGATACCCAATGATTGCACTTTGTCCCTTCCTGTCGAGGTGGTCACTGTTATTGGTTTGGTTTCTGATATGCTGAGCTGCAGGTGGTTTATGTGGCACCAGATGACAAAGTTCCTCACCAGACTCCTCCTCCTGGTTCCCCCGATACACCGCATAATGGCCACCTCAGAGTTGTGGCTTTACAGGGTGAAGAAAAGCGGGGCCAACACAGTCCCCTGAGGTGCTCCTGTGTAGCATTTTCAGATGTGATGTCCTTCGAGCTAACTGTGCTGCTCCCATTATCAAGTAGCCCCATACAAGAGGTAGAGGACAGGTGTGACATGAGTACCACAGGTCTGTAGTTGTTTACCTCACTGGGCCAGATATTTTTTTGGAACTGGACGTGGAATGGGTTGGACGTACTGCAAACTCTCCACCTTTAAAAGCTGGAGAGCCACCTGTCCAGGCCAGCTGAATTCCTGGGGTAAAGCTTAACTCAGTTCACTACTGACCTGGTCCAAAGTGATGGTTGGAGGAGGATGGAAGGAGGGGATAGGAGAAGAGGTGGGGGGGTATGATGGATGGAGGAGAGAAGTCTGTGGGGATGGTGGGTAGGGGGTTTTGAAGTCCCAGGCAGTAAAGAAGAAGTAGCTATAGTGAGAGGGGGTGGGAGCTTGGTGGAAGCTGGTCAAACTTGTTAATGGAGGTTTGAAGGTTGTTTGCCTTTTCCACTGCCCACCCCCCTTCTTTCTGTGCTGACTTCATCACCTCCTTGTCCTTGTTTTTGAAGGCTGCCTTCTTCTTATTGAGGACCATCTGGACTCTGTAGTCCATTCCAGTCTGTGGTCTCAAAACAGTCTCTTAGGGTATCTTCTGCTTAGGGATATTTTGGAACAGACTGTCTTTGCATTACACAGGTGTACTGTGGCTGCAGGTAAACCAGATTGTGATCAGACTTCCTTTGTGGGAGGAGGGGGTGGCACTGTATGCATCCCTGACACTAGCATACAGTAAGTCTATTGTCCTGCTGTTTCTAGTCGGACAGTCCACTAAAGGTAGCCAGAGTACGGTCCAGGGTGATGCTGTTAAAATCAATTGAAATGGCGTGATGCGGTGTATCTTCTCCCATGCAGTGGCTGCATCAGCTCTCGGAGGGATGTAAACACAGATGGCGATCACAAGACTGAACTCCCTCTGTACTGTAGACAGTATGGCCGGAGGCTGAAGGTTATCAGTTCTAGATCCTGGAAACATAAGATCCCCTTCACAGAACATGTCCTGGGTTATACCATCTGCTGTTAATATAAATGATGAGTCCCCCTCCATTGATTTTACCGCAAGCTTTAGGTTTTCTGTCGGGGTGAAACCTTGGCAAATCATACTAGTGCCCGGTGTGTAACTGGTTAGCCAGGTCTCCATGAATACAAAAACAAGCTGCTCTCTTGATAAATCCACAGTTATTCGCCAGTGTGTCAATATTCCCCATCAATATGGTGGGGACCGTCGGTTTAAAATGCCTTTGCTTAGACGTTAGCTTAGCATTTTCTTTAACACTGGCCTTGCAGCCACATTGCTTCCTCCTTAGCTCTACTGGAATGTGGTGCCTTACACCAGCTTGCGCCATCTTCTTCACCAGGAGTCCCTCTCTTTAATAAACAAGAGAACAGGCTCCTGGACATTCTGCAGAATGACACATATCCACAGGATGTTTGAAACACACTCGACCTGTGCTAGAGAAGCAGGAATAGTGAAATAGAAAGAAAAAACAAACAAATGCAAATGCAGCGCTGCAGAGTAACTGGACAGGCTGCTGTCTCTCACAGCGCCTAGAGTCTAGGTATATTTGTCCTCAAGATGTTTTTCTTATATTTAATCTTTACATTGCACATTTTACTATATCAATATGAGCTGTCACTCTGGCGACCCCCAAAGGGAGAAGACAAAAACGTATGAGCCGTGCTAGTATTCATACGCAGTTTCACTTGATTTTGCAAGTGAGAACTTTTGAGGAGATTGTCATTCAGTATTGACATTATTGAACCGTCAACAACGCAGCCACCTCTTCACATCTACACACAATGCAGCCCCATTTAACTGCATTCTGTAAAGAAACTATTAAGCCAACACTCAACAACAGTGGGTTTGAATTTTCTTATCAGACTTAACATTAAAATAACATTAACTTAAATGTAAAAAAAAGAAGAAGATACAAATAAAAATGAAGAAACAAATTGTAAACCGTTCCTCGTCAACTCCAATAATTGCAACCAAGTAAACATTGTAGATATTTTTGCTTGGAGATGAATACATAGAAAATATGATCTCATTACGGTTGACGTAGCAGGATTTATTACTTTGTCCTGCAGCTATTTCACACAAGTGACTGATTTCTACTGCACATTGACTTCTGCTGGAGAAGTCTCCTATCATGTCATCAGTTTTTACTCCAAGGAAAATGTTTTCTTTTACAAAAGACCATATGTCAAACATGTTAGCAATTTTTTGTAATTTACCTATAAGAAACCTATAAGAAGAGCTTTCCATTTAATGTATTTTCAGAAATATTATCTACATATGGAAGCAACACAAATTCTTAGATTTGACCCAGCTGAGTCTAGTTGTGTCTTGCACATGCTATAAAACATGTGTACACACACACACACACACGCAAAGGGCTCGCAATCGTGTATGTTACATGTCCTTGGAGCAAATGCTTTCAACTGCAGCAGGTTGACATTGTTCAGCACTAAATGTGAACAAATTAAATGAGGCAATTAAAGAGTGAATAAGCCAGCGTTAATAATTGCCACCCGATATGCCAGCAGCAATCATAATGAAGCTGCCATTCTGCTCGACTGGCTCAGTAGTGCTCCACAAGCAACCACAAGATAGCGCATGTGCATGTGTGGGTATAGAGCATCATGCACCGCTTAGCCCAAACTCTGAATCCATTCTCCAGAAACACTTCACAAACCTTTAGGCGGGAGTTTCAATATGCCCCTGTCAGGATCAGTGTCAAGCCGGGAGAGAGTCACAGAAAGGGAGAAAGACAGACAGACAGTAACACAAAATGCACTGCAACATAACATCTGGATTAGGGGAGAGGATGATTTAATCTGAGTGAGATAAGGTAAAAGACATACACAAATATGCAAGCAGACAAGCATGCACATGTGCACACGTACGCACACACGCGCGCACACACACGGGCAAAAAAAGAACAGAGAAGGCAAGAGGCAGTCTGGCAGAAAATTGAGACGGTCCGCCATTTTCGACTCTCCCTCATCCCTCTGGGTTTATGGCCCATGAAGCCTCTTGTCATTGGGACTCGCCAGAGAGCTGAGTTAACAGGGCCTGTCGTAGCCCACCAGCACAAGAGATATTCCCCTTCATCATTAACCTACCTCAGAGACATGAGAGTACATGTCTAAGGTACAAGCTAATTCAAGAGCAAATTACAGTTCACACACAAAAAAACACACCAAACTAACCTGTAGAGCCTGTTTGATAATATCTGCTCATGTAAATGAAAAAAAAAATAAAAATACTGTCATGCAGGTCATGCAGTAAGCGATGACATGATTTTGTTAAAAAAACAACTGACATGCATGATCATAAGACAAAGGTGTAATTATTTGAGGAAGAAGACAAAATGTTTTTGGGTTTTTTTCAAAGTGGTTTGTATTTGTACCTTTGTCAATAGGTCTTGGCATTTCTATGTGTGCTGGTTTGTTCTTTCTTCTCTGACTTGGGGGCCAAATACAGTATTTTGAATTGATCTGAATTAAAACATTTGTGTTTTTAAAATACATTTTAAATGCCTAAAACAATTCTACTTCTGTAATATAATAACTAGCGCTGTCATAGTTAACGCGTTAATCGCGATGCGGTTAATTAAAAAAATGAACGCGTTAATTTCTTTTGATCGCGGTTAATCACGGCCCAGTTTGTCCTCTACTAGACTGTAGTGTGGGACCTCCAGGCCAGGAGGCGGTAAGGCACCTTCAAGTTGTTTGCCAACCGCAGAGACGAAGAAGAAGAATGAGAGCAATACTGAATGGTTCGTTTCACTTTAAAAAACTTGAAGATGGCTCAGTCGACAAAACAAAAGTAATATGCGCCTTGTGTCTGACAGAATTTCACTATCACCTTAGCACTAGCATTCTGAGCTACCACCTACTAGCGAAACATACTGCCATTGCAGTCCAGGCTAATAGCGTCGCCGACCACTGGATGAAGCTAAGTTAACTACAGTGGTAGCAGCACTGTCCACTGAAAATGTTACCAGACTGGTCTGTCTTAGAAATTAGCTTAATAAATAGGAGAAAAGTTAGCACTAAGAGTTCAGAGTTCTGAATCTGATGTGTCTAATGACTGCAGTTTTTCATTCATTTAACTGTCATTAGGCCCTGTTCTGTTGTCGTTTGTTGTCTACTACCTCTTCAGTTTTAAGACCACATTATTGTGGCATTTTATGTGCTTTTTTTGAAATAGACATGGCAAGTGGGTCTACAATGAACTTTTCTATTTGAAAGAAGAAACCAAAGATAAAAGACATCTTGTCTTTGTGTTTATTTGATTCTAACTATATTTTTAATATAGAGATTAATCGCGAGTTAACTATGGAAAAAAAGCGATTAATCGCGATTAAAAAAATTCATCATTTGACAGCCCTAATAATAACACAAAAAACTTTTCAAGCACTTCTCATGACAATGTGATTAGTTAAAGGCATCCTCTCCTTTATAAAGCAGGCAGAGGACAAGTGTATCTTGTAATCTTTAATTAAATGATTCACAGAGAAATGTGGGGACATTTTTTTGTCCTATAATTACTCTACATAATGTAAAATAAAATGCCCATTAAAACTTTTAGTTTAGGAGGTGATATGTACACAGTCTGTTGGTCCACCTCTCAGGGTTTTTTTTTTTTGGTTATAATTGCTTTTGGAGTAGGGGAGTTGCCCAAGTTCCATGTGTGAGAGGTGTAACAGACATCAGGATTTCCAAAGAAATTCCTCAGTCACATAATACTGTGCGATATACCTCCATCATTCTTACTGCACTGCTGCAGTAAACAACCTGGCCTTGAAACTCCCTGTTTTTAAGCCAGCCATTTTCACACACTCTCAATCTCTTCTCCTGTCACAGGGGACTGAGGCAGTCAGTGCTGACCAACCGCCATGCAGTCCCACTCTGTTTATCTGTTTGTAATCATTGCCTTTCCTCTGCGGGGACAAACGGAATCCAATCAGTCTAGCTAAGGAATGACAGGGTCACAGACCTGACACACTGGCTAGCTATCTATTTGTCAGTGGTGTCAAATGGCGGGGTGGTCCAAAGTATTGCTGGGCCAACACATCAGTCTGGTGTATCACTGATCGGTGAGGGAGTGGCAAGTGAGGGGGAGAGACAAGGGAGTGAACAGAAGTGAGAGGGACAGGACAAATATACAGTGAACCACGGGGCACGGGGTTATCATTGTTACTGAAATTTGCTTGTCTGCCTTTTCAAAAACTAACTAATTAACCTAGTAAAACAAAAAAAAAACATCCATGTAAACACAAAAACATGAGCAAGGGTCAGCTTGTGTGTTAGCGCTGGGGATTCTCTTAATAGTAAAGGGGAATTGATAGATACAGAAGTGTGTAAAAGCCCACTGGGGGCCCATCTCAGTGTGACCTCTGTTAACAACACCCAGGGTATCTGAGTGCAAAATGAGCAGTGTGTGCATGCAGGTGTGCTTGTGTATGTGTACATGTGTGCTTGAATGTGGCGGAAACACAGGTCTCTGTATCTCTCTTATTTGTGCACATTTGTGTGTTTAATTCAAAAAAGCAACCACAGTAAGTAGCAACTTTGATGCAGTACACAGTTTTGTATAATCCGTGATCTCTGTTTTTCATTCATTCATTCATTTTCTACAGCTTGATCCTCCAAATTAGGGTCACTGAGGGCTGGAGCCAATCGCAGCTGAGGACAAAAGGGTGAAACATGACTGTGGGCCTAAGGCTGGACCATGATCCGACCCGGTGACCTTCTTGCTGTAAGGCAACAATGCTAGCCACTGTGAAGAGCCATTATTGTTTGACTTCCCTGTATGTTTGTCCCTATGTGTGCACATGTACTGTATGCAAGCGCATGAGGCTTCATTGCTTTACAATTACAAGACAGAAGCAGTTACAAAGTAGCAGAGGTTGAGGTTGAAAGGTTTATCTGTGTGGTACCAATAATTCCTTAAGAATTGGCAGCATTACAGGCAGTTAGCATCAATAATTAGCTCACTATAGGAAGTCAATACGCTCCCCAGAGATTTAGGAGGCCATAACCCAAATGCCTTGTGACTGCTTGCCCTGCTGAGGGACCTCAAATAGGCAGATAAATCATCCAGTGTAGAATGAGAATGTGATATATCCTGACACACTCTGACTCACACATACTGCGTAATCACACAAAGTCAGAGATGCACACATGTGCTCCACAATCTCAGTTTGTAGTATTAGTGTTGATAAAAGCTGCAAACATACATGACACAGGCTGGTTTTATAAGTCTGCAGGATACTATTGTGTCACACTGATATTCCTCATCATGTACAGTATGTCAACAGCATTATGTCTCTCCCTATGAGGCCTATGTTTAGATGTTGACAATATGCCTAAGTCCCAACGTTACAAATGGAAAATAAATGGAAGAGTAAACAGGAGTAGGAATTACTTTGAAAGCATGACGCAAATGATGCGTCCACATTATTATGGAAATAAATCCTTTGTGACATACAAACACAACAGGAGCCAGCGGATCAGTTAAAATGAGTCATGTGGCTGGTGTTTAATGCAATTCAATAACTGAGATCTGCATTTAGATCTGTACACCTGATACAGATCTGAATGGATAACCAGCAGTATGTCATTCTGTTGGGAGCATTTTCCTGACATACAGTAGTAGTCCTTCCTCTTGGCAACTTAGAGGGAGGGGTCCACAAAAATCTACATAAAGTTATGACAGCCCCTGTGTTCATCCAGCACAGGGGTGCACAGAATGATTTGATAGCAAAAATATGGCGATGCAACTGTTGTTTATGGTCACCTGGTCTCTTTCAGTGAAACACCGGTCACAGATTCATATGTGGTGGAAGTCATTCTCGGGGTTTGTTGTGACTCGCCACCTTAATGTACTTAAGTCATTTATTTCCAATGCATCGCATTGAGAGGTATGTACTGCTATTGCGAAGTAACAGTTTGGAGGCAAATGTTATTGTAAAGTTTAAATGAATGTAAAGGAAAGGAAAGCTATATGCATTGCCCACATGTTTGGTATAACAATTTCCCAGAATATCAAAAGGAAAACTTAATTGCTTAGTGATTTCAGGTGATACAATTAGTGAGTTTTATGGAGGCATGCCTTGCTAGAAATAATGACAACAAAAAAAAAAAAACTTGTCTAGGAAGGTTAAAGTACTTCTTTGTCAGACTGCTGAACCACACGAAAAAATTACACCTACATATGGAATAAATAAATAAATAAGCAAACAAACGCATAAATGAATTCATCCAATGCACTCTGCTGGTTGAGAGAAACATCATTGTCACAAGCAGTGCCTCACTAATGGTTTTTACCCTCTGAAAGCAAATTTCACTGGGCACTGGGTCGTAAACAATTATTCTAGTCTTGTGGCATGCATGGCACAGATTGTTGTGTAGGAATAAGAGGTGGTGTCATGTTACAGTGATAAGGAGACAAGTACAAGATAACCCCGGCTGAAAGAGCAGCGTCAAGCAACGTAAGGTGTTATCACCTCCTTTTCAGGGAGGCTGAGGTGGGTGGAGAAATGGACATCGGAGGAAAAGAGGAGGAGGGGAGGAGAAGGAGCATGGGCAGTGAAGAAGAGACAAGAAAGAATGCAGTACAAAACAGGGTGAAACCATGGGAAAGAGAAAATGAGAAAAGCAGCAGAGAGGACAGGATGAGGAGAGGAGTGGAGAGGAGAGAAAGAGAAGGTGAAAACATATTCGAAAAAAGCTGTAGAATGAATTAAAGAAACAGAAAGGGCAACCTTAAATAAGTCTGTGACAACCAGACAGAACCAAGTACACAAGCTGAAGATAGGATTCATAACACAGCATGATTGTCTACATTACTTTATGATTTCAAAGACAAGACATTTAAAGTCAGGCATTGAATAATAATCATGTTTCTGTCTCATTACTTGGTCAGCCATACAATTACTTATTACTTACTGCCATCTCCTCAGGCCTTAAAATAATATTGTGGGTGTCTAGTGGATGTAATTGAATAAAGGGAAAAAAAAGATCAGTGTGATCTGGTTTCATTTGTCCAGATAAAAAAATAAATGAAAAGAAGACAGAAATTACTTCAGTTAGCCAAGTATTGCTAATGCATTGCTCATGCATTACTGAATAATCAGTGAGCGCTTTCACTGATTCTGTATCAATATGCTTTTTTTTTTTTTGGACACATGGAAACTTGAAATGAAAAAACAGCACAGCAATAGTGAAGAGAGGACCTGAGCCTTGAAATGAGACTGTCTGAGAACTGTGCAAGTTAAAGGTCATCACTGTTGCTGCTTTGATCAAATTAGAGTGATGTTTTGTGTCTAAAAATAAATGCATCCCAGTGGAATGAAACAGACACGCAAACTCTTTGATCAAGGCTTGTGAACATCGATATACCAATAAATCAAGTCAAAGTGTGTTTTTCCCTTCAAAGTCAAAGACGACATTATAATTTGGCTTAAATACAATTCTAAAAATGTCCAGTCAGTAATGACAGAAGACTGAAGCCCAAAACCACACACCATTTCAAAGCCTTTTTTCAAACAGAGATACAGCATGCACACGTATATAGAATCACAATTAGGTCACTCGTGCTGATTCATTCATTATTCAAGGGGAGCCGTAGCTTTGAATTTAGCATTGAGGTTTTCCTCTTCATTAGTGATCTAGGAGCTTTCAGCAGGCCCAAAAATTCCCTTGGATTTTCTTGAAAATGAACTGGCAAAAACATCAAGAGGAAGAAAGACCCTCTTCCAAAGTCCCAGAAACAATGTCTTTGCAAAAAGCTGATGTTGCAAAATGTGACGGCCTCAAAGAGATGGCATGAACAACAATAAGGCCTTCTCAAGAAATAAAAAAAGAAAGACCTGACAACAGGTTCTTTGGAAATCTCTCAGGAGCGGTTTCTTTTTCTCTGTGTGCCCAAGCACACAAAAGATGTGAAAAAGATGCCTTTAAGCAATGAGATTCAAAGTTGCCAAAGTGAGAGATTTGTTGTCTTTATCTTGCTCAAGGGTTTCTGGTGAAGCCAGATTGTTTTTTAATCCCCGAGGCACATGATCTGAAGGCGCTATATTAATACAGGTCCAGATCTGTCAGCCCATCAATCAACAGTGAGTGTTTCTTCGACCACTATCACTTACAAGTTTGACTGTGGCAAATAAAACACGGGGGACCATGTCCATGCAGCGACACCTTTTACAACCTTTCACAATATCTAGAAGACTTTATTTATTATTTAGAGTTAAAGTAACATTTACTTTACTTATGAGCATGTAAAGAATGGAACATGTGGAGTGTAGATATGAGTGTATAATGCAATAAAATGTCATTAATAATATCACACTACTGCGTAATTGGCATTTCTTAAATTCTGAGATTCAGCTACTGGCTCCTGTAGACACATTTGGCCCAAACTCACTTATTTTCTAAGGAAGAAAAGTCACAGTTGTAATAGTATTGACTCTCATGTATACAGAAGGAACTGACTTTCCTTGTATACCTTCAATATGTACACACCATTTCTTTGGGGGCCAAGCCAAGTCTTCATTTGCTCGCTATGTTAGACATGTGTTGGATTTGTTCAGTTTGAGACACACAGAGTGTATTATTACTATAAGTAAACACTATGCTAAAATATTTCAAACTACTGTTGTTCAGTTATGTGTAAATATGACTTAAAGGGTATCGTAACTAACTCTTCTGAGGCTAAAATGCCAAGAGGTGGGCTGAGAGCTGAGGGAGATTGGTGAGTAGTGCACTAGCTGATGTTTGACCAGGGTTAGGGTTAGTGTTTATCACAACTTTCAATACTAAACCAGAGGTGGGAAATTATTTTCCCTAAGGGTCAATATGAGAAAGTGAAGATATTGTTTTGATTGTTAAGGGCCGGCTCAATTAAATTCTGCTCATTATTCATTTTATCTCGTTATAAAAAGCAGTAAATTGTATCCTTTTGGTAAATATAGGGCACGAAACAAACGTACAAAATGAATAGCAGACTTCACTCAAAACTATTACTAACTAACGCTATTGAAAATGTGAAAGTACAATAATATAATATAATATAATATAATATAATATAATATAATATAATATAAAATAATATAATATAATATAATATAATATAATATAATATAATATAATATAAAGGAATTCTACTACACTGTAATGTGGTGTAGTGTAGTCTACTGTAGTGAGTGTATTGTCAGTGACCACAATGACACCCCCCACCCCATCCGTGCAGTGTGCACCTGCACACGCACTCTCATGCATCACACTGGAAGAGTGACGGTGATTCACTGGTTCGATAATAAACAGGGAAGGGGATAATGCTGATACTGTGCCACGACCATCACTCTTCGTGTTACTGTTTGAAAGAGGCTGCACGCGCTCTGTGTGAAGAGAAGGAGCAGACAAATCAGCTGCTCAAGATATGTATTGTATGTCAGCACAATAGTACCAAGTACCTGAGTATATTTTATTTTGGCAGGGTCAACCTACCACACACACACACACACACACATACACAGAGCAGAACAGGTGGAAGTGAATTCCCCAGATGTACATACCAGACAGCCCACAAGCTGGCAACAAGCAGACTGTACTCATCGGGAAACAGAGGGCTAGAGTGAAAGTGAGGTTGATTAGGGATTGTCAGCAGTCCACCTACTGTGGCCCCTTAACCCTGGGTTCCGTTCTCCGTAGCATGTCCGACAAAAGGGTGTTTATGCCAGAAACAATGTCATCACTGCTTGTGTGTCCTTCAAGAACTCACATACATTTCCACAGTGTTGACACATCTCTAGATTGTTGTAACCAAATGCCCAACACACATGCATTGGATGCATCTCAGAGAAGACTGACCAGATGTCAAATGATCATACACATGTGATCCTTCCCTTGGTTTTAAATGATTGATTTCAATTGTGTGGCATTTACTTACTGGTGGTATTTTGTGGCAGTAAAGGATTTGAGAGTCTATACTTCTCAACAAAACAGGTTAACTCAACTTACAACCACGTTGTGAAAAAGCAAACAAGAGAAAGTGTCAGAGACATTAATCAAGGTGCTACTTGTTTTTATTCAATTTCTCCTGAACTGCTTACAATTTGAAAAGACAGATTAGTCAGCCATGACGGGCGTAAGCTGGGAGCCGTGACAGGTATGGTCTGGGGGGGTGGGGGTCTGGACACCGCCAACAAACACCACTGCTACCCCCTCCAGTATAAAGAAAATGGACACTGTCACTTATTAGCTCATCCCCCTCATGAGCATCGATAATCCACAGTCATTATAAAGACTAACTCCAGCAGAAAGGTTACCAATCCATTGCATCGGGGGAAAGATGTGGCATTTAGAAGTGAAACCCTAAAGCTGCATCAATCACGAAACAGCAGCAGTTAAAGCACAACTTCAGGGAGAACAAGCAAAAGGTTAGCGGGAAAAAAATAACCTGTTAAACAACAACAACAAAAGACAGACGCTTGTGGTACCACCACGTATGGCTGTTCATGTTCAGTGACAAAGGTAACTATAGCGTCATTTGCAGATTTGTAAATTTCCATTTGTCTAACTAAGATAGTGATTGCAAGATCTCCTGCATGAACTAGATTTTCTTTATGGTTCAACACACAATTATTATCATCTCCTATGTAAAAGACTCCTGTAAAAGACGCTACATATGCAATGCATTGGTAAAATGGCAATCTAATATGCTTACTGTAGGTACAGGAAGAAAAATCCCCCCCCAAAAAAAAAAATATAAATATTAATAATGATATAAAGGTGACATAAAAGAGAAAAGTGATTTTAAGTCATTATTTACTAATTACTATTTCCTGTACGGATGGCGACAACAGATGAAAGGTGGTAGTATGGTGATCCATAAATGATGAGAGCTGCAATTTGCTTGAATTTAATTCAGTCAGTATTCACCCTGACACAGGAAAATTACTTTTTACCGCACTTAAAATCAGGCGAGAGGATCACGTGTAAAATGGTAGACATTAGCTTGAGCATCACAATAGACGCGACATTCTGATTTGGGCAGCAACACCACAGTTAAAATCCACTCATGAACAAATTTGTTCTTGAATAAAAACCCTTGGAATTGCCGCCTTTGTGGCAGTGAAGCAGTCACATCACCTTGTAGCTTAAACAATTCTAATGTTGCGATGATTTAAAGGTGTAAGTGAGTGCAGGAATTGTTGAACAAACACAATAGCTGTGAATTGATTTATCTATGAGAACATTCTCATTGGGGTGTGAGGGGCCGAAACAAAGCGCTGTGTTAATTCACTTAACCTCGATTGTTCAGTGCTGTCACACACAGACGGTTATTGATTTCTTTGCAGCTGAGATTCAAACTCTCTCACTCACTCACTCACCCACACACACACAAATGAATACATGTACGCACAAACATGCACGCAACTGCACACCAATGAGCCCCAGCAGTGAGTAAATGTGAGAGATTAATGAAGAGAGAGAGTGATGCATCAGATCTGATCAGAAAAGAGCTGTGGACCTGAACAGTCAGTCAATAACCAGAGAGAGTAACACAGAGACACAGATGTATGAAGCACGATCCAATGCACATGGGAATGCACAGTCTTACTCAGAAATGAGCAGAATTACAACAATATCCCATACTTAACCATATCTGTACATATGCAATTAATCCAGCGTTACAATGTCATGAATACTGAGGCATCAAATGTTTACATCGTTCAAAAGTAGGCAGACTGACCACTCAAACATGGGGTTCATACATCACACGTCGCGTTATCCCGTTGACTTTCACTTCTGCTTTAATCATCATTAAAAAGGGATTATGTGTTTCATGACTTTTTCAGGTTAAAGGCCTTTCAACCAAAGTGATGAATCGCTCCTTCTCTAACATCAGATGTATTAATAATGATGGCAAAGTTGAGGAATAACATTAATTAAGCATCAGTGATGCAGTTTCCAAAAAAAGATGCATGACCACACACCCACAATTCACCATGGCTGGAAAATGTATTAGATTTTTCCCTATTCAAAAAATTAAAAAAAAACTGTTGACTCAGTTAACAGTCATGGTGATCACCAGTTTCATATTAGGAAACAAACAGCAACCTCCCTCTACCTTACATGACACTGTTCAAGAACATCTCCTGATACGACTACACTGTTAAAGCCCACATAGACCGGAAGCTCCAATTAATGCTGCGTTTGTGTGTGTGTCTGTGTCATTACCTTGTTTATGAAACCCTAAGGTTTCAGAACAAACAGTTCAGCCACTGCTGAGAAAATAGTGTTGTTTTCCTGGGCTCTGCGAAGCGGATCGGCACTTCCTTAATTTGATGTCGTCATCAGAAATCCGCACCACTCCTCTCACCACCGTAGCGCCTCCTGGTGCAGCACTAGTCCGGGCACATCCGGTTGCGTACATTCAACCGCAGAAGAAGAACTACTCTCGTTGTAGCTGCTGAGATGCAGAGCATCCACCGTGCCAGAGGGGGAGCTGTGTATCTGAGAGCTGGCCTATCTATTACGTCACTTCCAGGTACCTGGCCAACTACAGGACAGTGGGAAAGCTCTCGTTGGCTGGCCAATCACAACACAGTCCACATTCTGGGGGTGTGGTTTTGGTCTAAAACAGCGCGGCTGACGAGAGCCTCAGTGAGGAGATATTTTGATCGGCTCGTTTCCAGCGATTAGGAGGTTTTTAATCATGAAAACAAGTTCATATATGTAAGTAGACCTCCATAACTAACATATAAGTGTGATACAAGCATTCTATGTCACCTTTAAAAAACAACGAGGCATTAGTTGATTTATCTTTCATTCCTTCCTTAAATATATAGTGTGCCCTTAGTTCCCTAAAAGGTGAACAGAACCATTAACCAAAAGAGTGGCTGTTAAAATAAAGCTGTCCCAGCGATGTGAATTCTCCTGAAACACAGGACTCTGGACAGCACATCCATACAGGAGAAATAATTCTTGTGTCCACACAAATCATGACAAATCACTTCGCTCTAGACAATGGAACAGAAGCAATATAGGCGTTGATTACTGTGAAGGTTGAGGAGGAAATACAGGTGGAAAATAAAAGAGAAAGCCACTGTGGGGCATGTGTGTGAAGGGACAGGGGCAGTGTGCTGGTGTTGGGGGAGGAAGCACATGTCGTGTAGGTGTGTGTGTGTGAGTGTGTGTAGCTGCATCAGAGTCTAATGGTTTATCATAGTGGTATATGATTCCTATCATAGCTTTCCTGTATTCCCTCACACACCAACACATGCACACACTCGGCACTACACGTGGAGATTACATCTACCAAAAGCCCAGAAACCATTTCAAACACAAAACCCATGATAGCATTTGTGTCTCCATGCTCGTCTCGGGGGATCTGGGTCACAGGCTGTGTTGACGTTGTGGCCAGAGCCTGGTAGTCTTCAGAGAAAACCAGTCTGTTACCGGGTCCAAAATCCACAGCAAAGCAACAAGCCCCCAAACCCCACTAACCCACCCCTTACAAAGCCATCTGCAGCGTCATCTGCTCCAACATAAAGTGTAATACTGAATGAATGAATGAATCCCTGGCAGTACGAGGAGACTCTATGGTCCAATGTTCCCATAACCTATGAATAATGCAAGAGTGCAGTCGATGGAAAAGGTGAGATAATTAGCTTTGTTGTAATAAAAATTCGTAAGCGTTCCATTCTGCATTTTACATCATCAGATAAGTGTGTTTGCGGCACTGTCTTGTATGAGGTAGTGAAGCAGCACGGAACAGAAGCTCTGCGGTCGCTGCCGCTTGGTTCCAGACTGCGTCAGTGAATGCAATTAGAGATTCAAGTAAATGTGCTAAACGACAGAAAACTTGTGTCATTGAATATTTGTTGGTTTTTTTTGCATAATAACATGTCTGACAATCAGCCTCAGAAACACATTCTCTACCAGCTTGAAATACTGAGGAAGTTTAAATAGGATTTGACTTACTTTTTTTAATTCAAAATGCACTTGTTGACCGATGGTGCTTATGGGCAAATAAAGTTTTAACAACAGTCTTAAACTTGGTGTGAAATGCAATTAAACAAAACATCAACGACTGTAATAGTGAAGGGCAATGACAAGAAATGATGCATGACTTGAGGTGGTTATTATTTTAAACTGAGTAATGTGTGTGTGAGCACACCTAACTTTTTTTCACACAATGATTGCATTCACACTCAATCCAAAACTGCAAGTAGAAGCAAATTTCCCTTCAATCACAAAGGTTGAATCCTTTAAAGACCCAAAATGGTTCCCTTTTTTCCAATCAGCTGCATAAAATCAAATATTACCTTTTCTGTTTAGAGAAGGTGACATTTGGGATAAGCCAACACTGGCGTATGAAACAGCGGCTGTTGAGCGAAATCAAAAATATAAATAACAACTATTTAAGCAACAAAGATTAAGACCAGTGAGGGGTAAATGAGGGGTATTTGAATTTAAAAACATGAACAAATCTTCCAGCTTGTTAAAAATCAACTTGTCTAGAGATTCTGCAATTAAGGGCAGTCATTTCACTCAGTACACCATTTAGCTTATTCTTAACACTGGGGGGATAATATCTGTGTTGTACTTGTGAAGGATTCTGGAATAAAACCAAGATCATTCAGTTGCCTTAGCACACTTAAAGGTATTAACACTTATTTCATTTCATTAGTATGTCATCACAGACCTTGGTGGAACTATGTGATGTTCCCAGCACTATTTTAACCAGATGTGAAGTTTCATACAGGCACTCCCACTGACACCCATGCACTCCAACTCACCATACAACACCTCTCCTGTTCTTGTTCCCCACTTATTTCAGCGAGCACGAGACACCAGAGGATCTCATTCATCAGGTTTTTACTAGCTACATAAACAGATGGGCTTTTGAGCAAACTCCTGTGGTTTCCCTCCAGAGACGTACTGTACTTCACATAGCACATCCAGAGAAGAAAAGCTTTGAATTTGTTGGGCAGAGATTGTATCTGGATTCATATCAGCATTAAAAAGCAATTGTTGTTATTCTCGCTTTCCCTGTAGGATTCACACATACACACGCATATACACGCACACAGCTATCCTTTTACTTGACTTCCATTCATTTATGGTAGCCTAATCAAAGAGTGATCCCTCACCTTAAAGTCCCTGTAAAGTGATCAAAATATCTATTCTGACATGAAAATGTGTTAGTAACCATTTTACTAATGTGTTAGTAACCATTTTACATCATGTCAAATTCTGTACTTAAGTACAGGTACTTTAACGACATATTTCCCATAAACAGAGCTAGTTTAGCAGCAGCCCACACCCTCTCTCTTCCTCGTTATCAGCAGCACCTGCGGCCTCACAGCAGGAGTCTGCTCCTCCTTCTGTACTTCTTCTCTACTTTATTTCCTCATCTTAAGGAATGTTAGGTGAATTTTAAGTGCCAGAGCTTTTCTGTGTGTTTTTACATCAAGGTAAGACACATTTTCAGGACAACGATGGGCAGTTGTGTGGGAGCGAGTGCAGTGACTCAGAGTAAACTGTTGATAAAGTAAAGATAGAATAAGAGGGCTTTTATATTGTTACAGAGTTTGAGGAGGAGTTATCCTACCTATGGCTCCTGTGCATCATGGAGCCTGTGTATTTGCTTTACAAGGTCCTAAACAAGTTAACGCATAACCCTTAACCCAGACATATCTTCAGTCCGGCCCAAAATTTCTATGGCCCGCAGCTTTGGTTTGGTTTTATAATCTATTATTTATGGCCTGGGGCGGACTTGGACAAAAAATCGGCCCTGGCATTTAGGCGTTTTTCTAAATACAATCCCCATCAGCTCAGCTGGTAAAGAGTTGTGCTCCAGATGCTCTTGTTCGAATCCCGGCAGTGACAGACAGATACATTCTTTCACCAACTGCAAAATTGTAATAAAACAGTGCATTTATTGAATTCAACCTAACTGTTGGCGTTATGTACCTGTGCATATTATACACCTGCAAATAGAACTTTATGTTGACTCCAGAATTGTTTTATTGTTGTTTTTTTTCTCTATTTGTTCACTCCTGTATGTCTTAGATTTGGTTACGTTGCAATTTAAAAATGATAATTGAGACAACAAAAATACAAATGTGATAAAACAGTGCATCCGTATGTAACCCCAGGAATCTTCACATTATCAAATCAAGTTTGGACACGCCTGCTTTAACCTAAACCTAATTGTACCAGTGACTACTTCACTGTTAAGGGTGACGTGTAAACACAGAGTCACACAGAAACGTTCAAACTGTGAGTTATCACAGACTCTATTGCTGTATGTGACGTGTAGAAATGGCAACGGGCTGAAGTGTGAAGATAATGCCTGGTGTTTAGAAATTGACAGGAGTCACAATCTGGCGAGAAGCGAACCATTTTCCAGCCACTCCTACGTGAAAATACACTGTACAGTTTACCAAATAAAACATAAAGTGAGAACAAACCACTATCGATTCCCTCTTGGGGTTGGCAGAGCATAATAATCACATAAAATAAATAAAAAATACCATAGAACAGTGCAAGTTAAGACTGTGCGACTCCCAGATGGATATGATGATGGGAGCTTTTACAAAAATGGACGTGCCTGAGAGATGACATCGGCTGTTAGCAGGCAGCACAGCAAAGTTTGCCATTGAAACAGACACTGAGATCCATGTCAGCTCTAACCTTTTCGGCTCGAATGTTTGAACAGAGAAGGCACTCTTCTGTTTCCCAAGGGAGCTGAACACAAAGGCAGATACAGGGACTTGTGCCAGAATCTGTCCGAATTTATACACTTTCTCCACTCTGCTCAGCTGGGATCTGTTAAAGTCATTATAACATCTTCTCAGCTTTTGCAGAGGGCTCCGATTACACTGGGTCGGACCACATTGTATTTATTATGTCTTTATTGTATCATTAACCTAATGGATCCAAGGCCAGATTATAATGATGAGTAGTGTGAATCTAATGGACATGCTGCCTGGACAAGCCAAGACATCACTTGGGCTCATCTTTTCCCCGGCAACATTTCTCCACTGGCATAATTTAAGCCGCTGTGTAGGGTCTTAATCCAAGCACCCAGACTTAATGAGAACTAAAACTGTTTGTGTGTATCTTTGCCTGCTCTTATGTATTACCCTGAGGACATTGTAGATATCATCGTATGATCACTATTTTAATAAACCAAAGCAGACCTTGCATGCATATATGATGCAATTTATTCCATTCTTAACTGGGCCATTACGTTCTTCCCACTCCATTTCACTGGCTCCATGCATGTGATGCACATTTGCCCCGAGGCCTTGCTACAGGAACCCATATCAACCTACAGCTTGCGACAAGAGAAATTAACTGAAACACTGAGAAGACATATGAGACCTATTAATTCACCTTGTTGTACATTTGTTAGTCTTCCTTGCAGCAGTGAAGAATTAAGTTGGCACTTTTAAACACAGACGCTAATGCCATTAAGTTCCACGCAGATACCACCGTTGGTCGATTACACGTACCCAAAAAAAGACCATCATATCACTGCTTCAGTGTGTGATTATAGACAGCAGGCTGGCATTCCAAGGTTGCATCACATTGGAGCTGAATATCATCACAACAGCAGAAATGTTCTTCTCTCAAACTGTAAACACGGACACACAACGAGACTTGATCAGTACGATACATGACACACCACGGGTTATTTAGAATTTCACAAACCTCACTCACCTCTTTGATGTTATTTCATGAGGAAGAAGGCAAAGGCAATACAGTACAGCGTGGGAACAATAACAGGCAACTGGCTAACTAATACACACCTTGCTCTATTCACAATTATGCTCTGCAGTGATATAAAATAAAATTAAAAAGAAATTAATTCGGGAGTCATGGTCATCCTTTGTAATATTCAGCCAGAACTGGATGTAGGATTTATTTGATTTATTAGTTTGATGTGTGACATCTTGTCATAACACTAACTTCTGTTCACAGCTGCAACTTGTTTCTTGGATGACATTTCAAAAAAACTCTTGTGAATCCTATTTTGCAGACAGTTCAGGAGGTGGACTGGCTTTAGAAACCCTCACACAAACAGAAGAGTCTGGGCCGAGCATCCTCTCAATTTTCTGGGGGCAAAATTCATGTAGCCTGAGCCCACCGTAATACAATGTCTGTGTTTGTTCAACCTGTTGTTTGACATATTGATCCAGCTCTGAGGTTACATTTCTACCTTTATACTTTTACGAGGCTAAAGGCAAAAACACAATGCCTCCCTCCCCCTATTCCATGTTCATATACAGAGCAGCAAATGATGGTACATATCCTACATTGACCAGGCTGTATAAAATGGGCTTATGTGGAAAAAAAAAGATCTGCAAGGCTATCCATTCAGGCTAAGCCTTTGCCTATGCTTATTGGCTTTCTCATTCCCCTCTTAAATCTCTACGCACAGCTCAATTTAATTCACAAATAAAAACCTCATTGTGTTTAATTATATATTTCCCACTATTGACTTGAACTTCAATACTGCTGGTTCACAGTTCATTAAAAGTCAGCCAAGTCTGAAACTGGTCAATATTATTAAACTAATGACCTTGGTAAAAAATGGGGTTACTACTTGCAATCTCAGCAACTACTTATACTGTTTTGTTTTTTTCTTTTTTACAAGCAAAGTCCCCAAACCATCTGTTAAGAAGTATCAAAATGAGCAAGTTGAAAGGACATTGCATATTGGCTACAGAAGAAAAGTGGTGGGCTTGCGCATAAAATGTGTGAGAATTGTGATGAAGGAATAAATCAGGACTTAATGTGTTACTGGACCTGGTGAGCAGGCACTTATGTGCATCCCGAGAGCCACTCCTCACACCGAGTCACAACACATAAATAACGTAAAAAGCAGGGAGTGTGGCTGCTATTGTTACTAAACCTACAAGTGTTAACAGCCCACATGGCTAGAAGAGTGAACGAAATAATCCAATTTGTAATGATTGCGGCAATAAGAAATGAATGCCAAAATGTTCTTTCTGCACTGCAATTACATCAGCCGTTGACGGCTAATTGACCTGTTCTTCATGCCTAGAAAGTTGTTTTTAGGCACAAGACACTGGAAATAGATGCAAGATGTGTGAAACAGCATGAGTTCACAAGAACGCACTGTCTTAACAAGTTGACCCACAGCAGACCGACCGCTATTGTCTGCGATACAGACTTGCGTAAGACAAGAAGTGGATGCGGCACAATGAAGCACACTGTCACCGACTATGAGGCCACGTTAACGCACACACAGACACAGCAGTGCCTCTGTGACATGTACAGACAGACACACACACGCACAATAGATTTAGTAAACCCCTTGTTTACAAAGCACAGATGCTACATTGTGGCACGCAAACATTTGATTGCATATAAAAAAAAAAGAAAATGTGGAAAATTAGAACGAGATAATAAGTTGCCTTATTTGTGATTATTCTCTTTATCTTGCAACGGTTGTCATCATCTCACAAAGTGAGCGGTCTGTGGTATTTGTATCAACGCATCGGCGCTGTGGGTTTTCAGACTGCTCTAGAGGCTTCAGCATACTGTGGGCCAAGTGTCCAAGAACACAGGGTGAGCATTGAGGATCTAGGTGCCTTAAAACACTTGTGACTTGTACTCCACCATGAACACAGTCCTGTGAGAACACTGACAACAAGAAGCAGGGGATTGCAATGGTCATATTTTGGCTGGCATACGAGTGTGATGCAAATGGTGCATTTCAGAGCCAGCTAACTATCATTGCTTATCTTTAATACAACAACTTGTGATAGCATTTTTTTTTTTTTCCACAATACTATTTGCTGCTTATGTAGGGTAGTTACTGCAGTGACAAGAGTATCTGGAAAACAACAGCAGGACAATGGGTCCCTTTTTTTCATCGCATTTAATTTCAGGGTCGTTTTTTTGAGAGGCGGTGTGCTCATATGGTCTCAGTCGGCCAGCAGATAATCCTTTCACTCATATCCGCAAGGGCACACATGGCAACACTCACATGTGCCAGGTGACACAGCTAACAGTGCCAAAGGAGACACATTATATCATATCCGATTTCATGTGGAGCGCTTCCTATGGTCCTCTGTAATAGTCAGCCAGTCTGACTATTGTGAGTTAACACAAGATTTGACTGCTAAGCAAGACTTTCCCACTGTTGGTGGAGGTTTTTTCAGTCTCATATAGGATGACATTATTATAAAACATCGCAAACAGTATATCAAGAAATGTATGATTCACCGTGTCAAATTATTCTATATCCCTCAATTGCAACGAAGCATAAAATAATCCGCATAACGACGCTATGAGCATACACACTGACAAAGGTCAAATTACTTTGCTCCTTAAGCATGTGTGCCTGTGCATAAGTGCATAGTGTTTATGTGCTGGGACTTGTGGCTGAAGAAGTGACTGAGCTTATTATCATGCTAGGAGCATCGTCCCCCATCCAACACCCAACCAAGTCTCGACCCAGACAGACTCTACCCTTACAGCACGCACACACACACACACACACACACGGTACAGCCAGGGCACCCGTTACTGTGGTAACAGTTCATCTCTCCTATCGGTCTCAGTCCTGACTGAACTCCACACCAGAGTAAAGTGTATCTACACTGATCTGGCAGTATTGCTGGGGATGATTATGAAATGTGAGATAAAGCAGGCTCCCTCTGTCCGTCAGATAACGTTGTGATGGGTAGAAGCATAGCTTTGCATGGATTTAAAGGGTATTGTGCACCACAGCATTTTCACATCAGGGAATGATCACACAACATCCAAACAAAGAGAGTGGAGAGCTGACTTCTCCAGATGTATTAAAGAATTTAATTCTTAAAGAGCTTAAAGGTGATTTAAAAGGGGAGAAGAAGAAAAAAATCCAAAAAAGCAAGTATCACTGGACATGATTATGCGTTATTTGTATCTCTACAACGTTGGTCTATATGCAAATATTCAATTATCGGTTTTGATTGATAACATTTGCTCCTCTCAGTAAAACTGGCAGGAATCATTTTCAAGATTTTCTTTTGGTTTGATTCACTTTGAGAATCCCCCTAGCTATGTATGAAAATGACATCAATTCAAAGTTCATATACTGTGCCTTGGTTGCACATGAACATTCTTTTACTGTATTGTATTTAAAAAAAAAAAAGTCACCATTTACACACAGAATTCCAGTCCCACTGCCCTGAAAGAATCCTCTGTTCTTAAAGTATTTTACCGAGGTCTACAGTATAAGGCACATCTCATCCCCCTTTTCCATCTTTTTTTGCCACATAGCACTAATGTCTCTACAACTCAAGTGTCCAACTGCCCTCTGTCTGACCCTCCACTGCCACTTTGTATGGCTCATAAACCTCCATGCCTCTCACCCCCTACAAGTACTGCCACCCACCCAGCACCACCATGGGTATAACACCAGCCCTAGCCACTCCAACACAACCGAGTGACCAAACTCAATTACATGTCCCATTTATCTCTGCTGGGGCCGCCTGGCCCTGTGGCTCCAGTGTAAATCTCTGGTCCCAGTCAATAATCTATTCTCCCACTCGTCCAAGGGCCCTCCATTGTCATTAGACATCCGTTTGGCAGAGGGACGATAAATGAGAGGGGTGGGGGGTGGTGGGAAAATAGAACAGAAGGGGGAGAAAGTGAAGTGGTGGGACTGAGAAACCAGAAGCCATCCATCTACCCAACGACTTGTGGTCACAGTTCATTATAGGTCGTAACGCAACCCAGCATCACACACAGCTAGTGTTAAGCCCTTGCAATGCTCTGACGAAGGTCAGGTTGGGGCCCCCTGTCCAGTCTCATGTGTTTACTAGTCCTGTGAATCTAAAGCACGGGGACACACACAGAATAGACTTCTGTTAAAGCCTCATTTCCATCAACTCAGTTTCCAGCCAGTACAGAAAATAACAGCTTGAGACTTAAAGGAGGAAGGGCAAAGCGAGAGAGCCACAGTCATCTCGGCTCTTTAACTACAAAACAGACCTGCAGTGTTGCTGTCTCAAAGTATGAGTGTGTACACTCCAAACAGTGAGTCGATGATAACCAACACAGGTATCAGATGTCAAACTATAGATGTCATATTAGATAGATAATTACAGCTGATATAGTGGTGTTGGCTGCTATTGTGCTCTCCTGCAAACTCCAGGCAAAGCAGTCTAATTAAATGATGAGAGGGCATATTCATCCTGTTGTCTGAGAGTCCACTGGTGATGGATGGGATAATGAGTTTCCTGAAGAGCAGCAGACTGGGATAATGAGTTTTATCCAAGAGAGGCTCACAGGGTGCTCAAGGAGGGCCGCTGCATCCCAAGCTAGGTGACAAACAACTCAAGACACTCAGTCAAGTGTGCCTGCAGTTGAGGAAATGGCATCATAAATGTTAGCCAAAGCAGCCTATTATTTTGTGTGACTGGTTGTTAGTATTGAAAACTGCCAGATATGGTGACATAGCAATCTGTAGCAGTGACCATCATTCTGAATGATAGGGAGGTGTCCTCTAGCATCACTAGCAGACATATAAAATAATGGTTCATTCTGTGTGTGTGTGTGTGTGTGTGTGTGTCCTTGTGAGTCAGTTGGCATCTTCCCTCCCTGTAACAGCACTTTACTATGCAGAATACAGGTGGGCTGATGTTAAAATGAAGATTTCATGGTTGCTGTCAGCTGTCCAACGGGGAAATTGTCCTCAGACAGTATGGCTACACCACTCTCGGTTTTCTTTCTGTCTGTGTGTGTCTATTGTGTTCGTATAGGCTACTGCAGCTGGCAAAAAACTTATAGCATAGCGACTATGTGGACAGCCACCACGCTGCTGCAGGCAGTTCAGTAAGATAGGATGAGGCAAAGCTGCACACATCTTTACAGTGGTCATAAAGGCACAATGAAGACACTTCTTACTGCAGCTTTATGTCAGCTGGCAGCTGCTGCCAGTTCCAACGTGTACAAGTTACGGATGAGTACAATAAACAAGAGAATCAGAAACAGAGCACATATTGGTATGTGTACATTTGTGTGTGCGTGGATTGTATATGTCAAACCAATCTACACTTGGGAGCAGAATAGTGTTATACCAGACCTTTATAGTCATAGCAGAAAAATAAAAAGCACCAGGGATGTACCAGTGGAGGGACAACAGCTAACAAAGGTAGAAGAAGGAAGGAGTGTATTCAAGTCATAACTTCATGCTATGCCACTGACCATACGTCATTACATCAACTGCCAGTTTTAAAAGCATGAGCAAGTCTGATGTTGGACCTGGTCTGATCTGATAACAGAGGTGTGCTTCTCAGACGTCTGGATTCATTTTTGCGGTACTAGGTTTTACACAAAGCACTCAACATCTCAGAAAACAGTCCTTACTAAGAATACCCACAGTTTGAAACTATATATTATCTGGGTAAGAGATGTGCTTTTACCATTAATCATAGGAATTCACAGACGAGACTGTAACATAACTACACTATTTGTCAGAAAAGCAAACCAAAGAAGAGAGTAAGACCAACATTTGACAACTAGAGGTTATAATAACAAACACATTGCGGATTCTGTGAAATGGCCAACTGGCACCGGCTGCACCCATTATAAAAGGGAAACTAAATTTAAAAAGATAGGGCTGGCAGTAACTGTGCTGCAGCAGTAAGATTGGCAGTGTGGACATACGTGGTTCAGTGAGGTAGCCATCACAAACAGGTGAAGTAAGCAGCTGCCCCAGGCATAAGGGCTGCAAGCTGTCCAATGGCAAAAATAAAAAAAAAATAAAATAAAAAAAAATGAATCTATCAACTTAGTCATCTCATCTTGAAAAATACATCACCTGCCATGAAGCTCAGCATTTACAAGACATCAGACAGACAAAATGCTGGAGTAACGTCTATAAGAACAAAATGCCCTCGGGCCTGCACGATGTCTGAGAGCGCAGAGAGGGAGACATTGAGGAGAGCAGATAGAAACTCTATGTGCTGAAAAAGTCGAGCCTTTCGGAGAAGACGGAGGACAGAGGTAGCCTATGAAACAAAATCTCCTGCCCTGAGAAGTGCAGGGTTTGTGATGTGGCTTCCTCCAACCTTAATCATCGCTTTGGCTGTTTGTGCCATCTCTTTGCAAAGAGTGCCTACTGAAATAGCACTCTTATTGCATCATGTACACCAGGCAACAACAATACTGTAATGCCAGCAACATATTGAATCTATGTCGTTATGGTTACATAACACGTGTTTTAACTTTGGATACTGTAGGTTCTGGCAAAAATTGGTTAAAAAACAATGTAAATAGTTATACTTATTGTAATTATAAGAATGAGCGATAATAAAAATAATAATAATAATAATGGTTTAGATTGTACAGTCATTGATAAAATAAACTGGTTATGTCACACATGGAAAACAAAGAGCAGTTTCTTCTCTCAGTCCTGTCTTTTGTAAATCGATCCATCCACTCCAGTCAGCTGACCACGCGTGAAGTTTGTTTTACTCTGTCACACAATTGTTGGTGCCATGGTCACTGATCCTCTACTTACACATGTGCGAGCACCTTATTATTGACTGTGAAAAGGCTTTGTTTTCTCATCCCTAAATCTCAAACCACCCTGTAATCTACACTGTGAGGCTCAAGCAGCAAACTGACAATCGTATGCTGGTTCACAACTGGACGTTTTACTTTGCTATAGTCATGTGGCCCATTGTTAAAATAAAACTAAAACAAAAAAGAGTGCAAATCTCCGCCAAGGCCACATCTATACGACATCAGATTACCTCCAAAATTGAATAGTTTCAATAATCCACACCTGCACAAAATGTAAACAAAATGTCTTCCTAATTTTTTGCAAAAAACAGACAGACAGACAATTGTCAGCAAACACATTGTAATAACAATAACCCCTTAAAGAAAGTGGGTTCAGATAAGAAAGAAAAAATGTCCGTAGCGTCATACAAACATGATCCCTGGCTACCCTGGCTATAAATTATCTTTGGCATGAAACATTGACCTGCTGGTGCTGATCCCTGGAGAGGTGAGCGTGAGGGGCTGCAGAGCTGACAGGGACAGGGAATTAAACAGTGAGAGCCAGGAACAGGAATCTCCGCTGTGGCGTCCCACAGGCGCAGGTAGATTTTCATGTCACACGATAATCCGTGACTTACTACAGAGAAAAGAAAATATCTTGCCGCACATGCGATAACAGCGCAGCTTTGTTCCTTGAAGTATCACATGTCACAGGAAAGTTCACTTGGGTCACACAAACGGGCTACATTTACTGGAGCAAATTGAAAAGATGAGGAACACGCAGGATATATACAGTAGTACACTTGCAGACGTATAAAGTTCACACCTCTCTGTTTCATTATTCTAACACCATCATGGTATTGTAAATGTAGACTATGTTAAAATGTGTTCTCCAGTAACGGCTTCCTCAGCAATATTACATGTAAGAGATATCTGGATATAACACTAAACATATGGGAGTTTTAACACAATTTATTTTGTTAGCTAAGTATATAAAATGTGTAATTAACTTGAAACAACAGTATCTTATAATGAGGCTTTGGGCCAAAGATTTTTTTTTTTCTTTTTAAATCCCCATTCCATTCCATTTTAATTAACACTACAAGGATCCAGTGTCCTTTAATGACACTGCTTGGAGGAGACATGCACAGTCATAAACAATCAATAACTGTTAAAGAATAGTGGGAAGATTTGTCATCAAACTGAACATGGGAATACTATCCAGTGGAGTTGCATAAATGTTAATTCTTTCATAATCTCAATTATGAACTGTTCAAGTAGTGAAGAAGTTACTGCAGAGAGATTATGAGATCATGTTTATGGGGACAGAAAAGAAGGTTGTGGAAATTTTAAGTCCACATCCAAATGAACTTTGGTTTAGAATCAGTTTCAACTTTTTCTCATGTTGTGCCACTACGATTGACATGTTGTCCCGTTCTGCTTTCAGTGATATCCAGACATTTGTAAAGGTCCAGGAGAACAACTGCAGGAATTAATGGAGCTTTGCTTGCAGCAACAAAGGGAAACAAAAAATCAATTTACAGAAAAAGAGGAAAAGAAAAGAAAAGAAAGGAACAAAAAGTAATGTTGTAAATGTGTCACACTAAAGTCAATAATTAGAATATGTTCAGCAGAGGATGTAATGTTTATCTTTTTTTAAATTGAGAAACACAAGACAAAAAACAACATTCATTCATCCTTTCCGGTAATTGTTTTCCACAGTGTTTTTAATTTCACAATTCAGTGTTTTTAATACTGGTTATTGATATCTTAAGAGCACTGACCTGGATTTGTTTTTGAATGCAGAACGTGATGATTGTATCATGATAAAAAATAAATAAATAAAGGCCAAGTGCCTTCATATTGTCATGACGATGTTAACTCATGACTTTGACCCAGTTTGAGGCTTTAGAGTGACAGTCACAAGGCTGTGTTTCCTAATATCTGTCCATGTGCTGACAGAATCAGGCTGCCCGTTCCCTCTTACCACAGAGTGGACCCTCGGTCCTGATGAGCATGAATATTCATAGCACAAACAGGACATGGTAATCACATTACTAAGATCCATGCAGATGGATATAATCACATCTCAATTTTTGTATGTGTGGTTTAGAGCTTGTCAGTGTCAGGCTTAATAGCAGATAAACATCCATAGCCTTTTAAGTTTTGGTCATTTAATTTAATAGAGAAATACAATTAAAACACAGAACATGGTTCTAACTAATAAAAAAATATATATATGTCTTACTTACTTATGCAGTATTTGTTTCCTTCTGTGTAATTTACACGTATCTGAAATATTTGAGAGATACTTTGATCATCCATATGTCATCCCTTAGAAGGGCTTTAGTTATTAATCGGCCATAGGAGAAGGAGTAGGCGATATTTTATTATGTCCATTCGCTGCTTGAATACACATATCCTCTTTGGTGTGACATGTAAAACTGGCATGTAACTGACATGTAAAATTTTGTGTGACAATAAGCAAAAAAAAGGAAGCAAAAGAAGTGGAGAGCAACAAAACATGGAACCCGGGCAAATGTGTACATAGTGTGAGGAAATAGGAGCTTTTAGGATGACCATAGTTTTTGTATCGGTTAAACCATTAAGATAAATTAACCCTCAACTATATATATATATATATATATAACTATATATATACGTATATATGTACACATATGTATATATGTATCTATATATACATATATATACATATATATGTATCTGTATATATATATATATATATATATATATAGATAGATAGATAGATAGATATGTATATATATATATATATATATATATATATATATATATATATATATATATATATATATATATATATAAAAATCAAAAAATACAAAAGCAGAAGACTCTTGTGTATCACCGCTATGCTGCTACTACAGTGCTAGGTCTGTACAGTTGGAAGCCTTTTTTGCCCACAACATGTCATCCAAGCTTCCCTCTGATCTTGGTGGCGTGAATGCTGCATATTCTTGAATATATTTATCATCACCCTTCAATGTACTTCTGTCCATCTGTCTATGTGTTGCCCTCCCTCTCTTGAGGAGATGGTAATGGAATCCAAGCAGAAGTCTGATTAAAAGAACATGTCCTCCTTGGAGACCACCCGACAGTTTCCCTTTTTTCTTCTCTTCCTTTCCTCAGAGCATCAGAAACCTTGGATATGGGAACAGAAGGGTCTGATAGCAGGCTCACACAGAGCAGGCTAATTAAATTAAACCTCCTTTATTAAAAGAGGAAGTGAACTTAACGCTTTTATCCCAACTCTGCCATCAAAGGAGGAGGGAAAATAAGGAAGCAAAGAGGAAAACACACAACCTAAAGATATGAATGTCTTCCTGTTACATTACATTCACACTACCCCTGAGCTACAGTCAACCTCGTGCTCGAAATAAAGTAGTAAATATTATTTTATTTTTATTTTTTTTACAAGAGTGGATGAGTTCATTAAAATGGCATAAACTTATCTCATCGTGCAGAACAGGCTTCTTGTCTTAACAGACAACTCCTGACACATGTGCATCACACAATCCTTTCCCTCGTGTGTATTTTTGTTCTTGACTGATATTCAGTGTACTGAACGCTCTTCTCCTACCTGTGTCACTGCAGCACACTGAAGTCTTGTTGGGTAAATAATGGCGTAATGAGTCCCGCCAACAGTTATTATATTAGAGGAAAAGGATTTCAGGTAGACGAGTTTAGTTTAGTGAATTCTTTTTTGCAGTTCAACAAAAAACGACTGCAGGATAAATATGTGGAGAGGTAACCCCCAACTATAGAAAATAGATTTTTATATGATTTAATATTTATAGCCAAGGAGAAAAAAAACGATTACCCAGTCATGGCCTGAAAGCTTCTGGTTGGAAGATTTCAGTATATTAAAGAGGGTACTGCCCCTTTTTAACCTGTGGCTATGGAAAACTAGATGCATGCCCTTCAACGCTCAGCAATTTTTTCAGTGTAGCAAAAGGCTTCTGGACTTAAGTGTGAGTCCATAATTTTCCAAATCTCAGAAGGAGGAACTGAAAGGTATTGGAGCGGGGCAAAGGGCAGAAGGAGAAGGTCCAAGGGATTATCATAAATTTACATGATCAGCCACAATCCTTCATATGCAGAGTTTGGGAATCTGAGAGGAGAAGAAAACAAGTCTAATACAGAGGCATGTCTTCTACGGACGGTTAAGTGCCACCAGATAATCAGTCTCCGGTATTTGATGTCCATGTAACGAAAGAGTTAAAATCCATTTCCTTTCATTCACATGAGACAAATCCCACTGAAAAACACAATATTTTATGGTGTGTCGGGTCAACTGGAGCTGTATGACATTGGCCATAAGGAAAAGAAGGAAGTGCCGTTCTGCTCCAGTTCAACAGGCCAAAGACAGAACAAGAGAGAGGCAGGGAAAAAGGGAAAGTGGGGAAAAAGAGCCTCTTCTCTCATCCTCATTATGTAAACGAGGTGCATGACTGTTCAGTGGGTCCCTCGAGAGTTAATTACTAGTGGCTTCTCAGCCTAATTGGCTGAAACTACAGAATTTGCCATTTCTTATTTCCATGCTCACTCTCCCCTACCCACTCTCTCTCTCTCTTGTTCTGTCTCTCTCTTTTTTCCTCGCTCTCTCAAGAACATTTTTCCTCTCCCACTTTTCAACCTGTTTTCTTGTTTCCTCTGCCTCCTCAGCATCAGCCTTCCAGCTTAGCATCATGCCAGTCGCAAAAATCTGGCACTGATGTTTAATTTGAGCATCTGGTCCAGCTGGCAGTGGATAAGCAGATTTTTACATTGCTAATTCCAACTATTTGGCCAGACTGATCACTACTGGATGAAGAGGAGAAACGTGTGCCCATCACTCAGAAACAAAAAAAAAAGAGCAAAGGAGAGCTGGCATCTCGTCTATTTCTAAATGGAAGCAAATTAAATTCAAAAAGACATGTTGGGAGTCAGAAATAAAGTGGGTAGCGCTACAAGGAAATCAAAAAAAATAATAAACTAGGGCAGGGAAGGAGGCTTTGACTGTCATAGGACATGTGCAATGTTCCCAAATGCTATTTTGGACAGGTTATACACATGGATCCTCTTTCAACAGTTAATACATTCATCAGGATACTGCTGCTTATATTCAAGATGTGACTCTCAACCTCTGTGTGGTTTGCCAAAATGAGAAGGAAGTCACCAGTAACTGCTTGTATGTGCTGTGGCTGTACATTACAGTCAAAGAGAAGAAAGAAAACACGTTGGCCTGCTTATAAAGCCTCATTCATCATATTTAGGATGTGCGCTAAATAACCTGATAACGCACATATCATAAATAACGTACAACACATTCACACGCTGACTTGTTATGCGTCTATATCTGTATATACCTTCACACATTCTATTTTGGGTACACGGGACAATGTAAGTACAAGGACGGTGCACACAAACAGTCAGACAAATGTGTGTACACTTTTCTTAGTGGTTGCCAAAAAAAAAAAAAAAGGCCGGACTCCATATTGACACAGATGCTGTTGTATTTACTATATCACATGTAGGGCACAAACAAGGTGAGACGGTTATTTTTAGTCGCTAGAGTAAACTGATGAGTGAACAAAACTCTACAACTCGACAAAATGATCAGGAGAATATACTATAAAACTGTTGGTGTCAACACTCGTCCACCTACACAGACCTGACAGGAGGTGTGACCAGAAAGCATCTCTAAGGATGAGCAATATCTGTTTATTAAGGATTTATCTGCTTGATGGTTTAACACTAAAATTGTAAAGGATAAAAAATAAAAAAGTCTTACACAGGAAAGGACAGACATTAAATTCATGGAAATGACAAAAAGGGGAAACAATTTTCAACAAAAGCCAAAAGCTAAAACCTGCATGTTCAGCCACAAAGATCTCCTGAGCAGAAATAGCTTAAAAGCAGAAGTAGAGTTCCTTTATAGTTAATGCATTTTAGGATTGCACTTTAGTAATGCTTTTCCTTTGGGGAAAACCACTCACTCACTGACAGGTACTGACTTTCTTCTACACACGTTTATTTACCCTGCGTTTGTGCCTCACGTTTGATCTCATAAAATGAAATGTGAAATTATTTGATACACAACTTTTCTTCGCAGCGTCCTCCACATCTCAAGTTGTCGTCTGCATGGACCGCAATGCTATTTAGTCCATGTTTGTGTCTAAACCACAATGTCTTTTACATTCCTTCTTTTCCTTTCCATATTTTGAATTTTTATATGTATGTATATATATATATATATATAAAATATTCGTATATTTTTTTAGAATAAATTAGCTATGAAAATACTCTAAAGAGCCTGATAGCAACGTTCAGTAAAAATTAATGAAATTAGAAGGGAGTCAATTAAATGTTCCCCCATTTGCCGAAGAACACAGAGCCATCCAAATAGAAACACAGAGGGACTTAACGGCACTTTTTTATTGTGAATGCACTGGTCGGGGCCCGACAGTGGCGGGGACAAAATGTGATTAGCTGTGCTTGTAGTTCAAAGACCCATCACAAATTTTGGTTGCTCTGTATGGGAATATCTGTACTTCCACAGCTGTGTTTTTAGAGATAAGTGCCGCATACGACGTGTTTTGCAATACTTTTCATTCATTGTAATGAGCAGGTATTAAAAGAGAAAAATGACAAAGCATGAAAACAGAGGGACACGGAGGGAAAAGAACGACAGTAACATAATAATGATAATGGCAGAAGAAAAAAACGGGGAGGAAATAAAGACATTAAGCCCATTAAAGAGAAACATCATTCGGAAATGTCTTTCTGCTCTGAAAGTGTCAGACTCTCAATTTATGGAACAATTCATTTTACCGTCCTTATTTCAACTGTAGCATATTCACAACAAACAGAGTGCATTAAGCCTGTTGACAACATTCACTTTGGTTCTTGATGACGACACTGTGGACTCATGCTTTCCATAGAAGTGAAGGAACATGTGAGGAGTTCTACGACAAAAACCCAGCATTTTTAGGGACGTTATTTATCTCAGTTCATGTACCGACAGTATCCTGAGACATTTTCACAACCACTGATCTGACCAGTAAGGACCAGATTGCTTTGATCGTTTGAAAACTGACATCATTTCTTTTATACCTGGGTCGAGGCCGGTGTGGTGAGCTCAGCTCTAAGGTTTCCTGTGCTCCTGTCAGGTGAATGAATGAATGTCCTACATTTAATTGACTCTCCAAACTTTTTTCCCCAGACTGCAGTTTAGTTTTGTTCTTCAGAGCATTTATTTGACAGTCACAGTAGAGGAAGATGAATGAGATGGCTGACTAAAAGTCTCGCCAGCCCTCAGTAACCATCCGCTCCTGCCATCCTTCCCTCTCTCCTTCCTATGATTTCTACTACCTCCTTCCATCCTTGCTGCTCCTCACTCACTGTGAACAGCATCGGCAGAGCGGAGGATGTTGGCAGTGGCAGCAGCAGTGGTATTTAGGAAACAGCTGCTTACCTCCTACTTTCCTCACCCTGCACTTATTACAGTGATTATCAGCACTGTCAGTCAGAGCACCCTCTGCATCCCGTAATCCCGCTGTCCCACCCTTCTGTGGCCTAGAGGACTGTGCCGATAAATGGATTCAGCATTCCCACGAGATGGATGGAAATGAAGGAGATGGTGGCTGGAAGAGGGAGCAGAGGAAAAAACAGAGAAGGGGAAAAAAAGCAGCAAGGGAGCAGGCGAGCGGCCGCTCTCTCGATGAGCTATCGTCTGCTGGTGTTCGTCTACATATGATATGGATGAAATCTCCTGAGAATGGAAGTGGAACTATCGAGTGTAACCAGCTATAATAAAGGGAATGAAGCCATCAACTATAGTCAGACACTGTGAACTAAAGTTTTACGGGGCACGTTTTTATAAACATCCGTGGTCAATTTTTTTTTTTTCATTCCACTGCTCTTTAACCCTTAGTGCTCACACGGCAGGTGCACCTAAAATTGCCATGGGAATAACACACAACTCTTGATATGGACATCGGGGGGTTGAAGTGTATTAACTTAGATGAACACATTAACACAGCTTCTTTGTCTTGAACGTGTTAAAGATGTACATTTCATTGTATTGAAAAGCAAACAGAAGATCTCTCAGGAGAGGGTTATTTTGGGGTTTAGATGCATCACAACAGAGGTCTATAGGTCAGGCCTGGACACTGCCTCGTTTGGGCTCTGGTCAGTCCAGAGAATGTATGTGTATATGTATATATATGTATATATATGTATATATATGTATATATATATATATATATATATATATATATATAAATATATATATATATATATATATATATATATATATATATATATATAAGGTCAACAGTTGTGCAGAAGTGAAATTCTTTTTTGACTGCGCAGCGAGAACACTGAGTGCTCGCACTAACTAGATAAATACCAATAGGCATAATGTTTGCAAGCAAGAAACAATTCAAGAGGGTTTTTTTTCTTATTTTATTTTATTTTTTTAAATAATCTATGTGGGAAAGACAGGGAAGTTTTTATTCCCTCTCTAAATTACAGACTAAGCATACAAATAGGCCCAATTTGTAGCATGTACTGTGGATAAAATCCTTGCATACGCTACCTCTTAGATTTAAAACCACACAAAAGGACGGGGAAAGTGCTGTCCTTAAAAAGCATGCGCTTCGATACATCATTAACCCATGTCACTGTGGCAGCTGAAATAAGGGCCATGCCAAAACCTTTGATCTGTCGCTCTGCTATTGCCAATAATATGGACGGCCTAACACAGTGAGTTTGTTAGATGACGCTAATGAGAAAGACTAAGGTAGTCCTAACAAAATATGTCCAACTCTAATCTACACTGAACTCAAACAGTGTAGAATGAATGGAAAACAATCTGTGTGTGCCTTTGAGGGTGAAGTTGAAGAGGACTTATGGGTTTGTGCTTTTCTACAAGCTGGGCTACCACGCTCCTACTACACTGCAGCAGATCAAAGTTAATTCCCCTTTTAATTAAGCTGAGATTGGATGAGAGCAGGCAGGGACTGGCTTTTGTTTTCCTTTGTGCCTGCAAACATTAAGAGCTGTATATCTGTGTGTGCGTGAGCGTGAGCGCGTGGTGTGTGTGTGTGTGTGTGTGTGTGTTCATACTCGTTTTCTTTAGGTCTTCAGAACCTTTTCTGGCAAAAACACTGACATAGACAGGACCAGTAGTCCTCATGGATACCAAAGCTTGGTTCTAATGAGTCATTTCTGAGGAACTGTTTAATATTACAATTGTTATTAAATGATGTTAAGGTTAGGGTAAGGCAGTGAGCGGTTATGGGTACGGTTAGGGACAAGGTTTTGTTTAGGCTACAAGAGTAGCTGTCCAAACCCGCGATAGTGCGCATGTGTGTCGTTACTAGTTGCTCTCTCCCTCTTTCTCTCTTGACACAATCTGCCTGCATGTGGCCCAGCATAAGCACAGCAGTGCTCTGTAATGAGACTCCTTCTGCCGCTGTGTTTTTCATGGACATGTCCATGTGTTGTGATGCTAATGAGCCCTCACTACCACAAACACCCCCCTTTAATTGTCCACTTTGATCTACCACTAATCCAGCTAATTAGGAGCCCAACTTTAGAAGTTAAACGCTTAGCTTTCACCTCAGAGTGTGCCCCTGCATGTGTGCCCCATACACAAGGGAAGGTGCACAAAAACATACATATTCCAACAGAAATAAAATACACCATTTACATTCTGTAACTGACAGAGGTTGGGTGAAGTGAATTTAGTTGCATTCACTGAATTAGCCACATTATCAGCAAACACACAGTCCAGTAAATGAATGTCCAAACAGACGGTGGATCATGTTTCAAACAGATGTAAAAACGGCACAGATTACCGCCTCGCTTTGCGTCATTCATTCTGCATAAATGCATGTGTACATGCACAGACAGATTAACATAATGTATGAACAACTTCAGCACAAAGACTTGTGCAAACACTCGCTGACAAAATCAGAGGGACACATCTGGCGACGCATCTTTGCTCTCCAATGTGTTTGCGCCGCTGCCTTGTGTGTCGCACACAATCTGCAAATCAGCGTCGACGCCACAAGAAATTGGATAAAGTGTGTTGATTCACGAAGCAGCAGAATCAGCCATTTTTCAGCCCTCATTCTACTTCAGTACCAGGAGTGGATTTGTATATCCTTAAAGAATTAAGACACCTTGTTCATACCTGCCGTTATACATGTGACTCATCACACGAGGCATTGGGATTCCTCTCCTCGTATGTCTCAAGGTACACTTCACTAAACTGTGCGTACAAAAGCACATCAGTTGCCTATGCAAGGCCCAAATGTTTGTCCAGTCATGACAGATGGGCCCAGTGTAATTGAGAGAGGCAGAGAAAGAGTGGTAAGAATAGGTTGACCACATGTATGCTCTATGCTCCACGAGGATCCTCTGTTCCACACCCTGTCAGCCTCTGAGTGACAAAGTCAAAGTAAATGTAATTCACCTCGACACGAATATGAAAATAATATTATCAGAATCCATTTGTCCATCAAAATCAGCCACCAGTGCCTAGTATTCTATTAGATCAAGAGAGCTGGCACTGCTCTAAACATGGCAATGAACACAATCGCTGTTATGATCATAAAAATAAGTGTTGGAAAATGGTGTCAAAACGTCCACATGCGTCTGACCATTCTGTAAAACTGGCAAAACCAGCTACAGCAGCAACGCAGACAGACAGACAGACAGACAGACAGACACGCACAAAGTAAGTAGATTTCTAAACATGTGTGTGAATCCTTCCTCTGTGGCCTGTGCCAGTTCTGGTCAGCAGTGTTGCCCCTACTCCCTATGTATGAGAGAAAAGACAAAACTGAGTACAGTTAGTAGGCATGGCAACGGAGCAATCTGCCTCAGAAACAACCATCACGTTGGTATCGTGCAATTTGGTCAGAAACCGTCTCGCGCTTTTCTTTAGCTCTTATTTTAATGTATGCCGTACTAAAAATGTGGTGGTTTTTACTTTAACAAAAAAGCCACAAACAGAAAAGTCATTTAGATAAATGCTTGACTGAGGAAACTACAGTGGTATTTAAACAACATTTAGCACTGGTCAAATGAAGAGGTTCTGACTTAATTAAAAAGAAAGTGAATCTTGAAGAAAACAACTGGCTCTTAACTGCATTCAGAGTCACAAAGGGACTTGGCTTTATCGGCTTCTGTGAGTAATCAATATTAATTGCTGGCCAAAATAAAGATGGAAAAACACAAGAGAGGCCTTCAGGCCTCTCATCACCAACCATAAACAACACATGGTCACTTCTCATTATTATCAAACTAAGTTGATTAGCTATAGGCACCAGTTGTTGTCATTCCACTGAGAGAATTTTGGCTGCACTTCATCAGCACATCCATTGCTAGTATCACAAGAGGGAACGACGAACAGGAATCACAGGAATCAATCTGTTGGTAAATAAATGAAAGGAAACAAGTTGTGTTTTCTTTGTAGTAGTTTATATTGTATATCAATCACACCAAACTGATTTAATTTATTTGCTAAGCTCCTTGACTACACACACAAACACATAAATGGGGAGTAATGCGGTAGCGGTAATGATGGAGGGGGGAAGAGAGCAGAGAAGTCTACAACCCGACACAGCACAGCCAGGGGATCCCATGCCAAACGGAGCATGGCCTTTTAGCTGAACCTTCTGTCAGATATGCCAGTTTGACGGACGATTCTGGCCCAAGTGACATTTCTCCAGGGTGAGAAAGAGGGGACAAAAGTGAGAGACATTGCAGGATGCTAAAGAAGAGGAGGATAAAAAGCACAGAATAGCATCCATAAGCATAAAGGGTAAGGTGTTATTTTGGAGTCAATCTTGTGTTATTCCGCAAGGTGTGAAGTGCAGCGCAAATGTCTTTGATTGCAGTAGATTTAGTCAACTTTAGTCAAATTTGTATTTAAAATCCAATATTAGCGGCATTGGTGCTTTGTTTCAGTTTGAACTACATTTTAAATTTAGCGCAAAATTAGCACAACAGCTGAGCTGATAGAACAGCGTTAGTGTGTTAGCTTTACCAAACATTTGCATGGATTTCCGGATGAATTTCCTCCAATTGTTTTCCAACTGCTTTCCTTTGAGTTTGGCTCTGCATGGTTTGCAGAGGGTTTTGTCTTCCGTAACACTGTATGTGAAATTCGACCATGTCGTGTCTTCTCTTTCTTCCTAGCGCAGTCATTTCTGCCGCTTCCCTGTTGTGTTGGTGAATGTCTCTGTGAGATGAATAAAGTATCTATCTATTTATCTATCTATCCTTCTATCTATCTATCCATCTATCCATCTATCTATCTATCCTCCTCCGTGTTGACATCCGGGTAGATCAACCTAACCTCCATACTCTTCTTATTAATCTAGTTTTTATTCATTGATAGAAGTGTCAGTAGATATTTGTCAAATCAACTATTTACTTAACTTGTCCCTTGAACACTGGTGTGATCACGTGTAAGAGAAACACAATACATATGTTACATTTACAACGCTGATTGTGTGTGTACACACTCCCCCACTATTACTAGATTTTTCATCCACTGCCAATAAAGTGTGCGTCTGTAGTGTTCTGGTAATGTAGCGGAATGTACCACATGTCACCTGCAAGGGTGTCAAACAAACAAGAGATCAGAGGTGTACGGACAGGGAGGGAGAGCTCGTTTATTGGCTTGGAGCTCATTAGCGTCACACCCATTGCTGATGTGCCAACTCTGGTGCCCCTCTCCATCATTCAGCCCCCTGAGACAGTCTGTCTGTCAGCGCAGAGAGGCAGCCAACATGCCCCACAGAACAAACACACCCACTGCCAATGTCTGCTCAGTCTTTATTTATCCATTTGCTGCCTGTCTGTGTCTCAAGTATGAAAAGGACAGGTAAACAACTGTACGAGACCTTGCGAGTTGTACTGTGCCAAATAAAACACAATTCTGGACAGCACCGTTCTATTCTATTGTCTAACCAACCTGTTCAATTCTGAAAAAAACTCAATACTGTTTTTAAAATGCTGCCGTCTGAATAAATGTTTACTTCTCCATGCAGCCTGAGTTTGTAAATTCATGTTGATTCATATATATATACACATATATTAATATATGTATATATAAAAACCTTTACTGCTTTGTGATTACTTGTATTGACTGGGGTTTCAGTCATGACCATGTTGTTCAATTTCAGATTTGAAGCAGTAATGGTGCTTTTCCACTATTACTACTATACAATAGCACAACTCGCCTCGGCGCGGCTCGTTTCTACTCCGTTATTTTGCTTTTCCATTAGGGAAAGTGCCTGGTATTTTTTTACTACCTGCTCTGGTGAGGTTCCAAGTGAGCTGAGCCGATACTAAAACGCGAAGTCGACGGACTGCTGACCAATGATTGGCAGAGAGTGTCCTCACTGGAAGAGGAATACAGGAATCAAACTGAACAATGCCAAACAGACTTAAATAATATGTCCAACATTTAGCAGATCAAGGAGTTATGAAGAAAAATACATACCATTATTGTAAACACATACCATTTAAATACATTTGTAGTTGAAAATGAATTAATAAAGTACAACTACAACTGATTCAAAGTATGGTTGTCATCATGAGGTTCAGGTTTTTGTCCTTTATGTTCTTAACGATGACCCAGCAGCAGGAAATCATTCACGATTAATTTAGCTTTTTATTGTGGACGGCAAACTAGGGCTTCTCACTTCAGCGCTCTTCTCATCCCCTTTTTATTCATCACATCCTAAATAAAAGTGCTTGTCAGCTGGACCCTGACATAACGGCATCCCTCTCCTACTCCCTTTAATACTTGTGTTGTCCTCTCTGTAATAGGCTGTGTGTTATGTAAAGCTCATTGTCAATAATGGCCAATCTCAGGGTAAATGTGTTTCCTGCTTTTTCCTGCCTTACCTCTCTTGCTCCAATATTTGACCTCTGAACTTTTCCCCAATGCCTGCCTGTCTGCCTCCCTCCCTCCCTTCCACTGATGGCATGTTTGAATTGGCATGAACAAGTGTTTTGTCTGGGCGCTCGTTTCAATTACAGTAAGTTAGTTAGGGAAATGCTGGGGGCAGATGGTGGATGTGAAGAGGATGGGAAGTGATGATAACGCTGTGTGGACCTCCCTCTTCTGGCAACCAACCTGCAGCCTGGAGCCATATTACAGTATATAACGTGTGTGGCTAAAAGGTGTATGCATAATACTTATGTGCACTTAACTCCAGACAATGAACTCCCCCCCACACACACACACACAAAGTATGTACATTTTGTTAATGACTCCTGCTGACTTTTAATATAAAAGGAACAAAAAGGGACATGTCGGTAAACTCGTCTCACCTGCTTGACCCACAAATCACTGCCTAATATAGACTGACAGAGAAGAAGCACACAGCGGTGCCGTGTCACACAATCAACATGTATCACTCAATTAACACATATTAAGACTCAGTCAGCCCTATTACACGTAGTATCATGAGACTTCCTCATTTATCATTTACCAGTCCAGTACCGGCAGTTCATGAGATTTGGTGAGGTTTTCAACACACCAGAGGCTTCAGAGGTTGCCGTGCTGGATCTCTGTGCCACACTGGATCCAGTGACGGCGCACAGAAAACAGGCTTCTACTGTAGATGTGGTGATTACTGTGCGTACAAATCCAATCTGACAAACAACCCTCTAACAATGTCTATCCCCTCGAGCCATTCACTAACGTTGCAGGCGACAGTACCTTCATGAGCTCACTCCTTTCCCCCCCCAAACCACAGCGCACGGAAGAGTGGAACTTAAGTGTGTGCAGTTGTGGAGCGGCACCATTGGTCCTCTGCGTTTACAGCATCTGCCACATTCTGTCACTCTTTTTTTGGCATTAGTCACGACGACACTATAAAACCTTTTTTCCGCGCCTCGATGTCTGACTGTGTGAACGTCCGCGTCTTCTCTCGTCTCTCTGCGCTTGCCATGACTTTGCGGTCACTCCTGATCAGTGAACACTAATCTGGGGTGTTTTTCTGACTATTTATGATCAAGTACGGGGTTTTAGTTGAAGACTGCAATAGCGGCTCTGAATTGCAAGTTGATTGTGATGAATAAAGGGAATCAGAAATCAGAATATTTATGTGCGTCAGAACTGTCTGTATTTTGTACGCCCGCACGCTCTCTTTCATCCACATTTGTCATGTTTGCATCAGTGATGGATATAATTTGGTTTCACCAGATATTGCACCCGTTTCCATCCTCCATCCTGTCAAAGATTCCAGGTGGTAGGGGTTTGGACTTTAGTTGTAGCAGGTGATTTGGTGTCAGGGGCTCCAAGTCATTTTGTCCAATTTAATTATTGATATGGCTCCAACACACACACACACACACAGTACAGCACAGCAGCAGACTTCCAGTTTTGATAGAAAACAGCACAATTGCACAATGATTTCCACAGCAGAAGGTGATGGCAGAGAAATAAAGGAACAAAAGGCACTGCCAAGGAAGAGTGAGATCTGTGCATGTGTGAGTTACAACCTCCTGATTTTTTGTTTGTTTGTTTGTTTTGTAAGACAGACAAATGGCTACATAGAACTGACCCATCCGTATTATAGAGTTGCTGAATAAGGGGAGAGACGTGTTGCATCAACCCAAGCTTGAGAATAGACATTGACCATGGAGGAGTTTAGAGAATTCAAATCACTTCCACAAGTGTGAGGTCTGCTCACAGTCTGCTGAAACAGGTCAGGCAAGAAAAAGACAAATAGTCAACTATTCAGGTGATGTTCACAGTGGGAAGCAAATGAACATTCATTGTGGGTGATCCTGATGTGGACAGCTCTAAATTAAAGTGTGAATGCATCCAAGACATACTGTAATCAACATCTGAGTTAGTGTCACTTAGACCATATTTGGAGGAGGACAAGGACAAGATATGACATCTACTCGGCTGACTCCCCTCCTCCCCGTTTTTTTGCCCTTTTCTTTTAGATTCTCATTCATCCAGGTTATAGCTCAAGTAGCTTCTTCAGTTCTGAACTGAGGTTCAATGTCTTCAAGAAATCTAAAAGTCCAGCTGCTAGTGATTCAGTGGCATAATACCAGCCGTGGTCAAAACCTACAGATTTTTCATCTTGACAATAACACATTTACCATGAGGCTAAAAACAATGTGATGTGAACATAAATTATGTATTTGTGCACAGAGTGGGAAAGTAAGACCTGAATAAGTGGTCACTCGAGACATGATGTGGAAAGTTAGACAAATTCTAATGCCAGGGGGTGAATTTGTGTATCTTGCACTGTAAATGTAATCATAATTCATGTCAAATCTTAACGCCACTTATGAACAGCGCCTCAGTTTTACCTGAGCGGTTATTTAAATCGTGCAATTAAAAAGTTTAACTCCTGTGTCACACACACACACACACTTGTGCACATCCTGCTTTTAACTTTGTGTCTCTATTATCAGACTTGTCATTCGGTAGGAGTGTGTGAGTTTGTGTGTGTGTGTGTGTGTGTGTGTGTGAGGCAGAAAGTCAGGCTAGCCCCTGAGGGCCCTCTACATTTGAGTCTCCATTAGGCTGATGAGCTTTGGCAGCTGAAGTTGCTGGAGTTAGTGTGGAGCTTCAACCCTCCTCATGGCTAGGCCTAATTAAACCTGGACCTCAGCCCTAATTTAAAGCTAATTAGCTGTAAGGGTTAGCTACCACAGGCTGATGTGTGTGTGTGTGTGTGTGTGTGTGTGCTAAATGTTGGTTATTCAGTCACAGATCAGGTGAATGAAATGCACACAACGTATGCAACTGAGAGAATTGTATTACCCGGGTGCACAGACGTTTGCTCACAGAGAAGTCCTCATGGATGCTCAATCAAATTAAGTACACTTTAAAGCTCACTGAACGACAACGCTAAACAAACTAAGCGTGTGAAAATCATACAAATCGAGAAGCAATCAATCAATCACAAACGTCTGAATACAAATGGGTTAGTCAACAAGTGACGGCGAGGAGAGGCAAGCTCGAGCTTGTGTTTTTTGTGAGACACAAAAGAGTCAAACTGGTGCTCTGCGATAAACTGTCGGACTGCTGGGACCAGCCTCGTGTTTGCCCATTAAGCTATACTGACAGTTTGACATTTCTCAGGGTAGAGGGCTCTGATTCGGGAATGTTTTATTCATCCTATTGACTTCACATTGCAGCCAAGTCAAGACAGAGAGCAAAAGCCTCGAGTGTGGTAGTCAGTGGCGAGCAGGAGAGCGGAAGGTACCTGTTGTTGTTGTGTTTCTGTTGAGATCGCACCGACACAACTCTGGAGACAGTTTGGTGACACAATTAGACCTCAAGGAAGTGAGAGGACATTCACACTACTTACATTTTAGAAAGGGACACGCGAGGCTTAAACCTTCAGCTTTGTGTTTTGCCATCCAAGGTTGGGCGAAATTCAAAAGGACCTGTGAACAACTGTGGGTAAAAGGATAGTCATGCTTTAACAGGAACTTGCTTGATCATTCCTTTATCACGGAAAATTATTTTTTAAGTTCTTCAAGCATTTTAATGTAGGAGGTAAAAAAACACACACACACAGTTATAAATAAAAGGTATTAAAGTCAACAATAGCACATATCAGGTTTTGGTTCAACACCAATAAGAAATGATGATCTTTGAGTGTGTGTGTGTGTGTGTGTGTTTTCACTCTTAATTAACATGTCAGAGAGTGTAAACATTTGGAACCGTATTCAAATTGACTTTGCCCCGGTCTGACTCGACATGGCCCCGTGCACGTTCAGACCATGCTCAAGAGACAAGTGCTTCCCTCATTTCCAGGCAAGTCACGTGGAGCTGGGAGCCAGGAGCCACAGCGGGAGCCTCCTCCAGGACAAAGCACTTGGAGCAGGGGCACACAGAAGGCCTTGTTCATCCTTTGCCTGGCTCAAAGTCAAGTGAGTGTTTGCTTACTGGGAGGACCAGGACCCCCTGGAGGGGGATGCAGCACGCAGTCAGTTCTCTGCTGAACTTGGAGACACATATTCACTGGACTCACTGAAAAGTACATTTATGATCAAACCTCTGTCTGTATCAAACATTGATCAACTTCATGGAAACTAAGAAAACTTCTAAACCTGTCATCGGTGGAAAATGCACCTGTATGTTTATGTGCTCTAAAAGAAACATGTCTGGCCGTAGTGGAATAGCGACGGGGTGATGCAAAGGAAAACTACAAACAGGTGCATCATTTCAGGAAGAGGTTACTCATCCCAGCAAACCTAGCAAGGTATGATGGTGAACAGTATTGATTACGCACAGCTTTCTGTCTTTGCCTCTTACTTTCCCTGTCTGCCTCTCCCCAGCATCTGGCTAAATCTCACCAGTGTCCTTGCTATGGCCCTCGGGTGAAGTGGGCCATGTCAAATCTGAATCCATCAATCACTCAGTGCCAGTCATGTTGAGAGAGAATGGAGGGGATGGAAAGGCAGAGGGGAAGAGACGAACATGGAAAAAGATATGTGGGACAGCTAGGGTGACGTACCGCCACCAGTCCTTCCTATCTCGCCTTATTTACTTTCTCTTGCACAATTTAGAGTCAGACGTCAGACCAAAATAGGAACTCTTCACTTGTTATAATAAAGAGGTTCACGGAGGCAGGAGAGGAGAGGAGAGGAGAGGGAAAAGTCAGTGGCAGCAGAAAAGATGGGGAATAAAAAGAAGAGCATGAAACAATACATGTGTGATCACAGAAGCCAAAAAGAAGAATCAATGGGTGAGCCTGTCAGCAGATCTGTGTGCGTCCATGTATGTGTGTGTGTGTGTGTGTGTGTGTGAGAGAGAGAGAGAGAGAGAGAGAGAGAGAGAGTGTAGAATGAAGTATCCCTGTCAGAGTCCCAGCTCCCCCTCTGGGCTGCTGCTGATTAATTGTCCGTCCAGCTCCTGTGATAGCAACCACTTTAACCAAGACTCCCAAGACACTCACCCATGTCCTCTCCCTGCCGAAAGACACCTCTCCCCTGTGCGCCAGGCTGCCAGGCTGCCCCTCTCTGGCTAAAATTAGGAGAATTCTTCTCTTTTTTTTTTTTACTCCCCCCCCCTCCCCATCCTCCATCCTTTTATTTCTTACTCTGGCTGCTGCGAATAATCTTATATCAGCACTCTATTCACCTTGCCATCGGGGATGATGTCTCTCTATGGGAGGGAGGTTTTGTAACAGAGGCAGGGGGACTGAAAACAATAAGATATGCAGTGTACCCCCCCCATGTGTTTACACATGCACGAGTGACATGCTGAGAAAAACACTCCTGTCTCAGGTGAACAGTCCAGCACAGCAGGGTGAGAATGCAGGATTGGCTTTGGACCCTGGTTGCACTTAGTCAGCTTCTTTCACCTTTTGATATACACCTTTTTTGCCCACCCATTCCATCAAAAACCCTCCGTCCCTTGTCACTAGTGCCTGCAAAAAGGGGGAAAAAAATGATTTCCCATTCTGATCAGCAGCTTTGGAAATAAGACAGGAGAAAGAGGAATGTCCAGGGCATTTTTTTTTTTTTTAGTACAGTTCAATCTTAACTTTTATGCATAAATTTAAAAAACTGCTTTTCTACACTGAACAGTAACTGCCACACTCAGCACTGCCCCCTGCTTCCCCTCCTTCCCTCCTTGCCACGCTGCAGAACCGTAGCATCCATCCGGATGGCTATATAGCCAGCCCCCAAAAGCAGCCAAGGTCAATTGCCTTTCCTGCTCTTCTCATCTCGTGCTTTATGTACCTTCACATTCGGGGAACGAGAGCTGCGCTATTTCTGCTCTGCTGCAAGGTGACTGCTGCCTCACACCAGCGACAGCCACACTAATGCAGGATAAGAAGAGGGGCTTTTTCCCCTTTGAGCTATACTCTTATTTTGAAAGCAAATTATTCCAAAGAAATGCAGGAAAATTAAATGTAGTTGACTGAAATTTGCAATGTCATCTGTCATAACTACCATCCTGTTTAAAAGACCAAGAATTTTATTGAACAACCACAGAAAAATTATGAAATCTGTAGCAGAGTTGAATATACCTTTGGCTCATGATGAACGAGCATAAATGACCATAATGTGGGCTTTGAAGGAGCTGTTGATCAATACTAATGACTCAATTACTCCACCAGGCTCTGAGATTCCTGTATTTCAGTGCCTCTCTCTCTCTCTCTCTCTCTCTCTCTCCCCATCTCCATCTACCTCCCTCTTTCTCTCTCTCCCTCTAAACAAATATCATTCTTCCAATACAACACCACGACCAAAAGCGGATCTTTCAGCGTAAACACCACGACCGCTGTCATCATTTTGGAAAGGACAGGATGTCAAACTATTTAAACCAAAACAAGATGACTACCATCATCATCCATAAACACATAAAAGATCTCATTAGAATTGTGAGAATAATTGCCTTGTTTGTTCTTGGTGTTTGTCTGGAATCGATGTCAGTCTGATCTAATGAAAAGTAGGAAATCAAAAGTGATCGGTCGTTTTTTCTCTCTCTCTCTCTCTCTCTCGCTCTCTCTCTTTTTTCCCATTGTTTCAGCACTGAGCTGCATTGATAAATGGACGTCTGGTTCTTTCATCAATGCAGCCACTGTTTATCTACGCCCCTTGATGAATAACAACTATTTGACGAATATTCAGACCAAGACTTACTCGTGCACCTCAGCCATAGTTTATACTGTGCTTGTTGTACAATATATTCCACATTTCTCTCTCATGGTGTTCAGTAGTTAGATCATAGTGATTTGATATTAATATTGATGGTATTGCAGTAAGATTTTTTATGGTATAACTTTCATTTTTTCCACAGAAGTGATAGCGAGCTCGCCGCAGCCATTTTTCAACCGCGCATAGATAAACTGTTTCAGTAAAGCCAGAATATCTCCCTCTCACTCTCTCTCTCTCTCTCTCCCTCTCTTACTCCCAGATGTCTCCTTACAGCTGCCATGACTGACTGCAAACTCATTTATTACAGGTCACAAACGCCAAGTGCTTCATTTAAAAGGACGCCATCCTCCCCACCCCACCCTCTCCTCTAACACAAGTGAAAAATCGACCTGCAAGAATAGCATACAGGGCATGCTGCTCCATTACCACTAAACAGAGGCCAACTGCACCCGAAAGACAGGAATGCGGTGTGAACAGTGAGGGCAAACACAGAAAAGAGAGAGGGGGATGTTTGGTGGCATCTTTCATTCATACGGCGCAACCGTTCCAACTGTGGCGAGAGCCATAGCACAGTCAGAGCAGGGCTCCAGTGAGGCCTCTTTTCATTCTCGACAGAACTCTTGACCGACCGATCAAGTCCTTTCTGTTCTTTCACTTGCGCTAACCTTTAAACCACGTATCACACCCTGAGGCCGTTTCATATTTATCCAGGCATACTAATCACCAAATCTAGAATTTTCACGAAGCCCGTGTTCTGCCGGCCATATCCGATACCACTCAAAGCCCGTCTGTAATTACATTGTAAATGCAGATTAGCTATGAATATTTTAGAAGGGGATTACTAAAAGAGGAAAGAGAAAGAGCGGGAGGGAGTCGGGAGAAATCAGCCCTTCAACACACACACACCCACATGCAGAACTGCATGAAAAGCTCATTTGAAGGTAGAGCTAGTCTTTCATGCGCAAGTTGTCAGGCTATTATCATCCTTTCATATATTCCCCACCATTATTAACTGCGAACGGGGAATAGAAAAATATCACAAAAAAAAAGTGGGAATAAAACACATCACTCCAATATGTCAGGCTGTCACTTCAGGGAGGGAAAAAAAAAGGCAGGGCAAACCAACTCTTATCATTGGACTGTTATTCTTGAACTAGGCAGTAATGAGTGTGTCTTAACAAAGAATAGCCATAATTTCCATTGTCATTCGAATGCTCCCACATTATGTGGAGGCTTACAAAGCCACAGATGAAGGCAGAGGGTGGGCGGAGGAAGAGGAACAAGCAGACACTGAAGCAGAAAGAGTCTCCGGAGCATGGTTAGTCTGTCAGTCACCCCCCCCCCACACACCACCACGCTGCTGAGAAACACACTCACCACACGCACAGATATATACACACACACACTGTGTACGCACGTGTTTGCCAGACTGTTTGTCACCACATTTTAAAACCCTAAAATGTGGTTGTCAGAAGGGTTTGAGCCTGACAGCTTCCTGCAGCCCTGCAAGAGGATGCGGAGGACAGACGGGCTTATTGTAAAAAGAGCAGCGGCAGCAACAAAGGGGATCAGAACTCTTACAAAGTGACAGACAGACATACATGATGCCTTCAGCTTCCACGTTGTTTTCGCGAGCAAAGAAGTGAGGCTTACAAGAGTCTGGCTAGATCTCATACATTTGCTTTTCACTCAGAGTGATGGCCCAGGGTGAAGGCAGTAGGAGAGCGTGGGCACGTGTGTGTGTGTGTGTAAATGTGTGGGAGTGAGTCTTGGAGTGTGTGCGCGAGGCTCGCTTGCACCACGCTGCAGTGGCGGGTATCAGTATGTGAATCCCACTGGAAAAACAAAGTGAAACTTTTGCCAGAATATTACACAGGCGTCACAGCGAAATTGAGTCGAGTGGAAAAAAAAAAGTAAATATAAAAATGTTAATGCAACTGTTTTCTATTTTCTGTGACATGCTATTATGATTTTTGTTGACACTCCATGATTTAAAAACATATCTAGAAACTATACTGTGGGGGGAGCAAGGAGGTAGGAGTCAGCTATTTTCTTTTTCAAATTACATTAATAGCAGGGAAGTGGACTTTCCTTTTTTTTGTACAGCTAACTATTTCACTGTTAGTGGACTTAAAGCATTTAATAGGCACTGTGGAAGTAGGGATTTCTTTGACAGTTTCGTGCACTGTGCATTTCACTTCATCTTGAGTGTTTATTTGTGTCAATTCTATTACAGCGCACAGATTGCTATTAAAATTCTATGTTTTTATTCTTGTTTGTGCTGCAAGTTCCTCTTTGTGGCCCGAAACATACATTTGCCAACCAAATTAAACTGCGGTGGACTCATTTCTGTTGAAATCTTAGTCTCCGATCTGTCTAAACTTGTCAAGGATATCAAGAAGGACCTCGCTTCTTGTTAATGAAGGACTTTGGTTGCTGCGCATTCAGCACTCAGGGCCTGTGTGGCACAGAGGCTACCAGTATTTCTATTTCCATGTCTCTCTCTCTCTCCCTCTCGCTCCCTCCTCTTTCATTCCCATTCACAAAGCTCGCTCAACTCACCAAAAGCAAAAAGAGAAAACATGAGAGCATAGAAGAACAGCAACAAGTCTTCCACTTTGAAGAAACCTAATCAACACCAAAGTAATCCAATTGCTTGTAAGCCTCGCTTCAAACACGTTTGCATTTTTAATACATGTGTAATAAACAGCTGGCCACATTAGGCACGAGCAGACACTGGTGACACTGCAATCCAATTATGACATCCTTCACAAAAAGGACACAGAGTCGCTGAGCTGACGATGATGCATGGTAAAACGCGCGCGCATGTATGGTGCGTTTATAAGCGCAGGTGATAAATGGGGTTGCGGCACTTGTAAAGGTCACGTAGGATGTGATCCAATCACTTGTGCAGGATGCAGACAGTCCCACTAGTTACGAGCCCATCAACATGTCAAAAGTGGAACAACAGTGTCCGCAGTTGTGTCCTCAGAACATAACGGTGGTTTTAATGTCGTCCCGTCACCCGCGACAAAGAAATCTGTAGTAATCGAATGCATTTTTAAAAAATACGATGGTGGTTTAAGAGGTCCCTGTGGTAGTAATTAAATAATATTAAAGTAATATCACAGCAGATTAAAAACAAAAAAACACCATTAGGGACAAGAAGGTCATAGACTACTGCACATACACCTTCAGTCCCTGCTGGAATATTAGAGTGATTTTTCAACAGGGAATCGTGGGTAGCATTATGGGTGCTAGCACATGCATTATTGATGCCAACAGTCCAAAAGCAGTTTGTTGAGGAGAGGGGAGATTTATAACAAAGTTAATGGTTTTCACTTGTCTGCAATAAAACCAGAGAGTGGATTACACAAACAGAAAGTATGTTATTTTTTTATCTGACTGCAGGCTGAAATCCAGAGAAAACAATTGAAATGGTTAGAATTTCTTTTTCTGCAGTTAATGTCTCTCGGCTTTTTCTTCTTTTTTTTGTTCCTCTCTTTATGGATGTCGGTATAGAATGGAACCATTATTATATGTGTTTATCACTGTCAAAGGGAGGGGAAGATCAATAATCTAAAGTTAAAAATTATTTCATATCATTTCAGCGGCGTATAATAATAGTAAAAGGTAATTTGGTGTTCACTTTTTTTTTCCGTTGCCATACGGGTGTATGGCCTTTCACAGATAGAGACAGAGAAAAAGAAAACAAAGAGATTCCTTTTTCTGACAAATGGAAGTGGATCACCTCCTAATCAAAGACTGCCATTCTTCCAATAAAACGCCTGGTGACAGTGGAGGGCAAAAGCTCCTTTAACTGGCGACAGAAGGCAGAGATAGGACTGTAAGAGGGCTTTGTGGTGAAGCGGAGCACTGTGGGCCGCCAAATGAGACACCATTCTTTCCCATTGCTACAGAAATGAAGAAAAAAGAAGTACAACGATGAATAGTGTACGTGAAATGTCAGTCGTGAGAGTGCAAAAGAGAGAGAGAGGACAAGGAAAGAAATAATAAATCCCACTGGTTCCTTTTTGGAGCCAAGTCTCTCCGTGTGCCTCATTTGACCCCTTGTAAATATTTTGATGTACTGTGAACTCACATATCAGACACACACTGGAAGTGCACTGTCACTTTCAATCCCGTGAGCAGTGGGAGTCGCACAGAGGAAATAAAGGATGAGCTGCAGTAGCAAGTAAAACCACCAACCTTCCTTCAATTATCGTTTTAATTTCTACACGGTTCAACCCCTGGGGGTCAGACTTCCATGAGGACAGAATGAATCGCTTAAAGCTGTAAAACAGGGTCGATTAAGGACCATAAGCTACATTGCGGTGTTAATCCTATACTAATTGAAAAAGCACACACACATCTGCAGTCAGAGGAAGTGATATGAAATTACCCCTGTGTACAAAACAAATGAATATTCATAAATAATCGCTGGAGTTTCGGAATGTGGCCATATGGTTCAGAACTGGCAGCTGTATGCGTTTATCACTTCTGTCCTCCAGATCCAGCATAAAGCTGCAGTCACACCAGGAGCAGAGAGCAGAGTGTGTGGGGGACACTGTGGCACACTCAGCGTGTGAGAATGTTGCACACAACATGCTTGAAGGTACAGGTTCTCACTCACACACACACACACACACACACACACACATCATCATCATCAGTCTGCCTTTCTCTGCCGGTGACAGAGCTTAATCCACACACACAGATTCACACGCTGATATTCATAAGCTGCTCGACTTTGTTTTTACTTTAACTTCCAAAGACATTTTATTAGACGTGGAGCTTTACTTTGTGAAAGAGAATTATCTCTGTCATTCACGCTGCTTTCCCTCATTTCTTAGACACATCAGACAGATTATTGAAACACACACACACACACACAGTGGCTTTTCTATTAGATTAGTTCTGTCACATTAAAGTGTTATTTCAATTGAAGGAAATGCAGCTTGCTTTAGCTCCAAATATGTTAAAAAAAAAAACTTAATCTAAAACTAAAAGTTAAGCCAACACATGCTCAACTGTGTGCCATATTTTTTCTCAATCGTCTAAATTACCCTGCCATCCAAAACCTAATGTGCTCTCATGTACCATACATGAGGGTCGTGCTGAGATGAACCAATGTGATTCCAACTGTCCATTAAAAGGTGAAACAACCGGTGGGAATAATTCATTTGACTGTGTCCTGTTATCGTTGACATAGGGCACTGACATGAGCTTTAAACGACTGAAGGACATCACTCTCTGTCTCTCATCACATCTTTGAAATGGTCGATCTGTGTTAACCTGCAGTGCAAACATGTCTTTGGCACAAGTGTTTTTTGTTTGCTTGTTTCCCTCCCTCAAACGAAACGGAAGGGAGATTGTTTGGAGGAGAAACTCGCAGTTTCTTTCATCAGAGACACCAACAAAGCACAGATGGATGCTGGGAGACAACAAAAATCATCATCATTTTCAACACTGGTCGTTTATATGTTGGTTCGTCATCTTCGGTTAAATGTTCCCAAATCATAAACATTAATATTTACTTAAATTGGAGTCAAACTGGTTCACGGTGCCATCGTTCAAAACACTCTCTCTCTCTCACACACACACACACACACACACGATCACCTGCTGAGCGCAGCTGTAAGTTCCTGCATGTGCGTAAAAGGAGCGCCGCTGCGCTCTGCAAACGGTACTGCCTCTGCCAACGAGGTGTGCGCACCACCAGCGCTGCTTGTCAAACTGTGGCCCACATGGAGGGCCTCGCTTTAAAATGAGGAATAATGTAATTTCACGGTAATCCGCTTTGCCTTTATCCCGAACACTGTGTGCATATGGATTAAAGTTCACCTGTAATCAGCCGTGTGCACAGGTGCCGCTGCGCTCAGACACAACAACGACACACGGTTTCCAAACGGGTGATTTCAACCTTAAAGTTGTCCGTGGAAATTTGCGTCACAGAAAAGACAACGCGTCCAAACTGTAGTGCAGTTAAATAAGATCAGCGATTTCAGTCTATTTTATCCGGGGTAACATTAATCTGCAGGAGGAGGGAAAACTGTGAGAAGGGAACTTTTGACAAGAGAAGAAATCAAAAAAAATAAATAAAATGAGGCTGTTACTGTGTGTTTACCCACATCGAGTCTTAAGGACACGTGTGTTGGACATGAAATGATTTCTCTCCAAAAATCAACAGTGCCGCTCTGTGCACGAAGAAGACAGAGCAGCTCGTTCGCTTGGATCCATTCAGTACAAACACAGTATGCACAGCGTCAACCAGCAGTCAGTCCTGACTGTGTCACCTGTCTCCCTCCATAACGCCATCCTTCCCTGTCTGTGCACTTGTTCAAGGCGTTTCGGCAACACTACGATTCACTGTGGACAGTGACAATCACGGAAAATCAATCAAAATGTGCTCAATGGATGGAGGTGCCACTGCGCTCAGTGCGCACTGAGCAGCTCCACAGAGGGGAAACAAGCGGACGGCGTTCACTCACCTGACTGAGAGGAGCTCGCCCCAAACAAGACGCAAGTCAGGAGAAAGCCGAAGCAACACAGGACAGTCGTTGGTTTCATGGTTGTGCTTGGCATTTTATCTCCTTTAAATTCACATGTCCAGCGGCGTATCCTTCCTTGAAACAGTCACCGCGTGTGGCGCCTCCTCACTCTGTGAGTTTGAGGACTTCAGTGGCTAAGTTTGCAGTTTGTTCGACTCTTCTCCACCTCGCCACTCGGCGCTTGCGGGCTCAGTGTGTGAGTGACGTGGACGCAGAAACAGTCGAGGCACTGGTTTCCAAATGCGCGCACTGTAAACGTTGTCTAAACACTGTAAAGCACTACTCATTCTATTACTCCCGGAGTTGGATACAATGTGCAGCTGAAGAGTCGTGTTCCTCAGACACACCTCCGGTCCCTCTCAACTCCTCCTACAGGCACTGTGATTGGCACAGGTGCCCGACGATCACTCCAAATCCCGCCAGCAACTGCTCCATGCGCGCCACCGTTGGCTCAACGGAAGACGCCAAAAAAACGGAGTCTGTGTGACGGCTCCGTTGCACCTGCCATGCTGAACACGGCGAAGAAGAAGAAGAAGAAGAAAACAGTGCGAGGAAAAGATAAAGGTGTAATTGGTGAAAGTGAATGTGGCCTCATTCATCTCGTTTGAAGATTGTGCCCAGATTTTGTAAGTGCGCACTAAACCAAACCTAACTTAGATTAACAGAGATTAAATCACAATTAGACATTACATTGTCTCTCAATATTAAAGTTACACCTTCTTTTATTGTTTGTTTATTTATTTATTTATAACATCTGGATTAAAAAACAAACAAAAAACAACAATTATAACCCAGTTTGTTATGCTGCACGTTAAGTTTCCCATTCCCTCTCACTCTACAGAGCACACACTGTTGTTGCAGGCAATATCTCTCCATATCCAGGGTAATTATTTCCCCGGGGTTGGCCTGGTGTAAATGACATAAATAGAAGTCAAATAAAAGGTTTACTGATGCTATTGTGCACACTGAGCTATTTGTAATAGTTGGAAACAGTCACCTTGCAGTAGCACACACACACACACAAAGAACTATGTTAACGGCAGCATAGGAAACAATGTGACAAAAGGTTATTTCTTTATGAAGCAGCTGCTCCCTACGTGGGTAAACGTGGGAGAAGAAGGTTGAAGACCTCCTGGAGTTACAATATGTTCACACATCTGGACAGAAATCACACACACACATTGTTGAGTTGGTCATAGACTAAAGGAATGAAGCGCAATACACATTCAGAGAACAACTGTATTTACCCGTGTATAAGAAAGATAAATAACCTTCTTGACCCCTATAAATGCACCAGACACTATACATTCAATCACGACCAGGTCTTTTAAGGGACGATATTTATGCTTTTCACAAAGCAGGTGTTTATAATGACTGCGAGAGGACATTACATCACGGCGTACACCAAAGCAATCATGTACTCCAGGCCACAGACATCCTTCTTCTTTAAGCTGGTCACTCATCCCCAAAGATCATTCAAGGCTTTTGTATTCTTCTAATAAGGAGGCGTTCCACTCTCTCTCCCACACACACACAGACACACACACACTCATCAGCCTGTTTTCTGTGATCCTGGAAGAGTGAGCTGCACTTCCCTGTGCCACGCATACCTAACACTTCCAGACACTTTTCACTTTGAAGAAAGTCAGACGAGTTTTCTTTTTTTTTTCTTTTTTTAGCTTGGTGGCAGAATGAATAGTGCACTGAACTGTGAGGGACACTTTTTGAACCTCCGCTGCAGTATTGACCCTTCACCAGTGGGGGGCAGTCCATTCCTCACCTCATAGGTCACAACACCAGCACACTGGCACAGTGGGAAAGGGAAAGTGGGGGGGGGGAATCCAAGCTGCCACCAGCTAGTTTCCTGACTCTCTGTGTGACATTGGCTTCTAGTCACACAGCAGCACGATTAAATATTTCTCAGCATAAATGAGCTTTTAATATCACTGACACCGAGAATTTATTAAGAAATATTGAAAAATGAGATCTGGCAGCGTGCTACGAGGAGAAGCCTCACTCTAAATATGGCTCAAATGGCTGCTGTTTGTCATTTTTAATACCAAAAATGAAATTGAGCAACATTGTGCGTTTTCATTACACATTATGCTTTAAGAGGCAACCTTCTGACAGCAACGTCCTAACGCTGTCAATTAGGTCATTTATTCCAGGCGATTACGAGAGAGGACGAGACAAGCTTTCATGTGTTCTGCTCGGCCTTCCCCGGTGTCTGCCGTGCAGCTAATCTAATACATAACCCCCTGATTTGTTTAATGGATGAGACTTTGCTGCTGCAAGAGGCATGCCAATAAAAACCGGGGCCCTCCAGAGGCGATTGTGCCTCATAATGATGCCAGACACACAATGTGAGAGTTATGAAGCAATTTTTTATCATGCGGCACATTGTTTTGCTCTGTTGGTGCCGTGCAAGTAAAGGCAATCTCTCCCTGCAGCACAGCACTTCTCCCCCACACTTAGATAAACCTTCAGTATGATAAACTGTCCCGGCCACATGTTGCAAAGATGAAGGAAGTTCAGGATTGAAATATGTGTCCTGTACTCGCGAGTAAGTCACAGTCAACAGATACTTTTGGTCAACTCTTTCTTTGTTGCTGCTGTTATTAGTCATATTCTTCATTATGACCAGGAGATGAACCATGTTGGTAAACATACAGTCATTACTCAAACACTGGTAAACCAGCAAAAAGGAGACATTAAACACAAACATGTGACATCACAGAGACATGGCTTAGTTCTGTCTACGCGTGCAGGTGATGCCATGACCGTCAACTTGTACTGTGTTTACAAAAGATCAAATGAAGCCTTGACAGCAAAATACTTTACAATCAGCACTTTGTAACAAAGTTGCCTCTTTTTTTCTGAGCAACAGTTAAGTCGTGTGCGTCTGTACGAAAGACCTTCTGATTACAAACAGCAGCACACGTTGTCCTTCAGGCCTCTGTGAGCCCCTATCTTTCCCAACTGAGAAAACAGTTGAATATTTCTCTCTTTTTTTAAATTGCATTTCCATTTTGTTCGATGCTATAGCTGCAAACACTTACAGGCATTTGTTACTGTCAAAACAAAATGGTTTGTTGAATCGATAATACTGAAGTTTGTCTGAGGAAAGCAATAAAAGGGCAAAAAGACTATCACAACACCTCGGAGTATTTCAGTCTTTTTTTACACAGTGACGGGAAAACTAGATCAATATCTGTATGATCACCTGCTCTAATTGCTGTGAATGATGTACTTGTAACACACAAAACCCCGTTTTTGCCTTTATGCTACTCCATTTAAAATGTGCAAATATTATTCATATCAGATCTGAGTCTGGGACAGATTCTCGTTCCATAATGACAAGTACAAACATCAGCGGTGACAATTTCCAGCCATAGATTGCCATTGATTATATCTGTGTCAGTTGACATCTCAGGCTACAGGCTGAACAGGGGATAGATAAAAAAAAAAAGAGATGACATAATTTGACATGTTGACAGACGAAAAATCCTTTCTGAGAAAAAGGAAACGGCAAAACTGGCCACGGCGAGTGTACGGCTGAGATGGATTGAGACAAACTGGTGGACTGCGTGGAGGGTGTCTCAGGTGTGCAGCCAGACCTCCATGGTCGACCTGTTACTCACACACACATGCACACGACGGGGGACAGGGAAAACTGGAGGAGATGAAGGAGAAGATGGACGGTCGTGGCAGATTGTATCACCTGCTGCTGGGTAAAGCAGTCAGGTCTGATAGTATTGCTTGGTAAAAAAAAAAAAGGACGCAGCATACAAATAATGTCACACAGAGACAGAACAATACCAAGAAGAAGAAGAATCACCAAAGGTTACACACTGCAGCAATAAATGTCAAAAAATGTATGAGATCCTTGTGTTTAATGTTGTTTTTGATTTTCCTACAGATGCTGACAACCATTATGAGAGCGCTCTAATCTGTTGTTTCCCCGGTTGTTACTATAGTATGTGTGCATGAGGTAAACTTCTTCATTTTTTTAAAATGCTTTAGGGCTGTTTTTGTTTGCTCTCATACTCTTTTCAGACCTACTCACAGTTTTTGGTGCAACATCACTGGTAAGAGGAATGGACTCTAAACGCTCTGTAAGTCAAATGATGAGTAAAGATGAATAATAAAGGAGGAATGCATATTTCTCATTAGTAAGTGTGAGTCACCTAATGTTATTGAAACAGTACACCTGTTACCTTGAATTATAATTGTGTATTATGTAGTCTAAAACCAGCAGTGCCACAGTACAGTACATTAACAGAAACAATGGTATATTTTAATGTACACAGTTTAAAATACTAGGATTGATAAAAGTATTTCTTATCTCATTAAAGTGTTTTTTTATCTTATTATTAGGACTTTTTCAATGAAATCTAGTCTAGACTAGTCCATGATGCTTGCACTAAAGAAATTGAACAAAATAGCAGCATTTAAAGTATTTAAAGAAGTGTACTTAACCTATAATCAGAGGAACTGACCAACTTCTAATTAAGTGACTATTATTTAAAGTTTTTTTTTAGTCCAAACCTATTTGGACCTTGCCACTGGCTTGATTCTGAGCTTATACATGTCTTAAAAAATCCCTGCAGTTGCTTACTAGTTGCATCACCTTCAAATGCATCACTAACATGATATATGCAAGATCAGTCCTCAGACCACGAAACGTTCTGTAACGGGTAACTAAATGAGAATAATATTTGTACAACAAAACCAGTCTGAATTGTCATGGGGATCACGAAGCTGTGTGATTCACATCAGAAGATGCATTTAGATTAAAAAAAGACGTTTTATCCACCGCAGAATAACTTATCTCAAATTGTAACTGCTGACGACACTGCCGCAAGCCACGCTGATGTGATTAACTGCTGTCCTGCAGGATTGCGTTGCGTTAGACTTGTTGCATAAAGTTCAGACAGGAAAATCTAATGAGGTAACAATAAAATCACGTTATGATTTTAAAGAGAGTTAGGGTTAGGCTCACAGTATTTCCCCCCAACTGTCACTGCTTTATGTCTCCACGGATTTTATTCAGAAGGGGGAAAAAGAATGAATTTCCCAGCTCAAGGATGACACATTCTCATTATATTGTACTAAATATGTGAAAGGGAAGTCAAAATGGTGAGACTGCACTTTAACTTTGACAAACACAATACACTGAATGACTGACTTCCTACTTAAAAGACAACCACCACAACTAGTCTGATTGTGTCTCCAAAGCTCCAAACAACAACCTGCACGGAAGATAAACGTGCAATGTTGTCATCAGTGCTCTCGTCCAGCTGGGTATGAATCATAAAAACTCATTTATTCAGCCAGTCACCCCTCTGGAGTGGAAAGTGGAAGCAACGGGGATCAGTTGGCTTTGTGGGAGACACATATTTAAAGTAAAACATACACACAAAAACAAAACACACTCTCCCTTTACATTGCGTCCTCTCCTCAAACTCACACAGTGGCTGAAGCGTCGAGTGAAACTCCGAATGGCTCTGCACAAGTCTGACTCAGTGAGCAATAAGCAGATTTAGCACATTACACACACATGATTATGTGGCCATTTTCTCAGTGAATGAGTCTCATCAGAAGTCAGTGAAGAAGCCACTGAGTGTGTAATTGTTTCCCATTAGGAGGGCGGCGGGGGTGGGAGAGCATTGACTGCCATCACGTTGCATCTCACTGTGGAGTTTGCTGACGAATGTTCACTGTCCACTGAGTGCATCAAGGCTAATTCTGCGGTGGCTTGTGATGGAATTGCTCAAAAGCCCAAAACCGCCAGATCATTTTTAGGGTGAGGCTGATGCATCGGGTCTCTCTCTCTTTTTCTTTTTCTTTCTCGTCTCTTTCCGAGCAAGAATGTGATAGCGGGGCAAGAGTTCAGACAGTGGTGGATTCACTGTGACACCAGACTGTAAATGTTCTCATCAGTCACATGAGTGTCTAAGAACACTAATGTCTGCATGTACTGTATGTAATGATCTTTACAAAGCTGTGTGCGGATTGATTAGTCATGGCTTTTATGTTACGGTGTTGCTGAATAACAGTGTAGTGTGCCTTCATTTGTAGGACTTTAATCAATCAAAGAGATCTGTGTGTGTGCGTGTGTCTCTCTCTCTCTCACACACACACACACACACACACTCACTGGTTTCCATGACTTCAGAGGACATTACATTGACTTACATTCATTTCCAAGAGTAACCACTATTACTACTGGCCTAATCCTGACCCTGACCCTGACCATAACCCCAGCCTAACTTTCTTTACCTTAAAATGTTTAAAATAAAAAAGTAGTCATTTACATTATGGGGATTTGAATTTTTTAAGTGAGGACACTCACAATTAACCTGAAATATTCTACTATTTACTATCTATTTCTAAGTAAAAAGTACCACTAAAGTAAAAGTAAAATGACAAAATAAAAAAAAGTACACAAAAAACTACTCAATTACAGTAACGCAAGTAAATTCATTCATTCATGACTCTCCACCACTGATAAAGCGTTATCCCAAACCACAATTCAAATCTTAGTCCTATTAATTAGTCTCATTTAACCAGTTCCTCATAAATAAAAGTTCTGCCCCATTGGGATCAGGTTTTGGTCTCCATGAGGACTACTGGTCCTGACAAGGTCAATGTTTATGTCAGACAAATACACACATACGCACCTACATTAAAGTGCTGAATAACCATTGCCCTTGTGAAGGTGCTGCAGACTGAAACGCTTACGTTGCAAATTAAAGTTCAACTGAGTTCAAAGGTGAAGACACAGAGAGCACTTTTTTCTTTTTTCTTTTTGTAAATCCTCCTGAGAAGAACTGAGAGAGAAGAACTTGCCTCTGAACATGAGACGTTTGTTTTACTATGCTGCCATCTACAGGACAGAAGAGAGAATGTCCTCTGATTGGACAGGTGTGTGTGGGGGGGGGATCCCCTGGTGCTGTTATGGACCCTATAGAAAATAAAAAAAAGATAATAATAATACTAATAACAATAATAATACATATATCACAATGAGCATTAGGCAATAAATAACAGGATCAGAGAGACAAGACATCACACATGACACATAAATGTGCTGCTGTACAGGAAAAAAAAAACATATAGAATCGATGGTGTTATATTTGACTTTATGTGTCACATAATTAAATGTAAATGATTTGTAATGGAAAGTCTCTCTCTCCCACACACACGCACACATGCTCCTTTAGTTTGCCTCCCCTACTTTTGATAGCAACATGTCGCCACTTGATGGCAGTAAGAGATTATGTGAGGTTTTATAGTCATGTTATAGTTTCTATAAAAAGAAAAAAAGATAGTGTTTCCACAATCTCTCTCTCTCTCTCTCTCTCTCTCTGTGTGTGTCTGTCTCTCCGTATGTGTGGGTGTGTATTTTAGTATTGAACAGACAAATAATTCAAATAATTGATAAATGTGACTTCACATTGTACAGCCGAGGACACGCAATGGTCGTCAAACGTCATTTGTCTGCATGTTGGTTAAAACATGTTGAATGCGGGTCTTTTACATTGAGGGCTTTAATGTGCTAAAATACATAATATGACTTCCTTTTCCTGTCTCTATGGCTAATAAAAATAGCTGCACTGCTGCACATGAACTCACTGAACAGCGGACAAATACACGCTTTGTGAAATGGCTTCAGATAAACACGGACTTAAAGGCTTCCGGTGTAAAACCATTAAGCATCAAGTTAACTGTAACTCCCTCACGCTCTCTTCTGATGAACTACGAAAAGCTCAGAGGGAAAGCGAGTTGAACTTGCAGGCCACAACATTCAGACGTTTCCACTGACAGCAACGCTGAGGTAACGGCAAATCACAAGAGATTATCATCACCAACAGAAGGACACAGGAGAGTCTTCAGCGATTCTACACATGACTGCGAGGTGACACATGTCAAGGTGATCACTCATAAATCAAGACCAGTTCAAACATGAGAAGATTTATATTCATTCACAGAACTCCAGTGTGTCACAGTTTGGGCTGGAGGTGAGTCACACATTAGCATAGATGGTGAAATGATTATCTATCCTTATGTAAGGATGACTGTAGTATTCTGGATGTGATTCACACAAATATAATGAGTGCACGCAGTAAATGATCCATTTTTATTTACAGTCGAGTCGTACGAGCCCGATTAAACAAGGAGAAATGTTTGCCAAGAAAACCAACAAAGCAATTCATGAAGGGAATCTTTGAAAATGCGTCTCAGGAGGTTGTTAAATATTCTTTCTTCCCTACATCTTGACACTTTGTCTACTCAGCACAATACGTGTTGGAAGAGGCCCAGTCACAGGCCTCAGCGGGGGTTAGAATAGTGTTTCCACTCCACACACACCTGACCCGAGAGCTCGTAACCACAAGAAAAAGCACTGACATTTTCAAACTAAAGGCGAGAAGAACGCCAGAGGGAGTCGCACATGCAGTTATGCTGTTTTCTTTTTTAAACGATCCACTGTCTGTATATCATTGGCAGAGTCGAGCGGTTTCTCCACTAAGTGAATGGCAATTCATTAACAGCAAGAGCTAATTACTGTTATTACTCTTGACTAATTCAATGAATTGAAGCTATTTTTGGAGAGTTTAGAAGTTCGTAAAGTGAAAAAAAAAAAAAAGCTCACTGTCATGTCACATTAATTCTGATTAAAAGTGTTTTTATTTTGTTATAGACCTTTGAAAATGGCTTTGATTGTCATCTTTAATTTGGCTTCAGTGACAACATTTCAGTTTGAGTAACCGTTTAGTCCCAGCTTCTTCTAAGAAGTACACAAGTGATTGAAGTCTCAGACTCGGCGACGACTCGTCTGCATCGCTTGTACAGGAACACGTGTGAGTTTGACCCGCTGCAGTTCTTTTCACACGGTTTTGAAGCAGATTTGGAACACACACGCAGTCAGTATGACTTATGTGTTAGAATGTAATACTCAGTAATACGTTTGAAATACATGTCAACGTGTTCATCCAAGTGAAATGGATACTAAATCAAATTGAGTTGGAAGTACTGCACGTATGCTCAAGCTGGACAAGGCGCTCAGTGCAGGCTCCGGTGTCACCACCAGGCTTTGACCTGGAAGCAGGAGAAGAAGCTGTTGCACACACAAACAGGGCAAAATCCACAGAAGACTGAGAAGGTGACAGAATATTTGTGCTGTCAGAGTAAAGGATTAAGCATTTTTAAGCGCATCGATGGTAGAAAGGCACAAACTGGAGCTCGACGCGCTGACAACAAGCCACCGTTTATAAAAGGTCAACCCTGAAATGTGGTTGGTATGGAGATAAGTCTGCCTCGCCATGCAATGCAAGGTGAGTAAAATTATCTTTCTGCTTTTAGTTTACAGAATGTAATGTGCTATAAAGACGACTGTTATAAGAGCAGAAAAACACAGGGAGGAGCCGACACATTGTGTGTGTGTGTGTGTGTGTGTCCCACCAGCCCACGTTGAACAGCAGTGTATTTGATGCAAATGGAATAACTTGAAGGGCTGACATTTACTTTGACACTTTGGTTTACAGTATGTGCTGTTGCCCTTTATATCACTTGTGTTCATTTTGAACATGTCTTATTTGCCCCCACCACCCCCCCGCCCCCCAGGTACCACCCCCCGAAAACCTGCTAATAGACTCTGTAGTAGAGGATTTGGTGCTTTGGCGCCATCGATGTGAAAAAGCTGAAATCAGTTGTGTTTTTTTTTTTGAAAATGACAATACACTTGCAGCACACTCGATAAAAACATCCCTCTCCCTCTATTTGTCAGCGCGAAAAAGAAGAGACGCGTTCACGTTTGTTTCCTGTTTTCACTTCTGTTCATCGCAGCTGTGCGTCCATTTCTGTCAAACCACCAGTGTCTGTATCCCCGTGTCCCGATGTCAGGTTCCTGCAGTGAACCTTCATGAAAGCCACTCAAACTCGGACTCACTTCCTAGTATATTTCCACAGCTCAAGCTGATCAGCAGGTGTGTGTGTGTGTGTATCTGTTTGCTCTTCTTCTGACTTTCCCACTGGTTTTTCTTTTCTTCTTTTTGCTAGGGTTTGATGCAGCTGTACGGCTCTGTTCTAGGCTCAGGGGCCCCTGTTCTCTTTCACCGTTTCTCTCCGTCTCTCTGTCTCTCTCTGGGTGTTTGTGTCTGTGCATGTTGTTAAACCCAGCAGCTCCTCTCCAGCACACATGACTGCATAAAGAGGGTAATCAAAGGAAGGAAAGTGGAAGTTCCCCCACAGTCCTACTTCCTCCCCACATGAAGATCGCGACCTCGCTCGCGCTCTGACCACAAACCAGCTCATTACCCAGAGGCCTTTGCAATGAGTCTTCCTCGTCAAAAAAGCTGGCCGCAGAAATCTAAACTAGCACCTTCATTTCCAGATAACTGCAAACATACTTCTCATTTGCTCAGCAACTTTGAGGGCAGTTTATTTGCATAAGCTTAGACCTTCAAAATGTGGAAGTTGCCAATATAAAAGCTGCCCCGTGCACGAGCTGAACATGTTGCATCATCCTGGTGTTTTGGTAGAACAGAAAGAGCCACGGATAGCATTAGCCACCAGTGCCATGACACCACTGTTGCCCACTCATTCTCAATCCCAGCAGCAACACAAACACACACACACACACCACTTCCACTGCCTCACCTCCAGTGTTTTAACACTGACATTACACACCAATCAGTCTCCGACTGCATGATTTTCAAACACAGGGAGCACGACAAATAAGACTGCTGTGTGATCTACCTCATTTCTACAGCACTTCATCTGGCCTTGTTACTTTCAAAGATGTGGGTGTGTAACAGAAACAATCTGTGTGAACTCTGAAGGGCCAAGCCAAACATCCACTACTACCTGGCAGGAAAAACAGGAATGGGACTTGTCACCGGGTGATTGCACAACCTTGTTGAGGATTCACACTCTGCTGAAAAAGACCTGGAAGTTCTCCCCGCTGTGTAACCTGAAACCCCGAGGACGAGCTGCTCCACTCACGGATTCAAACACGTTCACAGATTAAAGTGCCAACTGATCTTTTGTCTTTTCTTTTTTTTTTTTTTTTAAAAAAAAAGGTTGTATCTGTTTTTGCATTTGTGTTACATGTGTATTCATCACTATCAGTTTTGTAAGAAGGGAAAAGTGATATCCACTGCTATTAAAATTCGATTCATGGGAATAGGATATATAAAAATACTCCTGTAATTTGTTTTATTGGGCTGACTGTATGTGTTATGGTGGTGTGTTTTGTTGAACACTGCGCTACAGTGTGGAAGGCAGTATTTTCCAATGCTTTTCACACCAACAGGAGCTGCGAAAGAAGTAGCGCTGGCGGTGGAAGTGAACAGAGGAAGTCTTACAAGGCGACTGCCTCAGACAGAAAATTATTATTATTGTTATTGTTAAAAAAGAAAAACACACAACCAAACTCAGGCTGAATTCTGAGTTTGCGGAGTTGTGTGAATTCTGAGTTTGAATTCTGTGCTCACTTCTCAGAAAGTGCTCAACACAATTTTGTGAAATTATAAACAGTGTGTTAATTAATTAGTGAATCCACCATACATGATGGAACTCTAATTACAAATAATGGTTTAAAACGGCTTATTGATCAGACAGGTCAGACTGTAAAGTCCTTAAGATGACTAACAATTTCCACTTCTCAGAGCCCCAAGTATTGAGCACTTATTAGAAATTTAAATGGTTGTTAGCGTTAAAAGATTTGATACTGAGGTGCTACATAATGCAGTGTGGCTCATTATTTCATACCTTTTATCCTTTGTTATATTTAGCTCTACTTGACATGGATTGTCTATAGCGTTAAATCTTTAAGTTGAATCACTACCGGCGGTCTGCACACTTTTTTTTTTTTTTTTAATTAAGTGGTGATAAAGACGTCAGCAAGAAGAACCTACAGCCTTCACCGTAAGATACTGTTACAAATGTCTCAAAATGAATGCAATTCTTTGTTGTGCTGTGTCTTTTTTTCCCGGAATATATGCAAACAAAGGTTTGTACCAGAAGAACACACCACAAAGTAGCAGCAGGTGTATCACTCCTGTGTTTTGAGTCAAACAGAGATATGATCTGAGGGGGGAACAAACAATCAACTGTCAGGCAGGTAAATAGAAAGAATCTGAAGATGAAAAGATACAAGGTCGGGGTCTGTTCAGGCTTTACACATCTCAGTTTTGCTTTTCCGCCCTCGGGCAGCTTTGATTTTGTGTGCATTGGCGTATGATGATGTGCACGCTTGCGTGTTTGTGTGTGTGTGTGCGATACACAGATTAAAGGAGTAAAGAGGGAGACTGCTCTGACATTTAGAAGCGTCAACACGTTCTACAGCCCACCTGTTCATAGACTGGTGAGAAACAAACTATAGTAAGATTTAGTTTGGCAGAATCAATCACTCTGACTGTGACTCGAATTAGCAAAACAAAAGTTGCATTGATTAATTAATATTCAGCCTCCTTTATATGTGTAAGCATCTATCTATCTAACCTTTCCTTCCTTTCCTTCTTTACTTTTTTTAAGGGAGGAGAGCCCACGGCTGCCTCTCCTGGCACATTTTCTAATATCTCATTTTATTTCATGCTGCTTGTGTGTGCTAAATAAACACTAAACTTAGCTTAACTAAATCTAAACTCGACCGTTACCTTTCAGGATTCATGTTTGGAATACAGACGTTCAAATGTTAGCCTGTGATTGGGGGGAAATGATGCTGCACAATACAACACAACTCAAATATACAAAGACGTGTGGTGATAAAGACACATTTTATGATGGATCGCTGAAGCGTTTCGTTTTAATAAAACACATCAACTCTCATGGACACGAGTCGTCAGATCTCGCGCGATATTAGCTTCACCTAAACCGCTCCATCTTTATCAATGATCTCCTGTAGCAGCACTAGTTAATGTTTTCTAAAAGAATTCAACACCAAAGAGAGGTGGAGAAGTCGCAGGACACATTAGTGCTCAAGTCATTTCTGTGAAACGTTTTTTTTTTTATGTTGCTTTAATACAAAGTTCCTGATGTGCTTTTCCCGCATGTCGTTCACAAGATGTAAGCACTGCATTCTTCTTCGTACAATAAATTCTTTTAATTGCAAGTTTAATTAAAGATACAACTTAAATGAAGGAAACGATATAACAATATACCTCACTTACTGTTCAAATGTCACAAAACAAGAGGGGGAAGTAAAATCAGTATTTGATTAAGAGAAACCCATGCCTCCAAAATATACATTGCATTCTTCACTGCAGTGTGTCTTCATGTATCGTCACTGATGTTGGAATAAAAACTAAAAACATCAAAACAAACAAAAAAATAGGGCTGAACATTTCCAATTTCCTTCACCTTCATGAGAGAAATGAAAGAATTTCAACTCATTTGAGATAAATAAATTACACATTGTAGGACGTTAAACATTACACAACCTATGTAAATACCTGAGAGCCCTCACATCAGAGAATTGTTATCAACATCAGAGATGATCGATCGGCACACATTTTCTAAAAAAAAAAAGAGTCAATATTCAGTGCCAAAATATACACAATCATATATTATTTCTTAAAAAATACATTGTACCTGAACCCTGTTTTATACATTTTTTGTAAACATTTTTTTTTCCAACTTAAAAAAACACACACAAAAAGTTCACAAAACTAGTTGCATTAACATCTCAGCAGAAAATAGACATTTAGCAATTTACAAAACCATCCCCATCTGCAACAATACCACTGATTTTGGTTTTCAAGTAAAATCCTCACTCAAACAGAAAGCGGACAGAAGAGGTTTTTTCCACACTTTTTTCTTGGGCTGTTCAGGGTAACCTGACTACTATTATTATTATTATTATTATTATTATTATTATCATTATTATTATTCTTAAGGGAGCACCAAAATATCATTTTAAAACATACATAAACACCCACATAAGGTAAAATGAGTATTTCGGTTCACTGATTACTTGAAGAGAATTAACATAATACAATTCAAATTACACTGCCTGGCTAAAAAGAAAGTCACCACCTGGATTTAACTAAGCAAATAGGTAAGGGGTTGCTGTAGTTGGTCAGGTCGAGGTGCAGCAACACTATGTGCCCAAAGAATGAGGTCAGCTGACTACCTGAATATAATGAATGACCAGATTATTCCATCAATGCATTTTTTTTCTTCCCTGGTGACATGGGCATATTCCAAGATGACAATGCCAGGATTCATCAGGCTCAAATTGTGAAAGAGTGGTTCAGGGAGCATGAGACATCATTGTCACACATGGATTGGCCACCACAGAGTCCCGACCTTAACCCCAGTGAGAATCTTTAGGATGTGCTGGAGATGGTTTTGCTCCGTGGCCCGACTCTCCCATCATCAACACAAGAGCTTGGTGAAAAATGAATGCAACACTGGACGGAAATAAATCTTGTGACATTGCAGTAGCTTATGGAAATGAGTGCTTTAATCAAAGCTAAACGTGACCCTTTCTTTTAGGTGGCAACTTTTTTTTTGGCCTGAACAGTGAGAAGATCGTAATCTATATTTTAACTGAATGTCATTTTGTCCTGTCCTATCCTATTTCCCACAGGGTAACATTTACCATCGCATGATCAAAAGGATGTGTTGTCAAATAGACGGTGCTTTCACACGAGGAATATATACATGCTTAATATAGAAGAGGAATGTATGGAGTCAATATGGGTGTAAACAATTTTCAGTGCCAATACCTTCCAGACGGTATGTTTCTAGGATAGCTGGGCACCACGTGCGCAATAAAGAAGCGATTATGTAAACGGACAAAAAGCTGCCTTTTGATATTGAACATTGACAAATATCGCTGAGGTTGAGGATAATCACGTGTGTATTACGCGACGAAACTGACCAGTGTGAAAGCAGGACGCCAAACTCTGAGCGGTTCAGACAAAGTAATGCCCTGTTTTCTGTCAGAGACACAGTAGTTTTGTTTTGTTTGTTTGTTTTGACTCGACCTACACTTTAATGCAACAACAAACACATCATCATACGCAGGGCATGGACATAAACCGCGTGGCAAACTGTACAGAGCACAGTCACATCCGAGTCAGATAGTAACTGTGGAGCAGCTGCACCTGGCGTCATCAATCAGAACTTGTAATGGGGGGGAGGGGGACGGCGACAATGCTTTAAACAACCTTTTCCTCGCTTTCCCTCCAGTTGACACTGCCCTGGTTCTTCATTTCATCTGTAAAAGGTCATACATTTACATTGCTAGTGTCATACTGAAGCAAAGAGCAAGAGGTAAGAGACGGCGTGTGCGAGTGTGTGTTTGAGCAGTGGGATTTGTACAGGATCAGGTTACATTACTGCAGTCAGGAACTCATCAGACACACATCAAAGTCTTCTCCCCAATCCCTCGAATACATTTTAGGCATTCAAGCTGTGCTTAGCAAAACATTTTAAGGTGCCACGGACAAAGCACCTCTGTGATGTTGCACTGTACTTGTAATAATGTACAAAGAATGGAAAATTGCATTTAAAGCAGACATATCTATGCGGGTGTGTGACGTGCCAGAAAATAGCACCAATACTGCAGACCCCGGCCGACCCCGCTCCCTGAAAAACCAGCCTCAACACTTTTAACACACAAAGCCGTCCAGCATAAATCATAAATATAGACCGAAAGCATAACGTGAGGTACATCAGTGGTATCCATAAATCCGCCACAGACTCCAACCACAAGTTTAACTGCTTGATTTTGAGTAAACAAACAAAAACAAAAACAAAAACAAAAAGTTTCTTTACCACCCTGTGACATTTACGGCTGACAGCGTCAAACAAAGTGTGACGCTCAAAGCCGTGCTGTTTATAGATTTGTGATAACACACCTACAAGTCAAGATCTAATGATTTAATACAGTTGTTTGGGGGGCTTACTGACATCTACACCATGGGAACTTTCCTTCTGCTGCTATTTTGCTTCATCGGCATCTAAGTGCAAACCCAAAAAAAGAGGCTGATTGCTATGGAGAGAAATAAGTGGTAATAAAAGCACCAAATGTGTGGTTTTGTGATATAAAAATTGAACGATTTACAAATGCATGTGAATTTTAAAAGCCAGGTTTTTTTCAAGTATTATGTAATTTATGTAAATGCCAAATGAATTGTACTGTCAGTTAAAAAAAAGTCAATTCAAGTAAACTTTTGCTCTCAGTGAACCTCACCTAAAATATTACTTATTTTGTGTATATGAATTTCAAAACGTGTGTCCATCACATTCTACAAAAGATCCAAATTCAGATGCAAGTGACATTTTTGTGAGAGAATAAAAAAAAAAGTGTGTTACAGAATAATCCAATCTTAATATAAATAGAAGGTTTGGAGGTTTTCTTTTTCTGTGATTGTAGTACATGAATACTTACTTCATCAGAAAAGCAATTGTGGTAAAAGTAATCCAAAGTAAAGGAAACAAAAACTACTATCATAGAAAAATATAATGTCAGGTAATGTGCTAAAGTCTTTCACAGTATCTGACTGATACGACGTAGTTCCTAGGAGGTAGCTGTGGCTTTCTTGACTCTCACTAAAATGTCACAACTTTGATAGGAAAGAAATATTCACTAATAATGAAAACAATCTGATTACCATAATGAATTCATGTATACTGCATATCTGTAGAAACTGGATTATTGTCTGCTTTTACCGACACGTCTCCTCATAGATTTTTTTTTTTTTTTTTAAATAGCCTCTTTATCAAAAAGCCATTAAATTGCACAGAACCACAAATCCATACTATTAGACTGAATTTGTAGGAAATAAAATCGCGCTGATCACGGTGATGTCGTAGACAAGGAACGAGAAAAGGAATACAATGCTACATGCAATAAGCTCTGTGTGTGTGTGTGTGTGTGTGTGGTGTTTCAGTGAGTGCCTTTAATGGTCTCACTGCGTTTAATATCCTTTCCAGTCCTATAAACTTGCATTTTAGCACACTGAGCCCACAAGGTGGTGAAGGAACGATGAGGAAATGAGGCTTTTTCAAGTAAGAATAAAAAGAAGAATGGAAGAAGAACAAATACTCATATTCATTTGATAACTGCTCTATACAAAACACACTGATATTTTGGGAGAAAAAGCACGACTCCCTTCCTTCCTCTATTTTGAATTATTAATTAAATACATAGAAAATGTGTCTTTGGCCCATACCTTCATATGATTGTTAAACTGTTCGTTTTCACATCAAGTAGCTTAAAAAGAAGTCTTTGATTGTGCTACACTTGTATAGTGCTATTCAACTATGCAGTCTTGGAGGTGTGGGAATGAGAATGGTAACAGGCTATTGCTCCTTTCCCTTCTTCGTCTCCCTCTTAGTTCCCCACCTATCCACTTAATGGAAGGTGTGCTCACCGCGGACTATGTGAGAGGAGAACTCGTAGCGATCCTTGCTGCGGTGACCACAGATGTTGCACTCCAGTGGCTCCCTGTATCCGTGGCAACCCATGTGGATGGTATACATAACGTGGTCTAGGAAGAGCACCCGACAGTGCTCGCACTGGAAGGCCCGCACCTCCTGGCCATTTCTTCCAAACACGCGCACCCCTTCTTGGTTTAGCGGCCTCTCTGGGGTCACGCGCATTAGCCCGGCTGCCATTCCCGGCCCGACTCTCGCGATAGCTCCCGCCACCTGCTCGCCAGAGCAGATCACTGCTGAACTTGCATGAGACCTGAGGCCAGGAGGGGCGTTACTTCCATGGTAGCCCTGCCTCTCCTGGGGGCTGCTGCGTGCTGAGTCAGCAGAGTCCACTCCACTGTTGCTGGGAGATTCCTCATGTCCTGACTGGTGTGGCTTGCCCTGCCTGGTTAAAGCAGTGGGGCCATTTGAGGTGGGATGGCTGGGGAAGTCATGGGGCTGGGGCGGATGTGGTGGCAGCGAGTCACAGTTTCCTGGATGCTCCGGTCGCTGGCTTAGGGGCATGACATGGTGGTAGATGGGGTTGACAATGGGCACCACCTCGGCCATAGAAAGAGGCGGACCTGGATGGTGGAGCATGGGTCGGAGGGTGTCTGATCCCAGGTATGTAACAGCATTGCTGATGGTCTGATCCATCAGGTGGGCTGGCATCAGTTCAGCCTGCTTTTCATACTTAATGCCCATTTCATATCCCATGTCAGGGTAGCTGTAGCGAACTATCTTCTCACCTAAATGAAAAGGATTGATTGATTGACTGAAAAGTGTCACAGTTCAAGTATATACATGCAGAAAAAGAGGAAGAAAAAAAAAGACACACCCACTTTTAGCTACAAAAAAAAGGTTGTTGAATAATTCACATGGCTTGATGTCACAAAATGTCCCTCCTGGCTTGTCAAGTGTCTACCTTTTCTGATATTTCAGTGCTTGTTTTTCACATTCTGCACGTGTTGTACTTAATGCACAAGTCAGAGAGAGTGGAAAGCCCCATCCATCTAGTGCTGCACTCTTTAACCCCTCTAGGACAGGGATGCGGTGAGCTGTTTTCTTTCAATAAGAGCAATGGCAAAGTCACAGGTGTAGCTAACCACAGAGTGAAAAAAACATTTCCTTGCCTCAGTCACGTGCACGCTCTACTTGCTCAAGCTATTTTGCTAATACTGTGGCAAATAAAAGCAAATTTAGGAGACATATCTGCAAGTAAAGCACGGCTGCTGTGTAACACTTCACAAAGCTGCACTGTGTAACGGAACACTACTACAGTATGGAAGGCTTGAGACTATGTCAGAGCACGAGAGAATGAAAAACTAGAACAAAACAAGAAAACTTAAATAAATAAATATAACTGTTATTTAAATATTCAAAATGTCCCTAAAATTTTATAAGACTAATGTTAAATTTAAACAGGTAAAACATCCGTTTTACCTGTTTATTCCATCCTGATAATATCACTTGAAATTATAATATCATATTCATCATACAACTTGACTTGTAAGCATAACTAAAATTGTTTTTGACTACAGGCCTTTCAAGCTGCTTCACCGTGGGGTCAACTTCCCACAGTGAAGTAGGTGAAGCCACAAACTGTTAAGTCTTTATTTGAAATACCCACCCACAAACTTCTGAGGCGTGGTGCTCTTCCTCTTGCCCACGTTGCTATGCAGCCTCTCAATAACGGGCGGCCGGTCAAAGGTAGCCATGTTGTTTGCCTCTGACATGGGCCGAGGCTCTTTAGGAAGTTCACCTTGACAAATATGAGTATGGAAGAAAATTAGGAAGGGAAAGGACACTTAAGATTATTAAAATAATAATAATGATAATAATGATGATAATAATAATAATGATGGTAATAATAATATAATATAAATAATAATAATAACAATAATAATAATAGTAATAATAATAACAATAATAATTTGATTATATTAATCATTTAGCTTTTGGAGGCCTTTGAATTTCATTATTGTATATTAATCATAATGAAAGTCAGACTTTCTTAATGCCAGAGGAAATACACATTTCTGTTATTTAATTTTTTTTACAAAGAACATCGCAAACGAGGGTCCTAGAGACCCTGTGGTGTATGACCTAGTTTTCTCTAACCCGCCCTACCCACTCTAACACACACATAAAGCAGTGGTGTCTTCTGATGTTGTTTCTACAGTACTGTGGTAAGTTATGTGTTGAACATCTGCCGTTTAACGTAGCGCTACGGCATCTGGGGAAACTTAATCGGAGCTGCTTGGTGATTGAACGTGCAGACATGTAGTCAGTCAGCTGTTCGTGGAGCATTTGACTGCTGTTGGCTGAGCACGCATTTTCAATATGACATGACCACACTCGCAAGAAGCTAAGATGGTTAATGTGACGGTGAACTCCAACTGATCGTCCAGGTTTACTTTCAGAGAGGAGACTCCACTTATGAAACTTCTCTTGGTGCTTTCAGCCATAGCGCAACTGTATGAAGCCGTTTATCTTTATTTGCACTGTGTGTGCGCTTCTTTGGCCTCGTCTGCTCAGTCATGTCACAAAATGCATCACTCTGTGTGCAGCGTGGGAAAATTTGCCCAAAGACACGAAAAACAAAACAGAAAGAATTGTGTGGCGCTGATCAATCAGTGTGTCAAATATACACCTAAAAGCATAAAAGTCATTTGACAAACATTAATACACACAACAGCCATGATATAATTAAATGAATATAAATATATAACCTCATAAACTGACATTTGCCTCTAAAATCTAACTGTTAAATGTACTTAATTACACATGGTTTCAGATTTAGTCAAATGTATTTACCTGTGTAAGGGCCAGTGTGGGCAGTTGGATCTAAGCCAATACCTTGCAGGTAGCTATGGCATCGCTCTTTATGCTCCTCCAGAGACGTGCGCTGTTTGTAGCTCCGCCCACAGTAGTTGCACTTGTGTGGTTTGCCAACTAAAAGTGAAGATATTCAATGGAAAGCATATTATTCTCATTCACCGCTTGCAGTGCGTAGTAGTACAGTCAGTAGTACAAACAAACCAAAAGTGTCATGGGTGTTCCACTATTAGTGTGAGGATTCCACACAACTTATCGCCCCATGGTGGCGGTAGGAACAGTGTATAACTGCTATGGAGGTGGAGTGATTCATTGTGCCATTTCTATTTCATTCAAATTCTTCCTATAGGCAAGTGGAAAGATGAAGACATAATCTTTACATCTAACTCCTTTCAGCTCTCGTCTCTCCTTCCATCCTGCTTGCCTCATCATTTTATGATGCCTTTCATAATATGACTTCATTACACAAAAAAAGAGATGAGCAAAAGATGGATGGAAATTTAAACACAAGTTGTCAAAAGACTGGTGTGAACAACTAACACTTGATCCACTACAACGACTCATTTCCACTCAAGATCACTGTGGTTGAAAGATTTTATACAGAGCCACACTGCAGTGAGTTGCCCAGTGGTTCATAGAAACCCAGCATACGGTATGTACAGCCCAGTTACTCAGTCATGTACAGGTCATCAGTGTTACCATCGTGTGCCATTTCCTACTCAGGTAAACGTTGAATTTAAAATGTGTAAAAAGAAAAAGACACACAGATAAGACACTATGTCCTCCTGGGGGCTGGAGTGAGTGACAATTGCAATTCAATGGAGTAAAACATTGACTTGTTATTACAAAGAGTTGTCCTGATGAGACCAGATAAACCAAACTTGAGATGCATGGAGACTTTGACATACAAACACACACAGCTGTTCATTTTAGGACACGCCACTCACTTCCATTCTTTTGGACAGCCTAAACAAATCATTGTCCCCAACCTTAACCATTACCAGTTACTGCCTAACCATAACCATAACCTAACCACAATTCACATCTTAGCCCTAAATGTCACCAGTTTCTCTGAAATTAGGTTCTACCTCATTAGGAACAGACTTAAGTCTCCCACGAGGACTACTGGTCCTGACAAGATAGTGTAAATGCTATAAAAGGTCCTACAGACACACACACACACACACACACACACACGGACCCAGTGTTTTTTTCTTAGAAGAGGACATGTTAACACTCTCACGCACACACACGAGGAAGGTAATAGTTTACACGTTGATATAAGCTTCTCCCACAAAGAGGATGTTGTGTGTTTCCAATAACACGTTTCACAAGAACACAACTTACTCAGAGCTCGCTGGTTAATTCAGATATAAATGTGACATTTTCTTCCCTGGACTATGTCCTAAGACATATGAGAAATAAAAACTGTGAAATGTGTTACAGAGTGGCGAGGCCAGTCATGGTCATGTCATTTAATCTTACATCACCAGGCTTTGTTTATTTTTGTATTATTTTTTATCTTTTTTGTCAAACATGTTATTCAGGAGTCTGCAGAACTTGAGGCTAAAAAAAAAGAAAGAAAAAACTCCTTGTGGTGGCTAATGACAAAGGGTTTCAATATTATTAACAAAATGTGTATCTACAAGGTCACTGCGCTAATAATCGTTCTGGGCAGAGTAACTTTTACAACATCATAATGGAGGCAATTTGCTGTGCTGCTTTCCTGCAGTGCAACTCAGAGTAGGCAGGATTTATTCAAGTGTCACTCCCTTGTTCTCAGTGGTTCACATTTTCACACTCTTGCGTGTATAGACATAACACATTACCCTAACCTTAACCATCACAACTAAGTGTGGACCAGCCAAAATGTCCTCACTTTCCCAAAATGTCCTCACTCCATATGGTGTGGATGATCTGTGGTCATCACAAAGCAACAAATACAAGAACACGCACACACACACACACACACACACACAGGGCATCTTTCTTTTTCATATAAATATATTGCATGTGGCCACCCACACATGGCATTGTGCAGATGTTGGATGGGCCTGAAGAATCCACCTTTCAACTGCTCTTCTTATTTATGCAAATTGCCCACACTGTGTACTCACTTGACTGATTGTATTTGGCTAATAAATGGGAACTGACATGAATTTAGATGTTCCGTTTTTTTGAAAATGAAAACTCAATCGCCTGTCAAGTTATGACTGTCCTGCACTGTCTAAATCGCCCTGGCCAAATGGAAGACACTTGTGTTGTTGTAGTAGTTCTATCTCTTATCTTACATTTTCTTCTCACATAGCCTCATGTTTTGCTTTATTTTCTCTTTTGGCTACACCTGTGGCACCCACACACTAATGAGTCCTCAGTCCCTGCATGTAAAAGAGAGTCAGGGGAGTCAGGATGGCATAACTTTGGCATCATATTCCTCACTTTTGTCACTCATTGACGAGGGGCGTAATTCACCACTCATGGTTTTACACGAAACAAAACAATATTTGGACAAACAAATTCATCTGTACAATAAAAGAGGTGAAGTTTTAAGTGCTCGGACACAGATGTACTGTATATCAGTGACAACTTAATCACAGAATGATTAACCCAAAAAATGAACCCATGCATGCCCAAACACACACACACATTTCCTCTAACCTAAAAAAAGAATTGTGCATGAGTAAACCCCATGGGGCCATCAAAAGTAGAACTGACTTTATTGTCTGACCTTAATTTGTAACGTAACACAAAGGGGGAGAGGAGAGAGGAGCGAGGTGGGTTACAGTTGACAGACACAGCACTTGCGTTTCTCAACAGACAGATAGTTTCCTCTTCAGTGAATCAAGCAACTAAGCAACAGAATGTCCTTGGTACCTAACTGCAAAACACTCACTGTCTATAACACAATATTGCACCTTATCTAGCAAAACAGTAACCAACCATAATCAAGCGGAAAACTTTCTTTTTCAGGAGAAAGAATTATTTGAGGTTCTACTTACAAAGCCTATATGCTTATGTTTTTCATGTTTATGAAAATGAAAACATTACTACATCCATCAGGTAAGAGGCAAGGCAGGCAAGAGCTTTTATTTGTCCTAACGTAACATGGCTTGCCTTTATGTGAGTATACTTTAGTCCTGACATCAAAGAAACCAAATAGGTTTCATTGTACCAGTAATGCCAGGACCAGACTGGGATGATGAAGTATGCATAGCAATTGAAGAATGTGGAACGTAACAAAAGTACAATTACTAAGGATAGTAATGACAAGGGTCTGACTCATCAATTCACTAAAAATAAAACAGGTTCAGTCCCAAGCACTACAAGCATTATGGCTAGATCACTGGAGTACTTGTGATTAATGGAGTATCGTCTGGGTAAGAGAAATGGATGAGTAAAAACAGAAGGTAAGAGGGTGAGGAGGAGTCTTACCAGCATGTGTGCGCAAATGTCCAGTTAGAGCATCGCGCCTCCGACAGGCGTAGCTACAGAAGGGGCATTTGAAGGGTTTTTCGCCCGTGTGCAGCTTGATGTGTCGCAGTAGATTTCCCTTCTGGGTGAACGAGACACCACACTGGGGGCAGTGGAATGGCCTGTCACCTAGTAGAGGAAGGCATTACCAAGTCAATACCACCCACCTGGTGAAGATGATTTTACAGACGGCACCTCGCTTGTTTCTGTAACAGCTGAGTGAAATATAACGCCTATCAGATTGTCCTCGCGTCACCTACGACTTTTTATCGTGGGACGGTGTAGCCCGGTACACTTGTGCTTTATATGCAGTTACTGTTGTAATGCAATAGCAAATCATTTGATCTGCAGGCAGATGGAAGGGAGAAATGTGATCCTAACGCTGTGACAACCGCAGCAGCCATGGCGTCAGTTGGAACAGGTTGCGGGGGATTCCTAGGATATTTTTTCCTGATAATAATTCCATGGCTAAACTATTGTCTTTCAACAAAAAAACAAAACAAAAACAGAGAGCAGTCCACACCCATTGTTGAGGATAGCAAAATGGTTTAGGAGTTACTCAGAGGGGAAAACCACTGTGTCTTTAATTGTTAATGGCAACAATTATACCAGGCAGCTTCTACACTTTCAATGGCAGTTTGAAAAATACTGATAGGTACCACTTGGTTGTCGACTTCCTGCATCAGCTGTCACATTTGGTCCAGATAATCCATCCTGTATGTTGCTTGGGCTGCCAGTCATAGATTCCTCCATTACTCCTCCTTCCTCCGCTGTTTGGTGTATTTCTTCTGGTGCTGGGCTTCTTTTGTCACCTACATCTGCTGTTTCTTCCTCTTGTTTAATTTTCAGTTCTGTTAAAAAAAAAGAAAGAAACACAGAGTCGCTTAGTTTACAGCGTCAAATGCAGAAGTTGGAACAGCTTTTACCTTCATACTGCCAAAGTTGTGCTAAGGTTGCATGATGGCGGTGAACTAGTTCGGAGCATGAGTTCCCTTCTGTATAATTGAGTGGAACAGCAAAGGCCCAAGAAGAACTGTGCTAGTCTCAGTATGTTCTAGACTGACTGGAGGACGACAGGTTTGAACTGCAATGGACAGGGATTGTGGAGAATGTATCTCTAATGGACATGTTGCTACTCACCTCATAGAGAGATGGATTTATGGATGGATGGAAATGGTGAAGAGAGAGAGAAAGAGAAACAGGCTAGTCTGGTTCCTGGCTGTCCCCGGGTAGAAAGGGAGTGTCAGAGGCCCTGTAGGTTAGTCTATCCGACTAGCAATGGGAGACTGGCTGGATGACAAGGACAAAGGATTCTATAATTTTGTGCATGAGCATGTGTGTTTGAGGGTGTGGGGGGGGAAGGGTTGGCGGGAAAACTGGAGTTTCTAGTTGTCAGGCAGTAGTACTCACAAAATACACAAAAATGATAGTCCGGCAAAAAAGTATGCAAACATAACACAGATACACCTAGTTTCATTCACGCTCAGTCTTTTCCCAATAATCTCCTGGGTTGTTCATTGCAAATACTTTTCCACTCAAGTGGCAAAATGAGTTATTGAAGCTCCTTCAGGGAATTATCCTGTAGTTTGACTATTATGTATCAATCACATGAGATAAAAGTTGAATATTGATTTTTGTGTTACGATAGGAATTCTGTCAAAAACAGCAAAATCTTGTCTTCCAAAATAAAGAAAACAATTCCTTGGTGATGATTTTTATCTAATTTATGCATGCATGCAAAAATAAAATAAAACAGTTTTTTTCCAAAATACATCTTGGGGAGGGGATGCCACATTTCATCTTCATCTTCAACTTCAGTATGTCGTGAAGGTCTTTCTACAAACGATGTAGCATAATGAATACTGCGATCCTACAGACGCTGATCTGCAGCAGCAACTCAAAAGTTGTTTATGAATCAAAGGAACAAAGTTTGGAGCTGAGAGAGAGCAAGAGAGTGTGTGTGTGTGTGTGAGAGAGAGAGAGGGAGAGAGAGAGAGAGAGAGAGCGAGCAAGCAGGTGCAGAGGTGTGTGAACCGATGAGAGCTTTGCGATATCTTGATCTTATTCAGATTATTCACTGCCGGAATAAGAACTTATTCAGGTAATTCAGAAGTTGCCTTCTTTTGTCGGCGTTGTTCATGAGGGCTGCGCCCTAGCGCCCCCTATTGTCGAGCCACCACTGCTCAGGTCACTAATTGGGTGAACACCGTCCAAATCCAGACCAAGACACCGTCTCATCCAAACCCAGACTTATTATTAGAAATCATTGATGACTGTCTCATTTTGACAGAGCATTTGTGTTTTAACTGGTGCAGCTTTTCTAGACTTTACGGCACTAGAGTTTTCAGGAAATGCAGACCAATTACATGTGTTTTAAATTACCATGTGGCAAAACTCAGCCGAGCGTCTGCTTTGCTGAATGTCTTGCTTTTTATTTTGGGACGGCCACACTGCCAAACTGAGATATGCTTTTGGGGTGTATCAGTCGAGTGAGCTGTGCTGCTTTTGTTCTTGAGAATAGAACTCATGTCTATTTTCACCATGAGCAAGAAAATGACAGAGAAAATGATATTTCACCACAGTTTCAATGTCTCTATCTATTGCATGTGCTACAAAGACAACACATCCTGTTTCAAAGTAAAATCACTCTGCAGTTTCAGTTCCCTCAATCCATTCAGTTTCTCAACAGGCTTTTATTGTGAAATATTTGCAGGGCCAACAGATGCGCAACTTTGTACTTGAGCAGTCCCGACATAGGGTTGACTACAGAGCATCATTTCAAAGTATATTATGGCATTATCAAAAGCAATCCCTGTGTTTTCTCAGGGTAATAGACTCTCACTCGCTGTGTGAACAACAGTGAGTGAGACACACATCCAGGGATAGATGAGGAATCAGGAAATAAAGACAGATATTACAAAGAAACTCAGTTTTAATCAAAAAGAGTTTTTAGTAAAGTCAAAGAAGAATTGTTGACCTAATTTAAGGTAATTCTTTTACATTAATATTTCAGTTCCTAACATTTTTTTTTTTCATAAGGGTGCTTTTGTTTATCTCTCTCTTTTGCAGGCTTCTTTTATTTTTCAATAGACATGAGAAAACATGTTTTGTGTATTTTATTTTTATCATATTCAATGTTCAAATTAACAACAGTCAAAATAGTATTTCATTATACTAGAGTCAGTTGTTGACTACACACACTGATGCACACATTTAAATATGCAGTATATTGGATATACTCTAGAATATTTAACCACTTAACCAACAATACTTGTTCGACATTATGATGTGCGAGACCCTTTCTTGAATAAATTGTGTCTACCTGGACCTCTCTGGATTTAACCTGACTACTCCTGCTTTATAGTTTGTTTGTTTTTTCATACAAAGCAATATCATGCTGAACACTGAGATTTAGCAGCTTTATGTGTCTGACATTGTCACTTTGTTCCCTAAGACATAAATATTTGTAAGAATAATGTTTTTTTCAGAATGTCTTACACCAAAAATGTAAATTGTACTTTTGTTAATGGTTGTTAAGGTTGCACATGGAAGGTTATTTAGACACAGTTCAAAAGTCTGGTACTATCCACGCAAAACTTACTGAACCTGATGAACTTGTTTTGCGATTTACAGGGACAATAATGACATGGCGTGCATATGTGATTGTTTTACTAAAACCTCCAATCTGATTGCATCCATCACCTGTCCCCTCAGGCACTGGAGCCACATCCATTTAATACTCAGAAGCCAGGAAAAAAGAAGCAGAAATTCAGGCGACATACGTTTTTTTTTATAGACCAAACAGCGAAATCTCCACAAAGCAACTGCATTCTTCAACTGTATGCTGTATGTTTCCAATGCCACGGTTTGTGCGCAACACTTAAACCAATACTCATGTCTTCAACAGCTGTATCCTGGCAACACAGAGCAGACCTGAATGTCCTTGCAATTCAGCATTGCATCTTTACATCCATCTCTCCAGTGAAGCATAGTTGGAAGCATAGAGTGGTCAGAAGAGGATACACTTCAAAGGGCTGAAAAGCAGTATTTGGTTTTTAATTCTACCACTCTTTAAAATACAGCATTTTTTATTTAACTGGGTTTTTCATAATCAATAAGAGAAACCTGATAGAGTGTGTGAATGATTAAAAGCTTTTTTTTGAAGAAAACATTCTATCACCCCAAAGCATTAACCTGATCTTATTTTTTATAACCAGAGTGCAACATATCAGGACAACTGGTGTACAGTTTATGTTTTAACTAGCAAGTCATTTGAAATTTGACAGCACTCTGTTCTCACTGTCAACAGATGATATGATGCAGCCCTTCTTTTGTAACAAAACCTCAAATGGCAAATCATGTTAAGCAACATTCAGAATGACAACAGGTCTTATCGGTGAAGAGTATCTCCCTGTGAAACTGTCACCCTGTCTGCCTCCCTGTGTCTCTTAACTTGTGGGAACCAAGCTCCCCTATTTCTCTCTCATTGCTGTTGTCTGGCTGAGTTTCCCCTTTTCTTACATTGCTACATCATAGTGACATAGCTAAAGCTAATCTACGGCATGACAGTAAAACATTAGAAAAACTGAAACGGGGCGAGACACCAAGTAAGGTACTGATCAAACCATCAGAATGACTTATTCATTAATAACTGATGTGCCCACATGATGCAACTAATGTGAACGCATCATACACTGTAAATACAATAATCATTTTGCAGTGAACAAGGAAAAAGAAGAGCATAGTACAAATAGGTTTTCTATTTTATTAACTGTTTCAAATAAATAAAATCCCCTCCATGGGCATCCTACATCCCCCACCTCAACTTTACGACAGCTTACATGGCAGATGCCAGACTAGTGGTTATCAATACTGTAATCACAATGGCTCACCCTTAGGGGCGTCAGACACTGAAGTCTGGAGCAAAACAGTGTGGGTCAATCAGAAACTGAATTATCTGAATTCATCAATGCCCAAAGTGACCCTCTGAGCTCCAACCAAAAACACAATGACCACATTAACATGTTTATATTTATTGCTCACTCACCATCTGGGGAATTAGGACTCTGAAGAACTGTCTGCCCATTAGGTGTTGACATATCCACCAAACGTCTTGAGTTCTCCTTTCCAGGAGAGCACTGGCCATTACCTGGGAGACAAATAGAAACACAGTGTTCACAGTTAGTTACAAAACATAAAATATAATGCTTTGTGAAAAAACTCAAGGATTATGGCTCATTAAATAGCTTTCGGTGAACTGTAATAAATATGGAGAAACAGTTGTGTAAGTTGTGTGTGTTACAGGCCTTCAACTCTGAATGGTATCCATAGAGTTCACACAGACAGAATACAGTGTGACTACGTAAACAGTCTCTTCATTCACCTATGGGATGCTAATGTCCAGCAAATGTGGATCAAGTTGCATCCTCTCAGCAGTCTGTACAGAGCCCAGGCTATGGATAGCCCCGTGTCCACTCAGAGGGAGAGCAAATCAATCCCTTATCCCCTTACACCCCAGCCCGGTCAGGGTCACTAGAACAATACAGCAGCAACAGGCTAACACCCCTGCTGACCCAGGTGTCACATCCCTAAGGAACCACAGTAAGCCATCTTTCGCCAAGAACAGAGACAACTATGAAAGACTGTGAAGGAGGCATTGAGATAACTCTGCTGGACATAACTTGTGTTATTTTAAGTAAAAATGAAAAGGCTGCAGTAAACTGGCTGTGCTAAATATGTCTGCTATGATCCCTCATACATGAAGAAAAAAAAACAACCATATCTGTTAGATCTTGTGTTGTTGTGACAGCTTCTTTAAACTTGACAACCTCATGTGTGCTATTGTTCCATTGTGGTGGCAGTGCTACTGAGTATGGCATACTGGGAGATGCTGTCCATGACACAATCCCTGGGCCTGGGCTCAGGTTGCACAAGTTGGGTTTGGAGGAAATCTCAGGTGACCGGCACTGGCTATCCCTTGGCAATGCTGTCCTGGAGACAGGAGTGGCCCAGATTTGTCATGAAGGATTTTCCATTACTGTAGCAGACGCTGACAGCTGCCTAGCAGCACCATAGCTAGGACTGACTCAAACATACACTAAACCATTTTTTTTTTTCAGGGGGAGGTGATTTTTAGGTGTCACTTGCAAGACTCATTATAATATGGCTCAAATATTAAAATGTCACTAATGAAGTGTATTTGTTGTTGTCTTTTTAATCATAAAGAAATAGCACCAGAGGAAGACTTTTGTTCTCAAATGCTAAGGGTCATGGTCCTTGCTGACCCTGGACAAATAAAACCACATTATGTTAAGGTACATGCTTTTTACCCACAGACCAACATTTTGATGTTAGTCACTGTCCTGCATTTGCTGAGTCAATCTCGTATGAACATTAATTTCAGGATATTAAGCAGTCAAGATTTGCTGGGGGAGGGATACTTTGAATAACATGTCACATTGGGATCATTCAGGGTGCTGACAAATGGAAAGGAACAAATGCGCACACATGAAACTTAGGTAGGTGAAATAAATGCTGACTTCATCGCTGGCTCCAAATGAATGTAGTCCTTCTAAGGTACAGTCATCTTCTCAGAAATCTAGTAAGAGTCTGGTGTTGAAACGTATTCAAAAAACAGCACTAGTATCTAGGTACCGGAAAAAAACAAGCTATGACAAGGCGCTCAAATAACCAAAAGAAATCAAGGTCAAGAGCTGTCTGCCTTGCTTTCGATGGTAGAAGCAAAATTATTGACTGAAAAACACCAACAGCATTGATGTCATACTGTTTGAGGAACTGGATTATTTTCCGGAGTGACAAGGTCCTCCTTTCTGGCTTGGTGGATACACACTGTGTGGGAGCTGGTTTTTCCTGTCAAACCCTGAACCTTCCTTAAGACACAGATTGAGAACACACAGATATGCACGCATACATAAGCAAACAGAAAACAGAGTTGGACAAATGACAGCATTCATTCACTACATGTTACATGCACCACATGGACCTTCAGACACATTACAGAAGCACCTGCTGCCAAGCCAAAGAGTGTCCTAATCTACCGAGAGGCTGACCGAGAGAAGACCAAACTTGGTACTATGTCGATAACTCATTATATCTGGAGAGTGGATTTCAAGAATTAGGTTAAAACTGTAAAGAAAATACTTTGTGAACTTTGCCATATGCATTACTGGTGTAGCAGTTCTGTACATGAATAATACCCTTTGACACACATCTCAGTCATACACCACTCTCCTAATTACAATCATACTCACACAACGCTGTACATGTGTTCACATACGGTCAGATTAGCTAACTTTTAACTAGCTAAAATAACAATTGTTACCAGCAAGTTTTAGAAACTAACATTTATCACTCTTACTACGATGGATGCTGTTAAATGTATATACTCATGTGGCTGTTGTTTTACTCTAGGAATGGGATTTGGTTGAATATAGTAGTTTAAAAAATGAGTCTGTAAAAGCATTAAAATACTGTTTTAGAATGATAGGCCTATGTTTTTCCCTCACATTATTGTGCAGGTTCCGTTGTGTGCCTTTAATGTGGTCTTGTTATTTTTTTAATTTGCTTTTACACAGGATACGTTTGCACCTGTCTGTACAACAATGTAAACGATAAATGATCTGTATTTATATAGCGCTTTTCTAGACACGACGGCGACTCAAAGATGACGCTACAGTTTTATCATTCACCCATTCACACTGGACATCTATGTACGGTGCTTTTTCCAATTACCTTTCTAATTCACATGCTGCTGTTAAAAGAGGACTGGCTCTACCACTGATCCACCATCATGTTACCAGCAACAAATTAGAGCAAGAAACATAATAAGAAATTTGAGTAGACTTTTCACATTCCTGTTTAATGAAGAAACTATTTATTTTGTAAGAGTATTACCTTTATTAAATTGTCTGAGTGCAGACAAGTATTGAGCTGAGGATGAATGATTAAGTGATTAATTGACTTTTAAAGCAAATCAAACCCTCAGTTTTGTAGGTGTAATGTACTATGTTGTATGGGAAATTGGTCATGCATGTGAGAGTGGTACAATCTACATGAGAAAATAAATGTGTTGCTGTTGTGTTTGATTACGTAGTGATACCCCAGGTGGGAGAGAAAGATTGACAAAGATAGAGAGCTGATGTGGTAATAAATAATCATACAAGTGTTATTTTAAATGGAAGGTTGGTTAGGTGAACGGATAGGCAACATTAGTACTTGATATCTGATTTCCGAACACAGTTCAAAGAATGACGCTTGTACCTGATGCTTTCAAGGACTCAAATTATGTCAGCAGCATTAACCAGGTTACCATGATTCTCCTGAAGTTGAAATATCCTTGCGGTCTCCTACATAGACAATTGACTGTGTACACATTTTCTTGCGAACTTCTACACCAGATTGGGTGCAAAACCCATCCGTCAAAATAATTAATGACACAAAGATTTACATTAAGTTTAGTTCAACAACAGTTTTTTTCTGCTATGTATCCCACAAATATGACCCCCCTTTCTTTGAATCATTTTGAATAATTTCCTCTTTCATACACAATAAATAAATAGCAATCAAGTATAAAACTTTCTTTATGTATGAGAAACTATTACTATAGGATTCATGCTAATCATAAATATTTGAGTGCTATATGATAGTGAGTAGGGGGCTGTAGGAGCCTATGTACAAGATGAGGTCTGATACAACGGGTGCAACGTTTGACCTAACCAGTAGTTTCTTGTATCGAACAGCAAAACTATTACATTTCACAAACACGTGTGTTTTCCAGTTTCATGCTAACGCAACACACTATTACTAGTTCCAAAACTGTCATGTCAGAAGCGACCCACAGATGGACAAAGAAAGGAACAACTTCCACTCCTTCCTCCGCCACCTCCCCAAACCCGCCTGCCAAGTGTTCCTACAAGAACAAACCCCCAATGGAGACCTAAAAGTCCCCATGGGTGTCATAAACAACACACTACCTTTTTTTTAAGAATACTCAAGCAAATACAGCAAGTACATGGGGGGCAGGGAAGTTATTCAAGAGACCTGCCCAAAGGAAGCCAGCAAAGGGCAATGGAGGGACCACAAACTGCATATCCAGTATCTGCTGCATTCAACAGGATGTTGTTAATGCATCGTTTTCTCTCTCTTTAAGAGTTAAACAGGAAAAGGTCTAACCAGGGGAAAATCCCTCGAATTGTTTATTTTGCTGTGATTGCAATTTCTTCTCCTTTTGTATCAACATAATATCAATAAGGTAAAATCTCGGCTTATGTCAAAATGAGTTCCAATCAATGAAGCCACAAAAACATCATGATCTGCAGAGGCAGTCATTACAGTCGTCAACATCATCGTCATCGTCATCATCATCTTTACAACAAAAACAACAAAGATGATTATGTGATAACTGTCCACACTCAATGATTGTAATGCGAAAGATGAGGACTTACTAGCACGGTGGCCATCAGGAGCCTCCATTTCAACTGCAATGGGAGCACTGAATTAAACAAAAAAACAAAATGTCATTGTCAGTTTTCAAATAGTAAAGATTTCATGTAGATTAAGCATTCACGATCCATTAATCTACTAAAACTACTTTAAAATCACATTCATAGTACAACTGCTATGTCGCTTTAGATGCATTAACTTAGATTCATTTAAACAGAAACACTGGTCTGTGCAATGTCTTATTACAAAGTACAATACATTTACAAACTGAACTACTTTGAACGCGTGAATAACTACGTTGGCCACAGAACTTTAAAATGATAGCTTTGAGTGAGACAGACAATGTGTGATAATTGCAATTTTTTTTAACTGGCTCTCTGCGTACATTTCCACTTTAAAGCACACTTTGTTTATTTTCTGAACATTTATGGGTAACGTGTTAAATGTCTCCTGCAACCTGTGAAGTTGTAAGTAAGTTGTGCATCACTTGTATGCTGTAAGTGTTACTTTAATGAATAACACTCTTCAAGGTCTGATCTATCTATATCTCTGCAGCCATAATAACAATAATAATAATAATAATAATACTAGCAATTTCATAAACAAATCTCGGGAAAGATGTTTCGTTTAATAATCGTCGATTTTGATCACACACCAAATCATACTATAGCACTGATGCTGGTTTCCTTGAAGAACATAAGACATAAGCCTTTCTTCAGTGGAAGAAAATGAGCACATATACATATATGCTTCTGCTTTCACAGTTTCTAATTTTGAGTCAAGATGATGTATTCTATATTAAGAAAACTGCATGTGGCCTCAGTTCATGACTGTGTTTCCTTCAGCAACCGCATGGACGTTTTAACAGAAGTCTGTCCTTGTGTATTAGGTAAATAAAATGTGAAGCAGAGTAAAGCAAATTTGACTTGAAATACATGTGTAGAAAAAAAAAGTGGATTCAAGTAATTACCTTCAAGAGTCTCCCCTGCGCAAATGACTTGGTAAATTCAGTTAAGGACGAAGGGAGGGGGGTAGTAAGCTGTCTCCACCTCCCTTGAAAGAAATTAAAAAGTCAAAATGACCTATTTCGTTAAGTGATCTCGTTCTATGAAAGAAAACAAAAAGCTTCTCAGGTGGGCAAGTTTCAACAACAGTCCGCAAAAAAAAAGAAACATGAAAACCAACTGGACAAGTTCAGAGAGGCAGAACAAGGTTTAGGAAGAGCGCATCTACTGTGTCCTACAGGTGGCTGTCGCTGCGTCAAACGCTCCTCTGCGCGCTTCCCGTTGAGTTTCCACTTCAAAATCGCCACCGTCCCATCGAGCTGCGCCCTCACTTTCCCCAAACTTTTGACATTTCATTACAAAGTCAAATAGCTGTCATGCCGAGCCGCACTCAGTGCGCAGTGAACTTTTAGAGTAGGAGCACTGAGGGGGGGCAGACTCAACAAGTTGGTAAGGGAAAGAAAGAATGAAAGAAAGAGAGGGATGGATCAAACTGGATCCACCGGTTCCAAGGAATTAGCCATAGCGGCAGGGAGCAGCCAAGCTATTTTCAACAGTCGAGGGAACTGGAAATCCGAGGGCAGACGTTGTCAAAAAAAAAAAAAAGGCTGTGGTTTCGGCACAGCTTTACGCGCAGGTTGTGGAACGAAATGTACGTGTGATGACACATGAATGGGTAAACTGCAGCATGGATGGCCACCAGTCAAACACAAATGTCCCATTAGACATTTAAGGAAGAAAAAAACAACAACTCCCCAATTTGACACCTATTTTTTCAGTCACGTTTGACACAACTTACTATGATGTCTACATCCATATTTTATAATCCAATCTTTCTTAATGCCGGCTGCAATAAAAGGAGGGAGAAGTCTGTTGCAGATGCACAGGCAAATGAAACAGGGAGCACAGGGAGCGTTTTACCTGAGCATCTCTGGATATAACCATTAGCTGCACAGGGAAATAAATCGACTTTTGTTGTTATTGTGTGCACTGGCACGCTGTGTTTCTTGTGTTTGAAGTGCTTTCTCCTCGCCTGCGTTGCCTCTGCGTGGCTTGACGTTGACTGACAGCTGCAATTCAACAGGTTATCCGATCACCGCAGTCTGTACAGCAGAGCCCGTCTGGTTTTCATTCATCACCAGACAGACGCTCCTCGTCTGCCTCTGCTGCTGCAGACATGCGCCCCGAGCCAGTCTGAAGCGACTGTAGCATATTATTCGCACTCGAATGGTTGATGAATATCCGTGTAACAAAACAGCGACACAATGATTAGTTAACGCAGGAAACAGATGCATGCACCCGTGCGCCTTCCGCTTCTCTTTTATTATTTACCTTAAACACGCCGGAGTTAAGATGTTCCCATGAACTTGCACACTGATCCAGACTGAATGTCTCGGCTTGAAAGAGACTTCATTCTAGCTCGACATGCGCCACGCAGCGCCGAGTGAAAGCTAGTTTGGTTCCGCAGCAGCAGCAGCAGCAGCGAAAGCAACAGTTGTTAAATCCACCTCTGACTTCCTCCTCCATCTCTCCTCTAGAGCAGCAGTGGCTATTCTATTCTAGGTAGCTGGTCTGACACACACAGTCGTATCACAGTGAGTGTGGACCCGGTCTGTCTCTCTGCTTCTCAATCGATTAGGTTACATGAGGCCTCTTATTTCTGAGGCTGCAGCCAGGTTACATGCGGTGACAGAAACACAAGCGGCTCTCTACAAGTATTTCTGCAGGGAGTGTTTTCAGGAGCAGACAGCATGAATGTGTGTGTTCTCTTTTTTCCTTTAATGCATTAAAGTGCAGCTGTGGTCTATTATGCAACAACACCTTTACATTTCAATGCTTATTGTCAGTTATGTCAACTATAGTGTGACTATTAGCAGAGGGATGCACAGGCATTTTAGGGGACAGGGGCTCAAGTGAAAAAGGGCACCCCTTGTTATTGCTAATTGGGGAAAACAAAGAATTACATGCAAGTTTGGCATTATTGCACACTTTGACTTGAGAATTGATGCTGTGGACCATATAAATGTAAAATAAAATAATGGAAAAATAAGGCGCAGGTGCTGAGGCACCACCTTTGGTCTATCTGTCTATAACTATTACTATGAGAAATACACCAATATCAAGATTAAAAATAATTCATTCATAATTATTCCCTCATTATAATGTATTAAGTACCTGAAACCTCTAAATTGATTAATTAATTAGGGATGCACAATAAAGGACTTTTTGCAGATATTCTATATGCTGATACCATTTATATAAACATACATATAAATATAAATGTAGATATACATTTTATTCATTGAGCAAAACAAGTAGCATAACATGCAAATTAATAGTTCGAGAGGGCAAGGAGGTCAATGGTGAAATCGGCTTTAATACATTTTACATTCAATACATTTTAAAGCCAATATCTGGAGTTTGCATGTTCTCCCCGTGTGTGCGTGGGTTTTCTTGGGATTGGGATTAGGTAAAATTGGTCACTGTAAATTGACTGTAGGTGTGAATGTGAGAGCGAACGGTTGTTTGTCTCTATGTATTACCCTGTGATGGACTGGCAAACTGTCCAGGGTATGTCAGCTGAGACTGGCACAACAACCCCCGCGACCCTCCTGTGGAGGATAAAGCGGTAGAAAGTGGATGGATGGCGTTTGTTTTATTTATTTATCCCTATAAAATGAGGTTTAATTCAATTCCAGTCTCTAGGATTTACAATGTAGGTGAAAGGGTGAGTTTTTAATCCTAAAGCAGAAGATGAGTAGCGGCACTGCTGTCCTGGTTTCAGTGGGGAGTTCATTCTACATGGGAGTCAGGACAGAGCGGTCTTCACCGAGACATTTAGCTGAATTTAGCAGCTTAAAATGTGAACAATCTATTTGGAACAGGCCTAGACGGTCCTTGGTTGGAGGACTTGTTAAACTAAAAGAAAACATGTACTGTCCCCATCTTTGCTTTGTAGTCGAGTCAGTTTGGGTTTGGAAGAAATAATCAACATATTTTAAGTAGACCAACAACTAACAGCATTAAATGGTCCCTTCATTATTTTTACATGTGATGATATACATCTAATGTGACAGGCCCTGTCTATATTGTCTCAATATATACTGTAACTATGTTGATTGGGACTTAGAAGAAAAATGTAACAATATCCTCAAGCCACCAAAATCACATTTCCTCTTTGTTAAGGTCAACCAAAAAATAAAACTTTAGCTCTAATTATGTTGCAAAATATCACAAATGTATGTATCCCTGCTGTCTCCTTTAAATTACAGTTTAAATCTCAAAGAACTCAACTGGATGTCCCCTAAAACAGTCAAAATTAAAATTGATTCACAAGAAAGTGTTTTCTCTTAGGTGTGTATTCAATATTCACCTCATGCCCACTCAGATTTATCCTTGAAGGGCTGAGATGTGATATAGAACCGCTGGAGTATAGTTATGTACATTTCTAAGACAGTGCTGAATTGAACATGTATTGTAGTGCAGTGGTGGCTGTGGGGTTCATTGCAGTGAAACTGTAAAACATAATTAAAAGGTAAAACACAGTAAAAGTCAGAACTAATAGAAGCGATATACATGTGCATTTATACAATGTTTTTTGGACAGTCAGTTCACCTGAAGTACAACATCCCACTCGTCAGTTCCTCCTATTGTTTAGTTTCCCAGTGCTGTATGATGTCATGCTGTACATTGCTGGAGATCAGCGCTTTCATTTTTGCTGCAGCTCCCCCATGTGGTAAACACGGTGAAGTGACTCAACCAACAGGTTAAAGAGAGGTGAACAGAGCTGACAATGTTTCACAATATTTTGCATCTCTTTAATGTGATGCAGACTTTAACGTCTTCATGTTGTTCACATATTGTGTTTAATCACATTGGTGATTTTAAAACCCATTTAAATGTGTAGTCTACAACCACCTATGACCGATGGCGTGTTATACTGAGACCAACACAAAGCAACTGACACTTTTAAATTAAATTTTAATTTCAGACTCCTTATTTTAATATTCTGTGGAGCCTTGACCAAATGGCAATAATCACTGTACATGCCTGTAAGTGGCTGAATAGTTCCCTCTGGTGTCTGTTTGCTGTCAAAGTATTAAACAGTATACTATACATGGTAACAGCACTGCATAAAGCCAACATCAGACTCATTTCTCAGACCTTCTCCAATGTTTAGAGAGTCAAAAAAGTTCATTGTGAGACCATATTAAAGAGGTGGGAGTTTGTAAAGACACAAAAAAAATATTCAAAGTTCTCTCTTCTTTCTCTTTACTTTTTCTCATACCCACTCATCCACCCACAACGAGAAGCACCACCATTACACTTGGCACATTTGCACTAAAGCATGTGATAAACAAATAAAAAACCCATGGAAAATATTAATACTGTGTGGTCACTTAGCAACTTTATAATAACATATTCTTTTTACTGACTTAACAGGAACACCTAAAACACAGTATTTGCAGCAGTGTAGTCACATTTTAATGGGATGTTTTTCTTCCATTTCCTAAAATGACTTTTCATAAAATAATTTGCCAGAGCTAAAAGCATGTTGCATTTCTCTCATTATATTTAGGGAAGGAGAGAGCAGACTATGAACTCACAACCACTTTATTGGGTAAAAAATAATAACTTAGTAACTGCAGTGCTACCTGGTGTGATCCTCTGCTGTTGTACACCAATGTATGCAATTATCTTGTGCATACATTGGTTGTAAAGAGTGGTTATTTATGTAACTCTTTCCTTTCTCTCATTTCAAACCAGTAAGACCATTGTAAACAATGGTCATTTCTTCCAGAGAACTGCCCCTCACTGGATATCTTCTTTTCTTGGACATTATCGGTAAACCCTAGACATAGTAGTGCATGAAAATCCTGTTTTTGAAATCGTCAGACCAACAACCAAGTCACGTTTATTAAAGTAACCAGAATCACTTTCATTTTCACTCTTGCTCACATCCTGTTTTTAAATGTAATATCAGCACTGTCCATGCAAGATACAACCTTTTTCAATGTGTTTGACTATTATTTTAATTGGTATACCTTTCATTATTTACTCTATTTACTCTAGCTTTAAAAAAAAAACAAATAAAACTTTAAATTTCACCCGTAATATAAACTCGATTTAGTCAAAAGTGTCTACGCCACGCTCGACAGTAGAGTAGACAAAGAATCACATGGTGCTTGTTCCTTTTCCACAATCAATTTTCAGTTTCACACACAAGAACAAACACTAAAAGCAGCCTCAAGACCTTTTCACCTCAAAAATCGCCTGTGCACCCACAGGTTCATTTACTGCACAAATCTGTAGTAAATGGTCATATTCTCACACCTACATGTTCAACTTTAACCCCTGAAAGACATCTCTTTTTTTGTCTTATTGTATAAAGTATAAAGTGTGAAGGGCATTTAAAATTTAGAGAATGGATTGGATCCATTTACCTTCTACATTGAAGAATAACAGAATTATAGTTTTAAACACAATGTGCAGATTGAAATATTATGAAATCCTTTTGTATTCTGTTATCAAATATCAAACATTATTTCCGGCAACCAAACAATATTAGAATAACTGATGTTTGGACGGACAAAACATGCTTCTGAAGCGTTTCACTTTCAGCAGCAGAGACAGCAAATCTGCAATAAACCGAGAGTGAAATGCAAAGACCTTTAAGGGTCAAACAGCGTCTCTGATGGAATATCAAGGAAAAACACAAATCAACCAACAGGAGGAAAACATGTTATGTGTGAAATGCTGGCTGAGGCTGACAGATGGCACTGGTGTTCTATCAAATGCTCTAAAAAAAAACATTTAAGTGTGCATAACTTCCAAAGGCAGTAACACCCCCACAAGCATATTTAAAATCTTGCAGTGCAAAGCATTTAAGAAATAGTACAAGCACATTAAGACTCCAGGGTTTGAGATTGTAACTGTGGGATACTGAACACTAATATAAGATGTCTTTGTTTGGGCCTGCAGTGTCAGAGGAGGACATTTAAAGGAGGTTTGTATATAAAGTCCTGACTTTTGTAGGCAACAAAAATAGTTAGGCATTCTTTTAACATTAGGACAGGATGGTGGTGTGGTACGGAAACTGTGACTTTAATTGTTCTACTGCTTTATCACCATAATGTGGTTTTGTCCCACATAAATTAGCATTAGACTGCAGGCTGAGGACACTATAGCATAAATTGTATGTTCCAAAAATATCACCACGGTCCATATGTAGCAACTGGGGAGTGAGACTGAACTATAAAACTCAGATTAATAAAAATAACCAACACTGTGGAAGGTTGAGACTTTAAAGTAAACTGTACTAAGTTGTTGTTTTTAAACAACGACTGATTGCTATTTGAGGATCAAAAAGCCTCCACAGTAATCGCGACTCATCAAACAAGGCCACATTTTTCCAGTCTTCAGCTGTCAAGTGTTGGTGAGTGCCCAGTGCAGCCTCGGAAGGCCTGTTCTTGACAGGAGCACTGTTACATCCCATTCGCCTCATGTTTGCACTTGTTTTTCATGAGATGCCTCTCTTCTCAGATCTTAAGGGTGGTTATCGGAGGTGCAGCGTCACTGTCAGCTCCAACTCTGACATCTCTCTTTAACAAGGTGTTTCCTTTTGTGGAGCTGCTGCTCACAGGGTATTTTTAGTTTTTGGCTCCTTCGGTTTGAGAAAATCCGAGGAGATCAGCAGTTTCCAAGTCACCGAGATCACATTTCTATAGTATATATAACATTTGTTTGAAACATTAACTGGAGCTCCTGATTTACTGTCTACATGATTGTATGCAGAATTGCTGGTGCGTGAATTAGCAACATGTGATCCCTGCAAGGCCAGTGCTTGGTTTGTAAAATGCTTTTACAAATACTACAGCTGAATTGTACTGTATATTTAAGTATAGGGTTTTGTAAATTGGCCTCTGTGTCAGCTACCTGCAGGTTGCGAGCTAAAAATATGTAAGAAAAACCTTTAGCTTTTCGCTTTCAGGCTGTGGTCAAGCTAGCAGAGATGCAGAACTAGTAACCACAACATCATTAAGCACACAAAATGTTTAACATGCTGCATACACCATCTCAGTTTACATGTCAATGTGTGCTCAAGGTAGAGATGGGTAAACATCTAAGCATCACTTCAGCATTCCACTGCATTATCTCTAAAACTATAAGGCTGAATTTGGAAAAAGTACAAGAGCCAAGGACTTCTTTTAATACCTAAATTGCTCTTTCACTGTTGAATGAACTTGACATTTGGTGCAGACATTCATCTCCCCCCTAAGGTCAAGTCCATCCAACGGTGCACGAGCAATTTAACTATTTAAAAATGTTTTTTTAAAAAAACTAAAAAATCCTTGACTCATATACATTGCTTCACAGTTTTAGAGATATTTTAGCAAAGTAAAGGACTGTTACAATACATACATTCCATAACTGCAAGAAGACAGGGTTGTTGTTGCCTGCAAATACAAACTGTGTTTCCCACGAGTGCAAAGTAGCAACACCTGTATGTGTTAGTCAACTGTTCCTGCTGCTGCTGCAAGTCAGAAACACGTCACACTCAGTCCCAACACCTACACCACATTTTGGTCCTGATCTGGCCCTTCCGACAGTCGTGTGTGCCTTTCGATTTGAGGCTGGTTTGAACAGATTATCTGGTCAAATGATCCTGGAGTGTGAGCGACGAACAGACGCGATTATAACATCATTGGATGCATCAGAGTCTTCCTGATTTCAAATTGTAAGTATTAAATGTTTCATATTTACAACTGCACAGCGACTGGGGCGTGAGCACAACACCGCAATAACCAATGAGAGTGCGTTGACTGGGAAACGGTACAAGCCAAGTTGATTCCGTCTTCTCAGCCATGACTTCATCCACTGTTTTTTTGCATTTATCTACACAAAACATCGCGTGCGCGCACACACACACACAACAGCTATTAAGTGCCTCCATGTCTGTTTATATTCTTAAGCCACGTTAAATCAAGCAAGTTTCTGTGAAATCTAAAATCCCTGAAATCGTTTTATTAAATGCAAAGTGTGTGTTCCTGCGTCTTGACTGGATTGTCTAGTCTGTGCTTTCTCGGGATTAAAACATTGAAGATCGGTTTCAAAGTTCGATGCGTCTGTGGTCTCCCACGTTTTTAAAATCAAGTCAAATTTGAGAATCCTCTAGAGTGGGGGCCGGCTTAAATCTATTAAAGAAAAACTGACAAAACCAATTCACAGTAAAGTGTTCATCAGACCACTGCAATATACCAACACAACTCAAACATCTGTTATAGGGCAGAGCAGTTTATAAGGATCTATTCTCCTAGCCTTTATGAGTTAAAAGCAGATATTTTCACTAGCTTACTGTGCTTTTGTTCATAAATCTTTATTTAATGGAACTGAATGCAAAAGTATTTAACATCCGCCAGTGCAGATGTCCAAGAGCAGCCCACTTGGACTGCTTTTTTGTTGGCAGACTGTGTCTCATTCACCAATTATTCTGTTCTATATTCCTTTATAAATTGTTTTATCACGCTGTTCACCAATATACAACAGATGCTGTAAGTGGAAGCCATGAACATGCATTAAGAAGGGAATGTTCAGACTGTTTATCAGTATTATGTATAACTCAATTTATAACTTAAATCTTTGCATCAAGAATCCGTCCTTTGACAAAAAACAATCGGTGCTCTCTTCCTTCAGTGCGATGCGTTGTATAGTTGGATGCAGACAAAATAAGCTCAATGGACTGTTTAATTTATTTTCACCGTGTAGACACTGAGCTGTGAAATTGCAGAACAGCAACCGAGGCAATACGGAGACTAAGAGAACATTCACAGCGCAGAGGGTCTGCCCTCAGAGCGTACCTGCGCCACTCTTTTCTCTTTCATTTATGCTGTTTGTTGTTGTTGTGTGACTTATGAGTGGGCCACTAACTTTTAACTACACACACACACACACAGGCATAAGTCTGTACGTAAAGGGAATTTCCGAAAACATTACACATTACCTGTGCGACATCTGCATCTAATCGCACATGGTCTCATAGCGCAATAATTATTAGAATTTATGATCGTGAATTCAATGCCCAACAAAGGCTCAGCAGATGCAGCCAGAGGCTTCGACAGCAAACAAACTGCCATGCAAAGGCAGATAGCGGGCAGTTAATCACGGCCAAGGTCAAGAAGCTCTTCCAATTTTTAAAAACATGAAGCACCGACCCACATATGTCACGACCATTTTCTTTTTGTTTGCTGGCAGTCCTTGGATTCCAGCCACGGCAGAGGATCTCACCTCACCTCTTCGTCATACATCTCTGGCAGTATTCATTACTCTGTCCCAGATTCATCTGAGCTCCCTGTTGACAGTACACCCATTTCATTTCCAATGATCACTGCTTTTCACCTCAAAGAGCATGGGCTGTAATGGCCCTCCAGCAGCAGAGCAGAGCAGAGCAGAGCACTAATATGACTCAGGAGTTTAAAGACACATTTATGCTGCTGCATTCCCCGTCACAAGGTGAAGATGACAGCTTGTGACCAATTAACCTCTGAAGAAGAAGATTTTGGCACATGAAACAAAACATGCATGTAATACGGGACTTTAATTGCGCAACAATTATAGACAAACAGTGCGTCTTTAAAAAAGATCAAGGGGACCATTAAGGATCCGACAGAAAATGACTTCCATAATGATATCAGATGTGGGACACAGTGGAGGGAAAACATATTTCAAAAGGTTTGGAGAAAATCTCATTTGGCATGCTCAAGTCAGTGGCAGTATCGCTCAAGGGCATAGGATGAACGATGTCATTACACCAGCATAGTGAATTTGATTGGTCACAGCTCATAGCAAAACGACCTCAGAGTACCTCCCTCATTTGTGGTGGGGCTGAATTAGATCAATGAATTATTTAAATGAGAACATTACCAAGGGGATAGCATACTATTGTCAGGTAAAACGGTGCACACTATTTATGTTTAGTGTATTGGCTTATACATTACATCATGCAAAGGTCTCAGAGCATTTTGTGTTGATTTTATGTCAAATGCTGTAATCATTGGCATTTGGATTGGACTGTAAGTTGGTCAATGAATTTAACTCACAGAGTTATTTTTGTGTTATTTTTAAACTGCCATCCATGTTTTCTGGATGTGTTCCAATAAAGTGATTGATAAATAATTGTACTGTACGGTCATTATACGAAAACAGCAAATCTAATGGTGGCCTAATCTTTGCGTACTGTAGCTGCAGATGAAACAAAAATGTGTGTATTGTGTTAGAATAATAAAAATAATATTTAAGATTTCATATTCATAATAAAAATAGCAGTTGGAAGCCATGAACATGCCTTAAAAGGGGAAGGTGCCTTATCATTAATGTTCAGACTAAAACAATAAAATGTACAAGTCCATTTATAACTTGAATGTTTGCATCAAGAATCTGTCCTTTGGCATACATTTAATAAAGAGTTACAAATGACACAATTTAGAAGCCGTTTTATAAAACAATACAATTGGGAATTTCATATGTGCAAATGCTACTCTTGTGCAGTCACACCTTTCTGCATACAGTACGAGAATTAACACAGGCTGGTTTCTGGGTTAAAAGTTGATAACGCATTTGCATGTCTTTGTTTAGAGAATTCACACTTAGAGTTGTGCATGCAATAACCACTGAAACCCTTTTGGAAATTCTGTTAAGTGGGGGTGTTTACTATCGGTGGACCACCATTTCCCACACAGGAAATGACAGCTTTCCCTGCTACACAACTGGCACATATACTGTGATCACAAGTGAAACCTACCCACATTCTTTTCTTGACTCTCCTTGCAGCGTCTGCAGCGTGTGTGTGTGTGTCTGTAAGAGCGTGAGTGTGTGTGCCAAACACATGCTGAATTACCAACTGTCTGTTTCTGTTTCCTCAATAAAATCATTTCACATACTTAATACTTCACATAAAATAGAGTTAAGCCATCCTTTTACAATGAAACAATATCTCAAATAAATGACACATACAGTATGTCATTTTATTCTTTAATAAATAAGTCAAAAGTTTTAGCTTCGTCACACTACTTGAATGTCGGTGGACATTTTCGTGCCGTGCTGCATTTGGACGTGCTGAACTCTGAAAGATCAGCAGGTGATTTTGTATGTCTCTGGATAATCTTATAAATGGTTTAGAAATCGAGGTGCCCGCATAATCTGTTCATCAAATTACACTAATCTTAATCCTGCTGCGATAATTCCTCAACTGCAGCATGCGAATCGGATCACTGTCACATTTATATTTCTAAATTCAGTCATTAAAAGCTCCAATAACAACGGTTTCCATAGTCAAATTCAGGTTAGACAACTCCCACTAAAATGAGAACATATATCACTGTATATATATATATATATATATATACATACATATACATGTACATTATTTGTGTGAGGTATTGTGTGTACTTTTGCCCTCACCTCATAATTAAGAACGCAGCATTGTTCCTCTTGTACGGCATTTGAAAAACACAGGATCCCTTTGACCATTTTTATTCAAGAAATAATCAGCCAGAGCTCCCAGACCTTATTGTAACTGCAGCGTCTCACTATAAAAACGTACACATATTCTGACCAATTGCTACAGAATATAAATAAAGCAATGCATATGCGCTTGCCATTAAAAACAAGCGTATCTGCTTGCATCGTAGCTGACTGCATAATACTGAGACTCACAGTTAATGAGACCTCAGGAAACAGTAGAACAACTTGTCCCATAGTTGTCAAACAGATGAGTGCACTGTCTTTGTGGGTCAAGTCATTTGCTTTGTGACATGAGATAACTGTATGAATACAACACATGCGACTTTTAATTTTGTTGTGCAATGCCTCGTTGTCACAATGACAATAACGATTGTGAATAAAATAGAAGTTCTCAGGCAAGATGGAAACATTTGTTGCACTCTGTTGCAGCCTGAATGGGTTCCAAGCAGTTGGTGACAATGATGTCAGTGATCCATGAAAAGTAACACCTGCTCCTTTCACAGACAGTTGTCTCCAGAAATTGGAAGTGATGTTTTGAGAACAGTAAAGGGCTCGTCTGACAGAATGGGCATTGGTCGCTAATAGACCATAATGATGTGCTCTTGCAACTTTAGCATAAGCTAGACTAAGTGCTCTGAAATCAGACATAATTATGGACGCATTAGCACAGCGTTGCCTTGCAAAGTGCCACTGAAGCATATGTGAAAACAATTAAGAGGTGTTTTCTTGGCACAACAAAGGACAACCAATCATAGGAAGTGTGTCTCTTGGTGCTTTGTAAATTTGAATAGCATAATAATAATAATAATAATAACAATAATAATTACAATAGGTCCTCGCACCACTGTGTGAGTGCTCGAGCCCTAATAATAAAAAAAAACCTGAATGAGACACAATGGCCAGTCTTGCACAAACACAAAGCCAATGCATCATGACACTTTTGTTGTCAGTAATAAAATAACAGTGCTGTGGTCCTGTGGACTATTTTTATATCTTTCATCCAGATAAATGGTTGGATGTTCACTGAGGATTTGCTGAAACTGAAAGATTTGCACTGCTGAAAAAACAACAAAAAGAGGTTTTCGCGTGGTCTTCATAATAACTGTATGTCTTGATTAAAAGACAAAAAAAAAAAAAAACATACCTTGATGAACATTTTCAGATGAGCTAAAAAAGAAAAAGAGAGAGGAAGATGTCAGTGTGACCAGCCACAGCCATGTGTCACAGAGAATGAAGACCTCATGAATCATATTCTGCCAGCTGTGATGGGAGAAAAATGAACCAAAGGCTCTCAGGAACGTCTTTGATTAAAACGATGCCATGTGTTAAATCACTGACATGCTTTGTCTGGCCTATGCAACACCTGCTCGCTCATGTTCAACCCTGAAAGCCTGTGACGTGTCATAGGACAAATGCAACATTTGGATAACAAGAATGAATGATTTTATCTGTGATACAATTAGAAGCAATGCTACATCAGTATGAGATAATTGTATTCGCTGACAGAAATGGCCATACGTTGCCGGCTTCCCCTTATGTGCATTCACAAGGAAATATGCTGCAGCTGTCACCGTTACCACGAGGTGAGAAATGTAGCATGTTGGTCTCACATTAGCACACACCCTCTGTCTACTTTATCCTGCTCAGACAGATTGCTACAGTGCGTCTGGTGTACCTTTCTCTCCGCTGCACTGTTAGCTTCGGTAATTGACTCTTGCAGTCTCCACTGAGCCGTCCACTATATGGCCTGTAAGGCTCCTTTCCCAATTACAGACTACAGCTCCTTGACAGGCTGAGGTGGATGACCACAGGGGGAGGCAGGGTGTGATGGTGAAGTGCAGTATTATTAGTCTTTTGATATGAAATGGAGTGTGAGCTGAATATGGACACTCATCCACACATCAGTGGCCTTCTCCTGTAAAAGTACAAAGTCGGTGTACAGGTGCCACAGCTTTGAGACAGGCATGGGGATCTGCTGCGCCCAGAATGCAGTGTTGACGTATTTGTAGTTTAATCAGTTAGGTGAGTCATTGTTGTACAAGTTTAATGTGAAGGCAGAGGCACTATCTGTCCTGCTCCATTTGTCTGCCGTGCAAGGCAACTGATTTGTGTGGAGAGAGAAAGGTGTTTCTTTTTTGGCCACCAGGTACAGCTCAGACAGACGATGATAGGGCGCGCATTGGTCAGTGGCAGCCTGTCAAAGATAATGACCGTCACTGTTATAGCTGTGTTTGCCAGAGGGACCGCCTGAGTAATAGACTTTGTGTTTTGTATGCATGTGGCTCACTTGTCTACTTCCAATAAAGCTATTTGTATCCTTTTCAACCTAAACCGCAGCCTAATGTGAACGTGAAGGATGACTACGAGATGTGTCGTCTTATTTAAGTTCTGGCCACTGTCTCCTGTGGACAACTGGGGAAGTTGTTAAGAAAGATGAAGAAATGATCACCCTAAAAGCTCTATTAGCCCGATTAAAATTCATAATACGTGGATCCAACATCCTAGTTCACAATTGCTGTAAATGTGGAAATTGAACATTTAACAGTTTAATTTAAATGTATTTATTTCAACTCCTCAGCAGACGCCTTGCCCACCTTGAGTATACTCATAGAGACAATGACTTTGTTGCTGGTGAGAATAAAATGTAGGAAAGGTTTTCAGTAAAACACTTCTAGCAAAGCCTTTGTCATCTGCGAACTCAAGGTGGCTGCTCGCACGGCAACTGCATCACGGCGAATCAGAGACGGTGACTTTTCAGTTGTATTTCTATTCCTGTATCAGTCACAAGCCAAGGTGAAATACAAGGAAACTGGTTAGAACCACAAACAGGTAGATGTAAAGCCCCAGCACAGTGCACGACACAATGAATACAAGTATGGAAACAGTTACTGTGTGGGTGCTATAATTAGAGCATGCATACACCCCACAAATGTAGTGATATCACTGTGTGGATTCCTATACTGTGCCATAAATCCAGGCCTATACAGTGCAGCTTAGGAATCACTCCTCGCATCATGTATAAAAACCAGCTTCACGCTCATTTACAGCCACTCAAATCCAACCCCAGTCCACAAGACTACATTCCCAGTGAGCCTCCGAGATAATAATGAGAAAAAGCAGAAACATTTTAGCTTACAACATATGTGAGCCACAGATTGCTCTGGACGTTATTACTTCTTGGCTGGACCGTTATCACCGCCTCCATCAGCCACCCTCAAAAAGAGTGAGTGAGAGAGAGTGTGAGAGAGAGATGAATGTTTTTAGTTTAGCGCGTGTGAAGCCCTAATGGTACGTCTAAGATGTGCGCAAACCAATTAGGCTGGCTGACCTTACAGATGGTGTGTCAGCTTGTCAATCTCGAGGAGAGGGGAATGAGAGGCAGCTCTTATCACCGCCTACCTGTTAAAGGGGTCGGGCGTGGAGGATGGAGGGAATGATGGGGAGAGGTTATTAACGGCAGAGGAAGGGGACGGTCAACCAGGAACAAGTGCCACTTACCCAGCAGGACAAAAAGGTCCAATATTATATCAGTATGTCGGGAACAAAATCACTACTAAGTCCTGCAGTACCGTTTTGACTCTGAAGATCTTGAAAGTTCATTATCGCCACCGAAGCAGGGAAATTTTAAAGGTCTGCCAGCTATTTCTAGCTTGAACACAAGGTTATGAAGGGCTTAAGATTATAAAGTACATGAGTACTTTTTGTTATTTTGCTTTTTTAACAACTTTCAGACCAACTCGTCAGTTAAACGGGTCCAAAATCCATATGTCAAAATGAAGTCTTAAATAATAGTCGGGGTGACTCGACGTGACTCCATTTGTCCAGAGGAATAGCTCATTTTAAAGACTGTAAAACTGTATTCTAAGGATTTTAACAACACTTTCTCTGCAAACTGCTTTGTTCAAATCTAGGATGGGCATAGTAAAAGGGGTTAAGGCAAGAAACCCCTTGACAATTTGTATTTAAAAAAATGTTTCCCCTATATTTTGGTCTAGATGGATGTAAAGAAACATGACTGCCACATCTTATATCACTCTGTCTCGTGGTTATTGTTTAGTTTGATGTCAAACATGCTGTTCCAAGCAGGGATCATTAAAAGGTTTGCATTATTCAAAATAATTATCAGCGTCACAAGAGAAGCCTGCTTCCATAATGTGCCATGAGACAATAAAAATCAACAGATATTCTGACCTCCATAATCTCAGATTACTTTTAATCTGTAAGAAAGTTACATATATAAATCAAAGCACAAGCTTTTGTTGCTTGTATGTTCCTGTAGTGGCCGATCTCAACACTGCATGTTAAGTTATTATTAATGGTTTGAGTTGTTGAATTACTGATATATTTTAATTAAAGCTGACATTTGTAACTTGAATGCTCAGTGCCCGGGTTTTTTCTGTCCGTTCAGGGCCATAAAAGCCTCCGAGACACATTAATAGCATTTATACGTTATTTGGTGGTGACACTGATGACACCATTAAAATACAACAGAAATATTGACCCAATCAACAAACCACTACATCAGGTTTATTGCAGCTCACTAGAGAATGCCTTGCTCGACTCTCCCACTTCCCCCTTTTCCTTTTAAGTGCATTCTGTCCCCGAGGGCCCCGTATAGACTTTTTTTTTACTCCTTGACCATGATTCTTGTCAAAACTAGACGAGAAGATAGATCATTGTTAAGACCAGGTGGTGACAGAGTCATCTTCCCTGTCCTGGTTGTTAGCACATAATGTATCACTGTTGTCATGCTCTTTCTGGATCTGGTGCTACATGTGTCGGCAGCACCAGGACCCTGCCATTACTATATCACCAAGGACACAGTGCAGCAGAAACATTCAAAAATATTAAATGTAAACTGCCAAAGTGCAAAAAGTCACCACACTGTGGAGTTCAACTGTTTCATCCATTCCTAACTTTTAAAATTAGAACAGCTAAAATGATTTTCCCATTTTACGGCTTTGGGGAAATCTTTTTGGCCGATATAATTTAAAATAATGAAGTAGCACATGATTCAGTGGCCATATTATGGTCATTCTGCCTTGTAAGAAATGGTAATAGTGGCTCTAATGACTGGCACGTTATTAGCTTTGGTGCGCCTCATGACCAGATGAACGGATAGCTGAAGAGGGTTGTGCCCTTGCTTTTATTTTATCTCAAAGTCACTCAGTCCACTGGAGTACCAAATGGCAATAATTACAAAGAATCTTGCCATAAATCACACAAACATGGTTGGAAATTTGAACATGTGGCTCAACCTAAAATTAAGAAACATTATTTAAAGGCATGGCTGTGGCTAATAAAAATGGAAGTGCAAGACGCGAGCATCTTTCTAATGTGTCAGTAGGGGGCAAAATTGATCTAGAATCTGAGAGTTAATGACCTCACACCATCTGTGAAAAATGCCCTTTTGCATTTGGAGGCTTTACAGAAAAAGGACAAAACAAGCAAATGCAGGGATTCCATGTATTGCAGGGCTGCACGGCTACTGTACCTTTTGAAAAACAATGTCACAACAACCTGGGTTCCTGGGTTGCTAAGTTACTGTGATTTTCTTATTCATGTCTAAAAACAGCCCAGATATCACATCAGCACCTCACGAACATGCCAGGCAGAATCCATCGCACTGTGTTGAAGGAAGAAAAAAAAGCTTAAAAAGACTTAAATCAATAAGATATACCAAACAAAGAGAATGAAGGCAATTAGGGAATAACAAATACTGAAAGACAAAGGAAGTACATTTAGTCTCTGTGACAGTCTGCGGCACTTGACTCATGCAAGCAGTCTTTGTAAAAGAGAAAGAAAAAGTGACCCCTACTGTTAAATAATAAAAAAACATTAGTTATGCACACAAATGGCAAATCACCAATGGATTACTTGACTTGTAGAATTTGTATATAATATAAAGTATATATTTAATAATAACATAAAACAAAGAACAATTATTTTTTGAATGACACTTTTGGGCATGTAGATGACTTGTGATACAGAGGTCTTGACTTTGAGCTGAAATACTTTTCAAACATTAGAAAACTCCCTCAAAAGACAAAATACATAACAAATCACAACAATACCTGATGAAAAGTTCTCTTTTTTTGATTTGTGAGTTTGAGACTCTGCACCTGATATTACTGCTAGTAAAAATAAATAATGGGCAATCCATGCTAAATACTAGATAGTAATTTAAAGATATGTGGCCGTGCAATGAACATTTGGTGAGTCTTCGTTAAGAGTAATATCTCAAAAATGTAAATGAAACTGCGCTTTTCACGGCCCTCCTTTTATTTTCACCTGAACCACAATCCTGTTTTGGTTAATTTGGTTAACCTATAGTTACACAAGGCAATTTAATGCACACGTTTTCAATTCAATGTTACATCAAAAGCTTGAAGCTGGCTATAGTTGTAGTATATTCTTGCTCCCTGGCTGTTTATTGCTTATGCATGAGAAATGGTCCGCTAGTAAACTGAGCTGACACCGAGTCACTACATTTTAAAGGCAGCTTGACTCCAGCCAGGAGAAAATGCCAGGTCAAACACCCATATAGTCAGCCCACAGGCAAGAATACACTGCAAGTAACATCTGGTTTTAATTAGTGAATATTTGTGTGGGGGTAATGTATGCAAAAGCACAATAAAAAATATTTTTTTTAATGAATTGTTTGCCAGGTACTTTGGCCCACCTTACCGCACTGCCAATTTTATTGCTTTACTTTCATATTGCTGCAGCCAAGAGAAGAGGGTCAAAGGAGACGTCTGGAGGAGGAAAGATAGACATTTTCCACCACCCCCAACAGCTTACCCAAAATGATGAAGCGGCCGTCTCTGGGACTTCATAAAGGTGAGGAGGCCTGCCCACTGTGTTCACAGTGGCTCTGTGTTGTGTGGCCGTCAGACCAAAAGTGGGATGGAGTTCAAGACAAACGACTATGCAAACAAACATCGCATTCATACCGTCTTACCACAAAAGGTTCATGCCATGAAAATGACAACGATAACGTCTGTGACTTGCAGTGTACTTTTATGTTTGTGGAAAACACAATGAGCAATGTTTATTGATGATCACTGGGTTCCTTATGGATGTGCTCTATATGCTCTAATTTCTTTTCTGTTTGTTGCACTGGAGTCACACTGCTTAGTGTCTGATTCACCACACACTCTAACGCAAGATGAAGGTTTCAAGACCTCTGTGCCCCTGGGCTACGAATCTGCAAATGAGAGTGCTTACTTATACTTAAGAAGATGGAGGAACTGTTGGACAAACACGTGTCCAAGCATCAGCAACGAGCAAAGAAACTTCTGCTGAAGATTCACAGCAATACTCGCGTCCTTTTATCCATACCTCGCTTACTTTTTGTTACTTCACTAGACTTGCTCTTTTATTCTATTATCCTATTTTGCTTCAAGTAGTTTCCTGAGTCTTCTATACTGTTGATTCCTTTGAATGTCGCGCAGTAAACGACACAGAGCACCCTCCTCACCTCACTGCATGTTTTACTCTGTATCCAAGTGACAAATAAAAATCCTTGAATCCTACTTAACTGAATCCATGCAACTCTGATTAATTGCCTGTCATGTAACGTTACTTGGTTGTGAAGCCACAAAGGTTTAAATACCTTGGAAGTTTAAAAGAGCAGGTGTTTTTAATCTATCGTGCTAATGACACTCAGCAAATGCAGGAGTTCGCTCCTGTGAGTCTGATATTTCCAAGACCTTCTTGGTCAACATTTCCTGCTGATACCAGTTTTCGCCCAGTTACAATGCTGCAGTATTAAAATGACAGGGGAGCAGAGATAATGGCACTCACACCATCTGGAGAGCTACAAGAAAATGATAGGCTACAACTTTGCCTGGGGAAAAAAAGATTAAATGTCCTTGTCATTTAACATTTGCCAGTTTCCTACTTGCATCCTTTAAGTTAATCTGCTGCACATGGAGTAGAGCAAAAAAAAACAAAAAAAAACAATTAACCAGTGTTAAATCTTATATAAAACATTGACATTAAATCAAGTTTTCCTTACAGTAAATGAAGCTTTATCTTATCGAGGTCTCTTCATTGTGGAAGAATGACTAATAACTCTGCCCTTGACTGCACTTAAAAAATTATTGTCACCACTTCCACAAAAATAGGTGGAGACGACAAAGACCAGAGGCAGATTCAGAGGAGGCCCATGCTACATAACCCTGAAGCGTGGGGCAATTATTATTTAAGTAAGCATTGACAAACGTTCATTAATTAAGTGTTATAACACCAGGAACCAAAGGCAAAGGTTTGATTTTGACATCGCTGGGAATAATAAAAGCTGCCTGCAAAGACCCTAAGGAGGTGTGGACTTTTAGATTCAGACTATTAAACAGCTGCATTAGTTTGCAGTCCATAAAGGTCAACAAATATGATGAAAAAAGTGCTGGAAAAAAAGTGTGCTTAGAAACCAAAGCTGGTTAGACCTGCTTCATTTGGGCAATGTTTGTTTCTGACACTTTTAACTGATCATTGACTGTGCTATTGAGTCACTACATATTGAAGAACAAATGACCAATTCAAAGAGAATTAATCTTAAAACTCTGTGTTTCAGATAAATGTTCACTCCCATTACTGACAAATGGTTATAATGGAATTTGCCGAGTGTGGTCGCCTTGTCTTACTTTCATAGTCTTTTCAGTAAAGTCACTCTTATTTGATAATGTGGGCAAACGTAATTCATTTGCTTGCCTTTTGCCGGTTTTGCTTCTGCATCTGCACTGGTATTATCCCCCGTGGAAGTAAAAGAAACGATTTAATGTTACCGCTGTAAAAGTAAATGCCCTTTAGTCATTTTATTATTATATATAACATGATTATATACTGTAAACTCTGATTCAAAAAGAAAGTGCGTGAGCATCTGAGCTGGTCGAAGTAGAGCTTACGGTGTCTTACACTGTCAGGCAGATAAATCTGGCATTACCATATGGGTCACTGAAGAAAGGAGGAGTCCCAGAGTGGTCTCTGCCATTAAAAATTAAGCCAACAAAGGGAGAGAAATCGTGAGCATATTCAGGGACAGGTCAGGTTGAACGGTTTGGAAATAAAGTAAGATAGGCCAGGCTGAGATGGTTTGGTCACGTGCAGAGGAGGGACAGTGAATTATACCAGACAAAGGATGTTGATAATGGAGGTACTGTGCAGGAGGAAAAGAAGAGAACCACAGAAAAAGGTTCATGGATGCTGTGAAGGAGGACACGAGGACAGTTGGTCTAACAGAAGAGCAGATGATCTGCTATCTGATCTCAGCACTGCCATACAAAAAAAAACATTATAAAAAAAAGTATTTATAATTTATGTGATTTGTACCTTATAAATTAAATAACAAAAATACATAATTACATAACACAACTCTCATTAAAACTGTTGACAAACCTGGATGGTACTCAGGTTGGATCCCAGAAAGGTCAACACATAGGTGTATCTCCGAGTGGGTGTTATAGTGTTGTGTGTATAGATTAAAGGAAATGTCATGTTCTTGTACATTTTGTTCCATACTGTATCGCTCAGCGTTTGATTTCTTGCACTGCTTAACTCTGTACACCTGGAATTTTCCTTTATCATTTGATGTTCTGTTTGACGTGAATATATGATGTGCCTGTAAAAAGACTGACTAAGGATTTCCCAAAATAACTTGTACAAAGAAGATTCTCCAAAATGTAGTATACTGTATATATATTCAGTATGGCTGATACTCCTGACAGTCCATCAGCCCACGCTTCACTGAAACGGCATATAAATATTAGGTTGCTACATTACATTACATACAAACATATGGAAGAACAGATAGAAGCCCAGCTAAGCTCACAATGTGCACCTATTTGAGCCATGCTTGTATTTCTTCAGTGTTGAAGAGACTCTGCTCAAAGAATTCACTGTTTTTCAAATGTCTGCAGAAAGAAGATCCTGTGGCTTTGTATGGTGTGTACTTGTTGCCGCTACGTCTTTCATAATAGCATCAAGAGAAGTGTCTTTTATGAGACATGCGGGAAAATCTCTTAAGGCAATACACTTATTCTTTCAATATGTGCCAGCAAGGAGAACTTCAGCTCAGTAACTAAGTCCACGCTCTGCCAATTTCCACTTTGAGGACACAGATGAATTGAGAATCCCTGTGCATCAGAGGAAGACACGAAAATGTAACTTTACCTCCTGGGGTCTGTGATTGGAGTGTAAGTATGCAATGCAGAAAAAGAGGCTTCTAAGCCATGGAAAGTTTTGTATGACTTATTGGTGTCTCATAGTCGTATCTTATACTGCTCCGGAAAGGTTCTCATCTTGAACAACCTCACTTTTAGTTATGGTTATCAGTTTGAACCTGCTACGATCTTCAGGGGCGATATTGCAGAAAATCACAAATACTGCACATTTTCTCCACAGATCTCCTGTGCCAACTCCTCTATTTGCACTCAATAAGCTTTCTACTTGTGCCAAGTATCAGGTTGTGGGTGAAAGGCTGAAATTTTGCAATGAACAAAAAATAAATACATTCACATCTACCAAGTGCATACATTTGGAATGCGGAAAAAAAATCCCATATGGAAACACAGTTCCTGCCTCGCTCCACCAGTGGTTTGAAGATATTCTAAAAGCTGCTGTGTGTTCTGTTCAGTCTCTTCTAGCTGTTTTCATGTCCGTTTCTCATTGCCTCAGAATCTTAATCTCCTAACACTATTCTGGTTCAAAACAATACGGTACAACCGTCATTCCAGGTAAACTTTTATTTATTTACTGATTATCTTTTGTAAGAGCTCATCATCATATTTGATACCTGACATTTCTATTTCAAAACCGTTACTACTTTCTAGATTTTATTTTTGCTCCGATTATACATGGAGAGAACATGTTTATCTACCCTTAAAGTCAAAATAACATTTGTACATAATTCACTCCAACTGTCATCATTGTTAGTAATATATTTGCATTCTGTACTGTGTACTGTGATTTTTACAGAAGGAAGAAAGAAAGAAAGAAAGAAAGAAAGAAAGAAAGAAAAACCAACTCATTTAAGTGGTAATGAACCATATAAATGTTGGACTGAATTGCCTGACCTCTCCTCAGTTAGATTAATTCATCTTCATGCATTGTCAAGAAATCAAAAAGTTGGCTTTGAATAGCCTCATTTATTATTTCAGAGGGACATTGGGAATTATTGTATGATTCAGCAGGAGTGCTGCTGGCTAGCAAGTAAAATGTAGCACCTATGAAAAGTGCCAAAAGAAGAATCATCTTGTGATTAAACTCACATTGTATTTCACAGGGGATTGACTGTCTCAAGCTCCGTATCCCTTTCATGACAAAGTGACTGGGCATGCTGGGCATTGACGAGGAAGAGAGAAATAAATGTGATGCAAAATATGGTGAGTATGAGTTGTATGACAACCAATCTGTTTATTGTTTTCATTTTCACCACCAGCATCTACTTTTTCCACAGTCATCAGCAAGGTCATGATAAAAACAGGCTGTTAAACAATCAGCCACCCAAACGAACCACGGAAATAAAACTACAATATCGGTCAGTATTGGTCCGATACTGGTCAAAATCACTGCATTGGATATCGGACCGATACAAATGTAAAATCCAAAAACCCTATATGTCACATGCTTCCCGATACACAGACTGTAAAAAATGTAAATACAAATCAGCAAAAGTATTTTAGCTGAGTCATGGTTGGGCTGTTTATTTCTTCTTTTTGGGAGAACAACGTTTGATACACGATGATTCATAGTCGTGACCGTATCGGACTAATATTAGTTTGTGGTATAGGTATAGTCATCCACCCAGCCTTCTATCCAACCAAGCAGTAAATTAACCTCTACTGTACATTCCGATATCGCTGAAGAATTCAATTAGAGGGAAATATTGAATTACGCTATAACAACCTAATGTGGGCTAATGCTCCGCTTTAATTAGAATTGAGTGAAATAGAATTACTAAAAAAAACCTCTTTAATTAGCCATCTTTACTCAGCAACCATCCCGCCAGATGCCTCTCATCAGCCCCATACTAACGTGGCAGATGTAGCTTAATTATAATTAGTTTCCCCAGTTGTCTTCAAGTGGAAAACCTTTTCACCTCCTACCTTTCCCTCACCATCCACCAACTTATAAAGCTGATGAACAGACAGAAATCTGTACCGTGGATCCTAAGGGGAGGGAATAATCGTGAGAAAGTGGAAACTTTTGACTTCATGTGTTTGTTTGTTTTTCTCATCTTCAACTGATTAGAAAAAAAGCTAAAATGACAAAGTTACAATAACCCTTTTGGAGGGAGGTGTGCCATCTTTCAAAAGGCCGTCTCTCATTTTGCAAAGACTTCACAGAACAAAACAGCACATTAATATTCAGTGGCCACATCGCCGTCTTAACCAAACCATGAAGTGATCAAATCTCTCTCAAACCGAGGACGAAGAAGGGTATGGGAGGTTGACAGCGTATACGAGGAGGCCTTGTAGAAATCTCTCTGTGAAGAGAGATAAAAGGGGAAAGTAAAGCATCCGATGTTCTTTGGGTTAATTGCATTTGACATCTATCCTTGTCGTGTGTGTGCCTCCTTTGTGGTTGCACTCTGTAAGGCAGGACAAAGTGTGGGATTGGGTGCAGATGAAGAGAATACATTGTCAAGGTGTGTGTCAGAAAAGGGCTATTGTAAAGGATGTGTAGATCTCACTTTGATTGTGATGAATGGATCCTGTGCATATGTAAGTGTGCATACGTGAGACACAAACTTATTTTTGAGGAAGTGGTTAGGTTAGGTTAGGGTTATTCTCTCTTGCTCTTACCCTAGTTTTTTTTTTTTTTTAAAAAAGCAGTAATGTAAATTATATATTATATAATATTACAATCCAACAATGGTACTTCAATCAATCCTGTAATCGCTGTAATTCACTGTATCAAAGAAAAGGTGCTACTTTGTAACCTAAAGGCAGTGTAAAATATGATATAGAGTTTAAAATAGTTTGACAACTACATCATTTAAATTAAAGTGTGGTGAAAATCTGTGTTATTTCTTTACATCCTTAAACACAGCAAACATTGTCCAATATGCTTTGCATTTTAATAACCAGCAGATGTCACAAATAGACTAGATATTTAGCTGTCCTGAAATGTACATGGTGGAAAGGTTGTGTGTGCTTTAACATGTGTAGCATTTTCAATACAGCTAAACAAACAAATCAATCTTCAGCAAAAGGTAAGCCAGGGTAGCTAAAGGGAGTGACACTAAATCCCAGTCTGACAGTGATGAAGAGATGAAAGATTATGTGACATTATTGCAGTTAGCAGTTGGCTTTAAAGGCATCACTGTAATATCAAAATGTAAACCCACGTTGGTGCTGTTGGATTCTTTTTCTCTCACCATATTCTGATCCCCTACAGCAGGGGTAGGGAACCTATGGCTCGCGAGCCAGGTGTGGCTCTTTTGATGATTGCATCTGGCTCGCAGATTTCGGCTTTTCAGATAAAACATAAAATATTATCACTTGTTTTAATCCATCCATCGATTTTGGAAGTGGAGGAAGCGCAAGTGAATGACATAAATGCAGCACCGTTCTATTCCCTGGCTTTGGATGAGTCAACAGACGTAAGTCATTTGTCGCAGTTCAGTGTGATTGCAAGATATGCTGCTGGTGACACACTGCGCGAAGAAAGTCTTGCTGTTCTGCCAATAAAAGGGTCCACAAGAACCAGAAGTCGCATTAATGGTGAGTATTATAACAACATTATTTAAAAGAATAAATTCAGAGGCTTATTATACTCACATTTAGTTAAATTCAGTCTTAAAATATATTATATGGCTCTCACTGAAATAAATTTGCAAATATTTTGCTTTCATGGCTCTCTGAGTCAAAAAGGTTCCCCACCCCTGCCCTACAGCTATAGTATGTCTACTGTAGATATATATAGGTTCAGTCTTGAGCAAGCAGGAAGACAACTGTGCAGAGTTTAAATGTTAACTAAAACACTATTCATATGTTTTTTCACAATTACATATTTCAGTTACTTTTCTTCACAGCAATGATATTCCATGTTGATACGGTCTCAGTTAGTGTGTAATTTCATCCTTTCATTTTAGTGGTTTAAGGTCCATCTTCTACTGCTATATCCTCCACGTGAGGGGGCACTGTTCCAATTTTAGCTGACATAAGGCTTAAGGTGGGCGGGGGGGGGAACCCTGGATAGATTGCCAGTCCATCACAGGGCCACATATAGAGAAAAAGAACCATCCACTCACACACCTACAGTCAATTTAGAGTACCCAATTTACCTAATCCCTATATTGCATGTTTTTGGACAGTGGGAGAAAACACACTCACACACAGGGAGAACATGCAAACTCCATGCAGAAAGGCCCTTGTTCTAGAGCAGGGGTGTCAAACTCATTTTTGTTCAGGGGCCACATACAGCACAATTTGATCTCAAGGGGGCCGGACCAGTAAAAATAGCAAAATAATAGAATAATAACCTATGAACAACAAGAACTCCTTTGTTTTACATTTAATGAAGGATAATTTTACAAAACATGAAATTTCTTGAGAAATATAAGTGCAATTTCAACAATATCGTGCCTAAATTTACTATCTATAAAGGCACAAACATTTAGTCACGGGTATCTGGAGCATTTGACATTACGTTTAGATTAGGGTGAAATTTTAACAAATTCATCCTGTGGGCCAGATTGGACCCTCTGGCGGGCCGGTTCTGGCCCCCGGGCCGTATGTTTGACACCCCTGTTCTAGAGTGTGCAGACACATGCAAGGGTGAATTTAAACATAATTCACTGGACAGCACAGGAGAAGCATGGGTTTGCAGGTTGGGAGGAGGCTTGAACTGGTAGCTGTGAGACAGGGATTTAGGTATAGAGGCATTTAGTGACCGGAGCAGCACAGAGTGAAGTCCAAGGGAACTGGGTCATTAATGGATCCACAGTAGAGCAGCAGGGTGTAGAAAACACTAACCTGTGTCTATATTTGGCAAAGTGAAAGTGGCAAGGCTGAGAACGTGTGGAGGTTGTTATGGAAGTAGTCTGTACAAGTGTGTTTGGCTCAAACTCACCTGTTTCCACTCCCATAACCCACACCACTCACCTGCACAATGAGGGAGAGAATACTATAATTAAGGGAATGGCAATCAGTGAGCGCGTTATAGGAGATGAAGGGCATGACAGCGGCATTAAAGCCAGCGCATTAGCAGCACTCAACAAGTTCCACCTAAGTACCTTTAATGGAATATCATTTCTTGTGTTTTAAGTTTGTTTCAATGACATGCTAGCTACACGCATGTTCACAATTAAAGGTTTTTTCAACGTCAAGGATAATGTGTTTTTGTTCCAGCTGACGCATTTTGAGTTAATGCAAAGTGGTAATGCATTAAGGGCTGCAGAACCGAGAGCAACAGACTGATGGCAGGGAAGAGATAAAGAAAAATAAAGCACAGCACATAAAGCACATACTAATCACCTGTTTTAATTCAAAATAAAAAGCCTTGCTATTTTCTTTCAAACCCAACAAATGGTTTAATGTCTCTGTAGAAATTCAACCCTTGGCCAAAAACAATAGAAGCCCCCCTCTTCTGGTGATGCTTTCTATATTCTGTTACCTATATTCGCATAAGATTTTATTGTCCAAGTCATTTATGTGGTCCCATTTGCATCAAAATGATATTGGCATCCGTGGCTGGACAGCTGGACATTGCTGTTACCCACAAATCCCTGCAATATATCCTGCTGAGGGAGCAATAACACTTTCAGTTTCCTCAGAATTATTTTCAGGCAGAATAAGTCTGACTCATGGCAGATCAGACTGCAAATGAAACCGAATGCAGATCTGTTCGTTCACGGAGCTGCGAGGCAGCAATGCACAATATTTAATGTTTTCCCAGAGAGACTGAGACACTAAGCGCTGCATTGAAGTCAGCCAGACCAAATTCCTTTTTCTGTCTCATCAAACAACTCTCCGTCCCTCACTCAATCGCTCAAATAACCTCACAGTCACTCACTCGCTCCCACTGTCGATCCAACAGTTGCACTGTCTCACTTATTCTGAGCAGCACATTCACCAATTTGTGAATCTCATCATTTTCTCACTCACTCACCCATGTACTCCTTCACTCCTACCTTCATACTTTCATAAATAAACCAGTATTTAATAAAACCTAGGCACACGTCAGAGTCCCTGACTTGTTTTTTCATAAGAAGAACCAACAATAATTAGATTTGGGGTACAAGTGGAGTGTAATAAATGCTCCGAAAGTGATTAAGTGGTGGACTTTCCATTTTAGCTCACTTGGAACTGAATTATTTGATCTTCTTAATGTGGCAAGAATTTATATGCTGAGTCACTGGAGTCATATTCAAAACTTCCTCAACACTGGATCTGAATGAACTGCAAAACTTTCACATGTAGCTCACAAACATGATAAACAGTGGCTCATATGTGTTATTTTTATTTTATATCACTCCAAAAACAATGTTGGTGCCTATACAGTCCACTTAGGAAGTGTCATTAATCTAACACTGATCAATGACTCCATAAGCAGAACTGAATGACTGCAGTGCTTCCATATCAGAGCATACACACTGTGCTCATCCATCCAGCTTGTCTGTTGTTCTTCACAACAGACAAGCAGCAGAAATTGCTCTTTTGGATGACACAATTATTTATTTATTTATTTTGTGCCAGTGAGGAAGACTTTCTGCTGGTTGAAATCATTGCAGATTAACGCAAGCTTCCTCTGGTGGTACTTGGAGGAACATCCGAAAATACTGTTCTTCTGTTTCTATCAGGGTATGTGATCGGAGTGCGTAGAAAAAGAAAATAATTAAAATTGAATAATAATAATGATCCGAGTCACCTAACCTCGCACTCCATCTTAATCTAATTTCTCTACACCAGTGTCTGAGGTATATGTGAGGAAGAGGAGGATGATGAGAGAGAAAACGATCTTATTGAGAACAAATAAATTTCACCTCCTGTGAAAAGTCCATAGCTGACTCTGCTGTATTCTAACGTTGGCGATAATGGTGTTATTTCGAGAGCTCAATATTTTCTCAGGTGGTACTTGGTATAAGAATTTTGAGAAGCACGGACTTAGATGAATCTGAACGAGGGATACCGATCTCCAAAATAACACATTTAATCTCACAGATGAAGGCAGTAACTCATGTGCGCTGTGATGTAAAATTGCAGATTTTCTCTAAGGATTTAAATCCAAGGAGTGAGTGGTTTACAAAATGTCACAAATTTCAGTTTCCACTTGGAAAAGCCTGAAACCGCAAGATTAATCTTAGTTAAGTGTTAAGTGGCTAAAAATAGTTGAGTTTTTTTCACGTGGCAGACACACACACATACACGCGTCAGTGTTTTCACAAGACATTCATGTATATGCACTAGTTTCACAAACACACACACACACACATGCGCTTTAGTAGGGACCAAAGCAGGTAAATGTTACTGTTGGCCAGTGTTTGTACATTAATACAAATGTACGCGCTCAATCCACATATTTAACAATCATGTATTCACGAGACATATTCGCCATATTCTTCGCAGTATCAGAGCATGCTGTACACAAGCACAGAGTCGCTTTAGTGACAGTACTTCCCCCACTCTTTCTCTACCCCCCCCCTTCTATCAGTAATACCTGCAGCCTCACAGTAGGAGCTCTGTTTGTCTTCCGTAATTCATTTTTTTAAGGAAATTTTGCATCAAGACGAGACACATTTTCAGGACAAAGAAATCTCAGTGAGGTAGCATTCTAAAGGCAGAAGTGTAGGAGTAGGTGCATTTAAGTAAACCACAGATGAAGCATGCTGAGTAGGAGTCACGCTAATTATGGCTCTGGTGCTTCATCAAGTGAATTTTTACAACATCCTGCAGAGAAGAGAAACTGGACAGAAAACTGTTTTCAGTCTTGACTCTTTAATTTTTTCAGTCCTCAGCCACTATTTTGTTACATATAATGTGTGAAGATGAGAAACCCTAGTTATAGTTTTATATAGTTTTATGCTTATAGTTGCACATTATTGTTGTTAACATTAGACTATTAAGCAACTGTGCATATGTTGTCTCCCTGAATTAAAACACAGTATATATTCCTCTTAATTTTCAGCTTTCAAATTTGGAAATGCATTATGTGTTCACTCAATATCGAAAGATAAATCCAGTTTTTTAATGACATCCAAGTTTAAAACTTTGACACAGAACTTATTTTATCATTAAAAATCAATTTAGCTTATTTTGTTATTACCCGTTTCATTTTTTTTAAATTATTGTTATGTTTATTTGGGACACCGTGGAACAGTGGTAGCACAAAGGTCACCGGTTAGGATCTCGGTTGAGGGCTTTTCAGATTGCATGTCCTCAAGCTTCCTCCCAAAGTCCAAAAACACGCAGAGATAAATTGGACACTCTTAATTGACAGGAGGTGTGAGCGTGAGAGTACAAGCTTGTTCGTCTCCGATTGTTGGCGCTGTGATGGACAGGCGACCTGTCCACAATGTACCCCGTCTTTCTCCCTACATCAGATGGGATCGGCTCCAGCTCCCCACAACCCTCGTGTGAGGATAAAGCGGTAAAGAGGAAAATGAAATCATTTTCATTTAACACTGAGTGCAGTGCAGTGCAAAATGCAAAATATACAAAAAGTGGTGTTCAGTAAATATTTATTTTCCTGGAAACACCCCTTCAGGCATGAAAGAAAAGCACAACTGTTGTCTGTGCAACCGGCGCCTTAGGGCTGGGAATTTATTTGTAGTTACCAAGGCAATAGTTTAACCCATACAACTGAATATGCAAAACATAACCGCCGCAATCACAAAGTAGATTTTATACTATGACGATGTAATGAATCAAGTCCAGTTTGAAATTGTTGATTTGATCCTGTTTAGACAAATGAACTGCCATCATTTGCAGCCGTTCAATTAAATTTATTGTTTTGATTTAGATATTTGCCCTAAGCGTATTCCACTCCTGCTTGGGGTCGAGAGCGTTACAGCATTGCGTCTTTACGTGTTGCTTTAATGACACATTTCAGGACTCCACATCTGCGTGAAGTGAAATTACATTACAGCTGCGTAATGAATCAAAAACACCTCATCATACAGTATAGCTCTGACTAATAGGACTCATCAGGGGGACAGGGTGCATTTGTAATACATGTTTTTGTAGTTCCCAGGTTAAACATCAGCTTGTGAAATTAGAAATGTGAAATGTATCTAAAGAGGCAGGGCTATTGCATATCCAACTCTGGCTTTCTCATTCATTCATTCATTTGATTTATCCAAAGATTAAATCCCAGTGGGAGGGAAGAACAGAGCAAAACTACTAGCCAGAGGACAAGAAGATGTACAGCACGTTGCCGTTTCAAGGGTAATCATATTTTCTTTAGTTTTACAGTGCCAAGGAATGTTTTATCGCTCTATAACCTTTTTACTGGTCTCTTGAGAGTGCCATCATATCTCACCTTTGAAAACTATGTTGTGCCTACAGTGCAAGCAACAGCGGGGGCAGAAGTATTTCACTAGTGAGTCAATCTACTTTCTCCCAGCAGTTTACGCAAATGACTTATTCTATTTTTTTTTTTTAATTCATATTGAAGAGTCGCTGAATATTTAAAGAACTCGGGTGAAGCAGGCAACTTGTCTGTACATTAAATCACCCAGTACGGGTAAAAATGCCAAAAGCAGGATTTCACTTTCAAGTCCTCCAATCTGAGATTTTTGCTACACGGTGACATAAGAAGACACTGTATTAAATAGTGGCCATTAAATGTGGTGCTGCCAACCCTGGAGTATGTAATCAGGAGATGGACCAAGACTTGATGGTGGGCGATGTCCTGCGAGTTGTGAGTGATTATCATTCATTTTAATATTCATGATTGTGTGGATATTTTACCGAATGTAAGGGAAACACTGGTGCTAAAATGATATGAATCCTCTTCTGAGTGCGAGACAAAACAAACAAACAAACATATAGCATCAACTCCACAACACCACCAAAGTTTATACTGTACGTGGTATAAAAAAACCAATGTGGCGTCATCAGAGCCACAATTCTCTTTTATTCCATAATGGTATTGAGTGAAAAATGTATTCACAGTTCATCATGAAATATAAAGGCCTTCATACGGATGGGCTGGACTCCGTATAAATGATTCCTGTCTGAATAAGACATCACCAGGTCACTGAGAGCAAGGTCACGGTCTGGGTGATCCATTACTATTTTCTGCATTATGTTTCATTTATAACATTGTAGCTAAAATGTCAAAATGTTGAATTAAATATTTCTACATTAGGTAAAAAAATATACCGTCTCCTGTTCTGCTGTCTTTTGAAAAATGATAACTTCTTTCCTGTTAGGGACGCCCCTGTGTTATATCTGTCGGAACAAGGGTCTTTTTGCATGGAGTTTGCATGTTCTCCCCGTGTGTGTGTGTGGGTTTTCTCTGGGTTCTCTGGTTTCCTCCCACAGTCTCTATATGTGACCCTGTGATGGACCAGCGATCTGTCCAGGGTGTTCCCCCACCTTTCGCCCCATGTCAGCTAAGACTGGCTGACATGGGACCCTCATGTGGAGGAACGGATGGATAACTGACAATGGTCCCTGACTGCAAATGCTTCAAAGTAGGTCAAAATTAAATGCTCTCTCATGTGGCACATCCAGTAAAAGGCTCTGGCGTGTCCACACCATTGTGACACGCCAGTCTTTTCTGGTGCACATTACCTCATGTTAACTTCCAGTATGTTTCAGGCCTTGGAGAGTTGCCACAAAATGCCTCCTTGTTCTCAAAAGCAGTCAGAGTGGTTGATAAAAGGCTTTTCTAGCTGTGAAGTGTGCCGGCCTCTGCATCAAAACCCTGCCCTCCCAGAGGAATCGCTGCTGGTTTGAAGTGAGGCACAGCGCGTCCACGGTGTCCTATCGCATTTTCCTTCAGTCACTGAGCCCAGGCTGTCATCTTCAGCTCAAATATGAATTTTCTAAAAGGTACCATTCATTTACTTTCTGTAGTTTTGATGAAGATGTTTTTTTAATTCTACCCTTCATATTATAAAGATTATTAAATATTAAATAGAAGAGAGAACATGCACACTTGTGTGTAGTCATCATAGAAAGGCTGATTACAATGTAAACGTTGGCTTTCAGCCATTTGACTCTATGTTGAGGACTTGAATAGTATCAGGATGCTTTCCTCAACGCAGCAGTGGCTAATGGATTGGCCGGACTAATAAATTGCATTACCAATTAATGTATGCTCTTGAAAGCATGCTTAAGACTTTTCCACGCGATAAAAGGAGCCCTGCACGGGGTTTCAAACACTGAACACTGAAGGAAAGAGTTGAGATGATACATTTCTGTGTTTTTACACACCTTATGTTGCATGTAGAAAATAGTTTGATGAGACATAAATCACAGTCCTAAGCAGGAAATTGGTCATCAAACCAAAGTAAATTAGCAGAACAAGTTGTTTGAGCAGAGGAGTATTACAAAGGGTAAGTAAACATGGAGAAAAAAAAACCATATTATTACATTTTTAGCAATGCATTAATGGATTAGCAAACGCCTGAGATTTGAGCAAGGCCGCTTGACTTTTCACCACTGAGAATAAGCTAATTTCATGGTGTGCTACAGAACAGGTTCAGTTCAGAGGATCATAGTGGTCTGGTAAAAAAACGAAAGAAAAGATTCTCACCTGAATTACATTAATCCTTAAAATGGAGTAGATCATGCATGAAAAAGGTTCTAAAAATAAAAGTTGAAAAACACAATAGCTGAATTATACTTTTCTTAATTATTGTTGAGGCGTAAAAAAAACACATGTGTATTTGTAGCATATGTCTTTTATTTTCTTCTCAGTTAGTAAAGCTCTTTGGCATCAATCAGAAACTAGCTGAAAAACGTATATTCTATAGCCATGGTTCTCAAACCGTGGTATGTGTACTACCAGTGGTATGTGAGCTTCCTCTGGCGGTACTTGGAAGGCATGTGATCAGAGTAGAGCTGAGGAATTTTAACCAGAATGTATAGAAAATTAAACAAATAACAAGTAATTATTATAACAATAATAAAAATAATAATAATAATAATAATAATAATAATAATGCATTAAATAATAATAATTACAGTTACCTTGTCTCTCGCTCCACTTTAATCTAATTTCACTATACCAGTGTGTGAAGTATATGTGAGAAAGAGGAGGATGATGAGAGAGCAAATGATCTTATTGGGAATAAATCTGCCTCCAGTGAAAAGTGTTTTATCGTTAATGGTGACACTGGTGTTACTTCGAGAGCGTAATATTTTATCAAGTGGTACTTAATATGGTATAAAAAGAGAGCCACTGTCCTATAGCATTTCATCACAACACACACACACACACAAAAAAAGCTTGGGGTATACTACCACATGCTGCGGGCTATCTCAGATTTTTGCATTTACTGTAATCTCATCTCATGGATGAAATAAATGATAAATAAATCATTTATAAATAGGTTTGGGCTTTGAAGCTTTGGAAATGTAAAGGCGTTCTTCTCAAAGCGACCTTTTATCACTTAGTGAGGAAATGTGTTGTTGACAGGTATCCTAAGTACACATCAGTATAGACATAACCCCGAGTGCAGCCAGATAGCATCATTCAGCAATACACCATTATCCCTCTTTACCATTCTTTCCCCCCCGACTCTACTAGACTTTAATCATTTATTAATTTCCCTTGTGGTCTTAGTGAAGGCATCATGGACTGAATTCAAACTGTCAAGATGAGAGGATTGGAGTGTCACTTTCGCATATGAGACAGAATATAGAATGTGCAGCTTTCATCGTAGCAATCAGCCCAATCCACCGTGGACAAGCATAGCAATATAGCAGTGAGTGATTGCTTCAGAGAAAGTGTATAGAAAAACTGACAAAGAGGACAAAGATAACTCACAGGCTGACAGGAGAGGAAATATAGCCTATACAGTAACATGTCGTTCATTTATGTGGAGAACACGTCTGCATATTGTGGTGGTGTACTGGTGGTATAACGTCCTCCTTCACCTAGAATTGTGTGTTTATTTAATATGTATGAAAGGCAGTGAGACGTGGATTCATGGTGGCCCAGGCGAGATCCACAGCCACAAGAGGTCTCATCATAATAAGCTATGCTCTGGAGATTTACCAAAAGAGAAAACAGCAGTGGAGGTGCTGTGTGAATGCAATAGGTCAAACCATTAAGAGGAAGTGCTCTGATCGCAAAGATGTGTCAGATAGGGTGTTAAACACGCACAGAAGGAAGATGATGAAGCAGGCAGAAAAAGATCCCACATGGCCCAAGTGTACCAACAGATCACATATCACTCTGGACTGGTCTTTAATTTCTTATAATTCATGAAAGAAATTAAAACAAAGACACGCTCTGTATTTAAGTCCACACATGCAACATGCAGCAATTTCCCTTCCTAGTTGCAGCTCCATTAGTATGCTGGGGTGTCGTGGGTAAATTAGCAACCCAACACTTCACCATCTGCATGTGCTATAATATTCAAGCTAAGCAAAAAAAAAAAAATCACCCTTTTACTGAACTTTCCTTAGCGGAGATGCAGCAAAGTATTCCTGCCTCCTAATCTTATATTTATTGATGATTTATTCATTGCTGTCATACCTGGAAATTGTTGCAGCTCTGTATGCATTTTACATGAGTTGCCTTAGGCCATTATCTGGCATTTATAGAGAATCCATGCATCCAGGCCTGCAGATATATATCTATGTATATATATCTATATATATATGGATATATATACAGCACACAGTTCCATCCTAACTTTTCTTATACAACTAATGACAGGTACTCCTATCAAAATGTTACCTTAAATTTGTGGTGAACTGAACCTAACAGTCAGTGCCAGTTCAACAGTTTATCCAGTTCTGTTTATAATTCCAAACTAGTCTCACTCCACACAGCTACTAGTGAAATTCAGGCCTGATTTTAAATGGTCCCTGACTGCTAGTTTCTAGGTGTCACCCCCAAACTGTATGTGTGAACTCTATATATCTTGTAATCTGTTTGTGAAGCTCAGAATAACTCCCTCCCTCTATTCACATGAGGCGTGTCTGTATGTCATCATTACTAAATCATTCAACGTTAAATTGTATGTTACATTTCTAAATTTAAATAACTAAAAACTCAACTTGTGCAACACATTTAGCCAACTTGTATATTTAGATCGTCCTGTTATTATGCTGTCCTCCAGGACACAAATGTGTCAAGAACTCAGTGAATGTAACTAAACATCAGAGAAACATTTTAAACACTTCCAATAGATATTGTTTTTGTTTTAACATGAATAATAAAAACTCAAGACACAACAAAAAGGGCTAGATTGTAGAAAACCAACATGAAAACATTGATATCATTACTATAGTTACATCTTTGTGATGGCAACAGATGGAGAGTGCATTTTAGAAGAAACACCGGCAGAATTCTGGTGCACAAAGAAAAAAGTGGCATAGCAACAATGAGTGATTGATTCTTACATTGGAAAATAGTGTCTGTTCTAAAGTGCTGCTTGAACTAACTTGTCGTGAGGCCAGTAGTTACTGATGAACATCTGCATGTACCAAAGCCTTTTCAAGTCCTTCCAAATGGAACCATGACAGAGCCAAGCAGGTTTTTACAACAAGTGCATTCACAAACACACAAGAGGCTTAAACACACAGTAGCTCACACACAGAAATCTCAAAAGCCTTACTCGGATAAAATGTTTCCTCTACCAAAGCAATAAATCATTAATCTAAAACCGCAAAGTAAAAATGAATGAGAATTTCCTATAATCCAAACAAAACAGAAACAAAACCTCTGCAGCATAGTGTGAGTAATTTATAAATCCCACTGGAATATTTGATGAAACCATATCTATTTACAAAAACATAACACTTCATTCATCTGCTTTTCATTCGCCATTCTGTCAACGGTTACTTTACAAGCTGAGGGAGCCCACCGACAGACATTTTAATATTAATCCCAACAATGCAGCGCTGTTCATTCATATATTATCTACAGTATATCACTTATCCTTTAAGGCTCCACTTCTACATAGAAAACAAATACAGTTTTCATGTCTCTAAATTGCAGTCATGTTGACTAGCTCATGTTGATTATCTCCGATTATCATTTATAGATCTTATTCACCAATAACCAAGTCTTTGTACAGTACAGTGCCAGCACAGGACATGCAGTAGTCATTTTAAATCTCCTCCGTTCCTCTAGTCTACATACGAATTGTTCACCATTAACTATAACAGAAAAAGTTTTTACATTATATATTTTATAACACATTTTAAAATACTAAAAAATGTTTTAAGAAAATGTAAGGTAATGCGATAAAAGGAAAATGAGATAAGACCATGAGTCACTAAAAGATGTATTGGATGTAGATGGCGCTAATAAATAATGTCCACCATGAGGGAGAAGACAGATGCATTAGTTTGATTCACTCATATAATAGCAGAAACGCTGCTGTTTGTGTTGCATCAAAATAAACGAGGTTAGCCTTCCTTGTTACAGAAATCCATCCCCGAAACATCTCGACTTGACAACATTACAAATGCTAAGCACGGATGTACTGTATACTCTGCTTAATGCGCGACAACTAATTAAATTCTGTCCTGATAAAACGGTCTTCAGGAGAAGTATGTAGACGCGCAGAGAAGTGATCTACACGGAAGATTATTCGAACATGCGACACCCCACCAATGAGGAGAATGTAATAAACCTCTCTGCTGTGTCAGTCAGTTTGAGTTTGTCAAATAGCAGATGTCGCAGAAAACAGGATGTCCTTGGTGTTGCATTGTGATTGATGACGGCGACTCTGTGAAAGTAAATGTGTGTCTCAGAGACTGAGTGCCTTGGCCTCCATAAATCTGAGAATAAGTCATGGGTGCATCCAAGGACAAAAACCCCTTGCATGTATCCCAGCCTTATTCTCAGATTTATGGTTTGAATGAGTAACATTTACACATTTTATAGTCAATAGTCAGTTTTCTTCGACTGTTGCTCGGATTGCATGAGCGCCGGTCACTCCATATTCATCTATGTCATGCTGTGCGCGGGAGTGATGCGGCGCTCACCAAGGAGAGGGAGAAATTGAACCTGAAAATTAGGTGCAATCCACTTAATGACTTGCCACTTTAATTGCCATTTCCTTTGTAAAACACAGTTCCTGCCTTTAAAAGCGACAGGACAGTTAAATCGACATGCAACACCCACAACATGTTTCATTTTCAGATCCATTCGGGTTGTCAGTCCATCTGTGTTTTCATTCATCTATCCGCCTGCCCTCAAATTGGAAAGTAATTGGACGGGTCTGAATGGCAGCTGACAAGGCTTGCTTGGCAGATGTGACCAGGAAACATGAGCACAAAAAGTCCAATTGAATAGACACTGGGGGCTTTTTTTTTTTACAGCCACAGATGGACCCCTATACAGAAAAAGGAAATTATACAACATAACGGATGAGGGAAAAAGATTACCATTTCACAAATGGCTTCTTGCTTGGATGCATTTCAAGAGTCAACAACCTAAGTATCCCGTATAGCTGAAAATCAGAGTCTTTGACACAATGAAATGGTATTTGCAGCCGACACAGTAGCCTGACTCACAACTGTTAGAACTGCATAATTGGCGTATGTAATACTGCACAACACCCAATATGAGTTACTTTTTATATCTTAATGGTAGAGCTGCACGATAAATCGTTTAAAAAGAAAAAAAAAGAAATCGCCCTCTGGATTCACGACTACATGTGACCTCATTTCTAAATGACAACGATTATTCTGCATTTTATTTCATGAGCTGCGTCACAAATAAACCATTTCTATATAATATGAAGCGATCGTCGTCGGGGATAGCTACGTCAGGCAGCCAGTTTAGAGTGTCCTCCTCTATAAAGCGATGATTCAGTGGAGGTGGAAGCCCGTTGAGAGTTTACAAGAAGCGGCACTGAGTGACTTACGAGATAGGAGAAAGTGCGTATGACGAGAATCACACAACCATCCGATCGCAGGCTTTCAGCAGTGCTGAAACACCAGACTCCTCTGTCAAATGATGAGATTTTAGACATTTCCTTGGTAAATGTTGGAGATTAACCAACGTTATCAGGACTGTTAAGTCTTTTTAACCGATCTACAGTTCACGATTGTTCACTTTGACCCTTGTGCCTCTTCCTGCGACGGCACTCTGACCAATCAGTGCACGGCAGTCTGACGACTTCACACATTTTCTCTGGTTATGACGTCACGAGTCGAGCTAGTGGATACGCACTATTTGTCACTTAAGCCACTACAATAATATCAACAATAACACTAATAACACAATAAGCCCATTATGCAGGGCCTAAAGAGACTTTTACTTGAATGCCTAATTGAATAATTCTAATCTTTTGTTTCTTGAGTGCAAAAGATTTCACATTTTTTCCAGAATCGTGCAGCCTTTGTTTCAGGCTAACATTGACTTTACCTTTAACTTTACCTGATTCCTCTCTGCTCCGATGTTTTGCTGCTCCCACGACTTTTGACGTAAATTTGACGCCATACATTCAGGCCTTTGAGCTGGGGCTGCATTTGGCATTGAAAATGGCCAGTTAAAACATTCACAAGAATAAATGGGAAAAAATTGTGTATTTCAGATCAACTATTTTCTTTTTAACATGGGCATTTGTGCTCATACACAGAAGGCAATCACAAATAAGATGGAGGAGGCTATGTTTCTTCTGCACTGACGCTACTTGTAATTAATTCATTTCAAGCTAAATGTATTCAAAATACAAATTAAGCACTCCAGTTAAAGGTTAGGGAATGTCAATTAATGTTAGTAGCTGTTTTGAATTAAGTGTAGACCATAATGTTTCTCTCACCTTATCTAAGTGCTGTCACAGTGCCTAAAACTTGCTATAAATACCATCACACCCATGACTTTAATACAGGGAAAGCATTTTATCTCTCTGTTATTGGTGTTGCACTATGCTGTTGCCTTTTTAAAGGAAGTGTAGGTCACGAGTGTGGTTCACTGACAGGAATTTTAAAAGGAGTGAAGAGACCATTGCAAAGCAAATCCTGAGGCAAACTGTAAAATTATATTTTAAGATATCAATTGATTAAATTTTGATTAAATTCCCCATACCCATCAAATTACGTGCATTATGAAGCTATTTTATAAATTCAAAGAGGGAATGGGATGCAAAATAAAAGAAAAAGAAAAATCCCCGATGCAGTGTGCCATGTGCCTGTGATTGAGGAAAAGCATTGATATTCTACTGTATTTGCCTCAAATCTGATTGTTTTAGGCAAGATTATGGTACAATATATTATTTATCAACTATATTTAAGTTTATAACCAACCTTGAATTTCCATTTCCAGTTTATTCCAGTTAATTTTGCAACCTTATTCATTGTAAACCAGTTAGTTCCACGCCATTGAAAAAGATGTAGGAAAGGCATTCACCAGCTTTTAGAGTTTGTCCAGTTTAAATAATAAACTATGTCACTACACAGTTGCCAGAAGTCTTCAAAACCACACACGCAATTATTAACATGCTACTACAACATACAGTCTTATGAGATTCAGCTTGAAACGGATGCATTTAGTTGTGTAGTTCCATGTCTTTGCTGATAAGCAAGTAGTGAATTACATCTGACCTTGGGCAAGAAATGAATTCTGAATGGCATTTAAAGTGTTGCGTGAAGTGTGTTCCTGGGAGAGCACTGACATAAAGTACTTTAGATTCCACAGTAACATTTAAATCACATTTGAGTCCTCTTCTACAGCTGTTTACTCAATAATTTATGAACAGCTGTCCTACTTTATATCCGACTTGAGAGATGCAAGTCAGATCTCTTCCTAGCCTCGCGTTACCTTTAAGAGGGAAGCTGATGGACCCCAGTCACTTCAGTCAATTTTCTAAAACTGACAAGTTTATTTAAGTTATTTCAGGGGGCTTTGACTTGTTGACAAATCTAATTATGTATATGTTATTCCCTATATTACTGTAGGCTGATAGTACTGCAGTCGATAAGTGCAAAGGGCCACAACAGTGTTTATTTATTTGCCAGGGTTTGGCCTCGAGGCCTGTGTACTACTGAGTGGCTGTCAGGTTTTTACTTCCTACTCCTATTATATCGGCAAGATATGTCATATGCTTTTGCTAAAACGATCAGGAGAAAACCGTATTTAAAGAACTGTGTATGTTGATAGTTCCCAAACCGCAAAGTCGTTTTTTTTCTAAAGTCTTTAAATTGAAAATGATCAGAACTCATAGTGAGGATTATTTCATCAAAAGAGTGAGAGGGTGGAATGACGTAACACTGGCCATTTTGGTCTCCAAAGCAGCGTGTAAAATATTTGGACACCCCGTCGAGATCAGTGATGCAGTAGTATTGATACAGTGATGGATGCACTACTTACACAGGAAAAGGTCAATTTATACGTGCAAATATAACAGATTTATTTAACATTTAATATTTGCATCAAAATCTCTTAGTTTATGTGAGTAACGACAAAAGACTTAAATCTTCTCCGCTCAATTATCAGTGGACCCAGACACATTTATGCCTGGGAACTAATAATGTAGTACTTGACTTAATCACACACATTTCTCATGTCTCGCCAAGTAATGATCAAGAGCTTCACCTGTTGTCCTCCTCACTTGGAGGTGGTGATTATTGAGGGAATTATGAGCTCCGGCACTTCGTCGACAGCGAGACTTGCTCAGCAGTTAACTCTCGCTTCCGTTCTTGTAAACAGAACAGTGTGACACCAACAATATGTGACAGATGATGTGTCATACAGGCTGGTATTACGCGTCTCCATGTTTCATAAAACCCAGCATTAGTGTGCTAGGCATATCATGCCTCTGCATTTAAAGCAGACGATCTCTGCAGGAATGCAGACAATAATTAAGTGGTGGCAGGCAGATGGCGTTTAAACAGCGAGGCACTTTGGGGAGTCGGATGAAAGTGACACTAAAGCAAAGAAAATATGTGGCTTGTGGGTTATGAATGAGTTGCATTTTCACACAGTCTAACAGTCAGTCTCACAATAGTTATTCACTTTAATCATTGTTTATGTATTTCCTATTTCTATTTTCTATCTTTTCAAAATTGGAATTTCTTAATAATTTATGTGAACAAACAAACAATGTGAAAGGTCTAAAAGTTATATGATACACACAATATGTGGTACCAACTTAATGGTGCAAGGATCATTTTGACTTTGCTGACCAGTTATTTCATAATCAGCATTTAGATTGAGTGATATAGACACAAAAAACTAAACTGCCTCTGTTAACAACCTTGGGAAATTCTGGCAGGAGATTTTTTACCAATCATAAGACAGTCCAGAGGCAGAGGGTGCTCCTATTTGGCCACCACACTAAGCTACTGTGCAAAATCATCTCCTCGGTGGAAATCGCTTTTCTATCATTGGCAATAACTACCTGTGCTGCAATTAAATTAATTTAAATAAAGGAAAGAGACTAAAAGAGAGTTTGACAATAAGTTTCAGAGATGGATAAATTGCCACACGTTGCAAGGGGAGTGTTTGTGTGTGCTCCTCTGATGAGAGGGGCTCAGAGGAGCCACAATTCCAAAATATTATTATTTTAACATGCTGCAGATGACAATCACAAATCAATTAATTGCAACTTCAATGATTTCAATAATTGGAATACTACTACTACGAGGTACAATATGAAGTATTGAACGCTGACTTTGAGTGCCACCAAACTATTATGTGTTTAAGTTTTAATCTGTACGGTTCAGTTCCGAAACTGGAATAAAGTGTTTGTTCTAACACAAACCAATATCTTACTGAAACTTGAGTTGAAGTTGAATTAAACAGATTTGTTTGTTTTTGTACCAGCTGTTTTTTTGTTCATGTACCTGCCTGTACCTGAAAGTGTGCCTTACATAAGTGTGAAAAGTTGGTGTGTAAAAACCCTGAATATTATTAATTAATATTATTGAAAATTCTACATTCCCTTGCTTTTCTCCATAAAATATCCTATATACTGTAAATATATATATATATATATACATACACATATATATACATTCCAATATATATATACACCACAGTTACTTCGTATATATATATATATATATGTATATATATGTATATACATATACATATATATATATATGACATTATTAAACATTATAATAACAAATAATTAAAGTTAAATACGGGATTTTCCTTCTTAGTATGTCCATGTTGGCTAGTGTGTTTCATTTCATCTACTCTTGGTTTCTTTGCTTGCCTTAGACTAACATGTCTCTTTATGTCTAGTACAGACAGCTGTGTCTATTAATAAGTCTCAGATGAATGGAAGAAAACATTTTTTTGAAGGCAGTTACAACACAGTGTATTCGGTTAATAATTTATTTCAGTGTAAGAATACCAGCATGTTTTTGGAAGCCTAGGTGGATTTATTCATTTATTTATTTATTTTGGTCTCCAAATTGCACCCAGTGTGTTTGTTTAGACGGGTGAATCGTGTAAATTAATATAGTGTTGAGACACATCTGCAGGGGTGTACAGTCTTAAAAGTGCACTCAGAATGTAGTTCCTAGGGGTGTAAGAAAACACCAATATATATGTGTATGTATATATATATATATATATATATATATATATATACATACATACATATATATACATATATACACATATATATGTGGAGGATAAAGCGGTAGAAGACGGATGGATGACAGTGCTGGACAGTATGACCAAAATGTATATCATGGTATTCTTCAAAATTTGATTTTGCGGTATACAAGGGTATTTTTCTAAGTATGAGCATGAGTGAGTGCTTGGTTCACAGGGATTGGTGCAAGCTGAATGTGTGTCTGAGAGAACCAAGAATGTACACATTTACATTAACATATCTGCTAAATTGCTGGATTAAATTGATCATTCCTACAATTACTACCACAGTTACTTCGTCAGCTAAGCCCAAAGCATGTGTTCCATATTTCAGTATGAACCAAAAGTGGCATCCATTCAACATAATCTCAACCAGGTGACCATAACCCGTCAACACAGAAATATTACGCTCCTCAAAAGATGCTCAACAATACACCCGACGAAACAGTGCAAAATAACACAACAAGTTTCACTAACCTGTTTAATATATGTGTAGTCATGAATGATTCAGGATACAGTATGATCCCTAAATTGTTTTGTTTGTTCAGTTAAGTTTGTGAGACTGGATTTTAAACCAAACTATCTCTTCTTTCTCTCAAAGTCTTTATTGTGCTCTTCATAGTGTAGCTTAGTGTTGCTGTTTGATGAATAGCTCTAAAGTTGCTTGAAAAAGCCAAAAGCAAAATCTACTTCCTCTTCCTCTATGGCAGGCTGTGGCAATGTGAATTATTGATATTTTCCTTTGCAACCATCTATCACATTCCTTGGTGCCAGCAACAGATTAATCTACCTTTTAGTGAACTTTGAAAAATGAGCAAATCTGACTATTGAGCCTTTCAAACTTATTTTAAAAAAACATCTTAAATTAACCTTTTAGTGTCTAATGATGTGTCACAGGTTAATAAAATAATAACTTTATGCGCAGTCACCACAAATGATTGAAGATGTTTTGGTTGACAAATAAAGCAAGTGATTCATTATATCGAAGAGTTAGTGATTATTCAAAATCTGCCATTGGTTTATGACACATAATGTATGTGACGGATTTCTGCCACTGTCTTCAATCTGAATTCAAATAAAAGACAAATCAATATCCAAATCGGAGTAAGGGAAAGATTGTGCTGCAATGGCTAAAGGCCCATGTCAAGACGGTTGCGAAATCCAATTACTTTGGTTAACAAGCTGACCTCCCCGCATATAATTCCACTATGTCCCCTGGCTTATTTTCTTGGCTTTCTTGGAGTATAAGCACTTCAGGGCCTCAACAAACCACTAAATATTTCAGTGATTGCACTCAAAAGTAATGTCCACTGAGTAACTCAGCGAGCACAGAGGAACTGGCAGATAACTGCCTAATGAACAACTAAAGAGGGTTTCTTGCTTGCATCCAAAAGCCACAAAAATGTGTTGGCATTTTTTTCTGTTTTGTATGCATTAGTTTACCATCTTCAAGATCAGCATTCGTGTGTAAACGAAGCATAGCATCGGTTTAATCAGGAACATTATCTCTATGGCTAATTCAATCAGACGTCTGTTGTTTTATGTCGCCAATCAGATCCAACCACAATCTCAATTAGCCAATAATGCTGTTGCTGTCATGTTTTAAATCTGTTCTCCTCTCTTGCAGTCATTTGACCTTTCGGTGAGTCACTGAAATAACATATCACTTGTCGCGCCTGTTCATATTGCTACCAGTAGTGCCACGGTACAAGGACAAATCATCACCTCTATTACGTCTGAAAAGTAACCAGAACACACTGACAATTATTACACTGTCACCCTAACTAAAGTAAAAAAAGATTACAAAGTATATACGCTGTGTAATGTGTTCAACTTACACATTCATTTAATTGATATGCTTATAAATCATTGTTCATACCGCTATTCCAACTGTTAAAGCTTTTAGGTTAATTGTTATGGATACAGAGCCTGGTCAATGTTTTGGCATGTGCATCTAAGCACAGTATGAGTAAACAAAAGTGGGGCTTTCACTTTGAGGGATAATCTATGTGGCAGTCTAGGAAACAGTGGCTCTCTTTACCTCTTATGTTGAGCCAACAATGTATGCTTCCAGAGGTACACCTATTAGCATAACTTGGCAATTTAAATGACTGGGGGGGGGGAATAAAAGAGTAAAATATATTAGCCCACAGAATAATGCTCTGGCCCTTGCATTAGCTTTGAAAGCCTGAGAGGCCGTGCCAAAACTACTCTTTGGATAAACAACACGGATTATTGGGCTCCTCAGGGTGATGAGTTGCTGAAAGCCCCACAAATCTCCCTTTTAAAACACTGCCTGGGATTCACCGGGCCTAACAGAAATAAGATGCGAATTAGCTGAGCCTGCCCACAGCAAGGTTAGTTCCCGGGAAGGCCTTGAATGCAAACTGAGAAACTGATATTTAAGTTTAAAGAATAAAAACTAAAAAGAAATAATGGAAACATCTTCTACCTCAGTTGAAGGCTTCAGTGGTTTACGCTGACGTGTTCACAAAGCATTTAGTCCTCACTCGACAACGACACCTGATAGTTTTCTATTACTTCAATGTCATGTACAAATCAAAAGTGCAGCAAGTGCTATTGCACTCTCTTTGGATAAGCAAAGACAACAGTTTTTTTTTCCTATCCTATACTAGCAGAACATTTCTTATTTGGTCGAAGGGTTTCTCAATACCACCATCTCCGAATGTACAAGTCGGGTTGCATCACTTTGACACATCATCCTGACACATCGCGACTTTACCTTCTTGTAGACATGAAGATTGCCTAAATAACAAGTACAACATTGGCACATTTCAACCTCTTATAGGACCTCACATATCTCTACTACTATGCAGACACATACGATTTACTGGACTCCTTTGGGAGATCAGCTTGCTGAATCATGCCAGAGAGTCGACAGCTGTCACACTTGAGAAATAATTCCAAAATAGCTTCTATGTCAACGAAAAGGACAACTGTATACACACACATACACACAGACATATGAAGAGTAAGTAATACTATCCAGCCACCATAGCACATAATGTGCTAATATACTATAAATGAATACATTTTTTAGTGGTGCAAGAGCTCAGTTTCTGGAAATAAATTCAGTCGTCAGCAGCCAGGTTCAATACAGGAAGCTTTAGGCAGCCTTTGTGGCAGCTGAAAAAGCTGAAGGCAACACTCTCCTGATGAGGGAGAGAGATGAAAAGAGGCTTCCTCTCATCATGACTTCATCACCATTGCACCAAGGCAGCGAATTATGGCAGCTAGAGGGAGAGTAAATCTTCAAGACCTGCCCTCTCTCATGCTCCCAGACTTAAAATTTTATTTCGATTCCCTCTGGAGGGAGGTTTGCGTACATCTGTGTGCAAGTTGGCCGGAGCAGAATTAGTGTGACAGTGCACTGTGTAAGTCGAGAGAGAGATGTCGAATAAGAGAATTAAATGATATGAAAGGCCACTGTACTGTCGATCACCAGCTGATATGCAGATATGGCACATGCCAAACTTCCCTATCATTTGGACCATGCAAATGTCATCATTATTGGATGTAACTGTGGCTGAAACTATTTTCTTGCTAGAAAGGTTATGCGTGCAACACTGTTGCCTACCTTGGGTAAAGTAACAAATGGCATAGATGATTAGGCTATGTGCATGTCATGTGCCTCCCATGAACATCTGCAAGACGGTGTAATGAGCATTGATCATCACTGATACCTTCGTCTACTGGGTGTTTATACAAGATTGGCTCTAATGGAGTGTGTCTACACGCAGACAGTGAAGCATGCATACATTTAAATCTTTGTCACACTCAGAACACAGCGCGGTAATGGCACACTTATGTTGTTCTGACAGCCACAGATGCTCAGGACAAATTCAAACCTTTTAATGTACATTGAGGAAACAGCTCCAGTAGCTTCCTTTAAATTATATTTACATGCATTGCTGTTCATCTTTTGTCTTTTCATTTTTCATATTTCTAAACAATTCATTGGATCTACAGTATAAGCCTTTACTACATTATATGCAACTATTGTAGATGAGTGGCAATTTAACGCTGCAGTGCATCATTTTTGGGGATTTTCCTTTTTATGGAAGTTATTATTCTGCCCCCGTTTGGGGGCTGTTTGAGCAGCAACAGTGCAACATTATTTGTATGCTGTGTCCTTCATCTGAAAACAGTCTGTCTGACTGAGGCAGTGTTTGTGTGTACACACTGGCAGTACAAGGGCAAGAAGAAACAAATGAATTACCAGGTTTTTTTGAGCGAAAGAAATCACTTCTGAAACTTTTTGTGAGCACTTCTTCGTGATTTGTATTTTCAGGCACCCTGGCTTTACTAGGGCAATGTTGCTGTTGCATCCATTTAACTTGATATAGGAATGTCGCCTGGTTACACGAAATCTCATTTGACAATGATTTTAATGTAACTAACATTTGTATTTAAAGAGGAACTAAACCCCTGTTCTGAAGCCGACTAAAAAATCTACAAAAAGTGGGCAGGGAGTTATCGGTGAGTGGGGGGGTGAGTGAGCACCGCAGGGGGTGTGATGATCGAGTGACTGCAAGTGCAAATTGCGACAGTGGCAGCGTGTTGTGATATTTCCATACATATATATTTCCATGTGTATATACATATATACACACACATATTTACATATATATACACACACATATATATATATACATATACATATATATATACATATTGTGACTAAGGTGTAGAATGGCTCTAGAGCCACTGCATCAGATGTGTAGAAAAATACACACAAACACAGATCCTATCCAATACTGTGCAGCTTATTTTGTGTTTTACTCAACTTTACATTGCATGAAAAACAATTCAAAGCATTGCATAGGGACAAGAAGCATCTGTTCACTGTTTTGACAAATAACAATGACAAATAGCAATCATAAATCACCCGTTTATCAAATGGATAGGCTTGAATTATGCTGTAGAGCAAATTTTAAGACCTTGTCACTAATGTGTTTATAATGACGACTCATTAACTCACAATTACGAGTGTTGTAATGAATATGAACAACTTCAGCAAATATTTCAAGTGAACTCACCTGGTAAGCAGACAGGGGCAGCAGACAGTTTCCTGACTGGGTGACCCCAGTCTAGAGACAACAGAATGCACTGATAATAGTCTTATATAATCAAGTCCTGCAGTTTAGAAAGCAACTGTATTTCAAACACATTTGTTTTCCCAATATCATGAAATTAGTAACACCATTACATCCCCATTGTTAGGGCATGAATCTAAACTTATGGAACTATATCGATAAGTTATGTGTACTCTTTATATCAAAAAAGAGAATATTAAAACATTACCCCAATAAATGTTTCATCTTAGGCCGACGTCCCCTGAGGACGTTGCCGTAATCTACTGAATACAATCAAACACTATTAAAACAAGGGCGAGCAGACTATTCACATTTAATCTATACTTTTTCTCCACTTCTGTTGCATTTTTGATCTAAAAGAGTCCATGTAATCTTCAGCCTGAACATAATAATTCTCCACTTTATCCAAATGATTTCCTTTCTAGTGAATGTTCTGCCATTTCCCTCTCCTCCCTCTCTTCTGACCATATGCTTCCATTCCAAGTCAGGAGAGGAGACCATTCATCACTCGTTCTAATTAAACATACCCTCCTAGTGGAGCAGAGGCAGCTGCAGGGAAAAGAGACAAGAGAAGGAGATCAATTGCCAAGGAAAAGATGGATAAAGACAGAGGTGGAAGAGAAAGGGGGCGGGCAGTGAGACTGGCAGAGACAGAGGGAACAGTCACTGAGATAGAGAGCACAAAAAGGGTGTGATGAAGCTGTGGTGGCGAGAAGTCAGGTCTCCTGCCAGATGGGCCAGGCCCCGTAGCTGGGTAATAGGAAGAGTAACTTCCTCCCCAGGATGCCTGACAGCACCATCTTAGTCTATTTCTTTAACAACATGTGGCCCTTTTTCCATTTCACTAGAGACACATGGAAGTTATGTGTCGCAGACGCTGCAGCTTTGGGGCTGGCAGGTCTGCTCGACCAGCAGGAGACTGATTCCAAAAAAGCTAATTGATGTCTAAGTGGCTCCCAGTTTATATATCATGTCAAATATGTACTGACCTGTTTCCCCTTTGTGGGAAGAGTATCTAATCTTATCTGAAGTCAACGTTTTCACGGCGATTTGATTTAAAAATATGATGGAGCACGGCCACATGTCACCATTAATACATTACCACTACAGTTGTGTATATTCTATTACAAAGGATGAGAATTTAAGATAAGATAGTGTATCTGCTGTATATCACCATGTATATTACCATAACACCACCACTACAGTATGTCTACCACAAGGCATTTATCAAAACAGCATTATTAGCCATGTTACAGTGAAAAAAGTCATGAAGCTTGAACGTGAAAAGCAAACATTCATTTTCTTTGTAGACGTCTGCTTCTTGCCACTATTGATTCAACACTTGCATTCAACACAAACATGGGCCTGACCTTTTCCTAAGATCTGTCTGTAATTTTTTATTTTTGGGCTCCACTCAGCTGACTATGGTTTAATTCAGTGTTCACGATAAGGACTATTAAGTATTTCAATCTGACTCATTGACCTTTATGCAGTGACACAAATATCAAAACTATTACTCTTTTCTGCAATGTAGTACATAAAATGGCTGGGTTGGAGGCAGAATAAAAACACATTTTTTTACTACACCTTTCCCCCCCCCCCAAATCCATTCGTAGCAGTTGTGGTCAAAGCCACAGGACTTGTGCCTTTAACGCTAGTTCCCAATATTTTTTATATGTCATACTTACACAACTAGTTTTGATTAATTTCCTTCCCCTGTTTGCATAACTAGCACCTGGGTAATGTAGAGCATTCTTCATAGCTAAATCAGTTGAATAATGTGACATGTTTGCTGGTCAGTCAGCATGATAAGCAATGTAAAACCAAAATGGTGGCATAACGTAAGAAAGTCCTGCAGAAAGAAGAAGAGATGAGAAGGTAAATGTGATTTATGTTTGTCACTTCTTTCCCCACCCCCCAGCACTGACTCGAACACCCACAACAACATGTTACCAAATTAATTTACTGCTGGGAGGGCAATGGGTTGTCCCGACACAAGGAAACTACTCAAAACCAAACACTGTCATAGAGAACGAGCCCCCTGCTGTATTGATAATTAAAATAGGGTCCACGGTGCTTGAAAAAAAACAAAAAAAAAACTATCATTATACAAAATGACTGATGACCACAATCTCAGAAAATAAACAAGCTCAATGAACCACATCGGCAAAGGCTGTTGTGCGGGGTGTAATGTGAGAGGGACGCAAATCAAAGCTGGCACGTCCATTATGACCATGTTGACACGTGATCGACAATGGCACATATGTTGGAACAAACACTGCTTTTTTTCTAGCTCCAAACTCACGTACAATGCAGGGATGAAGATGGATCATCGCAACAATCCACATACTTGAAAGTCAGCATTATCGCAATGATTTTCAGGAGTGACCTTTTGTATGATGCACATTCATTTCAGCCAAGGTGAAACGGTCATCTCCCCTGGCTCAGAGGTGCCTGCATTACAGTATATGACAAAGACATAATCTGCTTCTATAGAGAAGTGAGGCAGAGTGTGAAATTAATACTTCTCTGTTCTCTGAGGTGCAGTAAATAGAGTCCCTAATTTATCAATCCCCTGCTTGCTTATCATGACATTCATCCACACAGTTAAAAAGTCTCTGTGCGTGCAGGAATGAAATTTCACACTAAAGTTGAAAATAAATCATCAAACAGCCAAATTAATTGCTGGCGGCCAGCAGTAATATTTCTAAATGTCAACACTTCACACGACTGAGTAAAAACATATTTAGCTCTTCAAAATTCCATTGACTTAAAGTGTCCATAAAATTTTATTGACTTAGTAAGTGAAGTGTTGGAGGAAGTGAAATCAGTCATTTTTTCCATTAAATTGACAGCTTTCTCAGCGAGCAGTTTTAACTCTTTTTCTTTTTTCTTTTTTTTTACCAAAGGCACCTCCACCACTACCAAGGGACAAAACAGTGACAGAGACTGAATAATGCAAAAAAACAAACAAATGCAAGACAGTGATTTGGCAGCAGTGTTGGAAGTATTGAAAGAGGCTGTAGCTGCAAAACTGCAAAGCAGGTGAGCAGATAGGCCAGCTTCAGATAGATCATACCAGATAATAGTGTTCCACAGCTATCTAGCACAAGGATTAAATGAATGCTATACTGCCGTTACACGCGGCTGCTTCAAATTTGGGTCACATTAGGTTGCTTGACAGCTTAACTTATTTGCCAACTCTGTGCACCATGCACGTGTCTGTCATGGGTGTTAAGAAAGCTGCATGTAGTCATTATTTTCCTACCTTAAAATAGAAGTGGCACAAGCAGGTGTTCAGGTTAGAAAGCATACAGCACACAGACACACAAAATAGAAATGGCCAGAACATTCTCCATTCGCTTCATATCGCTTAATGTGTTTTCTGACAGCAAGAGGTTGCCGCCACACCTCCCGACCGGCGACGTTTGTATTATAGCTTTAAAAAATGGTGGTAACAGGACACCAAAACTGTTACTACGTCACAGGCTGCTGTTATCAACCTAGTATAGTCTTGTAACCAGTGGCATTTAATATTTAAGTTAAGTTAAGTGCCTTGATGTTTATGTGATCTTGGTTCTTTTTTAATATTCTGTTATTCGAAACAGATCCAAAGACCGTGGAGAGACCCTAGACCACCGTGTGATGTCAACCGTCAAATGTCAATGCAATGCATGGGTTTCAACTGGGCTAAATGTGATTGCTGTACACACATATTTCACTTGGCCTTGACAGATTAACAGTCTTCTTTAAAGACAGCCCTTAAATAAGCTGTGGTCAATGTGCTGTATGCTTGCTTCCTGTACAAGATGTGTGCTTTTTATTAACTATGCATGTACAACTGTAAGCTTGGCATACAATCTCTTTGGATATTGTGCAACTTGTCGCCGTTCAGAATGCAAACCTGCAAGATTTCGTCCTCAATAAAACAAATGCATGTGAAACTGAATCCTGGTGTGACATGTAATCTGCTGTTCCTCAGGTTATATCTAGAAACTCTTTATTGCATGTGGTTTCCCAAGAGGGCAGTATATTCCACATGGGCCCCTGCCCTGCAAGCCGACTACAATCCGAACGGGATCAGTCATCTCATCTCAGTTTCCTGGTCATTAAAACGCTGTTTCATGATTTTTTTCCATGAAACAATTTCTGCCTCTGAATCAGACTGTCTTCCTCTGCTTGCTCCCGACTGCTGCCGCGCATAAAACATCTCCAACGTGTAGAATGTGTTGTCAAAGCAAGGCACAGCACTGTGCATGGGAAAATAGATTTTTCACCCCCAGCTGTCTCAGTGTGAGATTGAAAGCAGTTGAAATATCACCCGGTTGCAATTAAGTCAAATCACGCATACATTAACTTTCCCTTTGGAGAGGTCCTTGAAGTCTGCTGAAAACTTGATTGAATGCTTTGACAAGTTTGATTTGCTTTTAATTTCATATTCATGGTGGCAGTTAGTTACCATACTGAGCAAGCCAATAATTTAGTGGCCAATAATATCCCATAAATTTGAGGCCGATACTGAGCAGTTTATATATTTTCTGTATCTTACTTTGATGAAATTAACACTGACTAATTTCCTGGCATGATCTTTCCATTATTCAAATTGACATTAGTCTCTTACACCCAAATTTAATGAAATCCGGTTCGACAATCTTGCACTGGTTTCCCAGACCATGTCTAATGATCCATTGGCTTTTCAATATAAAGGCGGCACTGTAGGGAGATAGTGAGAAAGCAGACACCTCCACATGAGCAGCTCTCGAGCCCTCTGTTGGGGAAACTCAGGTTATTAGATCAATCTTTTAATTAGGCAAACCTTTTCCGCACTAGCACAGCACCCCGTCAACTGCTGACACATTTGATGCATGTCTTTTGGAAGTAGTCTTCATAATTTAACCCCCAAACTCTACCATATTCTATAGTATGGAATTACCTCAGTGCAATATGTAGGTTATTCCAGGAAAATAATCCACTGTAAATATTAAACTAATTATGTAACAATATAAATGAATGCAGCAGCTTATTATGCCCGAAATTACTTCTTTCTTTCTTTTTTGCGCTGATAGTATAAAAGTTAATTCAGAAATTATGTTTTTAGGGGTGCTCATTTTCATCTTACACTCCAAATTACGAGTGTCTGTGGATGTCTTATAAACATATTTATATAACTGGAATACGATTACACATTTGTGAAGTCTACTATATAATGAGTGCATGAACTCTTAAATCATCTTACTTTACAAATACCATGAATTATTATGCTTTACTTCTCAACTGATACACTTTTGCCTTGCCTCTTCGTGCATAACAACCACTTGCAAACCGGCTTATTGTGTCCAACAAGTGGATCACGTGCATGTGGATGGATTTTTGCCCATACAAAAATCAGCTCTCTAAAATGCTACTAGCCACACGGAGTGTCGTTAACAGTACATTTTCTAGTTGCTTGGTGGCTTTAAATGCATGACTATGCACATCAAAATTAAGTTAAGTGGAAAAACAGAACTTGCATCTTAAGAAAAGGGTCCATTTATATTTATCTTCAAAGTACTCTTCTGCACCATCTGCTTTTCCTCTCTCCAGTAGCAAGACAACAACACTGAAATACTAAATAAACAAAGAGGCAGCAGAGCTAAAAGAAACTTTCAACAAATGAATCTTCCCCCCAGGTTTATTTTTCAATGTCTGAGTAATTCCTGTGTGTGAGCCAGCTGGTGTCCTCTCTGACTCTCTCCCTCTACTCTGTCTAGTCTGGGAAAAGCTCCAGATATTCACCAAGGGCCTAATGCCCATTTTCTTCCTCTAGCCACTCTGGACCCCCAGGATGACCCAGATGGAGTCCATTCTGGGTGTTCATTGAAATCATTCAAGCTGCCCAATCCCTCTGCCCACAGAGCAAGCCTCCTCACTCCTTATGCCTCCTGCTCTTACACCCTCAGGACTCAACTTACTGAGTGGACACTTGCAGGGAGCTAATGGGTGAGGTGCTCACAGGCAAGTTCAAGCCTCTTTTCTTAATGTGATGATGTGTCAGAAATACAGGCCAACATAATTTTTTTTCCCCTTAATATTCAGCAATCCATGAACAGAAAGGTTTTGAAAGAAATGAATTATTTTCTTCAAATATTTATCTCTCAATTTGTTATGCCCGCTGATGGCTCCAGGTGGTGACAGGTAATGAAATGGAAGCTAAATTTATATGAGTTCGTGTCAGCGTATTAGTACGGGTGCATGAATCATTTAATAGTCTAGACTTTCTCAAAACAAACTTCCATGAATCCACCCCGAAACAGTAAAAATGATATGCAGCAATAGATGATGTGACAAATTATTGACACAATTACCATTACTGCAACAAATTACTGCATTTTAAAAAGCCATGCAAAGTGTCACAAATGTTTTGTATCATGCTGTAGAAAATACAGCATAACTGCTTGTCATGCTGTATAACAAGCATGACTGCTAATGCACTTACACACATCTCATTTGATGGCATATGTTGCTGCAGAGCTTAGCAAAATCAGGGTTGGGTTTAAAAAAAGTGATTTTCTGTGATGACTCAAATGATCTGATATTAAGCCACAATTTCAAAAGATCAGGCTTTTACTTTTCCCATGGGTAAACCTGTTTTTCACCTGGCCAAGTGAAAGAATAATCAAGAAGAAAGCATGATAGGACTGCAATTTGGTCCTCCACTGCAGGCAATGCCAAAAGTAAAGGCAGGGTTCATAATTCAGATTTTCATTTAAAAACTACAAAGACCGAACAGTTGGACTAAATGTTTATAGGAGAGAATCATTCACAGGTGAACAAAATTTGTATTGTGGTATCTGAAATGTCTATCTCTGAATCAATAAATCGGTAAATTAAAGTGATTTAAGACCTTGTAAATCAGAAATGATTCAGTATGGGAAATCAAAGGCGACGACCCTTCTCGAAAACAAACTAATTTAGAAACATTTGCTCTTTTCCTTTGAAATCCAGATCCCACTTTGCAGGCTGTGTCGACTCCAGGACGTCCTCCTTAAATGTCATACCCAGCTGATAAATGTGGGGACCACGTAATTGTTTTCCAAAAGGTGCATTACAACTAGAATTGCCTTATGTTAAAGAAAAGAATGGAGCTGATAAAGCCTTGTTACTAAAAAACCCTCTCTGTGAACCTCTCAGCCAAGCTGAGTCAGCCACTTGCTTTGCCTGATCCTGAATGTGTGTGTGTGAGTGTGAGTGTGTGTCTTGAGGTCTCTCCCATAAGAACCTTGTTAGGATCAGTAGTCCTCATGGAGACCAACACCTGGTCCTAATGAGGTGGCAAAACCTCATTTCTGAGGAAGCCATTTGGGGTTAGGTATTAACTGGTTATGGTTTAAGTTAGGGATAAGGCTTTGTTCAGGTTGTCAAATTAATGGAAGTCAACACAATACATATGTCGGTAGGCACAGCCTGATTTACATTACATTACATTAGTTTGCAGCTTGACCACATGAAGTCACTAACTTGAGGATAAACATGGCCTTTGAAAACACAGTACAATAGTGGCTAACAGTGTTGCCTCATAGCAAGAAGGTCACCGGTTCAAATCCAGGTCCGGCCTGTTCTCCCTGTGTGTACGTGGGTTTTCTCCAGGTACTCCAATTTCCTCCCACAGTCCAAAAAGGTTAAAGAGATAGAGGGATTTAAAATGTGAATGTGAAGAGTTCATGGTTGTTTGCTCTGTGATGGACTGGTGACCTGTCCAGGGTGTACTTTGCCTTTTGCCCTGTAAGCTGGGATAGAGCAGTAAACAATGAGTGAGTGAGACTGTGTGTATGTTTCTGTGCGAGTGGGAGAGAGAGAGGGCTAGACTTTGACCAACACACACTGAATAAATAGATATTATACAATCTAAAATACTAATACATGTAAATGTATTATAATTTTGTTATTTATCAAACTGGACTAATCTGAAACTGCAGTTTGTGTGCTGCTGTGCACCATCACTGTGATTAAGTATTTGGTATAGATCAGTTCCCAACCCCTCATTGTTATTCTTCTATAATTCCTCTCTGCAAAACCATCATCGAATGTGAACTTCATGTAAACAAAATTCTTAAATTTAAAGGGTGAGCTCTCCCTCCATCAAAAACTATCAAAGAGAAGGACGACGTTTGCTGGGAGCATCGATGCCGTGACGTGACATTTGTCCTCTCCGTACCTGGGGGAAACAAAACTGTCACAGACAGCGCTGATCTCCCTCACCAACTGTGCTTATAGCACATGGGTTGCTTGGGGGGCCCACTGGGAATGACACCATGTCAAACCTCCTTTCAATTGGAGTTGTCAGAGGGAATGAGCGTTGTAAAATGCTGATGTCAAAAATCCCTGTGTTTAGCTTGTCCACGATGACAGGTTGGGAAATGGTGTGTGCTACCTGGCCAGCACAGGAGAATGGCTGCCCTCCGGCCTGTAGATGAAACTGCTGCAACAGTAACATCTACAGGCCAACAAAAAACACCTTTTCATGCTGTCAATCAGCTACAGTGTCATCCTTATACTGTATTTTTCTCCTCTATTACATTCTATGTCTCTTTCACCCTGACTTTCTGACAATCCTCGTAATGTATAAGTCATTCTGTAGAGTCTGGATTATTTAGTACACATTGTGAGGGGGAAGTTATGTACTTGACTGCATTGCGTTTAAAGTTAAAAAAAAATAAAAATAAAAAATGCTGTTTAAGACATATTTCAGTCTTATTTGGAACAGCAAAAGGCACCTACACATTGAAAGGATTCCACTGTAGTGCAGATGAAATCACATCACCAAGGCCATTACATAAATGCAATCACTCTTGCCTTCTTTGTAATGAAACCTTGGAGCAACTTGGTTCAAAAAAAGATTAAAGAAATGACAGAGGAAATGTTGGGCCGCTTCCAGTTTGCTGATGAGGCAGGAGGAGGGGTTGAGGATGCTATTTCACAGCCTTGTTAAATCGGATGTGTCTGAAAGGATATAGGCAAAGACGTTCGATTTCTCTTCCATTTATAACCCCACATACCCACTCATACTGTAAGCTGTTAAACTTTAATTGGATTTCAACATCATTTACCTTATTTATTTATATATCAAAAAACATAACAAATGGTTAAACTGGTTCTCTTGTCCAGTGGCAGCTCTGGGAACATTTCCAGATGATACACTTTCTTTTGACACAAAAACAGCTAAACCAGTGTTTAGTGTTCCATATGGTACAAACATTATGTTACTGAGCTGAAAATATTGTGAATGTGGGTCACAGACTCACTGGCATGAAATTAGATCAACTTGTATCACATCAGGGCCAACTCAGGTAATCTTAATGGACTTGCAGAATGCTTTATACAGTGAGTTTAATGTACTACCATCAAGGTGGTTTTATCTCCCTAAATAGAGCAGCTTGTAGCATGAGCAGGAACATCATTTTGCCATGGGGTGCTGTATAGTATACAGCCTGCAAGACTCTGTACGAGCATGAGCCAACACACTTTCCTTCCCTCAACACAGGAAACAAATAAAATACTCAGATAAAACAGCGTAAAAAAAAATGTGAATACAAAGCACACATATTAAAGTGAAAAGTGAAAGCAGGTGCACAGCTGCACCGGGGCCCATGTGGAAAGGTGGGCCTGGGATTTATAGTTTATGCTGTGCTATGGATTTTGTGTTCCACATTGGAGGCATCTGCCAATGGAAACTGAACTCCATGAATCCTCTCAGTTAGCTGTGTTGGCTGTGCGGATGCACAGCTGGAGACGGGTGTAAAGTAAAGCTGTGCAAGGCAAATACTGGAGTGCATTTGAGAGTGAATGTGACACATACACTGGCTACTTGCAACTTATCGTTTCCTGGGACATAGGGAAATATTGGGATAACTTAACAGTGGAAGCTTGACAAATAATACCTTTTCGTCACAGTCAGCAGTCCTTTCAGCACTACAGTGACAGTGGACAGCTCCTCTGCTTCATTTTCCCTTTTTAGGACCCTGTCCAATCGCTGTCCATGGTTCTGATCACTTCCCTCTCCTCTCTACTTTTCCAATACAATAGCCAAAGTAAAATCCACATTGTTGTTATATATTAACATTTATTGTATACATTGTGTGTGTGTGTTCATTAGTAACTCACATGTACAAGGCTAGCACTGGGGCTTGTATAAAAGCTAGCACTGGGGCTTGTTGTTGATAAGTTACACCACTGCCTGAAGCCCCACCCCTGTCTAACTGTAAATACTCTCAATCGGAAGTTGATTAAATTTGATACTGGCTAACTATATTTGCAAGCATGAATCACAGTGCTGATGCACAGGATCATTACAAGTGGCTTTTTTTATACACACAAGACATGCACTTACTCTTATAATTCGCAATTTTAAGCGACTCGGAAGGCAGTGTAAATTGTTGTCTTCAAAATCTTGTGTTGTGGCTTTCCACAGAAATATATGGAATTTTGCTTTACTGACTGAAGTTTGAATCAACTGAAGTTAAAGTTAAAGTAGAGTGCCTACCACAGACATGCAGATTTGGGGGTTAGGTAAATGGTGGACTGACAACCTGTCCAGGGTGTACCCCATGTTTTGCCCTATATCAGCTGAGATTGGCACCAGCACACACACACACATTGAATTATCAAAACTTTTAGATATATACACACACCACACACACATTTTTGTGACAATGCATCATTTGCATGGCAATGAAATGTAACCATTGACAGTTACATGCAGTAATTCCAGTGAGCTGCATCATGCTTTCGTCTAAGAGGATTTGGGAGCTATCGTATCGTGACTCAAATAATGAATGTCTTTGGCGGAGAGATTTTTCACAACCATCAGACGGACAAAATGAAAAGCGGATCATTTGAGAACTATCGCAGCCGTGATAGTCAAATTTATCCCAGCAAACGGGAATGAGATCAGAATCGAAAATGGGAAAGCAAGAATGCAGCTATAATAATATGATGGCCTAGGGAGGGTTGTGTAGCTTGTCTATACAGGCTCTAAAGGTGCTGAGAATGGCTAATCCTCCTCTAATAAATCACTGTCATGGGCAACGGTTGTCTGAAATCTGTGTCAGGTTGAGCAGACAATGAAAATCCAGACAACATCTAGGGAGAATGCTACATGTATTCTTGAATTAACTGCTGTGGGGGAAAAAATGAAGAGGTCGCTCTTGCGCCAAACTAAAAATAGAACCTCTATTTCTTTCTTCTTTTTTTTTAAACGATCCCTCGGTAACCTTGTTCTACAACTTATGAAGAAAGCATATGTGTTATGCGCATATGCGCGCATATACACCCCATTAATTCCATGGTCCAGTGAAGCCAAAATATGCATTAACTCATAAATGCATTCATTGGGTATTAACAGTGTCATCAAGTAGACAGAGACAAATTAATGGTATTAACAGCATAAAGTCCTCCATATGTTCTGCTGCAAGAGCTCACATATTCTGAAAACTTCTGATTAATTAAGAGCCAACTGCTGACAGTGATTAAGCATGGATAACAACACTATACTATTAGTGTAATGTAGATATAGGGTTGCCACTGTCTATGGTCACACAGAGGCTCACAGAGATAACATGCCAATCCAGATACACTATTTTACATCTAGTTTTTATTGATATTAGACCCACAATATTCATTCTCATGAATAATTTCTTGCACTGATATTCCAACAAAAAAGCTCCCCTGTGTGACACGTGATCAAGACTTGATTAGGGGCTGAATTTATGAATTTCCCGTGACAAGAGGAGACTTGACTACAAAGTAGAGGATTTGAAAATGAAAAACAGAAGCACCTACTTAGCATTTTCTCAGATTGAACCTAATTCTAAAAAGGGAACTTGATGCGTCCACATTTTTTGGTAGCTCTGTGCTAGTTAACACATTTTGCTGCCCCAATTTCATATCAACGTAGTCTGTCGCCTCTGATAACATCACAAATGTTCTAAGAGATTCCAGACAAATTCATAAATGCAAACTGTTCAACAACGTCAGACATATTATTACTGTTGTTAATAATCATAACCATGGTTAAATGATTAAATGATGCAGCAAACTCAAAAATATCATTGCACAAACCTTCAACAAAGGAGCAGATTCTGAATTCTGTGAAACTGTTCCTTAAATACAATCACTGTTCGAGCACCAATCAAATGACATTTATTCGCCCCCTGGTATCCACATATTTCCACCCGGCTGTCCCTCCCATGTCGCTGCACATTCTCAAAAGAGTATTGGTCTCCTGGTAAAATATGATTGTGAAACTATATCCATTTATATTTCTTGACAGTATCTACTGTAATATCTCCCAAATCAAATAAATGTCATTATCCATCACACAAGGCAGTATGTTCTGATTTGAGAGGTAGAGGAAAATTCAATTCACTTTGGCTTAACATCCATCTATCAACATTGAACTTTTTAATTGAACTTTAAAGTTCATATTTTTTGGTCTAGGCTCTGTTCTGCTCTGCTCTATACAGTATGATTCATCTTTCGGGAGTATATTTTATTTTCAGGACAGGCCAAGGTCAATAAAATACATTTATTTCCAAACAAACAGAAAAAGCAGATACTGGCTTAAAAGCCTGCCTCAAAAAGACTGAGAGCAGGCATGTAGTTTTAGTATTATTATTATCATCATTATTATTATTATTACTACTGTACCACTCCCTATTTAGTGACCAGACATAATATGGAGGGAGGGTGAGTGTTATTTTGAAAACAGTAGTCTGTATTCAGAATATATTTTGTAGTGTATTATCTTGGAAGAACAAATGAATCTGATGCTCTATATCTCAAATATAGTCATGTGAAAACACGTCTATCTCACACTCTGTTAGGCTGCACAGCACATGAAATGGTCTTTAGGTCAAACATCAGCACCAAAACAGAATTTTTATTTTTCAAAACTGTAACTGAAGTATTCATTTTCCCACACACAAAAATCATAGAAAAATGAATTACTAGATGATTGTCCTGATCTAATTCAATGTTTTACAATGGATGTATATATATATATATATTTTTTTTTTTTATTAACTTGGATATTTCTGCTGCAATTTTTGGCCATGGTTAGTTTCATTAGATTCAGTACAAATCACAGGTTGGTATTACTGATAAAACTGTTTTGACACGTTATTCTCCCAAGCAAATCATTGCAAATGGAGTCAGACATCCACAATTCAGATCACACCAGACTTTAATTATGAATCATGAAACGTGTTGGGACCATGTTGACTTTATGTTTATAAAATCATTTCTTGGATTTACTTTGTAGATTTAAAAACATCTGACAGATTTTTTATCACATTCATCTTCATTACTTGCTCGCCTATTCTGGCAGCTGTTGGCTTCCTGACTTTAGCTTTACATTTTATGACGTGTTTCCACCAGCTCGACTTGACCCAACTCAGCACGGTTATTCTGCGTTTCCACAAGCAATAGTATCTGGTACCTGGTCATTTTTATAGTACCTACTCTGGCGAGGTTCCAAGCGAGCTAAGGTGATACTATACGTGACTGCCGGCCGCTGATTGGTCAGAGTTCTGTCACAGGAAGATGCATTAGCAAAAGTCCGACACAAGTATCGAGCCGAACAATGCCGAACTGCAGATCAGTTAAAAAGACTTAACAATCCTAAAAATGTGGGTTAATCTCCAACAATTACCAGGGAAATGTCTAAAATCTCATTATTTAACAGAAGAGTCTGGTGTATTTAGCGACAGCTAAATTTTAATTAACTGATTCTTATGATTCAGTTACACTGAAAACAAGTGCTTTACAAGTCAATAGTCACTCGTCTATTACATGTCATTTTGTGTGTGTGTTTTGCTGTTATGACTCCGCCCACGTTGAGTAGGTACTATTTTGTAGTGTAAAAAACAACGTAAACCATGCCGAGGCGAGGCGGGACCATAGGTGGAAAAGGGGCTTTAGTGAGTCACCGTATTGCAGTGTGTGGCAAACAAACAGATCAATGTTTAAATTTCAGTGAAAAATTATTGTTTTTAGCAACCTTCAGGCATGTAGACAACAATCGTCTGATTATCAGTAAGATCCTGCAAGTTATCAGGAGATATAGAATACATACTGTACACATACAGCCATAGTCACGTTACAAATACTACTTTAATGTCTGTGGACATGCTGCTGAAAGAAGCTTGAAAAGCAGACTGTTGTGGTGTCCTCAATATACAATGTATAATGTAAAAACTTATATGGTTGTTGTTCCACGTTTTTTGAACTGTTTGTGTATGGAACTCTGAGGACATAACTTTCATATTGAATGATCAAGCCTGAACATATGGTGTGGGTGTTAATGTAGTATGGTGTGAGAAAACAGAACTGAATTTAAAAAGATATTGGATGGGAAAATCTTTAAAAGGCTTTTCACACTGTGAAGAGCATTGCAAAGTACATCAGAAACAGCTGTCCCTTGGAATACACTGTCACTCTCAGCTGAGGTCACCAGCGTGTTTGTTTTAACCTTTTACACTGTTCCCATTGTGTATGTGTGTGTGTGTCTTTAGGGACACACAGGGAGCCACTTCTGACTTCATGCTCGGAAATGTCTTTATTTATTATTTACTTTTATAAAAACCACACTGTAAAAAATGGGTCAATTTGGTAATGTGGTAATCCGATTACCTAAGTGCACTACAGTGATGTCAGTGCTGCAAAGAAGGATTTACGATAAACACTGAGAGGACTGTTTCTGGTTTTCACTCGGCTGTATTGTCTTTACATCATGTGTTATTTTACTTAGAAAAAGAAGAGAAAGAGAAAAAAAATGTTTATTTCAGAGACAAGACTTATTTCTACTGATTGAAGAAATAAGCGTCGGTGTCCTGATGTGGCCGAGGTCGTCCACCAGAAGACGTTTCTGAAACAGTGTATGCAATTTTTACTAAGGGGTGTGATTCAGAAAATAATAAGATTCAATTTCATTCATGGGTTCACAATGTGGTGGACTTTTGATTGTTTTCAGTGAATTGTCCCATTTGACTGCACTTTTATAACTCTCAAGAAAAAGTCAAATTATAAGCGAGGTAAGAAAAAGAGAGATTTTACATCACAACAACTCAGATCACAAGATTTGTTTTTGTAACATGTAAGAAAAAAACTGGAAAAGAAACCAAATAGAGGATATAATATTTGGGGGGGTGTTCCCCCACAAATTGTTACTTCCCTGTTTTTATCCTGCTAGCACCACCAGTTTTCTTTTCTTTCAACAATATCATTGTTGTATTGAATGTGTATGACATATGGTCTGTTGTCCTTGAGTGTCGAAAAAGTGCTTATATATGAAAAGTTATTCCAACAAACATCTTGACTTATTTTGCTCATCTCCAGCTGCTCTCGCCAACTCATTGCTCGTTTAAGTTTCCAGGGGAACTGCTAGCAGAGTGATGTAGTGATTTCTCCAGTCAGTGTGGGGAGGTAGTTAGAAAATAACACACTTGAGTTGTGAGGTTGTGAGTTTTTGAATGATATTGCTGGTGTTTTTGCCTACTTGCACTGTTGCATATATTTATAATTTATTCCTTTCCCCCGACTATAAAATATGCCCGGGAGTAAGCAACACTCATAAACATTGGATGACTTTGGGTCAAGATAGTTTTGAGACTGCAAAGGCAGGTGAAAAAGCCAATGTCACCATTTAACACAACAGCAGACGTAAAGCCAGGGACCAAGGCAGTTTCAGATGTCTTGCTCTATCTAAACTCTGCACTCACTTGGGGCACGGCATGGTTCAGTGGATTTATACAAATTCTACAGCATGTATTCTTGTGGAGAGTTCATTTTGGACTCTTCACCTACAGTATGTGCTTGAACCAGTGAAGCAGCAAGAGCAACATAAATAGCACTTCTAAAAGGAAAGTGGGTAAATGGATGAAGGTCTAACACCCACACAGTTTTGTGTGTGTAATTCTCTATGATATACAGAGCATGATGTTAAACACAAGGAAATGCATTTGATAAATAGAGACATTGCCATGGTCAATGGAGAGCAGTATTTTTACTGTCCAATCTTGGGGAAAATACACCTAGAATATTTTTGGCTCAGTTCAGACTTGGAATGAAGAGATAGCATCTAAAATGAACTGTATTATGTCTGGTTTCACTTGCACTGTATTCAAATATACACTGATGTCATGACTGTTCACAGAAATAAAATGATGTTTTTAACAAGCCTGACTGTACAGATGTGTTTGCTGTCAATGTGATTGTGAGCTGAATGAATCAAACCACTACTTATGCTGCTGAGAGGCCATCAGCTAAGTGGGTGGGGGTCTAATCAGTACAAAGAACTGATTTTGTTCATCAGTACAGCACAATGTGACCACATGCATCCCAATATGCCCTCTGAAAGGGTTTTTTGTAATCCTATCTGGGGACAAATTCAGTATTCAGACCTGTACTTCATGCAGTCCACATGTGAACGGATCGCTAAGACAAATCTTTACACCAAGTGTGGACGGAGCCTTTGAAAAGGCCTTGACCTCCCAAAAACAAACTATACTGATTCCTCCTGCACAAAACTCTCCTGTTAATTAGTTGAGGTATGTTGAAATGTCCACTCTTCAGATGAGTGGAAACTCTCAAACAACTGCTTAACTGCTCCATGATCACTATTGTACAGGGTCAAATTCCAAATGGCACCAGTGCACAAAATCTGGCACAAATATCAGTTGTATTTTTATTGTTCGGTTTGTTTTTTTGTTAATATCATTACTGGCTTAATTTTTGTATGACTGCAAAAATTGGAGATTCAATTCAGTTTTATTTATATACTGCTAAATCACAACAAACATTCTCTCAAGGCACTGTACATTATATAGACCACATTATAGAGAGAAGAAAAACCCAACAATTCACTCGCACAATGCAAACACTAAGCATCAGTGGAGAGTAGAAACTCCCTTTTAACAGAACCAGACTCAAAGATGTGCGGCCAACTGCCTCGACCGATTGAAGTGGAAGGAAAAACGGGGGACAGAAAGGACAAGAAGGAGGTGAGAAAAACAAAAGATCTATGCCACACACATTATTCTTCCAATGTTACCCAAAAGCCTGATTAAATGCTAAATATAATCTGACCAAAATACAGCAAAAATATTGGCATTTTTGATATACTCTTATCTTTCAATGTATGGACTAAAATAACTACATAAAATACAATGAAAAGAAGGTGTTTTGTAAATGCATCAGATATCACAGAGGTTCAGAGAGGGACTGATGGACGTCCAGTTTTTCTGTATATTTTCAAAGACCTGTGGATGTGAGGCATAAAACCCTCACATAAAAGCAAGTGACATTTTGATTTTCTTCTTTGTAAGATGAAGTAAAATCTGCTTTTGCCTCATATTAAATTATACATATATGAAGGAAGAAATCACCTGCAGTACTTATGTTTTAATAGAATCCGTGTCAGAGCATTGCTCACTCTCGGGAGTTAGAAAACGTTGCTGTAGCCACCCGGCCATCCAATATGACTTTGGTTGTACCACGTCTTCCTGACCATTGTGTTGCCTTCAATTGCTGTATTTCATGTCTATAGGGTTGACGCTGCAATCAGTGTAATGTAGTTCCTTCTGCTGTCATGGGCTCAGTCATAGGAGGAGGAGGAGGTAATGGTGCGCAAAGGTTCTGGGTTTATGAACAAGCAATACAGTCCTCTGATTACAGTCAATGTTCAAGCCTTTGTGACACCTGGAGACACAATTAGTCTTGACGACCAAAGAGCCCTCTTATGTCTGTCTTTTACCTGCTCCCAGTCCTGTCCTCTAATTCAATTTACCAGCAGTGAGTATGATTGCTGTGTGGATCTAAGAAAAATCTAATCAAAGCGCTCCTCAATACTACTTGGTTAGTTGAGAGGGACTTGTAAGACACTAATATGCACAAAGAGAGAGAGAGAGAGAGACATATACAGTGACTGCATTTATCAGAACCTTCCAAGGAACGTAATAAAAGAAATCGCAAAATTACAATTGCTTGATTTAAAATTAATTTCTCATTGCCTAATCTTTTCAGTTTGGCAGGGAGACAAAATTCACTGACCCAACCATTCCCAAAATGGATGGATGCTTTTGTCATAAAAAAAAACAAAACAATAATTCTGTCTTCAGGTAAATTGGCACTTCATGTTCTCCCGGATGGTAAACACACTTAAAGCCAGAAAATGAACTTCCCCTCCCAAACAATTAAAGGATCATCTTATAGTTCTGTCACATTCTACACTGCAGATATAGTATATGCTGGAGAGGGGGGGTGGGGGCAAAGGAAAATGGTCCATTAAATCACACACTAATTACATTTTTTCCAATAAAGTCTTCCTCCAGTTTGCATTACCAAAAGTCTAACCCTCACATAAATAGCAAGCATTACTGGAAAGTGACAAACATTATGTTCTACTATGTGACTATGAGACCTGCAAAGTATTGTAATACAGTTGTATTTTTACTTATATTTATTAATTAATGAGTTTATTATTAGGAAAGACTGTAGAATGTGTCCTTTAAAAAAAAAAAACTATTTAAACACACTAAATACACTATTTAAATTTGAAGGTCAAACTGATCCAACATTGTACTTCTTCCAAATTACAGAGTGCTTTCTTGCCAGAGGTTGCATCTCATCTTAAAGGCCCCACAGGCTCATGATACCTCCTGACAAGTGTTGTGCCTTGTTTTGCCTGATTAGAATCTTCTTGGAGAATTGTCAGATCAAGATTTGTACTAATTCATCTCTCTAAGAGGGGCAGTAAAATAAACTGGTGCTGATAAGAAAACTAAGTAGTATTGGACATGGCTGAAATTAACATTGAACTCCTCGCTTTTGTTTCTTCTTATATTTATCTTGTAACTGTGAAATAATGAAGAGTGTTCATACGTTACAGCAGAGATTAACGCTGTATCAAAAGGAGAAAAAAAAACTAATTAGTGTTTCATATTTGACATTAAAAGGCAACATTTATGGCATAAAGCGGTGGTTCCTTGCACAAATGACCTAATACTCATTTCTAATTATGGTCACTTGTGTTGAGTTAATAAACCATTATGGTAGCCTAAAGGAAATGGCAAAGTTCATTGTTATCAGTATTTTAGAGTAATTAGTCTGCTTTTTTGGACTTGGATTTGAACTCTTCCTTCTCTTTCAATTCATATCACAGTCGCGAGTGTTTGACAGGTTCCAAGGTCACATCCCTTTATGTGGAAATGTCCTTCTTGATCAGAACTGCTTTGGTTTCCTTCCAGCGAGGTACTGTTTGGTTTTGCAAGTGTGTTTTCGGAAGTTGCGAGTGAAATGCCAGTGGGATCTTAATTCAAACAGCCCATTCCCTTCACGTTCGGAGTGAGTCTACTCAAATTACTGTAGAGTCGTGAGACTCTGTGTACACAATAAGCAGGCACAACCTGATCAAGATTATAATTCCCTAATTTCCATAAATCTGCCATCACCACAGCAGGAGCCTCGAATGACTGATGATCGTCGTCGCAAAAAGTGGTGATTAAAAAACAAACTGTCAGGTCAAAGTGCCAATCAAAAAGCAGTCATTACTCTCAGTTTGGAGCGGATGACACTGCATGATGAGGTCATTCTTCGCTGTAGCTGCACCTTGTGTTATTCTAGACCACTGCAGTGCTTTCGCAAAACTCCCCTAATACACAATGGGGAGAAGAACCTGATCAATCATAATCACGTGACAGAATTGTATGACACTGAAAGTAGCATTAACTTGTACTGCAGAGGTAATACTTGCAGCGCTGTGTGTGCAGCAGGAGCTCATGCTTCAGAAGAATATGTCATGAAGCATTAGAAAAGAAAGAAGTGTGGATGCCACACAAAATAGATGTAACACTGCAGCATCGTTTATACCTTGGGATATCCCTGGTGACACAATCACACTTTGGCACATAGGTGTTGAATAAAGCCATCAATTACGAAATAAAGTCAGTCCTTTTGCCACCATTTGACTTGCCGAAAAGGTTATTTCCAAGATTAATGTGGCACCGGATAAACTGAGACCTGGGTGTAGTAATGTGTGTTATCAATTTATTTGCCAAACCAAGTGTTGAAAATAAAAGATTACAAGTATCACTAGGCGACAGCTCCTTCACCAGAATAATTTATTTTGCTGCTCTGTGAATAAATACCGCTCCCTGGTGCCAACAACATGTGGGACTTTTAATATCTACTTCTGAATCAATCCAAATCTTTTAATGCTTTGAGCTAAAGCAAGATTAATGACAAGTTAATGTAATGCATGGTGGTTTGTGCTTGGCTCCGATTGGAAATACAAGTCAGCTGTTTGGTGCTGATACTTTCTGGGCACGGATGTTGGTTATCAGCACTTGTCCAAGTCAAGTCAGGATTCTTACCCCGCAGAGATCATTCTTGGCATACATGCATCATAGGGACATAATGTATGTTCTGTTTTTATGGCTCTGATGTGACTTTGGATATTTTTCTCATAGCCTACCTCAGTAGATTTTTGCTGGACAGAAATAAGGGGTTCCGAAAATGCATTTTTAATAGTCTGGAATTATGGAAGAAGACATTTGTAGTATTCTTTTTAGTAATACATTTTAAAAGGAGGACTGCATTGAGTAGCAAGATGTATTCACTGGCATACAGCACTTTGCCCACACACTTGTAAATAATGCTGCACATATCTGTTCATGGGACAAACAGAGAGCTGTTGTTGCTAGGCACTTGCATTTTTCACTCAGCCAGCAGCATTAAAGATGGAGTTGTGACACCGAATAAGACGTATGGATGTAGATCAGACTAATAAATACTGTCGAGCAGCAGAAAGGAGATGGGTGCATTAATTTAATTCACTTACGGTACATAATGCTAGAGAGGCTCTCTGTGCCAAAGGCTGCATCAGTCTGCAGCGTCTAAGACAGTGGTTACACAACAAACCATTTACTGTAGGGCCAACGATATTGGATTGTAAATGTCCTGCACTGCACTTGGATGAAGCTTGTGGTTTGTTTCAGAGAAGTGAGAATAGTATTATTTTCTAGTAAACCATATTCATTTACTAACAAACACCACAATAAATTGTATTTTTTTTTTTTTAAAGGAAATACAATACAAACAGTTGCAGAAGCAAAATCGACACCTGCTCTCAACAAATGCCAAAACCAAAACAAGGATCTACTCTTATGTACATGCAGTATAAACAGAAAGGCACATTAAAATAAGATAAATACCAGTGGTGAACTTCTGGTCTCTCAACAGGTAAACAATATTTTGGCTGATGTCACATACATTCACTTATGTATTATGCAAGACACAGTGAGTCTGTAGGACAGATGCCCATGGCAAGGTATGCAAGACTATACACAGTGAAGCAAGCAAAATGTGCAGTTATTTTCCACTTCCCTGCAGGCCCCAATTAACCACATCACTGCGCCATTTGCCTTGGGCTCGTTTCAAACTGAAAAACTAGTAAAAGGGAGGTAAAAACCAAAATTAAAACTCAATTATTCAAATATGTCACAATCAGTATGATGTGCTTCATACATTTGTATTATTTACTGTACCATTGTTTTATCTGTTATGTCAAACAAAATGGCAGAACTTAATGTAATATTCTTTTTTACTACTTAATTGTGTAGTAAATACTATAAAGGTTTTATATGTGTTTAACTCTAGGGGTCAGGATCCCCTAAGGTCACTTAAAAAAAATGTATAAAATTGAAAAACTAAAACTAAAAACAAAATGCAGACTTCAGCCATAATTGTTACAAAATATAATAATATATTTATTCCATATATCTATAAAATAGCAGATTTTTCTAAATAGCAATCTCGTTTTCTCATTGTGGTTTTATTTTCTCAATAAAAAAAATCAGTTGGCCATCAAGTAAGTTACCGAGTAGTACTGAATATTTGATGTTGAATGGGTAATTTGTCCCATAAGTTATCGCACAAATGGGTATAAGGCAATGATGTTATTAAAAATTGAAAGAGTAGATGACATTGAAAAGAAAATGCAGATTTCTATGGATTGACAGAATGCTGGAAACATTTTGAGATATTTCAACGCAGAAATCTTTACATGAATCAGCTCATGTGTTGTGAATTGTATGTATGGTATCATTCACATACTAATATACTGGCAGCATGGGCACTGTGAAGCCACACAAGGTTTCTGCTTTGACATCTAAAGAAGTCAAACGCATGACAAGAACATGATTAACATATTCAACATGTGTCCAAATCTTAATCAACTGCTAGGTTGATATTATACACAAAGTATAGGCTTACCTCAACAGGCAGCAGAACTTCAGCAATGATGTACTATCTTTTTTTCTAACTTGAGTCAGCACAAAAAAACTGACACCAGTATCACCTACATGTAGTATCACCTGAAGGTGGTTATTTCATTAGCCCTTCCACAAAGTTTGTACTGCCTTGTCAGCAAGCTTTTCCTCCCAATTACTTCCTCTGCAGAAACCCCAGCTACAGCAATTAATGCTCTGCACCAGCACTCTGGACAGTGACCCACCATCTACCCCTGCTGCCACCCCACTCCCTCCTTAGGGTTCCAGTTTAGCCTCGAGGGAACTACAGATATACTTGGAGCAGGACCTGAACAACAGCAAATGGTTCTCAGGGACAGGAAGTGCTGGACATGAATCATAAATTTAAAAAAAGTGTCAAGGCTGCATGTGATGGTTTTTTTATGGTTGCCTTATAAAGTAAATGAAAAATAAATTGCATCTCATCAGGTTTATTATAAATCAGTCTCAGTTTTTCTTGATAAAACACAAGCACGTTTGACATGTTACAGATAAAAATAAATGACATAATTGTATGCCGTGTAGGAGGCTGTCAAACTCATTGTAAGTCAGTCAGTGATCTCAAGTGGGCTGGACGAGTAAAATAATAGTATAGAAAAACAAGAACTCCAATGTTTTGTATTTAATGAATCTTTTCACAAAACATATAACCTGAAAAATTATGCTTAACATAAAGAAATTCTAGTATTTCACATGATTAGAACACATCAAGATCCTCCAGGGCTGGAGCTGTGGCTGCTCCAGGTTAACACCCTTACTTCAACAGATAGGGGATGAACAGGCGGACACTCGGGTGATCTGGAAGAGTCTGAGTGTTTATTTCTCTCAACAGGCTTGGAACACAACACATTTACCCCACTCCAACTGTCCGTACGCCGGCATCTCTCTCTTCACACACATACATACTCAGCGCTGCTTGTTCTCTCGCTCCCTGCACTTACACTTGCTCTTAAAGGGGCCGCAGCATTCTTACAACAGTAGTTTACACAGATTCATCTTGTGGGCCAGATTGGACCTTCTGGTGGGCCGGTTCTGGCCCGCGGGGCGTATGTTTGACACCTCTGTTTTGAACACACTGACTCCAAAAGAGTCCCTTTCAATCAATTATAAAAACCTAGATACAAATCCATCATAATTTAAAAAGGCAGTAGCCAGTGACAGTTGTGATGATTGCTGAAATAGCCTTTGTTCATATGTAGCTATTTAAAAAAGGTAATAGAAAGTTTGTTTCCCCAGCCTCCCTTTACACCCTTCTGAGTTGTCCTGTTGGTCTCAATTCAGTTTCTGGTAGTTTTGTTTTTGAATATAAAATCTGAGCATAAAACAGTGCACATGCGAACATCTCCTCTGAAGAAGTACATGTCAAATGTTTTATTCAGGAGCTCACATTTTATTCCCTGTTCTCAGACGAACTTGGCAAAATACTTAGCAGAGGAAGGTTCATGTTAGGTCTGTCTCTGTATTCTGCTCCTTTAATGTCAGACAGATGACACGATTCAAGACCATCAGCATCTCTCGCCCTGGAAAGATTTGGAGGGTTTTTAGGCTTTTCTGTTATTATTACCCAATATCTGATTAAGTGGCGGCTGGTGATAAAAAATGTTGAAGGGGGTGTATTTTTAACGAAAACAGAAAAAAAAGCAATACGCGAATCAATTAAAGATCAGACATGATGATCAATGTTCGGTGCTGTGAGAGCGAGAGAGAGAACAAGACAGAGAGAGAGACAGAGAGAGAGAGAGAGAGAGAGAGAGAGAGAAAGCTTCAAACCAGATATCCGGTTATCTGGGCCAGTCCACTCAGTGAGTGCTAAATTTTGAGGGGGGTCTACTGCGCATGTACCATTTATAACGTGGGTCTATGGTAAAGATTTGTGAGCCCTAAAGGAACAGGAAATACGTCACTTGAACATTCACTCGCTGTAAATGAGTGAGAACGTTTTTAAACTACATTTAAATGTAGGTTACACACCGTACTCAGTCTGTATAATGTATAGCTCATTTATTTATATGTTCATGTTTTTGTAAAATATTCTGTGATTCCCATCTTCTTCTTCATGTGAGACAGGTGAGGCGGTGCCCTAGTGCCCTGATTTAAATTTATCAGTGAGGGAGGAATTGAAATAACAAACCTTGCATTGCTGTAAGAATTGCATGCAGTCAATCAATGTCCAAAATACATCTGCATCCTACCAAGAATATTCCAACTTGTGTTATTCACTGCAAAGTAAATGTGAGATGCAACAACTGATGAGATCCATCTTATAAGAGTCGTATTTCCTATTCTCATAACAAGCAGTATAAATATGCAAATTGGTGGCATTTCGGATACAAACAAAGCTTTCCATTTCAGATATATTGTGTTTCGGAAAACAAAAGACCATAGGACAGTGTGACATGGAACTTTTAATGACAAAGTTCCTTCTGCAATATCAAGGACACAACAAAAGAAAGCTAACTCAAACAAAACAAATTTTACCTCAGCCCATAATGTTTCCTTCAAACTGGCTCCATCAGACCAAAGCAAAATTCCAAAAATGATCGTTTTTTTGAAGCTATTTTTACCTATTTATTTTCCAGTATGCTGCAGTTTAGGCCTCTAGTAATCAAACAGGAGAAAAATCATGAAGCCTGGTTGATAACTTAACTCTGAAAAGAGTCTGGCATCAATATTTTATTCATGACCCTATTCCTGGCACACGTCGCATGAAATATTGTGGAAAGGTTCAGTGTATGTACTGAAAGGTTGGTGACAACTACAATGAGTGTGCTTAATAGAGTGTATTCTCATAGGAGTGAGGCCTGGGGGCCACAGCCTCCATCAGACCACAGATAAATTAATATGACATACACTCTTTACTTTACTTTACAAGCATGTAGCTTGTAAACAGACTCAAACTTAATCCAATCCAGCTCTCTTGTTTGTAGGAAAACAAGGACACATGGCATAGTGGATGTGCCATTTTCTGTCAGGACCAGTAGTCCTCATGGAGACCAAACTGAGGCAGAGACTAATTTCTGAGTAACTGGTTCAATTTAGGGCTGATGTCAGAACTGTGGTTAGGCAGGAACTGGTTATGGTTAAGGATGGGGATAATGCTTGGTTTAGGCCGTCCAAATAAATTAAAGTCAATGTAGTGTCTTAAGAAGATTAGCTGCGCAAACCTGGGTATGTGAACATGTGTGAACATGCCTCAGTGCACTTGCTTATTTGCTGAAAAGGGTTAGTTGAAAACACTGCTCTCCAAGTCCAAACACTGATTGAATTACAGTAATACACCAATCTCGGTTGCACTTGGGTGATCAAATTAAGTTGTCACTCTCCTGTTACCTGGACAAGACCATCGCTTGCAAACTGGGAGGGACATTACAAAGCACATGTGAGAGCGCCTCCTTTCATCCAGGCCCACATAAAGAAATTAATGTTCTGTAACATCAGGCTGCATTGATGCATGTAGGAGCCTCCTCTGACAGTTACTCCCTTTGGCTTTGACCCTCAGTTCCTTTGTGATTCAGCACTGAAGGGGCATGTATGAGTGCATGTTGTATGCATGGGCAGGGAGGGGTGAGTGGGTAATGCTATTTATGGGACATTACGCAGAAAAAGCATATCTTAACTGGGGCATGAAAAAAAAACATATACCCTCCACAATTGTTGCTCCAGTAAGAGAGCTAAATTTTTTATGAGGATAAAATTCTGATCTTGTCTGATGCAACAATGAGTGCACTCCTCCAGACTTCATATTTTAAAGATGGAGTCACGCATCTGCCGAATAACTACAAATACGGAGGCAAAACTTGTGACTAAAAAGGCTATAAAAACCAACAAATAAAAACAAATGATCCCTTGAGATTAAAATGCCTTCACCTGAGGTATACAGTAAATCCATATTAGTTAGAGAGAATATTGGAGAAAAAATAGAAGATATTGAGACTATGACAGTAGTGACAATCTGGCTAGACATTTTGAGGTATCACCTTCATTGGTGGAGGAACAAATTGCTGCATAAATGGTGTCTTCTCGTCCTTCCAGATAAAATAGCTACCTAGCAACTAGAGACTTGGATACATAATTAGTAATGCATAGTTATTACATGCTAAGGGTCGAAAATGTCAATTCGAGCAGTGTCTATTTAACGGTCCATACAATTATCTGGCCACCTTTTTAAAGCAGCATGAAAAATAGGATAAGAACATATCATTTGGATGAAATTTCCTGCCGATGTAGATTACAGCCCAAGGAAGTAATTACTACATTTTGGTGGTGATCCAGATACAGATGAGGCTTTACGACTTTTGAAGTGAATTGCTGTGTGCTATGTGTTCTGTGGCCTTAGAATACACCTTTTATATGCTATCTTGTGCTGCCATGTTTCTACAAAAGTTTCAAACAGCCAGAGCAAGCGTTTCACATTTTGAAGTGGAATCAAACGAATAAGAACTACATCCTTTCTGGAATGGGAAGGCTACCATTGTTCCCTGGTGTGTGGGGGAGCGGGAGGGTGAGAAGAGGACAGTTTCGCCATTAGATGTCCCTAATTCTTACACAGTGGACCTTTCACTGTGCAAGAATTAGACTTTCACTGCTTTGAGAACTACAATAAAAGGACTGGGTGGAGCAAATTCAAGCCATGTAAGTTCTCTATCTTACACCAGGCACAAAGTGGTGCACAACGCAGTTCAAATGTTATTGCTAGTTTCCAACAGATGGTCAAACATTGTATTTCTCCATTACAGTAGCAAATGTACTTGCACTCACCAGTTAGTGGTGTCTGTGGTTGTATTGTCTAAAAATGAGGTGTGGACAGGTGCACTGTTGGTGCAATGCTACCTTGAGGCAGCAGAAATTCACATTGCAGTTGACCAACAACAGCTTGGTCTTATGAATGTAAATGGCACAGTATTCTCATGCTTATTTAAAGGCCACATAGACCGGAAGCTCCAGTTAATGCTGCGTTTGTGTGTGTGTATCTGCGTCATTACATCGTTTATGAAACCCTAACGTTTCAGAACAAACAGTTCAGCCACTGCTGAGAAAATAGTGTTGTATTGTTTTCCTGGGCTCTGCGAAGCGGATCGGCACTTCTGTAATTTGACGTTGTCATCAGAAATCCTCACCACCGTAGCGCCTCCTGGTGCGGGCACTAGTCCGGGCACATCCGGTTGCGTACATTCAACCGCAGAAGAAGAAGAAGAACTACTCTCGTTGTAGCTGCTGAGATGCAGAGCATCCACCGTGCCAGAGGGGGAGCTGTGTATCTGAGAGCTGGTCTATCTATTACGTCACTTCCAGGTACCTGACCAATCACAGGACAGTGGGAAAGCTCTCGTTGGCTGGCCAATCACAACACAGTCCACATTCTGGGGGTGTGGTTTTGGTCTGAAACAGCGCGGCTGACGAGAGCGTCAGTGAGGAGATATTTTGATCGGCTCGTTTGCAGCGATTAGGAGGTTGTTAATAACGAAAACAAGTTCATATATGTAAGTAGACCTCCATAACTAACATATAAGTGTGATACAAGCATTCTATGTCACCTTTAAACATAGGCAGGTTCACAATGCACTGTGACCGTTACACACACAGTGTTGTGCTTCATGATTAGTAGACGGCAGAGGTAAAGGGTCACATACCTATCCCTCAGTGAAGGGTTCCTGCTGCAACCATGGATGATCTGTCCGTGCACAAGCAGACGATCCCTCACTCCACCAGTGTCCTGTGTTTGCCATTTTAAGAGCAACATGCCAGATACACGCACACCTGGGTTTTAAAAAGGAATGACAAGAAAAATGCTGATTAAATATTGAAAAAAAACAAAAAAAAAAAACACCCACAAATAATCAAGGAACGAAATACAACACTTTTTTGTGTAACTAGCAAAAGGGGAGTTGGACATGCCCTAATATGGATCATTTAAATAGGGAACTTAAGCACCTTTTGATTGGATGGTTCATGCACAAAACATAACAGACTTATTTTATATAAACTTTTATTTGAGGGCTGTGGAAACAAGAGGTTTTATTTGATTTGCCCTAGCTGGGGGTTAATTATGACATTTAAGTCACTATTCATCATACAGTAATTGCTGCATTTAAAAGATTAGATGTGCAGTTGCTGCCTGGTGCTAACATTAAGAATGATGTGTTTTGCCCTGCAGTTCTAGAAAAATGAAAGGAATCCTGTGAATGAACAAAAAAGTAATGCATCCTTAAAATGTCTAAAAACATTTTCAGCACGCACCGCATACATTCTTACTAATTCAAGCAACTGTGCCTAAAGTGCGTTTTTTGACTGATCATAAAAAGTGCTGATGGTCGTCATGTGAGTCACTCATACTGTAACAATGTCTACAGTAGAACAAATTATCACCAGTGAAAGCACTATATGTGGACAACATGACAATATAGCACATTTACAGAGTTTCATGTATTTACAGCATCTACACAAATAGAAGAGGCAACCCAACCAATCAGAAACATTTACGTTTGAAATAATGTCTTTATAACTCAAACCCTCTATGGTGATGACACTACTTATTATACTATATTCCACTAACAATGTTATTTCATGTGACATTGTTTCATCAGGGGAAAAAAATGACACTTTCAATGCACAGCCACAGAAACAGACTAAACAGGGAGCTTGGGAAAGACTTAAGTGTCATCCACAAGCAAGGTCATTCTTATCAAAACGAAAACCATGCCTAATTTCTTATCAAAATGACGCCTGCCTAATTCTTTCTGGATAATTAAGTGGGACACTGATCTAGAAATTAATGCATTTAGGGGCTTTGCTTTTATGGGCATATTGTCATTTAAATAGACACAACATCAACAAGGATATAAAAATGGCAGTTGGCTTTGCCCGTGGCTCCATCTGTTACTGTAAGTACAAAAAGCCATTTATTGCATTGACTGAGATGGATCACACACTACACGTCTGAAGTATATCATGAATGTCATTTATGATCAAAACAGAGCCGTAAGATAATGGCTCGTGTCATGCAAAGCTGTCCCCTGCAGTCACTTAATCTGCTATTGCTACATAAGTGCATAGGATGTTCTGCTCTTTGCCTTGTTTATTATAATATCATCCTCACAGCCAAGCCTCGGCGCAATCATTCATTAACAGTGTGCAATTGTTCAACTTGTCACAAGGTGCGGTGACAGCTAACTCGAGGTGAGGACAGTACATGATCCTTGAGGGTAATGTTTATATCAACGCATATAAAAGGCACAGAAAGCTAGTTTCCCTTTCCAACTCAAATAAAGACCTTCAGCATGTGGAAGCTAGTGAGAGTAATGCAGGGTTTAAAGTGAAAGCCTCCACATCTTCCGACGCCGACTAAAAACACACTTATTCCGACTCTACCTCGACTAAGACGACAAAAAAAAAAACTTGTACATCGCACTTATGACTAGCACTTCATAGTTTGTTCTACTTGAAGCTCTTACTTACTTCTAGCTCTTATTTGTACCCAAATGTTTAAATGCACTTTTGTAAGTCGCTTTGGATAAAAGCGTCTGCTAAATGACATGTAATGTAATGTAATGTAAAAAGTAAACCATTCAAATTTCATCACTTCTGCAAATGTAAATGCAGACCACTAACGAAGCGATTGCTGCTGTTGCTGGCATCTTGTTATAATAGGCCCCCTTTACACATGCCATTAGAATGTGTAGAATGTGTTTCTAATCAGACCGCAGTAGGATAGCACTTCACCACATGCATTTACAGCTGGTATTAACATGCATCTCCGGTGTCCACATCATGATCAGATTGCTATCCGATCACAGACATCCCATATCAACAACAACAACATTAGCTGCACATGAAGCCACGCTATTGTATGGACTCCTCTTTGCTTTTTCAGTGCAGGGGAAGAAGTCGTCTCCGACAAGCGGAAAACGAAAGCAGAGAAGCCACCAACTTATGTCTGCTCAGGTAGTTGTTGTGGGTGGAGCGGAGACACATCGGAGTCTTATTGCATTTACACATGTTCAATGTGGTCACAATGCGTCTTCGACCACCTCCTAAAGGAATGCAATCCGTCCTCGGGTGTATACACCTGTACCGATCACGGAAAACGCATTTTAATGCAAGGTGGCCATAGAGTCACATTAAGAAGATTGTTTTGTTTCAAAATTACTTAAATGTAAAAACCTTCATCCAGTACACTTTTTTCAGCAGAACAGTCACTAGTAACATGGCGTGTTTCCTGGCCTCCCTGTGAGAGGCTTTCATACAACCTTTGACAGCCACAATAGCCATAAGCCGCTTTCATGGTGTCTGTGTCAGTCAGCCTGTGTGGGACAGACTAACACTTATAAGGACATCAGTTTCCAAGGCTTAAGCTTCACACAGAGATTTCCTTTAGCCTCTTTTATCTCACCTCTCTTTGTCCTCTTGTTGACTTGCCAGGATGAAGCAATTTGCTGTCATGGTTGTCTGTACTGCAACATCTAAATCTTACAGTGCTGCGTCACACATTCTGAATTGTGTGTTTTTAAGCTACCCTTTGTGAATTTACGTCTTTACGTGATGAATTCAAATGTCCTGGTTCACAGTTGTCTGTATGAAATGTGATTTAAAACCAATAAAACCACAGACTTGTAACTACAAACACTGACTGCTTTTATTATTTATTGCACAACTGTGTATAACAACAGCATATTGATTTTTAAAACATTCATGAAGACCAGTTGTTGGAAAACATCCAAGATTTGTGAGTTAAAAAAAACTATTTGAAAAAGTAAGTGTTGGGAGTAAAATGCACCTTGAGACTGATTTAGTTAGCTGGACAACTGTTGCTTATGCATGGTGAATTGGTGAATTTATTCATGATTTGGTCCAAATAAAATCACCACTGAGTCTTTATGCTCTATCAGTTCCTAACAGGCCACAAAGATCACCGAAAGCAAGTTCAAAATGTGCTGTAATGCGATCATGAAAAAAAAAAAAAACAAGCTGGGTTATTCCACATGGTTTTTGTCCAGCTGCCATTTCACTCACATAGGGCGAATTGTGTATCGTCAAGCGTCATGGTTGAAAGGGAAGGAGGTTATGTTGCAAGGTAAAATAAATATTTTGTAAGGTAAAAAAAAAAACTCAAAGTCAGATTTTTTAATCATTTTGCAACTGATGACATAATCAAATTAATGTAGTGTACTACAAAAGTCGTAGGCCACTGCTGAATATGTTGTTTTAGCAATACTGGCCATACAGTATCATTACTTCTCAATCACTTTATTGGAACCAAAGCAGAAAATATGCTAAACATGTAAGCAGTTTTAAAATAATAACGAGGAACGAGTCTTGGGCCAGATTCTGTCACGTTTGAATCGATGCATTTAAATGCACACCAGGCTGCAATAAAGTGAAGATTTATTGGGGAAATAAAGGTTCTGGAGGCAAAGGCTGGGGGCATTGAGGGAATGAAGCTTTGTAAGAAAGAGCCATAGAAGGTTGAGCAGTGAGCTGGGTGGATGAGTGGCCAGCGGGCAGGAGAATGAACTGAGAAAGGCTCCACTTTGAAAAACACTGACTGACGAGGCCAGAGGTTGAGAGAAGCTGGTGGGAAAGAGCTGGTTATGGAGCATGATAGTCAGAGAGTCAAGCAGGCAAATATGCAAACATGATGTGATCCTGAAGCTCCAGGAAATAAAGGTCACTCCGAGAAAAGTACACATTGCACAAACTCATTTAAATTGCGTACAGTTGGAATCAGTAATAATATCTGTGTCTTGCATCTGTCCTCTGCTAAGCAGTTTTTATCCTGGCAAATGTACCACTTTAATGTTGTAATGTTATAATGTACACTTTTTTGTACACTTGTCACAACTTTGAAACCAAAAATATTGTAGTGTAATGTAATGGACTAGTTTCCTTAATTGTGATCGTGTTAAAATTGATGAGTAATTGTCACATTTTTGCAAGTATACAAGTATTCTTCTTTTGAATCACCTCCTAATGTCAAGATGACACAATTATTGCCGTTACAAAGAACGACTCACGAGAAATATGGCAGGGGGCGTATTTATAAAGAGTTATGGTTATTTATGATTTATAATGTTATATATGTATACATGTTTATTGAGTGTTATTGAATATGTTGCGGTTCTTTGACCATGCAGTTTATAATTTTGTAAGAGTTTGATGCAATATGCAGTGTGTATGCTGATTTTATTTAGACACAGCCACTAGTCTTTCATATTTATTTTTCTTTGACCTCAGTTTGTTCTTCTGTGCTTAACTCAAAATGTGAAATAATTCAATAGACTCCATGTTGCAAAATGCGAAAACAATGTTAAGCACTGCCGGGGAGTCTTGCCTCTTAAGAGAAGCAGTTGTCATTATTGTATAACTTTGTTTGCCTGCAGGGAAAAACACTGCAACAAGAAATCTTCAGGAAAACCCAAAAGGAGGATTTCTCACCCCTTTCAAATCATTTCCCTCAGTGAACAGGTAAATAACTATAGCTTACTCACGACTTGCAGAGCAGTAGCATACACAGTGCTCCCTGCTTCGAGTTGTGTGCTCAAACTATCGGCTATCCTCACATCACTGATAGGCGAGAATAAATATTATATCAGCATCACTGATGTTTCTGTATTCTACTCACACTCTCGTTTCTCCCCTGTCATCATGCCCGATTAAAAATCTCACTGTGAATGCCGCAGCCGTCACTCATGTCATCGCCGAGGACAATCCTGTGATTTCCCAGTGGTGTCTGTCTGCAGCCGGGGACAATGCTCTATTTAACAATTCCTCAGATGGATACATTTATCTGTGTGAGAACTAAAATGTCTCCACAAAGCAGAGAAAACTGACTTGGTGCCAGGGAGAACTGACACACCTGCCAGATAAGATATCACAAACGCCTGAAATTGGAATTTAACCCTTTCCAGACTGTTTGTTATCATTTTGTTTTTGTTGTCTTTACTCTATTTTGATTTGATTTATTTCCATTTCACAACAAAGGTTTTAAGGTCATTATTAGTGTTACATCATAGGAATGTAATGTGGCCACCACATTCAGACTTACTGTGTAAGTGACTTTGAATACTCTTGTATCTATCCTGATGTGCTCAGTTTAAAACCTTTCGTTGTCAAAAACACAATAAGTCAATTTTAGGTGAATAGAGTTCTGGCAGTGTAGTTTCCTCAGACACTTCGCTGCCACAGAAAATGGATCACGAAACACAATAAGATAATAGTGTGTTAAGCTTCCTTAGAGCCACATCAATCTCTTTTTAAACTATCCTTCACAACCAAAGCTCATTGGCTGCTGGGATCACAACAGCAAATAATGAAGAAAGCATGCCTACAAATCAAATGTATTCTGACAGTCCCCCACCTTTCAGAGTCTGATGTAATCATGATGCATTGTGATTTCATTGTATCCCTCTACTTACCAATGTTTCTTCTGGAACAAAAAAGGATTTGTCATTTTAGTTGTCAATCAAGCCAGAGGCTCAGCTGATGGAGACCATATTTAGTACAGATCTCTCCTCTAGTCAGGAGATATTTCAACCCAAAAGGAGATTAATGGTAGTAGTTTGAATTCAACAGGAAGTTGGTTGACTGCATGCATCAACAAAGGTAATTACTGTGGATTCATTTACATTTAGCTGTGATATGCCTGTGGAGTTAATTGTCATGTGTCAGGGTCAACATGCAGTCCACTTTCAGTGGGTAATATGGAGGGGGGGGATAATTCTGTGCTTAAGACATATGAACAAGTTATCTAGTACAACTACACAGACATGTACATGCATATTCACCCACCTACATGATTCACCTACAAGAACCAACACAACGCACAGCAACTCAATATTAAGTATTATTCATTTAAATCTAATTCAAGTCCATCTGTTTCAAATGTTTGCCCACCTACAAACGTGGTGTTCTATTACAAAAAAGACCATCTTCTAAAGTGTTTACATATCTTGATGTAAAAACCAGGAAATAAAAGCTGAAATATTGATATCTTGTCTTATATACATATTTTGATGTCAAACTCAAATGACTATAAAAAATAAAATAATTAGCCTCACTCTTTCAATATTTCAGAAGAGACTGACTAGGTTTAATCGCGGTCTAAAACAAATAATTGGCATCTTCTTCAGTTCCACAGCTATAACATCTTGTTTATCGTAACCATGATGATTGAAGTCTAGTATGCTTGCCACTATAGTGGTGCTATTTTAGGAGACACTCCTATGTGTCTTACACAACTGACACATGTCATTCAGGTTTCAGAAATTGCTGTACATAAAAGGGATATTGGTTGTGTAATATGATCCACGGATCACTCAAAACAGAGCAGCTCACTGATCTGTGCAGAACAGCACTGGCTCTAATCAAAAAAAAAAAAGTACCTGGGTGCACACATAGTGATTAACTAACTCAATGGTAATGCTAAAATGACAACATTTTACTTCATTTATCATTCAACTTTTTGTAATTAAGCAACCTGCACCCTTTTTGGTATTCTGCATGTTTATACAGCTCTGATTAATCATGTTTTTATACAGCTAATTTGCATCAGCACTTGTGTAGCACTAATGCAGAACAGAAGTACAGTAAAGCGTAAGAGCATGGGGCCCCTTGTAATTTTCTTTGGTGAGCCTGAGATCTTGGAATTTGCAGTCTCAGGCGTCACGTAATGTGTTCTGTTACTTGCTCGTTGTTCTGCATGGACCGGCAGAGAGAGACCGTACACAATGACCACAACTGCTAGTAATCATGACTCCATGTTTGTTCTGCGTAGGCCTAATCTACGTACATCAAGCACTGCAGGGCACATAAAACAGTAGGTGGCGTTGTAACAAACAAGGGCACATTAGGGGTGGGAGACATTTACCTAAATATCAACTTTACTGACAAAATTATGTATTCACTATTCAATCTATTAATAAAGCACATTTAAAAACAACATTGTTGACCAAAGTGCTGATGATGACTATGACTATACTTGTACTATTACTACTGTAAATTCTATAGAAAAAGAAAAAATGACTCCAGTAATATAGATGTAAAACAAGTTAGATTAGTGTTGCAGAGCATGCATCGTGCAGAACTGGACTCGACAATAAATGGCAGTGTTGAAATAAGTGCTGTGTTTCAGTTGCATCGATGTACAATAGTTGGTCAGTTTGTGTGATAGTACATTGCTCCACTCCCTTTAGGCATACTGGTGTTGCCAACTGTTTTTCATAGCGACAACAAGACAAGAGGCATCGCTCTTAATACAAGTGCTCTTGCCATGTCCAAGGCTTGTCAACAAAGCAGACATAAGCTGCAAAATATGGCATTATTTCTCTCACAATGTCAGAGCAAGTGCACAGATCCAACACGCCCAACTTGTCAAAGAATCTTGCCGACAGCAGTGCCATAAAAAGACAGTTGAGCATCTGTGATGGATAATATTTATGTAATAACCATGCCCCTCAATTACAGATTACAAAAACGAGTGAGATTTAGTGGGTTAATGGTAATTAAGAGGGGTAGCACCAGACGTGCAATATGTTGTGCATTTCTCTTTTTGTTTCAGATTCAGGGTCAAATATTGTAACACTCAAAGTCTAACTTTAATAAAGGAAGACAACACTGTGCAGCTTGCTTTACACTCAAATAGATCACAATTTCATTTATTTTTTGTTGCAAGTCCTGGAGAATTGTCTGATCAGTCTGATTAGTCGCAGAGCGCTTCAAAAGTTTCTGATGTTAACAAACCTTAGAGCTGCCAACACACTGGCTCATTTGTTCATGGTGATACAGTATTCTATCTTTTCTGTTGCAGCACATCTCTACCACAATTACATTTTCAGAGATCAGACTTAAAGCCTGTGCTGCAATAATTGTTTGGCTAGCAATCCAAGTCATTTATTGGACCAGTTTGGGGAAGCTCAACAAATGAATTTGGATTTATGGAGTTGTATGTATTACAATAAATAAATGTACTTCCTTTCCATACATACTGTCACTCAAAATATATTAAGCAGTATTTGTTCTGCTTAATATATTTTGAGTTGAGATTTTGAGATGTGCAAAGGGGTACCACTGGGGAAAGAGCATTTTACATTGTAAAACCACTCTGTGTTTTAGAGAGGCAAATCAGTCAGTCAATCAGAGGGTGTTGTCCCCTTGTGGTGTACTTTCCAGAACAGAATTGTCCTGAATTGCTCGTCAGTGCACGAGACTCCTGGCAACTGATCCGTGCTCGTGCTGCTGCTGCTGCTGCTGAATGAATCCAGCACTGAGAGCCGGATCATGTCAGGATCAGTGGGTGGATATTTCCTCCTGAAATATGGCGACTGACTAAAACACGTATCACAGATCCATTCCCCACTGCAGTCTGGTGCTGTTTTGTAATGAGTCCATAAAATATGTAGGGTGTTCAGTTCTATATAAATATGTATACCCTAAATTTCGGCCTATAAGACGCTACTTTTTCCTATGCTTTGAACCCTGCGGCCTATACAACGGTGCGGCTAATTTATAGATTTTTACTAACGGCCACCGGGGGGCACTCTCTAGCAGTAAACGCAAAAGTGACGTGCTGAAGATGAAGACTTCAGTGGCTTTAGTGCGCAAAAAGAAGATGAAGATAGCGACCAATGACTTTTCTGGTAGGCTAAAGTGTTTTCTTTTCTAATCACCATGTTACTGTCATGTTGGTGCAGTGTTTTATTTTCTAAACATCCAGGCATGTTCCCCCCATGTTTAAATTACGTTGTTAATTAAGACAACAACAACTTCCGTGTACCGTCTTTCTGTGTAAATATCTTAGGTTCCAACCATACGCGGCGTTATGGGTGGGCCCACTTTTGTCCGTGGCCCACTCGCGATCACGGACGGTTTTCTTTTAAAATGTAGCTGGTGCGGCTTACAGTCAGGTGCGCTCAATAGGCCGAAATTTACGGTATATACAGTACTGTGCAGAAGTCTTAGGCCACCATTAGATTTGTTGTTTTAGCAATCACTTCATTCCAATGATCACAAAATATATACATATATATATATATATATATATATATATATACATACATACATATATACATATACATATATATATACACATATATATACACATATACATATATATATATATATATACACATACATATACATACATATATATATACATATATATATACACACACACACATACATACATACATACATATATATATATATATATATATATATATACACATACATATGTACATACATATATGATTATTACTTTTTTCTCCTCATGATTGGGAGGCCACATGACAAGAAGCAAAGGGCAGGAGGATAAGTGAGGTTGGTTTGTAGTATAATGGGGTTGTAAAATGTAAAGGAGCTCTGTGATCATTTACTGCTCTCCATAAAACAAAACTCCTCCACAGCGGCCACATGATGGAGAGTCACCAGCTCTTCACATGTACACCGCGTCTTTATCCAGTCATTATGTTGGCATCACAATGTAGCAAGCGCGGAAGTGACAACGTAATAAGCAATGTGTGCTTCCGTCTTTCGAAACAAATTTTTCTCGTGTGTTAACATGATTTAATAAATTATCCTAGACAATATGGTGCAGTGGTAACAACAACTGACCAGGTTCAATTACTGCTTGTTCATCATAATTAGCGGCTGCGGTGTGAACGTGTCTCTGAATATAATGAATGAGCTGTGCTAAGGGCAGCATGTTGGTCAGCAAATGAACAGCCAGCTTCCTTGTCCATAATGTCTGCAATTAATCTTAGTCAGCTCTTTACTCAGTCTGTAGTGAAGGGGTCATTTTCATGGCCACATTAGTGTAGAATAAAACATATCTACTTGGATGACTTTTCATTTAAATGTACGGCAGAGGCTGAACAACATTAAAATGTACACCAAGATTGTCAAGACTGAGGTGGAATAAGGATTCTGAAGTAATATCTACTCGAGTCTTACAGTCTGTAAATCTCTACCACGTTCTCAGTATAAAACCAGTTTAGTTCATTTTGGTGATGAGCTTGGTTCCCAGTGAAAGTGCACACTTTTGAAGATGTAGAAATAACTGGATATTATGGATATATGTCAATACGAAGAATATATTAAAGGGATTTTTTTCTTTTTAATGCAAATGTCTATACCGTTCCTCATTGCTGCTTCATGTCATATTCCCCAACATATTTTAGTCTCAGTCTGCAGAATACATCATTACCAGTGCACCACTGAGACCATACCTTTACTGTCAGCAGCTTCCCCAATACAGCCTTTCTTAAGACTATGAAAAATGAAAAAAAAATTGAACAAAAGAACACAGAAATAGGTATGTCTATGTATCAATGTGGTTTCTGTATTTTCCCCAGTATCACAGTGCTTCTATAGCTTCCCTGAGATAAAACTACAAATAACAGTAAAAGGCATTGACAGACACATAGTCATATACCCACGTCCATCTTCCCAAAGCAGTTTCGAGTTCTTCTGATGTGATCAGATCAGATATTTTATTTTGACAAATACCTGTCAAAACAATGACGATGTCATGTAAAAAGCATGCCTGCATGCTAATGTTGACATTGCTGTACTAAAATGCAATGTGACTTTTAGACCTCTTTAGATGTGTAAATAGGGTTAATATCCATGCATCCATTTTCAACAGCAATCTCAGCTGACATAGGGCAATAGGCGGGGTACACCCTGGACAGATCACCAGTCTATCACAGGATTAGGTCCAATTTGCCTAATCCCCAAATCTGCATGTTTTTGGACTGTAGGAGGAAATTGGAGAGCCCGGAGAAAACCCACGCACACACTGGGAGAACATGCAAACTCCATGCAGAAAGGCCAGGTTTAATATTCATTGGCAACTTTAAATGGAATAATTTGAATTGCAATGACATTTTTAAATTGTTCAAGCATAGAAATTATGTAATTTAATGGTTCCATTTGTGAAATTATTCCCTCTCTCTTTGAACGAATAAAGCGAATATCAGTCCCGTCAATCTCCCCATGGAATACAAAAGATTTTTTTTCAGGAAAATGGTTTTGCAGTACTGTTGGTGCTTTCAAATGAAGCAGGCTTTTAACTCTCATGGTTTTACCACGGAAACACAATCATGTAAATGGAGATCAATAAAAGAGCTCTCTTTGATCATAAAATTTATCAGTGTCTTCATCGCAGTGCTCTCCTCTCCAAAAACATGTTAAAATAAATTTCATTATATACTATCAGAATGAAGTAGCCCAGTGAATAATTTGCTGCATCATACATATTTAAGCGCATGTGTCATTTTTCTTCAATTTTCCAACCAATCTTACTATTTCCTTACAATGGCCTCACTTGACCAGCAGAGTAATCTTTCAAATTTTGCATCAGACCTGAAAACCTTTAAGAAAATGAAGACTGAGTAGTTTAAAGCTTTGCAACTTTCATTAGGTTCTGAAACATAATAAAAAAAAAATACGGATGATACAATTATACAACAAAGAGTATATGTATAATGAATACGATGATAACCATATACCATTAAGAGTACCACCTCCAACCACAGTTTTAAAGCACAATAAATGTTTAAATAAAACTTTAATAAACTTCCACACTGGTAAACATCGTATACCACTTAACACAAAAACAACCCATATAGGATTTTTAATTAGCGTGTTTTGTGTACAAAAGGCCCCAAATAAATTAACTTAATAACAAACTGTGCCCATGCTTTATGTAATCACTACAGCAACTCCAACTGTTGATGAAGGACAAATGAAAAATGTAAGTATTGCTTCCCAGAGTTGTCTGTAACAGGAGACAGACATGCTACGGTCTCTCATTAAAAACAGAACTGTCTAATGTGTGGTCATTTGTCTGGAAATGCTTGATGAAACCTAATGGGCAACAGGATGTGAATTAATAAATAATGCCCCATGGTCTATATGTGGACAATTAATTGCACGTAACGAGACAGACGATGGATGGCAGGGCGGGCAGTGATGGACTTGAGTTTAAAAAGGTTGAGTGTTGAGGGTAAGTCTTCCATTGTCCCGCGAGAGGACACACACTTGAGGAGGGTGATAACTTGGGGAGAGAAGGCTTTTAATCACAGAAGCCAGGGACTGGGACCAACTAAGGCAAAATACAACCCATTATTCTTGTATGATAATGTGCCCTTTGCAGAGTGGCCATTTTGACAGGTCACCAGTGAAAAATCACAGGTGTAAATCAAATTAACTGTGGTTTGATGAGTTCCATTTGGATTTCTTGGAGTTTTATGGCGCATTCACTGTTCCACTGTCCTGCCTTACATGAACTGAACAGAGCCATCATAATGGCTGTGCATTTTCTGGCTGTTGTTTGAAGGGCCTATTGTTGTATGTCCAACAGCAGTACTTACTGCTCATATTTCTTCTACAGGCAGGGATGACAAGAGCTGAGGGTGACGGAATCAGGACACTTTGGACTCAGGATTGTATCTCTTTGATTGCACTCTTACTCTGCCTCATATTTGACCTGGTGTACAGGTGGACTTGCAGTGCATTGTATGGCTGTGTCGAATAAGTGTTAATTGTGTTGAAATGTTCAATTAGATACTGCATGTAAATGTTGAATTTTACTATTGTTAAAAATGATGACAACAACAATAATAATAATAATAATAATAATAATCTACAGCCACATATTCTGCACTTACAAATGTGTATCTTGAAGTGAAGGACTCATTTCACTTTCATTTTGAGACACCCTACTTGTCAGGCCAGACGACAGCTGACATAATTACAAGCAGTTTACATTAATTCAGTGCGCAATTACGTGTGCGGGTGACAGTGGAGCATTGCATCAGGATGCTCTTGGGCAGATGGCTGTGTCTGAGAGAAACCTTCTGTACGACTCTCTGCTGTAGACACCTGAGAAGGTGTGTGACACTTTACGATGTGGGATTCCATACAATACAAGGACAGGCAATTAAATGTAGTCAAACTAGCCCATGCCCAAAGACCATTGTCTGGTGCCGACCAACTATGAGGTGGAAACAGGACATTGCTAAATGAGAATCACACTGCACAGCAGAGGCTTTTTATTTCTTTAATGCACACATTAGATTTTTGTTGCTCTCTATTAGTGTGTCCATTTATTGCCAACGGAGAGAGTTTACTATGGCCACTGATCAACAAATTTCTGTAGCTTTTCCAAGACTTCAGCAGTGACTCCCCGTCTACCTCGCACACACACAACACCGTCGCTATTTGCCGCAGCTGTGATTTCTCTCCACACGGTTGCCTTCTGAATTCCTTTGATCCCATTTTCAAGTTGCCAAACAGAATCACAAATTCCAACATTATAATGTCTCTTTTCAGCTTCTGAACCCTCTTTGTGGTTGTATTCCACATCTCAATGTTGTAAACTCAAGGGGCAAGGTCTCTAAACCAGCAATATATTTGGGCCACGGTATTCAAATTACAATAATTTTTAGCTGACACTTTTTATCAATGCCCGATCAGTAGCTCGCCCGGATTGGGAAAGATAAGAACATTTTTATGAATCACATAAGACCTAGCGTACAGTGATTTCTGTGCCAGGATGTGCCCCCGGTTTCTACGCACATTTGATAAATCTGGGCCACTGTCCCTAAACTTCTGTCTGTTACATTTAGGATGTTCATAGCTTTCGTCTGCTGCAAGCAATACAACTTCCACATACTGCAAAGTAGAAGAAAAGTTTGAGGAGCTAGTGAATGTATCAGCCATTTATATTCATAAAGGAAAACAAAGTACTCTAACAAAACATGAAGCCTACTCTGATTCAGCACTGGGCTCGTCTCTGTCAGATAAGATGACAGACTAATATTGATGGGACTTTTCCTTGCTCAAGCTGATACTGTACAGCCATAGCATTCCCCAAGGTTTCCCCTTTGCAAAGCAGCCAACTACTGAAGATGTATAGACCCAAAAAGTGAGTGAGTCTACTGACTACTTTTGTACTGCAAGAGATTAGCAACCTTCCCCTTCTCAAAGACCTCTGGGATAGACTTCATATATTAATATTAAATTACAAATTTAAGAATTTTAAACATTATTTTCCAAGAAAATGACAAAAAATTAAATAAACAATTTCATTGCATATTACTCAAGTATAGAATGTTTTTTGTTGTCTCATTGCTATGATTCTTCGTTCTACTTTGTATTTTGGGTGACACAATCGTACATTTAAAACAGTTTTTGGAAATGTGCTTTATATATATAAATCTCACTATGAGTATAATTACAATTACCATCATTCTATTAATAATATTAAAACATTCAAGAAAAGAAATGCTTAAAAACTTTTCTTGAATTGTTTTAAATAAAAGTTAATAAAAGTTAATATGAACAGTATTCTGTTCTCTACAGTGTCTGCTCTTCATTTCACTGATGTATAAATCATGTAGGTGGAACACTGCGTCACACCGATGTGCTCTCGTGATATGCCAACCCCGCTCTGCAAATTTTACACAAAATTCATCCAGAATGAAACACTAGTTTGCTATGTTTGGTTGACCACTGTCTATCAAAAAAACTGACGGGTCTACACAAGAGCATAGAACAGCAATAGATAGAATGTGCCCTGTAAACAATACTACGAGTTCCTTGGCAGAGCAACACATTTTAATACTTCACAATCTAATATCGTCTTATATCGCCCACCCCACATTTACATTTCTCAACCATTTCCCCGCCTGTTCTGTATTGCCTACATAAATATCTCGACAACTTACATCTTGGGCAGCGTTGAAAACTTCACTACTCCAGCACACACTGTCCTGTAGCTAGTGGCTATGTGTAGCAGTGGACCCAATATGTCTTCCAATAAGTTCCACTGAAAGGTCATTAGATCCACAGTACTTCTTCTATCGAAAAACCTAATGGCCTTCTGCTTGGGACAGATGCACCACAAATTGCTTCCTCTAAATGATTAATGAGTGAAGATTTTTGTGTGTGAGGAGTGAGTATATGAACATGGGTGTTGTGGTGGTTAACAGTCGGGCTGAAACGATTCTCCGAATAGCTCGCGTAATTTGAATATTAAAACAAAAAAAGAAATCGCGCTAAAATGCTTTGCATCGAGGCGGTGGTTGACTACTGTACAGAGCACAGGGTGACAGTAATGTCACTACGGGTTGGCAAAGCACTCACTCATTTAAAATAAATACTGTTGTATACAGTGAACCTTTGTTATTTTGTAGAAATAGCAACTGATTGATTGAAAAATAATCCATTACTTAATCGAAAACAATGTTGACAATTTCCCAGTTTTCTGCATTTTATGAACCAAACAATAACTGATTAATTACGAATAGAATTAAAAAATTACCTGCTTGTAAAAAATAATCATTTGGTGCAGCCCCCATACTTGGTTCAGCTCAACAGTTAAAAGTAAACAGAGATTTCATATATTATAGCGTTGGAAATGTTTCATCAATCATAATAAAACTGCTGGGACAAAAGAAACGGTGGGCCATGCTGGTATTTAATGAAAAAAATAAAACAAAATGACAACGTGAAGGGAACTGACATGAAGCCGTGCTGCCGTAAACAGACATGACGTTGTAACAAAGCCAAAACACCTGAAATTTTAATGTAAGGAGATTTAATATGCTGTTGTGGGAATTAACGACCGAAAATGACACACTGAAGAACAACTTGTATATTCAGTGCCACAAGCTTTACGTAAAAAAAAAAAAACATTTTACGATGTAAAACAGTCTACTGTCACTGGTAAACGGTCTTCAATTCACATTAGAAAAGAAGTGCTGCATTTTTATTCATTCAAAATATTTGCATCATTTAGGTAGGTACAACAGTCTCCGCCAGACATCCTCATACAAATGCCTCAGCATTGACATGTTAATACCACTTGACAGTCATTTTGTTTCAGGAAATTTGGTTAAGTATTCCTCAACGGGCATGTCTCCAATTTATAGCATATGACAAGACACTGAGCCTGTGTTGAAGACTTTCCTCACTTTTCCTCACAATGGGACTTCCTGCTATGATTGAGAGGAGTTCAGCTCAAGCCAACCTGCCATGGGCGTGTGTTCGTGTGAGTGCATGTTTGCGTGAATATGCATGCATTTGTGCTTCAATGTAGCTGAGGCACATAGATTGCAAAGCAGCAATGATTACATTTAGAAGTTAGTGAAATTTGTCAGCTGAGAGTGTTCACATTACTGTGCCTATCATTTGGAAAAAAATATTTATGACTATAATTTTGAAAGATGAAATGCGTAAATAGCACTTTTCCCCCTTCCTCAACAGCCATATGTTCACAGATCAGGTGCAGAAACTATGTATTGCTGATGGAATTCAGATAAAATCACATTATCTCTTGCAATATGGCTGTAATTATCTTGACCTAGTGTCCTTTCTCCCAGTCAGTTCTTTGGCACAGAGACATGGGGCCACAGTAATGGCTCCGACACAAATTCCACCTTCACCACTACAATGCTGAAAATTCAAATCACATAAAGAAAGCAGGGGCACAGAGGCACAGATTGGCTCCCAGATTAGCTGCTTATCCTGAATATCTTACTCGGCAAACACCAGGGGCACAAATCAGGGGGGAAAAAAAGAATTCTTTCTCTCAGCTCTGCTCTATAAATGCCCACAGTTTTGACTTATCAACTCCAGAGAGCCCAGAATAATGAAAGATGTAATTGCACCAGGGGACTTTTTATTCTGAAGTGCAGCATTCATTGATTGTTGCTCAGAGACTTTGTGTTTGCTGATGTCACAGTCCTTTAATTTCATGACAGCACTAACATTTCAGGCATCGTCACTCAACTCCTGAATGAACAGCTACAGGAACACAAGTGTTTTTCATGCAACAATTTGATTTTCAAAACATTTCTGGGAGCTTTTACAATTAACCACAGGAATTATGGGCCAGATGTTCCATTTGTAACACAATGCATTAAAAAGATGTGTACTCTGAGGAGATTGTCTTTTTTTTTGCATTACATATCCAAGTGATTTTGTTGTGTACCTTATGGTTATTTATTAAGAAATCAAGAGTGTGTGTTGTTTATCGGACTTAATTAGCTTTATGCTAAATCCAATCAAGCCAAAGGCAAATCAGGCAGCTGCGGGTCCTGATTGTACTGTTGTCTCTTCTAATGCCTTAAGTTTATTATAATTGATCATACATTTATAATCAGTTGGTTGACACCAAACCAGAAAATTATCAGACAGGAAAATATTCCATTTTGACAAAAATGAACTCCCATGTTTCTCCTTCAGACTGTCAGATCATTAATCTGCAGCTAATGACCAGAGTGTCTGCTGTGGCTCCTCTGTTGGCTGCCACAGTCCCCTTGGAATCTTCTAGGATTGAGACGAGTGTCTGCGCTTTACTCAAGGCCATCCAAATCATACCACCAGCCAATCTCAACCTGGCCCATCTTGTGAATCTTCCTGCCACTGGCAGCTTTAGCAGAGACAAACTCTGGTAAAGCTGAAACTCAAAAGTGTCTTTCAAATCATGTTCTTGAGATATCCATGAGTGATGACACAAAAATTGTGATGATCAATCACCGTCTGGTATCTAACCTAATCATTCAGTTGAGAAAAAAACTCCCTCTTTGTTTCCTTAATACTATCACTATTTGTTTTTTAAAATATAAGTGTACATGTAAAAGGTGCAGGCAGTTACATTAATTGAGAAATCCCTGCAAATAAGTGGGATAATCAATTTTAATCTTTTTTATTATTATTAATGTTATTAGTTATTATTATTATTATTATTATTATTATTATTAATAATAATAATAATAATAAGGAACATCATTGATGCTTACAGACAATATGACATATGCCAGAATTTTGAAGTCATCTTTGTGTGATGGGCCCAAAACCAGAAATGCCATAGTTCGAATGAAGGTGTTGCAGACCTGCTCAGGCTTTGACAGGGGTGCTAAATTGATGTAATCAAAATAATGTTGGAGGTTTAAACCCTATATTGTGTAACTTCAGAGAGGAAACGTATGGGATTTCTAGGGTTTTAATGTTAATCCATCTTCACTCAAGCTTCCTACAATGTATATTTGAATTCAAATTGTAATTAATAGCACTGCCTTGTTAGAGCCATGCATGAATAATACAAAATATACATTTTATTTTACATTATATGCAAAAATGCATTATATTTAAAAAAAAAAAACTCAATTGTAAGATCTATAGAAGCCTATCCCTCCATACCTTATTGTTAAAGAAAGCAAGTAAATCTAATGTAAACTAATGCCGACATGTGGCTACAGTCAGTGGCACAAAGGTCTGATTGAATGCATTTGATGGCCGCTATTGATTCTGCTATGTTGTGGCCGTTTTATCAGAAGATAAATTGCTTCTGCAGACCAGCTCTGGGACTCAGGCGTGTCTGCAGTCTAATGGTCATTGGCCCTGGACCTACCTGTAATAACTCCTTCCACATCCATTCCAATGTGCAATTTACTGTACTAGTCAATGTGGATTAGCTTGTATTTCCATGTCTATGTGATGGTGTTAATGATGAACCAGTCTGTATTCAGTGCGGTGATTATGCATTTTTAAGAGATTTTGGCGAGTTTTAACTGAAGCACATGACTTTCCAAACCATGTGACAGGATCTGCCTACAGATAATTATGAGCTATTTTTAGAATTAAATCAAAACTTCGAAGCCAGGCACAAAGGTTTTGTATTTGACTGATCTTATAACATTATGTATGAAAACCTCCCCTTGGCTCATAATGAATGCTGAAATAATAGTTCCTAATTCAAGAATTTAAAAAAGGAAAATTCAATTTGTCTAAACAATTATTAATACTCTAGAAACAAAACAATGTTGTTCTGTCATTGCAAGTTCTACACATTCAGGTCCTCCATGAAGAAATCTGACATAGAACACCAACAATCATGACAGTGCCACCGAGAAAAAACATGGCAAGTAAAGGTCATCAAACATCCCTGCGCTCCTGTTTTCAAAATAATTAAAGCCTCTTTTCTCACTGCTTTGGCTCAGTAATGAAATGAGAACAGATGGTGAGATAGCGCAGCATCAGGCTGGATTTTCTGACACTTAAGTGTACCACATTTCTTGTCCAGACCGCACCACAGTAGCCACAAACCTGCTCACTGCATTTTTGTTATGCCCAAAGACGCCAGTGTGCTCACAAATATAGTTTGCCATTTCTGATACCAAATGATAGAATTTATTTTCCACCTTTTAATTGCACAACTGTGTTTTATTTGTTTACATTGTCCACATCATAATTCTGATCAGCTGTATCTTTCCCCGACAATCTACAGCCCTATTATTCTCACCAGTTGAAACGCTTATTCAACCTCCCATCTCCAGAGACTACAAGGGTAAACAAAGCCATAGGAGCTGTAGGCTGGATGCTTGACGATGAGAAAATAAATTAACAACATACTTTCAAACCATCTTCACAGCTGCCGCCCTCCCACACTGTGTACTGACATAGCAGGCAAATATTTACAATGCAATTCCCTCCTGTTGCAGTCGCTCATTTTCTGACCATGATTTCATTATGATTGTAAAAAAAAGTTTTGTATCTCTAGGGTAGACAACGTGGTTACATTAAGCATGTAAACAAACATTTAGCTGTTTGTATACTCACTGTTTGGGCATGGAAATTGCCATAGTTTGCGTCATATACTAGAATTCAATTGAAAATGTTGAGGATCAATAATTTGTGTTCAAATGTCGCCTTTTAGAAAATGTGGGTCCAAAGTGGATGAGACACACACACAAATATCGAGTTTGATTTATTTACATTTATGTTCACTCCCATTCATCACTATTCTTCTGACCAGTCAACAAAGCAAAGGGCGCATTTAGACAGGGCTGCTTTAACAAATTCTCTCATAGTTAATTATTATGAACAGCTTATTAATGTAGGACTTTTGCCATACAACCACTAAAATATTAATCAAGTACTACAAGTGGCATTAACATAGGTTTTACAAACTACTTATTTGTGTGATCCTGGAAAATAAATAAAAAAAAAAAAAAGTGTGATTGCGAATTGAAGATCCGTTTGATATAATTTGTTCTATAGCTCAAAAACAAGACCGTAAAGAACAGAAAAAGGGGAATCTCTGCTCGTTTGCATGTCAGTCAACATGAACTGAGAGACTCAGCTTAGCTTTCACTATCAGCTGACAAATATGTCTTTCTTGTCTGACTGATGGATCAGCGCGATCCAGAAGACAGAGTGAACTGCAGATCTCGGGGAGACTAATGACTTGTAGAGGATCATAAAGAACCTCTAGGGGACAGCTTTGTAGAGGATTACTCGGACTGTTTTAATATATGGGGTAATTCGAAAACGAAGGGATCTCCTTATCAATGAAATAGCTTCCCTCCGAATGTAGGTCTTTTGACATTTAATTTGGCTCTCTCAAAGCCCACAGTTTTAAATAACAGCAGTAGCAAGAATCCAAAATTAATCCCATTACAAACTTTATTACATCAGTGGTTGCGCTTGACTTTTTAGCTGTCTGTCATTTGGATGGACAGGGTTGTAAAAATTCAGTCATTTTTATCTGTCATTTTAAATTTGTATCCAATAGTATTTAATTTCCAAAAACAACCTGATTACAGTAACATTAATGGGGATTTCATTTTCAGGCACAAAATGTCATCTAATGCTTCCACCGTGACAGCGGAGGGAGGTCACTAAAACACCGCAACGTGATGTCTCGTCAAATATGAAGACGCAGAGATACAGAATTAGACAATCATGATTAAAATGTGAGCAAACTATTTACAACAAATTAAACTGAACTCAGCTGACTGTGTCTGTACCCGCCCTGATTTAACTCAAACCTCCCTTCTGCTCTGAAGGGACTTAAACTTGGTGCACGCTTCAGCATAATCAAAAGCATCAAGGGAGAGAGAGACGGCTGCAGAGACAACTGCCATTAGGCTTTGTGCCTTTGTCTCGGACAGATAACTTCTCATGGCCGTTTCAATGTTTTTCTGAAGGCTGAGACTGAAAACTGGAATCACCAGCACCACTTCGGGTGGATTTATGACATCAGGGAACATTTCTCCAAGTAAGTTAAATGTTGGATGTTCCCGATCCTGCAAGCACTTACAGGTGATCTACAATTGGTTATTGATGATGTTGTGTAAGAATTATTTGAAGTTACAGTAGATCGCCCTCAGTGTTCAATCTGTCAAAATGACGGACAGCCTTCAGATTTTCTCGTCATGGTTGAAAAAAAATCTGTCAATGACGGAGGACATACATGGAATGTGTACGTAGGTCTGCTCAAATATAGAAAAAAATGACACATCAAATAGCCCGTATTATTAGACTTCATCTCGACTTGAGCAAAAGGGAATGCACTGAGCACTGGATGCATTGAGCATTGGGGTGAGGTATAAGGGTCATAAAATGATGGTACTGTGCTGTCCAAATGTTATTGGCAATATCTAATTGTTATTGGGAAATAAAAATCAAACAATACAAGAAAATGACGAGTGCAATTCCCAGTCACTCGAGCTAAAATGCTTTATAATAAAGATTCTGAATTAAGCAATGAGTCAATGTCTTTGCAACAGAGATGTTACAAATCTAAAAGATGTCAATAACAATAGTAATGTGCATGTTGGGTTCAATCTCCCAAAAAACTCCCAGCATTAGTTGTTGTTTTCAATAATGTCATGTGTAAATATATCTTCTACTTCAAGTGATTACACTTACACCAGCAGAGTTACATGCAGGACTAGATACAGTAATACATATATAGTAATACCAATCTCTAACATCAAGTATGTAGCTTTAGAGGGGGAACCTAATTTAGTGGCAATTACACAGTGCTTTTTGTTCTAAAAAGTCAGATTATCTGGATTGCTTGTAGTTATTCCTAATCAATGTGTTTCTGGCTGGGAGCACATGACAAACAAGAGCAAATCTCACCTCAGATTTGAATAAAACTAAGAGAGGGTGCAATTAAGTGTGAAATGAAAAACAGAAACAACATTGTCATTCTTGCAATGCAGTTTTCAACAAATGCACAAACTTTTTCCACGTTTACAGCCACATCCTCTTGAAGACACTTAGTGGGGGAAACATTCAGTGCCTATGAAACAAATAAGTTTTTTCTTTAAATCTCATTATTCTACATCATGGCACAATTAATCTGTAAGCAGTGCAGAAGCACGGTCATATACCCGTTCTGTTCTACATATTGGGCCACTGAACTACTCATTTATTGCTAAAGCTATTTCACCTGTTTATGCAGGGGTGAGTGATCCTTATATACACATTCTGGAGTTTTGGGACAACCCAACCTGAGCAGTAATAATTTGTCACATTAAATGAGAACACCTGTTCAGGTAGGGGGGACATTTCTTAAGTAAAAAACTGCATTTTGGTTTTTAATCTGAATATAGGACAATCATGTTTAACAAAACTTAAGCTGAGGTATCCATTATACAAATAATTGTCAATTATTATTTCTGATGCCCGACATCAATGACTGAGTCCAGCCACCAATGTGTGATATACTTTAACAAGAAATCTTTGACTAAACCACTTTTACCCTAAATATAGTATAGATCATTGAAGTGAAAAATAATAAGGCTGCAATAACAAATCCCAGGCAATGGCTACCAAAAGAAATTAGCACTGTTTAAAGTTAAAATACTTGTTGCCTGGTCCTGGGATTTTTTTTCTTTTCAAATTCTCATGCATAGCATTCATGCAGCTGTGATAAGTAATTTTGGTTTAGGGGTTAAGTTAGACATAACAAATTTTCATTACTTCTGATTACTTCAAAAATAAAGTCTTATTTTCTGTCTCCCCACGTTCAGGAGCTGCCATAATTGGTGATGAATCAAACGGTGCATTAACACATTCCACACAGATCTATGCATTTACGCAATAGGCCATGTCGGCGTATCATTCCACTCCTCCTTTGACTCACTGAGACATGGAGAGAGTCATCTCTTTCCTTCATAACTGTGTTAGAGAACTTTATTGCTCCCATCTCATTAAAATTATACATTTTATCTGTCAATCAGACATTAGATGGAAGGAGGAAGCACTTCTGTGATATATGGCTGCATGTGTCTTTAGTGTTGTAAGTGCTTTCAGTGGGTGAATGACAGTGACCTTGACAGTGCAGTGACAAGCGAGACATGGTGAGAATAAGAATGTCTATCACTTCACTAGTTAGTGAAGGACAGATGACAACTCTGAAGGACAGGTCGCCCTGGATAACTGCTGTGAATACTTGGTAATAGTTTGAATCACCTAGAGCTCAGCGTAGAAAAAAGACCAGACGCCTTTCAATTACTCAAGGTCATTGCTGAACCATTGGTCACTATATACATAATGAACCACTTACCGTCTGTATATAATTCCATATGAAATAAATTGCAAGATATCAAAAACATTTGTGATCTGATTGATCTTAAATTGTCTAAAGCAGGGGTCGGGAACCTTTTTGACTCAGAGAGCCATGAAAGCAAAATATTTGCAAATTTATTTCAGAGCCATATAATATATTTTAAGACTGAATTTAAGACTGAATTTTCTCTGAATTTATTCTTTTAAATAATGTTGTTATAATACTCACCATTAATGCGACTTCTGGTTCTTGTGGACCCTTTTATTGGCAGAACAGCAAGACTTTCTTCGCGCAGTGTGTCACCAGCAGCATATCTTGCAATCACACTGAACTGCGACAAATGACTTACGTCTGTTGACTCATCCAAAGCCAGGGAATAGAACGGTGCTGCATTTATGTCATTCACTTGCGTTTCCTCCACTTCCAAAATCGATGGATGGATTAAAACAAGTGATAATATTTTATGTTTTATCTGAAAAGCCGAAATCTGCGAGCCAGATGCAATCATCAAAAGAGCCACACCTGGCTCGCGAGCCATAGGTTCCCTACCCCTGGTCTAAAGCAACATATATTTTTTTTATGGCTGTATTTTCATGCAAAAAATATCTATCCATCCATTTTCTACCGCTTTATCCTCCACAGGAGGGTCGCGGGGGGTGCTATGCCAATCTAGGGCCACAAAAAGACAGACAACCATTCTTTTTGTGTCCAATTTTCCTAATCCCCAAATTGCATGTTTTTGGACAGTGTGAGGAAGCCGAAAAACCCGGAGAAAACCCACGCACGTACAGGGAGAACATGCAAACTCTACCCAGAAGAGCCCTTTTTCCAATTTCTTTTACAGTCAAGTGTTGCATCTACAAAAACAACTCATGCGGCACAGTTGGTTTAAACTGTGCTGTAGTGCCATTATGGGAGAAGTATGTGTTTTTACATTAAAACTATTAAATAATGTAACATATTGCTTAAATGCATGTTCAATCCAGTTATTCAGATATTTTTATGTTGATACACAGGAGATGGAAAATAGCAAGAGCCACTGTGAGTGTGTGGACTCATCTTGTGTTTACTTTAGATACACACCTGCCCTCACCTGCTAATGCTGGCTCATTTAGCCATGCTAAATGCGTCGGTAGCAAGCCTATTGTAGTTACTTCACAACTGCTAAACATGCCAACTCTTGTAGCTGGTTGTAAACATTGATGACAAGACGGTGTTACCTTGAATTTGGTGAAGAGTGATATGTTTAGATGTGAACTCCTGTCCTGTTGCAGCATAGCCTCATTTCATCACACACAGTCTGACTGACTGATACGCCACCTGCAGGGGGAGGGGACACATCGATTATGTGTGCTCACTGCTTGGAAAGCAGAATTGTCCGTGTTTGCATTGTGATGCAGCTTAAAAACAGTTATTTTCAAAACACCGGGTGAGGCGTCTCTCACTCGAAATAAACATCAGCACAGCAGGATGGTACTGCCAGGGGGCAGAACCTGACAAAAGAAACAAGCCCCAGAGGTTGAGGGATGAAAGAGAACAGCGAGCGTACTTTCCTGCAAATACTTTACTTAGAGGTTATGACTGCAGCGCAAACTTTATCTTCTTCCTAAAAGCAGTCTTAGCTAAGGAGGTTGACATGTAAATAAAGTGAAATCTAGTGATTTGTGGTGCTGGTTATGTGATAGCGAGTGGTTTTCTAAACCAGGTAAAAGTGGTACTGTGCCCTTCCATTTTTTCTTACTAAAATGATGGTTTAGCAATGGATGCTATTCATTGCACTTTTTTAGTCAGTTTTTCATTGAAAGGATGTTGATGGGTACATGTCCTTCGTCTTAAAATTTAAAAATGACACATCAAACTCAATGTCCATCATTTTTCCATGACAATAATACATTATACAGAGTTTCCTCAAAAGAAGTTTCATCGCGATGGCTTGCTGAACATGACACAAGGTTGACTAACTGGTGACGTGTCAGAGGCTACATCATATTACGATGCCTCATTTTGATACGCCACATCCCTCTTCCTGGTTCTGGTGTGCTTACATGTCCTACGAGTATGACTGTCGCAGTAGGGACCGTTTAAAACACTCACTAACTTGTCACCCATCAGTGTTCTGTAATGAAAAAAAATAAAAAATTTCTGGTCTATTTTTTTGTTGGTTCTGTGAATGGGGATTTTTTTTCCTTTGATTTGAGTGTGTGCGTGCTTGTGTATGTGGGTAACAAAGGTGATCTTTATGGAGAGGGTTCCGTCTTCTTTTCAACATGATTTAAAAACATTCATTCATCTTCCCTGGTCTCTTACTCACACACACACACACACACACACACACACACACACACACACACACTGACAGCTGACTCATCTGGCCCTCCTCTCCACGTAAAGTGCATGCAGCCTCTATGAAACAATAATACGGAGAAGCAGGATGTCTGGCATAGCGAAGACAGTGCCAAGTGTCTCGGTTTGCGAGAGGACAGTGGACAGCATTAGCTTGCTAGCGCCATTTTCGATTGGTGAACCCAGGCACGGCACAGTAATACCAATACTGTATCTCCCTTCCTGTTGCCTGATGATTATCCAACCAGCAAAGCACCATCTCATTTTAAGAATGTGCGTGGGCAAGTGCACACCGCAGGGGTGGCTGGGATTGGCTCCAGCTCTCCCGCACCCCTCAAGTGGAGGAAATGAATGAGCACAACGTTATAACTATTCAAGACACCTCCTCCCAGAAAAAACATTCAGCATAGGCTATAAGCATCAAAAAGGAGGCGTTTAAATAAATAGGAGCTTATCTCTCAAGAAATTATAATTTGTTGGGGATGCATTGCATTTCCCAGGGGCCCATACAAAGCAGCACCTGTGGGTCCTGAGACTCACTACTTTAAAGACCTATCAACATCACTGCATTGTTCATAATGTTTTTACCCCATTTTACGCCACGTAAATGTTGCAAGTCACATGATAAACACACGACATTCATGTGGTAAAAATCAGAAGAAACAATAATTTCCCAGAGCGAGCTTTAGACAAGAGCCCTCTCTCTGTACTACCCGATCCCTCACCATCAGTGTTTCTCATTCTTTTTTTCCTGGAAAAACCTTTCTCTTGTTTCTCTTGCTAATATCTTGTATCCACTTCAAGTCATATTTACGTTTGTGTTGCACAGTCCCTCTTGATGTTGTTCCAAAAAACAAATGATGCTTAACTCTAGCAATGTGTCGTCCAGTCTTTATGAAAACAAGTAAAGGATAAATGATGAAATGGTGGCTGCAGGAAAAATGAAGGGGCTTTGTAATTATGCTTGCAGATTCCAGCACGCATGGAGATAATTACATAATTAATCCTAGATTGCTGCCTTGTGAGCTGAACTCAAGTTGCTCCGTCTTTGTCTTATACTTCTATGACCATGTTCAGAAAGACAAGCACCACATGAAAGACCTTTTTTTTTTGCTGCTGAGGACTGCTGATGTGGGACTGTGTAAAAGACTTAAAGATGCGATCTTGTTCAAAAGCTCAGTTGTGAAATCTTGTCTGTCTGACAGCATTGGCAGTCAGTGTCAACTTGTTATGACAACCTTATTTTCCCCTTTAGCTGTGTGCCCCCTGGTAACGGGCATACAGTTCATTCAACGAACAGCAGCATTCAACGAACAGAATTTGGTTGAATGCTTGTTGCACTTCCCAATGACATCAGTGACACCAAATCATGTTGATAAAAGCTGGCACAACAAGGCCCATCACTCAGTGGTGGACGTTTCACATGTGTGTGGCTAGACCCAATATTTCTCTTTCCCTAAATGTTAAGACGGACAAAATCAAGTTTGTTTGACCCACTGTTCAGGTTTTGTTGGAATCCAATTAACCTTTCATAGTCATGAAGACTAGACTTGTTCCCAATTCTATCTGTAATTCTGTTTTCACGTAATTTGCTTGCGAGGCCCCCTTCAAAAAAAGACACTTGGCCGTCAGCCCCCAATTAAAGGTCACTTGCCACCGGGCTTAACCAATTTCCTGTGTTATCTATTGGAGAAATGTCAAATATTTCATTGAGTTCACTAAATATACTATGCTATGTAAAAATCCATTATTTAAAACATTTAAAGGCATTAGAAGTCTATATTGACTTTAATGAGTTTCTTCAGAGCATGTTTTTGCATCTACTGAGGGACGACTGTCTGCTGCTACAAACAGATTTAAAGTGTTTATTTATTCCTGTTGCGATCAGCCTTTTAAATTAATCTTGGGGATGATTCTGTATTTATTCCATTGTTGTATTTAAATAGATGGGATTTAAAAAATATCTACAATTATGAGAAGGTGCATCGAAATAGAAAAATAAATAATTATACAATGCAAGCCCAGGCCTTTCGAGTGCAAATAACAGTGATAAAAAATTACTGAAGTGACAAAATTGTGTGGGAGGATGGATGGATAAAACTTTTCATCCCCTCAGGGAAATTGAAGTACGTCTTTAGTATTAGTACAAATGATTAGTCTGCTATTTTACATTGTAGATTCAAATGCAAACATCTCTAAAAAATCTCTAAAATGTATATTAATTTATTGTATATTTTTAATACTGATGTAGTAAAATTTGTTTTATTTGGTCAGCATATCCACATGCATAAACTCAATGTGCTGCCTATTAAAATACATTAAACCGAAATGATATAAGTAATAGGTTAAAGGTTCTGTTTCAGTACCAATGATAAGATGATTAAGATGATTTTTCTCAGGGAAAAAGAGTGGGACAGAGACCGTGACCAGTGAGACAACAGTAGCCTCCTGCGCTTAAAATCTGTGTTATTCAACTTCACAGTCCAAACAAGCAGTATTCTTTATCACTTCTTTTTTTCATATTAATTGGCAACATTGGTGCATTACTGCCAGCAGTCATGTTTACATTACATCAGTTTATCACCTACAAGTTAAAGTCAAGAAGCAATATTGCTTGAATGCTTATTCTTTACATTTTTAGATTGTTTTGCAATCCTAGCATATTGAAGAACTCTATTTGTCTAACAATTTGTCAAATGTATTAATTTATTTATCTAATATATGCAGTCCTAAGACAAGGAAACAGTCTGGATGGTTTTCTGCAAAGGTAGCAGACGTGTATTGTTGGTCAATAGCACTAATGGCAGTCATTGTTAATCAGGGTCTCAACCGATCTGGTATGGTAGTACAGTTTACAGAGATCTGTAAATTTGATTTGGCAACAAATCAAACTTTCAACACCAGATGACCTTGCTGACACAACCCAATCCATTTATCCGTGCTTGGGACCGGCACTAGGAGACCAATGGATGTGGCCCCCATCAGTGGCTGGGAAATATTAAATAAAAATAATAATTTTATGCATTTACACATTTACGTGTTATGGTGCATGTTATGTTGGCATGACTGCTGGCTCTAAACTAAATAGTCCCTCAGGGTTAATTAAAGATTTTTTTTCCTCATGAAACTAAACAAAATTGCTATACTAGGAACCTAGCTAGTATGTGCAGGATCCATGTCATATCCAGATAATTATGATACAACACATTTTGTGTCAAATATAGTGGACATTTTGCTTAATAAAATGGGGCCATGTCTCTGCAGATGTTGAATTCAAACAGCAGCCATTCATCAACGTGATTCTTAGCAAAAGGCTTTAGCCTGAAGCACACTAGATGTTTGTTTTAAACTTGGCTGTGTTTTTGTAGCTCTCCTCCACTTTGCCTTGTCCTCTTTGTTCACATTTTGTTTGACATGATTCTTGTGTAGGTTGTAAGAGGTGGGAGTTGTTTGTGGATGCAATATTTAGTTAAAGCTGCCGTCAGTAAAATAGTTAACAAGTTACGAAAAATATGTTCCACAATGCATCCAAAGTACATTTCTCTGTAGGTTTTTGCACAGTTTACACCTATAATGACATAGTAAGCACTGAAAGGTCTTCCTTCACAGAAGCACAGTTACTATGTTACTCCCATCATGCATTTGGCTCTTCAGGGACACGCCAAACAAGTCGAGAACATGGGTCGGATCGTTCACATAGACGAGAGGCATTAAGGGAGTAACGCTACTGTGTAAACTCTTTGGGCCACATCACTCAGAAACAGAGGGGAGGTAACTCCATCCATGGTTGGCTCCCCTGTAGGTGTTGTTGGCTCCATTGGAGACTTGTAATTACTTCAAAACAGTTTAATAGCATTGTAATCATTTCAATAATCGATGAGAAGTCAACTATCATAATAGTCATTAAGTCTTTCACCTGACAGGCTTGAAAATAATTTTAAGCTAATTGAAATAAAGAGCTGAGCACAGTCAAAGTGAATATTAAAACAGTGATAATATGAAATGAAAGCTACAAAATCATTAATGTGTTTGGAATTCAGAGGAAATCATTATGGATATGGGTTTTACACAACCCTAAGTCAAAAGTAGGTTGTCAACAAGGATATAAAAAATTACTGTTTTCATTCTTGAATAAAGTCAATTTGGAGCCAATGTTGTGAACTTGAGGCCACACAGTATTACTAGTGCTACAAATAGGTTTAATAATAAAGCTGTTTTCCTATAAACTCCTTTTGAATTTGCTATTTAGTTATTAAATCTGTGTATGTTCTATAGCTTTTCCATAATGAACCGCTCTTCTATACAGCCCCATGAATGTGAAATGTGACAACATTTATAAGTTAACAGTAAAAATTTAACATTAAGTCACTATGATGCATTCAGTCTTTCAATGGCCCCTTTTGTGAGTGACATCAAATACCTTATAAGGTTTGATTTAAAAGGCTCATTCACTACTTAAAACTGGTTGTTTCTTACTTTCTGTTTTGCATATACAGCAGCAGCATCCTGCAGGGCAACTCCTTGGTGACCACCTCTCTAAGTACTTTGTGACAGTCCCTGAAGCTACAAGCTCCCAGTGAACATTTTAAGGCAAAAGATACTTTAGTTCAACTAATAACGCTGACCTCAGCTCTATAACTCTCCCCATTAGTATCCCTGAGAAATCTTTGCATTTACCATGCAGGAGCAGGCACCAAGGTGGGTGCATAAATTAAGCAATGGCAGATGTTTGTTCCAATTAAATTTATGGATAGAAAATGTGTAGAGAAGCAAATCAGCAATGTTTTACTTGTATAGATTGGAATCCGGTCATACAAAATGTGCAGATATGAAATATTTACGAGCCCCGAGAGTGACGAGGAGTAAAAAAACTGGGGTGCACGGACATTTTGCAGGATGAATAAAAAATATTTGTAAAGGTGCCTCAGGGCGAACCAAATAGAAAATGACCCCAATCCATTCCATAATGCAGCAAATGAGTAAAAACTTAACCAGCATGGAGAAATTCTGGAGATACCCATTCATTTCTATAGTATTATGAGTAAATATTATGTCTATCTATATATCTATGATATAGTATATCAGAGTATGTTTTTAGAATTGCATTTTATACATTATTGTCCTGAGATTTTGTTTACTTTTACATCTTAAAATGTCATAAATGTGCCATTTCAAAAGTAATAAATAATACATTAATAATACAGAAATTGACATGACTGAGTAGATAAAATGTATCTACTCGGTCATGTCAATTTCTGAATTTAAAAGTTAACCTCACTTTAGAAATGAGATTCAATAAATTAGATTGGACGCTCTGCACACTGAGACACCATGACATTCACAATAAATGATTCAATGCATCCATGTTAGAGAGTATCACTGCAGCACAACTATTAGTCAAGCCTCACCTCTTAAGAACAGAAACTTTACTTATTATCAGTCACAAAACAAAACCGTATAACATTGAATAACACTACAGCAGTGAAGAGATTATAATACTGTGAGACTTCAGTAGTTAATCAAACAATTCTTGTAGTTAAAAGATATGAGAAATCATTTTGGAAATGCTGCATAACTTTCAGTTTCGAAGAAAACATTGGCCATTTTGCTAACTGCATGCAATGATTTGCTGTAGTGAACTGAAAACCAAGCAGAAACGAGTCCCACCTGGCTGTTGTGGTGTTCAAAGGAGTCGGCTGATTTAATCAGCTGAACGTCCAAATTGAGGCTTCCGGTGTGACCTCATACCATCCATGACATCTCCATTTAGATTCCATCTGCTCTGAATTAAGGATGTGCACATTCTCATTTCTGTCCCTGCTGCTCCAAGCACAACTACTGATTAGAATCACATGAACACTGGAAAGTGATTTACAAACAGCCAATGCTGGAGATTCAAAACTATTCCAGGAGGACAAGTTCATTAATTCAACAAGTGTCCAAAACTAATATTAAATGTCATTAGAGCTGAACGATACGGCCAAAAAGGCTATCTCAATAAACCATTTCCAATCAAGTGATAATTGTCCTGATAGATTGAAGATGATAAAAGATGGATGGCCCTTGAGGGAAAGTTAAATAAAGCAGAAAAATGTGGTTGGAAAACTTTTTTCTGATGATTTACATCTCATGTAAAACATTTAAAAAGATGCGTTGTTGCTCCAATTGTGTTTGCGCAAAGCATATACATTACATCACTGTCCACTGAACCACTTTTACATTACATTAATTATTGCCCTGTCTAGTAGGCAAGCATTAGTTTCAGTTTTAGTTCAAGTACAGCAGATACTCAACACAAACTTAATTACCTAAACAAGCTTCAGGTCAGCATTCACATTTATTAATTCTTCTAAATGTTAACATCCAATTCTCATCTCAAATCAAAGCACATGGGAGAAGCAGATACACATTCTCATCGAGACAACATATATTATATAATATTTGCACAAATGTTTGCACTACGAACACAAAATCTCACTGACAAGTGAAAACATAACATTCGCACACAACGGATGTTTTTCAGATCATCATTTATAAGACGATGCTTGGTGAACACATCAGCAAACCTTGTGTCCCAAAATACATGTGTAATGCTAGTTACCTCATCTCAAATATTATGCAACACTCTTGTCTTTATACAAGTGTCACACACTTGACTTTAATTCCAACTCCTCTTGGAGCAGAGTGCATAAACCCTCATTAGCATTACAAGATGAATTCTGAATGACCACAGACTTTAATATAAAGGCTTATGTTATTAATGTACTATATATACACACAATAGATTTTAACTGTTCTGCAAGCCAATTGGAATCATATTAAAGGCGACATAGACCGGAAGCTCCAATTAACGCTGCGTTTGTGTGTGTATCTGCATCATTACCTCGTTTATGAAACCCTAAAGTTTCAGAACAACAGTTCAGCCACTGCTGAGAAAATAGTGTTGTATTGTTTTCCTGGGCTCTGCGAAGCAGATCGGCACTTCCTTAATTTGATGTCGTCATCAGAAATCCTCACCACTCCTCTCACCATCGTAGTGCCTCCTGGTGCAGGCACATCCGGTTGCGTACATTCAACCGCAGAAGAAGAAGAACTACTCTCATTGTAGCTGCTGAGATGCAGAGCATCCACCGTGCCAGAGGGGGAGCTGTGTATCTGAGAGCTGGTCTATCTATTACGTCACTTCCAGGTACCTGGCCATTCACAGGACAGTAGGAAAGCTCTAGTTGGCTGGCCAATCACAACACAGTCCACGTTCTGGGGGTGTGGTTTTGGTCTGAAACAGCAATTAGGAGGTTTTTAATCATGAAAACAAGTTAATATATGTAAGTAGACCTCCATAACTAACATATATGTGCGATACAAGCATTCTATGTCGCCTTTAAAAACTGATTTCTTAAAGTGCTGTGCTTACAATGATAAGACTACCATACTAAGTACAAGTTTCTGAAATATTATCTTCTAGGATCTCTCATTGTGTTACCCGAAACTTGTATTTGAGTAATGACAATAAAGTTGAATCTCATCTCATCTATTGATTTGTGTTCATACAGAGAAGTGAGCCGACACCTACAACTTATGGCTAATTTATTTTTGCTGTGTTGTTTGTCTGAACGTGAACTGCTTGCAAACATTAGGTCCACCATTTATCAAATGTTAAAAGATGTTTGAGGGTGTGCGACATCCCCATAGTAGAAAGGAACAAAGCACTTTGTACGTCCACTGCCCTTGAGAAAACCGTTTTCCCTGCAGACCAACACTTGCACAACTTTCAGTCCCAGCAGTTTAGTTTATTGGTTGCATCCTGCTGAGCACACTTGAGGTTGCTAGCCTAATTAGGCACATTTGCTACTCTCCCAGCCTCAAAGCAAGATCATTGGCGTAATGTTCCATGCTTATACTAACAAAATGGACATGCTCATTCTTTAACTGCATTTATATTACAAATGACTTACATTTTAATTAAGGGAACAGGGGCTTTCCCAAGGACACGTGAAGGCAATATTCACAGAGCCTTGCATCACTTCAAGGAACAGTCGCCAGATCTGACTCGGATACATAGTTAATTATTTTAAGAGGTTGGAAATTTGTACAGAGAATTCTTTTTGGATGTCATATATAAACAGTCCCTTACAATAGCTTGTCCTAGTAATTAAGTTAAAAGGCACTTGGGAAATTTTAGGATGCTGACAAGGATCTAGCATATGGCTTCTTTTTTTTTTAGCTTGGCTATGATGAATCACACTTTAAATGTATCTGCCTACTCTTGGGGAAGCCCCAGTAATGTGCAGACATCGGCAAAATGGATGATGCTGTCAGAGAAAGGAAACAGAAAATGGGCTGGAGTTACTAATCCATGTGTGGCATTGTAACTCACATCTATTACCACCAGTTGTGGAAGTCTCTTACGATTATAATAAGTGGATTGCTTGGACAGACACGCATGAAAACCAAATCAAACAGAATCCAACCATTGCAGTTCCTCAAAAGAATTGGGTGAACATGGAGACCAAACAAGCTCAGCGTTTTGTGATATCAGCTGTTTAGCTACATGCACTTGTAGAGACGCATGACATGCTTCTGACACTGGGTCCCAAATGGAAAGCTCCATCACAACCACTTCAACAAGAAAACACGATAGATAGATAGATAGATAGATAGATAGATAGATAGATAGATAGATAGATAGATAGATAGATAGATAGATAGATAGATAGATAGATTCCCCTTAAAGCCAAAAAGTGAGTGAAAGTATTTTGAATATCCACCAGGGGGTGACTTGGTTGGTGGGCAAAATAACTGAATGGAAGTCTATGGGGAAATGAGCCTCCCCTGATTTATAAAGTCAGCAAATCATTTTCTGAAGAGTTAATGGTCTTAATTGCTAGTTCCAGGTCTTCCAGGGCACATGGTGTACATCATGTCGGAGTAGACTGTGTATAGATAGTGTGATTAACTGCTTTTGCCAAACAGGATCCTGGTTGCCTCTTAACACCCTGTTGTAAAACATCAACATGGTGCAGACAAAAATCATGATTTCCATTTCAAAATGGGAGTTCAAATTTTAATGGTTGACGCCACCACCAGTTGCCACACCACAGTAAGTGAATTTATCCCCCTATGAATGTGTTCTTGGTTAACTCGGCAGCTATCACATGAATGGTTCATCACGTCCTCTGGTGCTGCATTAATACCAACCTTTTTTCATTAAATATGTGACTTGACTCCAACCATAAGCATTTAGTCTATACATGACACATATACAAATATAGTGTAGAGAATTTACGTCTATTTCAGGTAGAGTAGATTTAATATTTTCCTGTTGGCAAAATGACTTATTACATGACCATTTTACATTAGGCGAGAGAAAGCTGACCGAGTAAAAAAGAGGTGTAATTAATATTAATATTAAATTATTTGATACTGAACATGTTCGTTATAGCACTACAATGTTGATTTTCCATTGTGCAATACACTGTAAATGCTACAGATCTACTAAGTTGACACAAATGAGTCCTATAAACAGGAATATTCTAATGATGCTCCATTTCTTTAAAAAAAGGACATATTCAACAGTAGTAGATGCAGACGTATTGGGATCACCAACGTGCATTAGTTCTATGCTTTAATGCACGTCTGTTACTTGTTACTTACAGGACATATTTATAGCAAGGGCTTCATACTTCACACACAAATTTAAAATATCAGTATCCAGTGGTAACGAGGAAAGTAAACAATACAAATCCAATTCAGTGCCTCCAGGAGTAATTTTAATCCAGTGAAGTGAAGCTTCTTATATGTGACAGTGCAACAAATATCAACACATTTTTCTATGAAAAAAACTCAGAACCTCAGGAAGCAGAAATTCCCTAAGAAGGGCAGAGCTCACCATGTCAGCAGTGGTTTAATATTAAATTATTGTATTGGAGGACAACAACAAGCTCAGAGAGCAGTTTATTAAATACCATGCAGACAGTGATGTATTATCAAGCAGACTGTTCATTTTATACACAGAGCTAATAGCACTGCACATGGACTTCTCACCATTATATAATCCATCTTTAATGCCACTTCACTGAAGCGCATACCACTTGCACTCACTCTACTGTGAAAGTTACAGCCAGATGGAAAGAATGACGCTGACATTTAGATTGCATCTTTCAAACAACATCACTTCAGGTCCTAGCCCTGAGACTGTGTGCTGCACAACACCACAGAGTGGACTGAGGAATATATTACAGAGGCAAAGCAGCACATAAAGTTGCAAGATTTGCAAGATAGATTTTACACACTAGAGATCTTCTGATGCCAGGATTCATCTTTGATTTTGCCTTCTCAGCATATCCTTCGCTGTGAAACTACACGGTTACATGCACGGTGCCATCATGAAGGGTCAAAAAAAAGCAAGCATACTGCAAGTACTGCCACTCACGACACAAAAATTGTTATTTGAATGGGTGATTTTGAAGAATACGAAAACCCAATTAGCTACATGTAAAGGCCTACATGCTATACACAGAATTGGAATGAAAATTACTTTTTCACATGTTCAGCCAATATGGAATTTCAGCCGACAATTGCACTCCTGTGTGTCATCAGGACACTTTCATATGTGCTTTCCACCAGTGGCTTCAGCGGTATATGGAATCCTTAGTAGTTGTGATCACCAGCCTTTAATCTAAAAACGTCTTTGATGTGTCCAGACACTCGGACCCTGCCTCGAAATGAGTTTAACAAACAGCTGAATCAGATCACTGTTGCCTCAGTGGATATTAAAGGCTACCAAGGAAATGTCAGTGCAGTTCAAATTACGCATCATCAGATAAATTGAGTTAGTTTGTTGACATTTCTGCCACGTCTTGTTTTCATGTTTTTCCCCCCAACAAAAATGCCAAGTAGCTTTTGCGGGGCATAAATCTGGCATACCCAAAGCAATGCTTTTCCACAACGCAATAGTGCTTGCCTCAGTTGACAGCCAGTTGGAATGCATCACTCTTTACATTTGTAATAGAGTATGTTTGACTTCAAAAGCATAATAATTTGTCACCTTCAGAGTAAACAAACGTTGTAGTAAACAAACCCATGAATCCGCCCTTAGATACATTATTATCAGGGTAATGACACACGAGCATCCCATTTCATGTTTTACAAAATAATTTTATGCTCATAAACTAAAATGATAGGACTGAGTGGTTTTCAACTGATAATGCCTGCAGTTAGCAGACAGTTCGGGGAAGTTTTGAAGTCCAGCTGTGGTCATTGCAGAATCAAGAATTAAAAAGGCATTGTCCATGGCACTGCAAGAGCAAAAATCATGACTCGTGAGTTCGTGTACACAGAAGAACATATTTAAAGCTACGCAACGAGGTCACGTCATATATTCCAAAGGTAAACCTATAGTTTCATCAGGCTTCAGTCAGGATGCTCTTCTGATAAATATAGATATTGATCAATGTGGGAAAATATATGACTGTACAGCCCTAGCTTTGACTTATCTTTGAATCACAAAGCAGCAACTCAAGGTTGTTGCACATGATTTGTATGACGAAGCCCATGTCTAAATCAATAGTGAGTTACCACAGCTTCCACTAGCTCCCGACAGAAGCAGGGGAACCAGAGGTGATGTAGCAGGCTACTCATTCACTCTTTATCTTTAAACTGGCATATTAACTTTGATTTATTTTATAGATCTCTACAGTCTAAAAACATCTTTATATACTGATTTTACACACCGTTAACTTGTCTTTATTCATTTTACTCATGTACTGTTCATTTTTTAACTCTGCCTGTAAGGTGACCTTGATTGCTCTGAAAGGCCCCTAAAATAAAATTGATTATTGTAGTATTATTCTGCAAATACTTACCCAAAGGGGGTATTAATTCCAGTACAATTTTAAATATCCATGGGAAAAGTTGATCATAAAAAGATGATGTGTGTTGAAGACAATGGTGATGACAAGAAGGTGGTGTGGTATTTGACTGCGATTCTCAGTAACCCTAAATGCTGCGATGGTTACCATGCAAATATCCTTCAGACTGCACACCAATAGCATAATACGAAAAGTACAAAAAAAAAAACGATGTGAACAGTTTCTTAGAAATCATTATGCAAAGAATGCACGACATTAAATGAATGCATTAGATTGTTGTTGATCCCTTCCTGTTGTTATTTCACTTTAGAGTAATGGTTAAAGTATCTGATACCACCATTTATTTTTTATTTATTTTTTCAAGAACTAAGACATCTTACAGACTAGACATGTAGTCTCTGAAAGGGAACAAGAGAATAACATTGCCAATATAAGAGTTAAATGTGTCTAAGTAATTCATGTTTATTACAAATTATGATAAGGACTGCACTTCCATGGACCTTGAAGGACTCTCCTTCTGAGGAGTGTTGTCCTTTTGGAAAGAAGAAAAGAAAACGCATTGCAACAGGGAAGCTGACATTGCTGGCCTGAAACTTGCATATATTTCAAGAAATGTTGCAGCAAATCAATAAGCAAAAGCAGCATTTTCATAGCCTGAGAAAAAATTCTGACCCAGTTTCTTCAGAAAAGTGAGCACACAGGTCTGGAAAAAGATGTCAAATTGGGTGAGATTCCCTCTTTTACAAAACAGAGGACACTTTTGGGTTATGAGGTTTTCCCATGTTAATATAAGACTTCAAATTTCCATTATACATACTGTAGATTATTTTATGGCAAATGTCATGGTCTTTCAGCAATCAAACTATCAGTTTTCCTGGACAAACTGTCCAAACAACAATGCCAGTATATCAATAGTCAGAGAAAATAGATACAGCTGGCCACCGCTGAGGAGAGCACTGGTCTAACAACAGACTGTGCTGATGGCTTGTGCTTGTAAGATAAAAACACTGCCAAAGAAAAAAAAATGGGGACATTTATAAATCCCTCACATTTGAGCACAGGCACATACACAAAAATGGCTGAAATGGTTAGATTCTGCCCTCTTGTTACTGCAGAAATTGAGGTGTTGAGGACAGCAGGAGGCAACAGCTACATGATAGAAGACTTCTTAACTCTCAACATATAATAGAAGAATACACATGTTATATGACCTTGGATCACAGGACATGAATTGAAGTTTATAGGAAACTTCTACTTTTGCTTACCATCATGTTACAGAGCAACAAACAAAAGAGGCATACATGAATTGCTCCACATATCTAATGTATGATGACAAAGGCTGCAATAGCCTCTTTATATTCTATAAAATATGCCTAAATATTTTGTAACTGTGGAAAAAGATAAGATATTATGGTAATCATGCTCCTGTGATGCAGGAGCATGTGCTGTGTGTTGATTGCACAATCATAACTATCAATCCTCATCACCCGCCAGCCATTTACATTACTTACAACACAATTAAGACAAACATTTCAACTGCAGTTTTATTTAATTGTGACCCAAGAATTACAAGATGATAAATCACAAGTTCAAATGAAAAAGAGATTACATTGAATTGTCTATATGCCCTTCACATTTTTTTCTTAAACTCTCTCAGTGACAGTCTACTGTACCTAATATGTAATGAGAGAACTGTCATGCAAGACCCTTTCAATTCTCTTCATGTGTGAAGTAAATGCCCTATTTTTAACATACCTCAGTCTTCACCACAACAGAGCTCCCCTCATTAATCATTTAGTGAAGGCAATTTGCACAGCACCTGTCCAAAGCAGGAGGCTATTAAAGTCCTCAGTCAAAGAGAAATCAAAGCCCTAATGGTTGAGAGTGAAACCCATTTACAAAATATTGCTTGCTTGCTTGCTTGCTTCTTTCCCAGGTGTGTGTACATTTTCAGTCAGCTCTTCAAAGGCGGCATTTTCAGGTAAAGAGTGCTTTGTCAAGATGCACGATTAGATAGGGATAAATGTTTATTTTGCTTCTTTTCCATTACCTCAAAGTCTATTAACAAGTATTTCTGCTTGCCTAAATCACAGCAAATGTTTTGAAAATATAAGGTGGTATTTCAGTCCACCAAACCAACAAGGCAGCAGTCTCTTAGAGGCACTATGAAATTGAGCTTTTAGCCTTTCAGGAATGATCATAATGAAGATAACTGGAGTGGTGCCCAAAAGACATCCTCCAGACCGTATCCCTCGAGGATCCAGTCAGTACATTATAAACTTCATAACATGGCTCCTCTCCCATGAGATCAGCTCACTTTGAACTAGCTGAACTGATGGCCAAAATATAAGGTTTTATTTATGAAAAAACTACAGAAACATTATTTCTCACCTCATGTCTGGTGTAAACAACTACTGATATACACAGAGCTACTTCAAATTTAATGGTTAATGGCTCTTAGCAGTCATATTTAGATACAACATTAGGAGGGAATGTTTCCAAGACAATAGGGATTGTTGTGACAGCACAATGAAGACACATGTGGTATGCTCACATGCGCAACTGATCTAAGTGACAGATACAAAGAGTGAGCAGGTGTTCACCAAGGTCTGCTGTCAGTATATAGCAACTGGCTGCATGTTGTGCACACACCAGAGGGAGAAACTAACCTTGTTTTGACAAGATCTGCCATGTTCATACAACTGCCAATTTACAGTCAATGGATGTTTTGATGACCCACTGCCACAGCAGGATTTCACTGAAAGCTGCCTATGGTCAGTCCAAAAGTGACAGACCGGTCAAAGCGTTTGTGAAAGAGAACAAAATTTGCTGGGCTATGGCACAAAACACCATGTCATTATGTAAATCCTTCTTTTTTTAAAAAAAAGTGGTTATTTATGAAACCACCAGGTCACAGTTAGTCAAAGTCTAGTTAATGAATGGGAAATACCAAGGACTCTTGTATTGGACTGCCACAATATATGCTGCAACACTAGATGAGATAATGCCAGTTTTTACAAATGCCACGACAACCCAACTCTGAAATATGTAGATCAAGCCGAGCGGCTCACCAACGTTAATATACAACACAAACAGTCCAAACTGTGCCTGACAGTTCATGCAGAGATAGCAGCGTCACAGTTTCAGGGATGTCCCCGACAGCAGAGCAGGATCTACATCTCTCCAGCAGACAGGAGATGGACAGAGCCCAGAGGAAGGAGAATACTAATTCACCAGCCAATGCACTGCCAAGCTGTCATTAATCTCCATGCAGCTCCAGTGCTTTGTGATTAAACCTGTATTCTATTTGAATATAAAATAAAATCCCAATGAAGTCTAATGTCAAAGCTGAGGTAAAAAAAGAGTCATTAAAATATTGTGTGGGCTGATGTGTGACTCACTGCTCAGCTCACACAGTGCCTAGGAATGAGGTCAGTGTCTTCTCTTATGGGAAACTCAATTCCTATTAGGTCATCAGATAAAATATAATGGACCCACAGGGCTTGGAAATAATTACATTGAAAAACATAATTTTGTATATGCATTGTGCAATGCAATTCATGGATGTCCTGTAGAAATAGATGGGTATTAATGGCACATATGTCTGCAATGCATAGCGTGAAGAAGCTCAGTGATTTACATTGTCTTGGATTCTCACCGCCCATCAAAATCCTTTTCATAATATACTGTTAAATCCTCTGCCTTGTAAATTTTCAGCACTCTGCTGAATGATGTGTGAACGGCAGTGAGTGCTGTTGGCAGTCAAGAGGTAGTCTGTGGGTTGAGGGTCCTGATAAGCTCCACACAGGTCTTTAAAGCACATTTCTCAGGTCAACCGTAGGTTTCCAGAGAGATTCACCTGTAAGCAGTAGCCTGGTCAAAGGAAAAGTGTGACAAAAATGGAGGCCACCATTGGAGGACAATTGCACACAGGAGACTAAACACAGGGCAAAAAGGCTGTGATATTCCTGTGTTGTGATGAAATGCAGGGGCTGTGACCCTTCAGAATTGGAATCACCATTAAAAGCTTTGAGATTAACTGTTCTGGCTGGGTGAGAGAAAAATGCTGAGGGGTGTGTGAGTGTGTGCGAGTGTGCGCATGTCTTAGCTAAACCGCACTGGGAATTACTTTTTGGGTAAACTAGCTCCACTAGTTCCAGAGAAACAATTAATTGCACCATTACCACACACAAAATATTGTATGGATCCCAGAATCTGACAATTGAATTTCAACACTTTCAATTTGGCATTCATACCACTATATCTGTTCCACTTGCCTAGTTCACGCAGCTGTTGTAAAGGATTGTCAAGGATTTCTGAACTGAAGAAAAACAAAGTCCTACAGCTTCTGCACACCCTGTGGCTAAATCATCAGCTGGCTTAGTACACTTTGATAGTTGAGATGAAACTGAATACACAAGCAGAACACTAAAAAGGTACACACATATACTGACTGGTTTGACTATTGTTATATAAAAATGTTTTTATGTTGTGGCTGATCAGTGTATAATATAGCCTAAATATTGACAGCAAATTGGAGCATTGACGTTTGTCGACTACAATCACAGCAGCAGCCCGTTTAACTGGAAACAGGGGAATACTAATTCAACAGCCAGTGCACTGTCAAGCATTATTCTCCATGCATCTCCAGTGCTATTGTGATTAGATCTGTATTCCATTTGAATACAAAATAAAATCCCAATGAAGTCTAATGTCAAAGCTGAGGTAAAAATCTTCCATTAAAATATTCTTGTGCAGGCTGATGTGTGACTCCCTGCTCAGCTCACACAGTGCTTAGGAATGAGGCCAGTGTCTTTTCTTGTTATACGAAACCCTCAACTGCCATTTTACCATCAGACAAAAGATAATGGACCCACAGGGTTTAAAAACAAACACTTTTCTTGAGTGTATGTAGTAATAGTTAAATGGAGTAGGCCATATGTGTTCTTGGTTAGCCAATATACACTATATAGAGTTATCCAGGCTGTTGCCTGCATCCTTGTAACACATTAGGGTTATCTATAATGGAGTCTTACTGTTGCATTTTTAAATCATAAATTCATTCTTTTAATTAATGTTTTCATCTATTTTCAAGCTATTTCCTAGCAGTCATTTTCTGTAATAGTAAATGCCGCAATCAGCTGTTTATCAGTTGGTCTCATCTCTCTGAATAGAGCTGCAACCCTCATTAGCCAGTCATTTAATTGCCGTCTTGTGAAGCATACTGTCTTTTTCTGCCATAGCACATCCTCCACCTCCCGATTGCCACCAGGTCTTTGTGGTCTCAAGTGATCAATCTTTCCTCATCCTTCAGTCTCATCAGGTCACCAATCACAACCAGTTTCCAGACAAGAGAATTCAGAAGCAGAAACCCTCAGCTTTGATAAATATCCCTTTGTGCTCAAGCACCAAAGGCTATCAGTAAATTGTACTGTAAAATAGCTAAAACAAATTATAGTCTCCTAATTGAAAGAAAGCATTCTATAATTTCCTTATCAATTATGCATTTAAGTCATGGTCTATTTTTAAGTCATATCTCCAGCATTCACCAGTTGCAGTTCAGCACAATAACAGCAAATATTACAAGAAATATATCAGCAGCAGCAACATGAAGTCCACTTGAGCCCCAGTAAACAAGGTTAATCTTACAGCAACCACGTGAGCACCTATTAAGGCTGCATAACTACAGAAAACGTTTGACATGTTTTGTGGGGTTTACTGTAGTATAGACTCACTTCATATTGAACTCATAACATATCCACAGAAACAATAACTTTGAACATTCTTGGACAGCTATGATCAGTAGCTACTGACCAGCTATGGGAAGCAACAGTCTCAGTCTCCCACTTAGCACCTCCACTGCAGCAGTGTGCAAGACTCAGTAGACCAATAATAAAATACAGCCTTGTTTTGCTCGAACTCTAAATAACCACATGCAAGTTAACACATATTGTCCTCACTCACCTCAAATTTCGGTCCAAATTGGCCACGCAGTATCTCATCAAGAGCCAAAGCTAAGTGGTAGCACGTTTATGAGTTACACCTCTGCGCCAATTAATATCAATTATCGACTTAAAACCTCTCCCACAAGGATTATTTACTCTTTTTAACAGAGTCGCAAAAATAATGAACACGAACGGTAGTTTCAGGAAGTTTACTATACTTTAAAATAGTGTGCTTTTCCTTTGACTCCCCCATTACCTTATTATTTTTGGTTTCACCCATTCAGGATTGAACACACTGATTGGCTAATGAAAGGCAGCTGTTGGCCATGAGACATTCAAGGACCCGTTCAACAACAAGGAATTTACAAAGACTATTAATATTTTAGTATATTGTTACCATTACCATCCTTAGGGTAACAATGAATGTTACATTATCCTTTTTCCTGTACAATATATAGTTCTATCAATAAATCTATTACATTATAACGTTAAACATATCGTTTTTACAATAAATTAACCACATGATACTGATCTGTTTTTATTTTGCTGGTGTTGCATCAGTACCTTTCCTACCTCATAGAATTATTTAAAAAGAAGAAAAAAAAATTGGGCATACTGTAAGAGAAGAGACTCTTATGTGAAGCAAGTCAAACAAAGCTGACAAGGTAGCGTAAATCATAATCTGATGAATAGAGCAAGGTCAAAAACCAAAAAGAGCAAACACTAGTGAATGAATGCTGAAGAGCATAGAACACACACACACACACACACACACACACACACAAGAGAGAAATGGCAAGCCAGTAAAGAGGGATGGGAACTACAGATACCAAGGGCTGACCATGAGGAACATCAGGGTCAGGCAGGTGTGTGTGGCTGACCAGTGGCAGGAAACATGCAAGGGTAGGGAATAAAACAATTAACTGTTCTTTATACATATAACACACATTCATGGTTATCATTTAAAATTTAATAGAATTCCCACATGAAATAATAATAATATCATAATATGAAACTTTCTTTTCATTTTATTATAATTAATAAATATGAGACACGTTTCAATTAATTGATTATGCTAATATGGAAATATAAGGCAATCATTTTAAATACATGCAAATGAATTATTGCATTTATTTGAACATAATGTATGCATGAATTATCTGGCTGGACCACAGCAAATTAAAGACATATCTATAGATAATATGTTAATTACAAAAAAAAAGGAAAGCATATGGAAATGTGTCGCCTATACTGTATACAACAGTACACTGGAATTAAAATAACATAAAGTCTAAAAGGTAAACTAGTATAGAGTACTTAGACTGTGCAGTTTCACATCACAAGCACAATAGATATTTATTCAGCAGATATTCCGGACTCCATGTGATGAGATGTTCTATATAGTCAGTTGATGACGCACCTAAACTGATTTCATTTTCGATTAACTGGTTGAACAGCTCTTACCCCAGCAGGCATCATTCCTAACTGAAATTGAGCCATGTCACTCTATCTATGTGGGTATCAGAGCATATAAGTATTATGATAATCCGGTTATTTCACAAACACAGCAAAACATTAAGGCAGCTTCTCACCGAGAGGTTTCACTGATGCTCCTACATAAACGAGGCTTCAGGAAGACTCTGAAGTTATAAGCACTGTTGTATCGCCACCATATAGCATAGTTGTTTCTTTAAAAGTAAACCTATAGTTCAACCATATTTCTACAAAGGTAGCAGTTTAATTGCAGACATGTGTTTCACAAGATTTCCTATTATGTGGTAGTGGTTTTTACAAGTGCATCCTTAAAGGGGAACAAGGGGAATGAGGACAGCTGGAAACAGATGCAGTGGTGCATGTCCTTCAACGCTTGAATGTGTCGTGAGGACAGACAACCGAGCAGGGACATTCCTTTATTAACAAGCAAGCTGAGGTGTGGACTTGACTGCTGACTGCTTATCATGACACCTAACCCTCTTCTTGTGACACAGAGAACCACAGTCAGCTGATGTATTCTCCATGTTTATGCTACCAGAGAGGCTGCTGGTTACCATGTCCTGTGGACTCCTGTCTTAGTGCATACACCAATGCGTGAGAGGCAGGTAAGCCTGTACTCAAGGAGCTATTTTAGATGCTGAATGGCTTTGACAAGAAAATGTGGCTTTGTCCCTCTCACTGCTAAAAGCACTCTGGAACATGCATAGTTGCTCTCTGATCTCTGCTCATCTCTGTAAGGTGGACAGGTTTTCCAGTGTGGGAGCTGAGCCCTGTAGTCCTCCATGCTCCTGTAGCTTAGTGTTGATGCATTGTTAGTGTTTTACAAAAAGCATGAATCTGTACTTAAACAACACTCCCTATTAAACATTCACATTAGGATTCACCTTGTGAAAGGTTTTCTGTTTATTGCAGGTGCACATCAGAGAGAGGAAAAATAACACACTTTCAGTAACATGACATCTTTAATTCATGACCACCTTAATCCAAACCCAAGGATTTTTCTTTGTTTCATTATATTTGCAACGTATTTCAAAACACAACACTACAGAATACATGTATAGTGATCGATTAAGAATAACATGTTTTAAACATTGTTATGGCTGTATGATATTACACCACACACTCATATGTGTTACATATGCTGCAATAACATGTAATTTAGCATGTAATTATAGCTCAGGACTGGTGTGAGGACGACACTGTGCAGCGTTTATTCATAACTGGGAGGTACTGCTGACAGAATTGCTGCAGTTTGATTGGCATCTATTCATTTCCTCCAAACTGTGAACAGACTAAATCACAGCCAATCATTGACCCTTTCACACAGATTCCAAAGGCTGGATGACACAGAGGATTAGCTGTCTCTGCCATTGCCTTGTTTACTTCCTGTAATCGTAAGCCATAAAATGACTGCATATATTGCACAAAAGCATTAATCATGCCATACAATTTTCTCCCCCACTATAACCCCTTCAAATACAAAGGCTTTCATTTCCTGCTCAATCTCTTGACAGAAATCCAATCAACAGTGGATCATAATTTATTCTCTCTCTTGGAGAGAGAATCCACTTCAAGTGAATGAAGACATCTCATTATTTTAATACAACACACAAGCACACTCTCACACACACACACTGTGTGACAAAGCTTATTGTCATAGCAGGTAACGGAAATAATTTGTGTCTTTAACTTTACTGAAAACATTACTAGAATATAAAATTCTAAGTAGATATTAAAAAGTTCCCTCCTGATTAAAGTGGTAACACTAATAAGTAAAACTGGTCAGTCAGACTGATTGTGGTTATTTGGGTAAGAATGATAATTCATTTTATGGTTCAGTCATCTGAGATTTGTTTTATTTTATTTTTTAATGCAATATTTACTGTGTGGGTTCATCATTAATTCATCCATAAACATTGCATGCTACCCAGAATGACGTCTCATTATCGCTATTGTTCCAGCCCTGGTGTTCTTTATCAAAGGAAATGTCCTACTGTTGCACATGCATTATGTATCCAATGATGTATTCCAGAATTTCTTACGGTTTTGAGATAATAGCATGAAATAATTTCCCTTTTTTTTCTTGAAACAAAATAATTGTTAACCACGCTGCAATGTGATGTTTTTATTACACTTTCCCTTTCCTAGCTCTGATATAAAACAACAGTGACAACTTTGTAACTCAAAGGGGAATTGAAGTTTATTTTAATCTTCTAAACATTTAACAGTCTCTTGTGAATTTTTTTTTTTCATGAACAAAGATGTTTGGGACCAAAGGACAGGGAATTTAGCAGCAGTAGCCCAAAACTATGAATGAATTATTTGCTAAATAGAACGGCAGCCAGCCAATTATAACTATTAGTTTTAACACTTGCAAAAAGCTGTTTCTGATAAGTTTGTATCACTAAAGCTGGGTTTAAATGATTCACGGTGTCAGGACTAGTTGCGGAAAGTGACAGACCCAACCCGACCTCAGTCACAGTCAATCAAATAGGATCAAACTTTTCATTAATGTTATAAATCAATGTCATCTTTGAACTTTTTGAGACGACTCTGGACACAATCGAGTAGTGTGTACTGATTACAGACCCAACTGCAACATGTTGCCAACAGACAAGGGAAAAAAGTAGGTGGGACACAGGACATAGCGTCAAAAGACAAAGATGACAGGAAGAAGTGGGAATATCAAATGCGTTCAGTTGGCTTCAGTTGGTTCCCTCATCAGACGCAGTGGTTGAACGTGTGATCCATTGCGTGTGATTCAGTCGTCATAAAAAAATCTGCTGAACTCAGTCAGTTAGCGTTTGCTCCAAGTCTTTTCTAAATGTGTGAAAGTTGTGTCGTGTCGACCAGATGTACAGGTTGAGCTATGGCTGAAACTGAGATTTAAACAGTCAATCTTTGTACTTACTCACTGCAGCCCTTTAAAATTAAGACTTGACACACTTCTAACTCCTTTTGCACAATTTAGAAATTGTATCCCCATGTTATGTCTGTACTCAAGAGTAAAAATTATTCACTTAAAAATATTAGAATCATTGAGACAATGCAATGACCACAACTAAACAGGAGGTGATGTTTTGTTGAAAATTGAAGCTAAATGGATATTTGTCCAACATCAGGATTTCAAATCTCTGTGTGTTCAGGAAAGAAAAATAAACACTGCATTAATCAAGCAAATCGGTTTGCACAAGTGTGAGCTAAGGAAATTGTTGAGTTATTTTTCTTTCTTCCCACTGGGTTGTTCATCAGCATGAGTAATGACCCTGTATGTGTTTGATAAGTGAGTTTACTGCACCTCTGGAATTAAAAATGAAGTGGTGCATGAAATAAACAAAAGACAGACTGCGATATGGCTTCTCTTTCCCACCAATTACCAGGCAGTGAAATGTAGCATTTATAATCACATAGATGCTAATACACATCACTAACCTTCCGTGACTTAAACTCCCGACAACTTGTCGGGGATCCAAGATGCAACAGATTTATTCCCCCGTATGTGAATAAGTCAGGAGTCTGATCAGGTGCGTCAGATGTTTGTTTTTCCATTTACTGTTGGATTTACAGTTAAATATCTGTCCTACATTTATGTAACCTTATCCAGAATATTCATAATCAATACTGTCATTTTGAATTAAAGATTAAATATTGATTAAATATTAATTGATAATTGATCATTAAGAAAAAAGCGTATTTAAGTCAACAGATCTTTTTCATGACATACAAATAAGTGGCATTCATAATCAGATCATAGAGTTCATATAATGAATCAAACATTACAGTAAACAATACACCCAATTTAAGATTAAAATCCAACATGTAATACTGAATATGAAGCTCATGTGTGAATGAATATTAATGATAAGATGGTCAGAGTCAGTGGTGAACAAAGGAAATACCAAATATTTGTATTTAAGTCCAGAACATTATATTTGAATAACTGAATTAATTCATTACTTAATTTGTTTATTTCAAACATGGAAAAAAAAAAAAAAGATTAATAACTTATCCAAGACTTGCATACAGCACAAATTAATTAATATAAACAATTATACAACCTCATTTGCAATCATTTGCACCCCAGGGTCCATCCCATAAACAACAGTGAAAGCTCAAAAGAAAATTGTGTTGGGTAATCCACAAAACAATCCTTATCACAGCTCGTTGTATCTCTGTTTAAAATAAAATTATTAAAAGTAATGAAAGTACTGATTACACTTACAGCAATGGGCCAAGAACAGACCCATGTGGCTCTCCATGATTTATGATAAGACTAATGATTCAACATCTGTCAGTTCAGCCTGTGATGTAGACAACAGACCAAGTCAATGGTACTTCATATAAATACTATATAAGAGCTGAGCCAATGTCCATGATCACTGAAATCATAATACTGAATCAGTTAAAAAGCAAACAGACAGGATTAACACTATTCCGATCACATTCACAGGTTTCACTTTTATGCTGTCAATTCATACACAAAAAGGACGCGTCTCATTGCACTGACTATCATATATGTTTATTGTGCTCTGTGCAGCAGTGCCTCCACATTTCAATTGTGTCTCTCCCTTGAGCTACGGCCATAAAGAGAAAGGAGAGTGAAAAAAAAGTTTAAACTCACACACCTCTATTGATTTATCGTTTACTCCTTCTGATTTATGAATTATTCCAAATCTGATGGTGTCTCTCATAATACTGCCACAGGGCTTTTAAATCATACTGACAGGCTTATTATTTGGGTTTGGCAGAGAGGGTATCGCATGTAGCGTTCAAGATCCAGGAGGAGAAAATATTACCACAAATTTCAATGTGGTGAGAAGTTGTTGCGCCAGAACTACATCTACAATAGCACTCTTCATCACTTACACCAGTGAAACAGCATCAGCCTAACAATAATGGAAGCGAGAGCCACTCAAACTGTAGATCAGTCCCACCGACTTAAAGTTGAAACTACATGCTTCTCTGACACACTTATAAATAATATAACAGCACTGTCACACTTTGCATGCCTAGGAAAGCTTCTAGATCCTTCAAATAATTAATAATAGATACAATTCATTAAAGAAATAAAGTAATAGCCATTGCAAATACTGTATAAAATACATAATTACTTCTCAGAAGCATCTCCTAAACTGGAGCACCCCAGCTTACAGAAAAAAAAAAGTCTTTCTTTTTCCTTGGGTATACTTTACTGACTGGAATAAGAAAAGTGTCCTATTGAACTTCAATTTTTGTTGCTATGTAAGAGGAAAAAAAAAACCAGACAGTAAGTGTTGGAAGGAATGGGAATGAGAATGCATACCGTCACTACTGCATCCAATCACTTTCCATTTTTGCATTAGAAAAGAGTCTGAAAAGTGATTCTCTTCCACAGTCGAGCCTCACTTGAAAAAATAATAATAATCACCCTGTGAAATATAAATGTTTATCGAAACTCAGGCGCCGTACCTGAAGCCTTTAAAATGCACTCTCACCACGTTCTGTTCTTTGAATTTGTATTTAATTTGAAGTATTTTTGAAACACAATTGAAATACAGGACCTGGCCTTGGTAACACACCAAAACTATACCTGATTAAATCAATTTCACTCACTTTTATCAGCTGTCCTCACAGCACTACACAGCATCTGTATAGTTTGAAAATGAAATGTTGCTTTTTTGCTCCTTTATTAGGATTTCTATTTTATGAGCTCAAACTGAGATGACGATGATTCAGATTGTCCATTATTTATATTCCAATTTGGGAAACACTGGAGATAAGGTAAGGGAGTAGGCCACTGAGAAAAAAGACATTATCTCCCCTTTATTTACCATCATGAGTTAGTAATACCCGACATGGCATGCTGGTCACCTTTACTCCTAAAGATGTATTTAAAAGAAAGAATTGCTATGAACCTGTGGAAATAACATTTTCTTACTGCCATTCCTCTACTATGAGATAACAATGGCATTTTTTGGATTAACACTGAGGTGTTTTCAGCTCTGTGGTGAACAGTGGCTTGAACTATTAGCAGATAAGGTTACTTAACAGTGCATCTGCAGAGGGTCACTCTTGCACAGTGTGGCCCCAAAACTGTCAGAGATGCTCTGCAAGCCTGTGTAGGACAACAGCCACACACAATAAGCATTTGTCAGACTGATAATGTCTACAAATATGTATTTTACTTCTCACAACTCCTTATATGGTAATCCTGGGGGAAATCTTTACATTGCCTTTATTGTGCTAAAAAAAAAGGATATAAGACACATTCTTAAAGCCTCTGTACTGTACGTTTTAACATAGCAGCTTAAATGCTCTGTTTTCCAAGGTTTAATATTTGACATTTTTACAAAATTGACAGTGTGCGCTATGTGAAGAAGACAGAAAACTCGCGATGGAGACCTCAGAAAACTGTTCATTAGTGTTATAAATCAAGTGAGAAGATGACTCATTTCATTTCAATTCAATCTGAGTTCTTTCTGCAACCGGGGGAGTTGCCACCAGTGGCTTTTCAATATATTCTGACTGCAGCTTCATGGCAAACCGGAAGATGACGTCCACTTCGCATAAGGAGTCTATGGTTACAAAAAACCTGTGGCTTCTTCCATGTGTCATTCACATGTTTTTAAACACTACATGCTTTGTCTTTTTATCTCACTTCGGTTCAAAGCGTGACTCTTGACCTTGGTGGGTCTTGGTGTGAGTTGCTGACTATCATTAAGACTCACACTCCTCACTGTGTTTGTGCCTGCTCACCACATTTACATAGTGCTGGGACAGAGAGTCGGGTGCAGAGTGGGAATTGAAGTGGAGCTATTCTCTGCATCACAAATCCGTGACCTACCTAAAATATTTTGAAGCTGTTACTTTTAAGGTTAAATAAAACTTCCTCCTTTGGAGGGAAATTCCAACAAAAAAAAAACAAGATGAACAAGACTTCAGTGACTTTTCATCTTGCACTGTCATCAATTCAAAATGTTATGTTCTCCAATAATTTGTCTCACTGTTGGTGTAGTGGTTAGCACACACTGGCATGAAGACCAGGGTTTGCGACCCGGTCAGAACAAGAGCCTTTCTGCAAACATGCAGATTTGGAAAATTAGGCAAATTGGACACCCTAAATTGACTGTGACAGTGAATGTTTGTTTGCCTCTGTGTGGCCCTGTGATGGAATGGTGACTTGTCCAGGGTGTACCCCGCCGCTTGCCTTATGTCGGCTGAGATTAGCTCCCCCGCAAACCTCATGTGGAGGATAAAGCGGTGGAAGACGGATGGATTGAATAATTTGTCTCATTTCCCATCAGCCTCTGCAGCACTATGTGTTTAGCGCTAATTAGGAGATGCTGGCATGTCAGCCTGGCACAGCAAGATCACATTGAAGATTGCAAACGCTAAACTTACAGCGCGTTTGCCTGAGCATTTAAAACCTCAAGTTCAGCCTCAGATGTGGTATAGCGTGGTTGTAAACGGCGTCGTTTTACTTTCCTCACAGTTGAAGTCGCATTTCACAGTGATCACAATAATAATTCAACACGCCATACATCTACTCTAAAAGCAGAAATGAATCCCTTTGATAACCATGGTCGTGTTTATTCACATACACAGAGACACAGACACAAGTTTTTCGAGCAGTTGTTTTGAAATTTACCTCAGGAAGACAAGCTTAATCTCGACAGCTCCGTGAGTCTCACACACACATGTCACAGCGGCGTTTTTTTTTTTTAATGAGGCACAATTGTTTTGACACATATTTTTATGATCTTACATACGATAAAGATTGTGGTTAGATGTGTTGAGTGTTCTGCCTTCCTCCTTTCATGTAGAGAAATACGAGATATAGACCTGGTTGTTAGTCATTAGCAATGACTCTGTGCCTTCTTCCCCTATAGGTCAGCCCCATTCCTGAGGTTAGAAGCGGGGTAAATGCTGATTGGACCAAAACGGCGTCCACAATCCCATTTGAGCAGTCGCTGGTACTTTGCCTTAAATGCTTTTCAATCTGCTGGAGATCACATTAGGCGGCTCCTTCTTATCGACTCATCTAAAGAGTTTATGTCTTCATCTAATTAAGGACCGCGCTTCCTTAATAGCTTAATGCTTAGGCTGAGTTATTTCAAAAGTGTGTAGCTTGGCAAACAGTCCACTATATCCTACTCCACTGTCAGCTAAAAATATAAATGTATATATACATTTTCACAAGTGTCATGGCAATAACTGTGGTTGTTGTCATGGGACAGACAGAAGATCATTATTATATCATAATTTACTATGTGCATTATCGGTTTTCCGAGCTTTCATTTTCACTTACATTGCTGAAGGCAGTGAATGCCAGTCGCTTAATAGACTGTATCTTTACCTGGGAGACTTAGTGAAGTTGACAAGTTCAGAGTTCAGGCAGAAATGCGATGAGTCCAAGGTGTCAACTGCCATCGCATACTAACTCAACCTGTTTCCACGCTGCTCTGTGTGCCACAAGGGCATGCCTCCTCTTAAGACAAGAGAATGAAGGATGGGACTGAGATGTTTTATGCATGCAAATGCAGGGGGGAGGAAAGCACCTGCACTAACAAGCCAAATCACGTTCACACACACAGAGCAGCACCGGGCGGTTTTAAAAACAAAACACTGTAAGGAAGTGTTTGTTTGTTTGTTTTTTAAATAGTCTGTTACTACAACAGATGTCATGACAGTGCCCGTTCACACAGGACAGCTTTGATTCGAGATTCACCGTCCTACTCAAGGACACTTTGAAACATGGGCCAAGAGAAGAAGAAGACTGCATACATGAGATCAGACAACTCAAGTTGTTTTACATGTTAATAAGTGGACGGTCCATCATCTTTCTTCACTATTGCATGCATATTGATACAGTAAACGTGTTTTGAAACACTTCACAGTGTCACAGGACAGAAAGCCTAAAGTTTTCATGTGGCGTGACAGAAAAACAACATTTTTTTTCTGGATCCAAACGATGGATTGATGTGATAATGTGTTACTGGCATGTGTTTTCAAACTCAGTGATTAATAATGAACTCTTAGTTGCTGAGACAAACTAAAGGCTTATATGGACATATTGATAAAAAAATGACAATTAAAAAAAGGAGCAGAATGTGTCACTGCTGGTTTTATGGTTAATTATCAGTGACAGGCATTTTACTTGTCATTTAACTTTTTTAACAGACTTATCTTTCAGTAATCACACGACTTGAGGGATATTCAAACCGGCGGATTGTTTGCTGTGATCAACTTTCCGGTACTTCCTGCAGTGTAAACAATAAAAGTGATTTCATGGATGAGATAATCGCCTAAGAGCTTTTACATATTTATATGAACATCTGCATTTTTCCCCTCACTTGTCTGCACTTGCCCTTGGTCGGCTTCCATCAATAAACAATTTCTGAAATCCGTCCAGCGAGGCACCTTTGCAACATGTGAAGTGGAAAGCCTCCACTCAGCAGGATTTCTTCAAACAAATTAGGGGAGCGTCTACTGTCAGCCAACAGAGTCCACTATTGTGACTGTACTTCCCATGAGGACTTGGTTGATCATCAAATTTATATAATGAATAGCCCTTCAGCTGAACTGCATTTACTTGCAGAATGGGCCACGTCCCAAAGGAGCTTGTTGAGAATAAAAGCAGCCATAAAGAAGCCAGTATGTCATTAAGGGATGGTTCAGAGCAGCAACCAATCTCCTCGCTGTGTTTGTTATCTTTGATGAGCCTGTTGCTTGTGCTTTTCCCACTCACTCTGCTCTGTGACTGCACATCAGCTTCTGTCAAGCAACACACTCTCGTTTTGGTCAAACCCCTTACGTTTGAAGTGTAGATTGGATTTCTGTGTCACTAACAACAGTGGAAGGGTATGCTGCATGGGCTGGATGGTGAGATATGTATAATGAACCTCAAAGGCATACACATATAATTGATCGTCAATGCAAAGGTTTCTGAATAATTTGAATAATAGTTTTCCTTTCCCCTAATTATTTACAAATTTAACAACCTTGGTCAAGTCGTAACTCTTAAAATGAGCCAGTAAGCAAAGACATATTATTTATTTATTTTTAATCAACTGGTGGATAAAGTATGAAACCTCCATTGTCACGATGAGTAATGATGTACATGTGCCTGTGCAGAAACAATATACGAATATACGAGAACGTACTCAAGTAAAAGTTACCTAGTTACTTTTTCAACAAGGTTGGGGTTCTTTCTTGTGTCGTGCAAAAAGGACAAGGGGACATAAATCTCACATTACTGTTTTTAGTTAAAGGCAAACCTTAACAAATAAAAGTGCTGACAAAATAAAATATGTAAACACATAATGTATCAAATGTATGTATCATGTATGTCAAAATGGGTCAAAGGTCACACATGCTTTAACTTTCTCACTCATTCAAGGACCTTAATTAACACCAATTGACCTGTCCTCATCGTTCACCTGTCTTCATCATTCCCCTGTCCTCATCGTTCACCTGTCCTCATCCTTCACCTGTCCTCATCTTTCATCTGTTCTCATCATTCAGCTATTCTCATCGTTCACCTGTCCTCATCATTCAGCTGTCCTTATCATTCACCTGTCCTCATCGTTCATCTGTCCTCATCATTCATCTGTCCTCATCATTCATCTGTTCTCATTGTTCACCTGTCCTCATCATTGACCTGTCCTCATTATTTACCTGTCCTCAAAGTTCACCTGTCCTCATCACTCACCTATTTATTTATTTCAATTCAGACCAACATTTTTTTTACTCAGTAACGTAACAGTATTAACAGTACTTAAGTAAAATTACAAAAAAATTTAAATTACTATAAAAAGTACAAGTACACTAGTAAATGTAATTCATTATTATCCACCTCTGTATATATATATATATATATTTATGTGTGTGTGTATATATATATATATATATATATATGATATTATATTGTACCCTGTACTCACTGTTATATGCATATTTCCCTTACAATATTTTTAGAGGGGAAAAACATGACTAATTCTTTTTATCACCACCATGCATAAAGAGCAGTGTGTGCTTTATTTCATTAGAGTGATAAAGTTGTGAATAATTAAGTGGCCGGCCTGGCTTTTATAACATGCTGGTTCATTTCAACAATCTTCAAAAACATTAGACTGGCCCTATTCACGTCCAGACCTCATATTAAAACCCTGTTAATGGTTCTGCATCAAATTATTCAGAACAAACACAAGAGCCAGGGAATGCCAAAACAGGAATTAAGAATTAATTTGTAGGGTAATTGTCATGCAAATAAAGGCAGATGTCTACCCCAAAAAAATTAGCATTTGATATTCCTGTGATGTTAGAGCAGTATCACAGTTGTCCAGAGTGATAAAGTTTATGGCCGAAAAACACCACAGCAACAACAGAGGAGACTCTCTGACAGCACCCAGGGTGGTTATATGGATATTTGTGAGGATTTTCAAGACTACAGAACGAGCTTTGTTTGAGAAACCGTGAGCTCCTTGGAGCTCTGATAATCCCAGAAAAAGATCAAACTGATTTTGAGGTGGACTGTCCAATTAATATTCTTGATTTAAGAGAATTTTAGATTAAGAAAGAGCCTTTCTTACTCATTAGTATTCAGGTCGTGCATAGAGTATACACTGCTTGAGGAGACAGCTTTGACAGTACTTTGTACACGCGAGAGAAAAATAAAACACCACGTCTACTATGTTAGTACACAGTCTCTGAACAAATATCAGTCAATGGCATCTCTGTTTTAGTGTCGTATAGTAAGACTTCTCTGTGTATTTGTTAATTATATATATGGATCATTAATGTCTTTAAAATTCAATTTGCTTCTAAATATGCACATTTTAGAGCTACAACTGGGCTGATGTGGCATCCAATCTGTCTCACAGTGCTCTCTGACCTGCAGAACGCGCACTCCCATATTGGTATTCAATACTGTGGTAGAAGGTCAAGGAGTTGAAGCAGCTGCTCAACAAAGCACAAGACCAAAGTGGTGAAATAATGCCATATATTTTATGCCATTTTTTAGATTAATAATTCACTTCAGAAATTACTGAGAGAGCAAGTCTTTTTGCGAAGTCATCAGTCCTTGAGAAAACGAAGTCCTTAATCAGAGCCATGTCAACGCAAGATCATCACCAATTTAAGAATTTCTTCCTTGAGTAAGAAAACTTTTATTAAAATACTTTTTGAGTGACGGCTGAGGTAATAAATACATACGGTTCATACATGAAGGCTAAAGATGGAGTTGTGTAGAAGGCAAGGACACATGCACACACGTTTGTGTAGCTGTTCTTCATAGGACATTTGGACAGCCTTATCCCTAACCTTAACAATAACCAGTTCTAAACCTTATCTTAACCTAACCACAGTTCAAATCTTAGCTTATACCCACTTCCTCATAAATTAGCTTCTACCTCATTAGGATCAGACTTTGGTCTCTATGAGGACTACTGGTCCGTGCCAGAAAAGGTTCTAAAGAGGTAACAAATACAAGTACACACACACACACCACTGTATGCATATAATGGTTGTATTGTATTGTTGTATAATTGTGATGTGATACAGAAGTCCACCATTAACTCTACTTGTATAATCACAGTTAACTCAGGATGTCCCGATGACCTTGTTTGTTATGCAAATGAAGAGGAATATGGCTGCGGTGGATTCAAATCTATTCGTCACACTTTGCTCTCAAGTTCTCGCCGTTGCTCTAGACACTAAACAATTAGTCAACAAGTTAGGAATCAGTGGGTGTGTGTGTGTGTTTGGGAAGTACTTTCATAAGTGGAGAAGGTCATGAATATTAAAAAGCTTTCCAGAAGCCTGGCTTCCTGCGACATACAGGCACTTAACAGTTAAATGCATTTGCATTTAATTTGCAGGCCCATTTAAAATGCGGTGTCTCTCGCGGTAGAACACCTGGTCTTATTAGTTTAACGCACAAATCCACACTCTGCCATCTGCAGCCATGATGTCCGGGTTACTATTCCCACTTCTGCATCTCTCAGAGTCAGTGATGTTCGATGGAAGCGAAACGAGGCGAGGGAGGGCGGGAATGAGCAGAATGAGAACTAGAGGAGACGAAAAATCCCTGCGGTGAGAGGGGTTTGATGCTGCTGGAAGCCAGTGTTCCCACGGGAAGCGATCTCTGCGAGGGGACACGTGCAGTAACTCTTCTGTGTACTCGTGGCTAATTATGAACCCTACAAGGAAGAGCCAGCTGTTCTCATCCACCACACACCATTAGACTAATATCACACGTTAGCACATTATTTCCCTGCCATTTTGGCAGAGGGACGCATTCAAAACGGCCCGTGATAGCTTCATGCAGACTAAGTGAGACAGAAATAAGATATTTTTAGTACTCTCTGGATCCCATATATGATGTATACTATACTTCATGAACATTAGCTGTAATATTATTTATTATCCTACTGTTTTTCATTTTAACAGCAGAGCTGTGAAATATGTTGTAATTCCACATGAATCCAACCATCCATTGTCTACTTCTTTATCCTCCACATTGAGGGTCATGGGGTTGGGATTACGTCAGCTAATCCCGACTGACGTAGGGCGTGACCAATTAACCTCTGCATGTTTTTTGGACATGTGAGAATAAACCTGGAGAAAACCCGCGCACAAACAGAGAGCACCACTGAGTGGCCCGTAATTACACATGTTTCTGACAGTTTCATCACATTTAACCATGAAACTCAAAGGTACAGCTTACATTATAATTTCACTTATAGAGCCAGTAAAGTTCTTATTGGACACTCAAATAGCTCCTTGAGTTCTGAGGACACTGTGTCCAACCGTAAGTTTTTGTTAACTTACCTCCTATGTTTTTAAAATACCCATGAGAGACACTATATATGAGCTGAGCTCCCTCCTTTCTTTGGAAATGTAGTAAATACTGAAATATATGGTCTGACGCACATAAACAGAGTGACTCACAACGCAGACCCAGACAAAGGGAGAAAAAAAAAGTTTGAATACAAAAACTGTTGCAGTAAACATGTGATCAATCAAAGTCAGACCAGGCGTCAGAAACGCTTGGCAAACTCACTGGTCAAACAACCGTCAAGGATAATAAACACACAGGAGGGAAAACATGAAAGACAGCTGGAATGTTCACACAAGACAATCTGTAAGAGAGAAGACAGAAAACACACCAGGGCTGCGACGAATGATTATTTTCATAATCATGCAATCTGGCGATCATTTCGCCGCTCAATCGAGAACTCATGAAATGTCAGAAAATGTTGAAAAATGTTGGCCAGTGTTTTTCAAACCTGAAAAAGACAATGATGTTCTTAAAGGTTATGTTTCCTCCACGAACCGAAATGATTCCGCTTTAATCATTTCTTTGTTGTAAGGACCAAAGAAACTATCAGTTGATGATTCATTTAGTAATCGATTAATAGTCGATTAATTGTTGCAGCACTAAAACACACCTCATATTCATAAGGAGGGGAAGAGACGACGAGACACAGGTGCAAGTTAATAAGGATGGAGACCTAATTCCATTTCTCATTTTTATCTCTATCCCTTCCCCATTCACAGGGAGTCGTGGTTGGAATCTAGCCGTAAAATGGGACACCTCTTCAAGACCATTATACATCATCAGGAACTCAGACATGTTTGGTTTTTTTTGGAGATTCAACATGCTGTCAAAAAAAGAGACTTGTGGTTAGTATAGCTACACAACAGAAATATAAGTGTTCTTCAGATTCTGTTTATCTAGAATCAGGACACCTTAGGTAAGTGCTTCCGGGGGAAACGTGGGATTAAGCCAGAAACTACCAAAATAAAACAATAACTAACCAAACAGAAACAAAATATCTAACATGACAAAGTCTAAGAGTGCCATCAATTGATTATCCCCATCTCCCAGTCAATGCAGAATCCTTGTAGTATTTATAATGCTGGGTAATAGACTCTATGTAGCCACTGTGGCTCATCACTTACTGTGGTTTGTGCAATATTGGACCACTAACAAAAAATATACATCTGATGATAGAGGTCACATACTGTATGAACCATCCAGTTGATGAGATGTCAGTTCACTGAGGTAACAGTTGTATTCTATAATACTTATCATGGAGGCTTTTTCGGAGGGTGACAGACCTTTATTATTTTATTCCAGTGGCATTTCAGTTACACTTTGTGAAATCTTCAGTAACCTCATAGAAGGTGAGTTTACAAAACTGCTCGAGCAGGGCTGTCAAACTCATATCACCTGGGGGCCGATCGAGCGTCTAGTCTGGTCACGAGGGAGTCGGTCTAGAGAAAAAACAAAAAAAACAACTGTTCAGCAGCACGAAATTCCATCATGATATTGCAAAAAAGATATTTATGATGATATTTTCAGACTTTCAAAGTGAAAGGGCTTGTTTTGATACGGAATGGTGTCTTTATAAACTTGTTTATGATGCAAAATAATTGTGTTAACATCAAAAACAGAAAAACAATAATGTGGACAACTTTAATTTAAACACCAAGCAATATTGTTATGTAATTTAATGTGAATGTAATACATTTCATAATTACAACCAAATGTCTCATTATCATTATTATTATCATTATTATTATTATTATTATTATTATTATTATTATTAATATGCATGTGGACAGCGGGCCACCATTTTGCCACCTCTATGCTGGAGAGATTCCATTCAGAGGTCTACAGAACTGTCATTTTAAGGCATTTAATATTGTTGGCAGTTAATAAAATGTCTTTATATCCAGCAGTGAAACTTTCTTTAACAACTACAGCAAGAATTCTGTCTGAGACTGAGAAAAAAGCCTCAGTTTAGTCCTCACAGGGTCTGTGGCCTAATTGCGGGTGATTACCATTAAATACATTCTGCTCATGACAGACACCCTTTGACAGCCTTTGTATTTGATGTCAGTCAATCTAATTGGCTGCCAAACACTGGGAAATACTACACATCCCCGGTGCTTTGCAAGTATTATGAAACCTGAGGAATTTCAAGCTGCATCATGTCATTGTGGAGCGTCAACTGAAAGCATTATTATGACTTTTCCCCCCGAGCAGCATTGGAGCTAAGGTTGCACACATTGTACATTGTACACAGTGGATATACTAATATTTAATAAAGTTATCAGCCATAGGGTTAGGGTTAGAAATGATGGGTTTTAAGGAGTTTTTTGTAGCTGTCCAAAGTTGGGTCATTGCAGACCTCTGAGCAGAGGGATTTCCAGAGGGTAGATGCATGGAGATGGTTGTGAGGGACGGAGAAGCAGACCCATGGCTGAGCAGCGTCCAGGAGCGTCCTGTTTGTATGGGTGAAGGAGGTCTGACAGAATCAATGTCATCTGTGCAAGGGAGTTTAAATGACTGTCTCAAATGATTAGATGCTACATTCACCTGGAGAACTCTTTACAAGAGGAAGCAGGAAACGGTTTGGAGAAAGAAAAAAACAGCTGTCTTACAACTGAAGCGCATACAGACATGATAACATGCAGAAGACAACAAGGACATGCATTACACTTTTTAATCTCTTGACAATGAGAGCCCGCCATTCCACATCAAAGACATTAAAAAACAACCATTGCACAGAAACATTTTCAATTTGAGGTCAATTTAAGTATAAGGCATAAACCTTTAGTGGCCAGTATAATTATATTATAATAATCTTTCAGTGTGCCACTCTGTCCTCCTTGTACTTTTTGTTTAATTAGATTGACGCTTATCTCTTATCTCTTATTCAGCACTGACCAAAGTGAAGTGTATTCCAGACGTTTACTGCCCAAGACTCTAATAACAGCATATTGCTATTAGAAAATAAACAAACCTACAACTATGTGAGCCTCAAACTGCCCATGGAATCTTTTATCAAGCATAGACATTATTTCTACAATAATAGGGTACAACATTTCCATTTTGCACATAATTTAAAGCTACCCCAAACAATTTCATTTTACTAATAATAAAGACGACTGGCTGGATTTTTAGTTATTGATGTTGTTGGTTTTTGAGTTCAACACCACTCTAAAGGTTGAAGGTGTTTTTTGAGTCTGGTTCTGTCAGAGATTCCTGTTAAAAGGGAGTTTTCTCTCACCACTGATGCCTAGGGTTTCCCTCATTGTGTGAACTGTTGGGTTTTGCTTCTCTCGCTATACGAATACAATTTAACTGAATCAATCTTGACACACTGGTCCTGTTGGATAATCAATTGATTAATTTGTTCACTTATTTCTTCATACAGTGTGGTCACACATGACACAGTACATTGCATGTGACGCATATGGTGAATTGTCCCCTCAGGTCCTCTCTCTCTCTCTCTCTCTCTCTCTCTCCACTTCAACTGTATTAGCATGTCTAATGCAGGAGAGTCATTAAGAGGCAACCAAGCACGGCGACACAGTCTCAGAGCTCAGCGCCTCCCCGGAGCTGCTGAAGCATCATCAGCCTTTGGAGAAAGTGATTCAGAGAGTCACTACACAGGTTCTCTATGGGAGGAGGAGAAGAGAGCTGTTATTCTAACGTGGTGGAAAATGCCAGCACCCACAGGGGCACAGTTACACACAGCTGGGATAATAAGTATCACGGGGAGACTCACGACCCACCAGAAAACTAAGACCAGGGGGACGGATATCGTCCCCATTCACCGTTGCCACCAAACTGACTCACTCGACAAAGCCAATGAATCTCTTCCCCCCTTTGCTTTAGAAGGGCTATTTGAAACATCTGAATCAGTGTGCCATGTAATGGGGGATGTGGTTTAAAGGGACCACAGGAGAAAGTGGATGAGGTGAAACAGTGTGGGACTGTGAGATGCCGTCTACATAAAAAGCTTCCTGTTTGAAGTTAATACAGTTGGTTCCACTCTCCCCATTTGGTGCCCATTATGTAGCTCTAAGATGGCCAAAATCATCTTTCCCTATACTGTCTGACAATATTATAGTATATATATATAGTATTCTCTACATCTGTATACATTAAGCTAATCTATTAGCATTTGGGGATTCATTCTCGAGACTGTTGTAAGTGTAGAATAATGTGTGAAATTGCTATAAAACAACATGACATCTCGTGTCAACACAGACAAATGACACAAGCTCTCTAACACATGTTTTATTATGTTTATTTTCCAATTCTTTTGGACTCTTTGTTGTTCTCTCCTTTAGTTCACTTTATTTACATTATGCTAGAAGTTTGTTACGGGATTTTCGATATGATAATGCCACAGTATGGTGCTGATGAGCAAATGATTGACCTGATTCAATTTAGAATCTGCAAGACTTTTAAGTAGTGAGCGAATGAGCCAGATAGACATGGATTCATATTGTTACAGAGTCAGATCAGTGGGGGGGATCGCGGGAGCTGGAGATGAGGATTACATTTGTCCAAGTAAAATTGTGCTACAAGTCTCGATCATTTAAATGCACAAACAGAACACTTAGCAAGTGCTGAGCATTTAAATGTAAACATTCCCTGCCAAAGACATTAGCACATCTCGTCTCAACTATAACTCATTTTCATGGAAAAGACAAAAATGTATGCTGACACAAAAGTGTAACAATCTGTCTCTCTTCTCCTGTCAGTCACGAGCGTCCGCTTACTCTACTTTTTCTGGTTCTCCGTTTCATAACTTATGAATATAATCCCTTAGACGTGTATAAATGTAGCCCTCCATTAGCTGATTGAATTAGACCTCAGTCCTGTTGGCTGGGAATTGTTTGCCTCACGTTAAATCACAGCTGAAATGGAAACATCTATTTAGTAGGCTGTGCAATATTGACGCACCAACAAGACTAAGCTACCACCTGGAGGGGGAAAAAAGAGACAGGTGGTCTGTTAATAGAAATGGTTGCTCCAGTACATTCCTCTGTTCCCCGTGTTGTTTTGTATCATCCACCCCGTGTTTTTTGTGAGCCAGAGTGAAGGCCTAATGGACCATGGTGTGCTGGAGAAGCCGGCCAGCTGTCTGAGACAACACACTTCACATTAGGATTCAACATTTACTCAAGTGCAATGTCAGATTTAATAAATGATGTACTTGTTCTGGCCCATATTTTAGTAGTAGATGGTGTGAGAAGAGGGTGGGAGATGAGGAGCTTTTTCAAACCTCAAGTGTTTCTTTTTGCTTGTAACCAGGTCAATGGACAATGGATGTTTGTCTGCAAAAAGCGGGGGAAGGGATGTATGCGGAGTTTGCAGTGCATAGTTTCACGATATAGTCGTGTTTGTACATACTGGAGAATGCTGCGGTTGTGGGTTTTATTCAATCCAAGATAAGGTGCTAGTATTGTAAAAAAAAGTAGTATTAGGGCCTGAGCATCACACAGCGGTGCGAGGACTGATTGGAATTCCTTGATTTGTTTTATTTCTTCCCAAAGGATCAAATCAGAACTGGCAAAAATGTTATAAAATAAAAGGAATATATAAAAGTGCAAAATGGCTCAGTAGCGCCCGCAAACCGTGAAACCCTGGTAGGAAAATGCTGAAACTAAGTTGAACCAAATTTTATGAAACTTGGTGGAAACATGTCACAGCATAAGGCATAGCGCCACTTTCAGCTACATATTCATATAAAATAAATGATCTACTTATCTTTTTTCATCATATATCCATTCAGTTTGCTGTTTCTGAACATCCTTCTCAACCTATGTCATGATATTTTCAGTTTATTTTTTAGATTGTTTCATAATTGTGACTAACATTTAGTTAGTTCGTGCTCGTTGCCTTTCTCTCAGGTGGAATAAGTTTGGAAACAGTTCTATAATGGTTTGTTTTAAGCTTCCTCTTTCTTTAAAAAGAAAGAATTGTTTGGTTTCCTACTGTGATGGAAAACCCACCGGTGAATTGAAGGAGACACTTTGAGAGATGGGTGATATGAGGTGAAAGGTCTCATATAAAAGACATGAGTTTTAAACTATTAGTGAAAACCAGTCAATTTCATTAGAGGAAACTCAAACACTACCATACGAACATGCACTGAAAATATGCCCTGTCTGGTTCTTGGTTGAGAGGAAGAGTTAACAGCATCACCTCAGTTTGCCTCTGTGTTTTCCTGCTAAATGTTGCAGCTGACACAGTAATTATAGACTTTGAATGTGGTACCCAGAGTTTGACAAACCCCCTGGTTGCTGCAGGTTTTTATTGTGATTGCAGCTTCTTTACCAGCATCTGCATTTCAAACCTCGGCCATCTGAAAAACTCCACATCACTGCAGTCAGTGACACTGAGAGTACTGTCTGTACTGACTGACTGAGTAACTTAGCTTTGCACTCGCATGCTATATTATTTAGTCTAATGATACAGCTCATATCAGATTATTATAGCCTATCCGTTTTCTGGCGTTAGTGATAGTAATTGGTGGTGTGATTCTAAAAAGGAACTGGCTGATACTGAATGTAAGCTGTGGAGGTGACAATGTCATCAAGCCCGAGCACGATGCTAAATTTACTTGACAAATGCTACCACGGAGCAGGTTGGCAGCCTGTAATTATGTTCAGAGGAGAAGAGGTCAATCCTTTCTCTGTGCATTTACGAACACTATACATTTAGTGTATTTCAGACTGTTGACCTCGCTTCATATATCAGCTGTCTCAAAACTCTTAATTTGACAGTTTCTCTTACGCCCACTTCATGATTAGTAATGACAGGGCAGGGAAATTGATGTGGCCGGATTTATTTTCATTACATTATATGTCGAGATGGGAGTAAATCACACATATGCAAGTGACCGGCAACTCTCAAGTCTTAACCTTTAAGTCTCAAGCAAGTCTGTTCGCAAGAATGACGTTAGGTCTGTATTAAACCATGGAAATGCTGGAAATGACGTTAACTACCGTTTGCATAAAATCGCAAACAACTGACTTCCTGTCTTACCTTCCTTTGTGGGATTTCAAGAGTCAAATGAAATGTCACATAGTGGAGTTGGTGTCACTCGGTTGCCAGGTTTGTACACAAGGACGCAAAAGCAGCCAATGTTTTCAGTGTCTCAAAAACAAATTGTAACGCTAACCCCTCAATATTTGAGAAAATGTGAATATTCCGTAAGTCATTTCCAGTCATTTTACTCAAGTCTAAGTGGAGTCTGAAGTCAAAACTCAAATTTTCAGCCAACTTTAAGTATATTTACTCACATATTATTATAACCAGACCTGGTGTGCAATATTAACAGTCATAACCTAGGATAAGACACAAACTAGGCACCTTTCAAGGCTCCCTCACTATAGATACCAAAGGTGCCAGGCATCTGGACCGGGTACACTATCTCAAGGTTTACTAACTATCAGACAGAATCTGCGATGAGGCCTTGTCAGGCTCTGAACATTAAAGTCAGGATCTGAGCTGTCCTCAAAAAAATCTTTCAACTTAACTCATCACTGACTCCAGAGGTTCATTATCATCATAGGTCATCTCACCTGATAATCCAGAATCTCCCTAACAGTCACGAGTGTCAAGTCTAAATCAAGTCGAGTCTTTTACCAACATCAGTCAAGCAAGTCTCAGTTTGAGACTTAAATCACTTGACTTGAGTCCCCCACCTCTGATTATATGCACATAATGTACTAAGGATGTTCTGAATGTCTACATGAATATACGCCAATCAGTAAAACACTAAAGAAGGTAACCAGCTTGAACAGAATAGCATATTAAGCCAGTTTTAAAAGGAGTTGGCTCTTAAGATATCCTTAATCGAATCTTAACCTAACCTCAATGGCTGTGTGGCTTCACGCAGTTAAAACACACACTGTAATCAACTTCTCACCTCACTTTGTCTTGAAGACAGTCTTTAGTCTGGTCTGAAGTGGTGCTTTTTGGTGGGATTTGACATTTAATGATGGGTCAAACGTGGAGCACATGTGCAGAAGACTAATGGCTGTTATGGATGTGAGTCATCCTGGGGGCTAACAGGTGTTTCACAATAGCAGTGTTTAATCATTACTCAGATTCAAGATCACGGGCACCTGAATGAGACGGGCCACATTGTTGTAGATGATGAGATGAGTATGATCTCTCATGGGGATAACTAATTAAGTGATGGTCTTTGGGGTCCCCTTCAGTCATCTGTGCTCAGACTGAACGTAGTCAGGCAGTGGCCCCTACGGGCCACCATCTGTAAGACAAAGGGGATGCTGCTCTGCAAAGCCGCGCACAGTGTAATGCTGCTGTTGTTGGGGGAGTCAGACTCTCCGTTTGCGTTTCACCGCAGAATACAAATGATTTGCAGTAAAAAAAATTTAAAAATGTGCTGCGGTTAATAAGTGACTCAGGGAATCAGGCTGCCTGCGGGGTCGTGTGTGAAGACACCAGACGTATACGCAGGACACACGTGCACGGGGGAGATGATGACACGCAGACGCCAAAATTAAAGGGGGCAATTCGCACATAATCGTGTGACATATGTGACCTACCTCCAACATTTTACCAGCTGCTCCTCCGGGAACCTGCCTGAATTACGGCGACACCTTGTTTCTGCTCTTTAACTCTTGCGGCGCCAGTTGTGGAAATGCAGCCGGAGTTGGGATGTGAGCATTGTTTTGTCTGTGAGTGACTGAGGAGGAGGAAGAGGAGGAGGAGGAGGAGGAGGGGGGGCGCACTGCTGTGCTCAGTGCAGGACGCAGGAGACAGTCGCTCTCCAAGGTGCTGAAAGTCGGAGCGCTCCCTCCTCAGCCTCGCCTACTGATAACGAATGCGACCGAAAACCACGCAATGACCGACTTCAGTGTCTGACGGTTTCGTGTGTTTTATACTGCGCAACTTAGAGGCATCGCAGGATTTCTTGTTTTTCATGCAGCCGCTGGATGTATTGGCTACACACACACACACACACACACAGTACGTGCACCAGGACTGACTGTCGCTTTCTGATATTCATCTGCATCGTTGGGAAATATACTGAATTGACTCCGGATTCTCGGGGAACGCTATAGAGGATTTCTATTTCCCCCCTCTCCTCGGTCTCAGTTTCTCTCTCTTCCGCTCTGCACTGCATGCCTTCGGACGTGAACTGTGATATTTTCTCTGAAAGGTGAGTCTGATGAGGATAATCATGAAGCAGACCTACTTTTACACGGATACCTGTTTTTTTGCACTGGAGAGTGGGGGACCACGTCACCAAAAGGCTGGTGTTTAATTGCTTTCAAACCCCGTCATCACGATCAAGGGGGAGGATTATCGTGGCTGATTTTGTGGTGATTTCTTTCTCTCTTTTTTTACCCTGTGGATAAAGTGAAGTTTTAAATAAATCCATCTCTAATCTGCTCCAGCTTACGTTGAGCTGTGGGCTCTCTGGCTTCGTACTCAGTGAATATCAAGCAATTACAACGCGGTGAGTTTGCTCTATCGCTTCATTTTACATCCTCGTTTTCACCTCTGTATGTTAATTGATCTGTCAAGACACGCTTCATATTTGGTCAGAATTATCCTCAGCTCGGCCTGTGTGTGACTTAACTGTCTGGATTTTTTTTGCTCCGTGTCTTTCTGTCAAAATGTTTTTGTCTTTTTTTGCATTTTGGGGTTCATTTGTTGCGCATTAAACAACGATTGGGGACATTTGCATGAAGAGGTCACTGTAAACCCTGTGTTAAAGCAGTGATTTGTGTAACAACTGTCTTCAAGAGACACGGATGCAGAATAAATAATAGCTACCTGTTGTTGCTCCTGCATAGAGTTTGAAATCATACGAGGAGGAAATGTGGGATTTTAATGACTGTGGAGAAGAATACGGAGGGGAAATAGCCTACTTAAGATATTGCTTAAACATTGTCCTCTGTCTCTGTTGCTGAATGATAATTTGAGCACACACACACACTCTCTCTCTCATATACACACACACACCCATGTTTGCGCAGCATCCTTAGTGAGGACAATCATAAACATAATGCATTCCCCAACCCCTTACCTCAACCTCAACCATCATCAACGACATGCCTAACCTTACCTAACTTACCTAATTCTAAACCTGGACCTAAAACCAAATCTTAACCCTCAAAAAGCCCTTTTTAAAAGGGTGACATAACGTGAGGACCAGCCATGATGTCCTCATTTCCCCAAAACTGTGGTTATTTGGTCCTCACAAAGATACCCATACAAGAACATACACACACACACACACATATATACTGTAGTGATGACATTCGTGGACATTATGCATTCCCAAACCCTTTTATACCTTAACTTTAATTATCTCGACTTCATGCATCATAAACGTAATTCTAACCATAAACCCCAGGTTGTAGCCTACAAAAAACGCCTTTGAAGTTGTGAGGACCTCCTAAATTGTCCTCACAACAATGGGTTTGAGCAGAAATGTGTCCTCAGAGCCTAGTAAAAACATACACACAGACACACACAAGCATGCTTCATTTGTCTTCTTATGTCAACATCACGTCATGAGCCTGTTGAGTAAGCCCCTGGAGGTAAAACTGTTTTTAAACCATGACTCCTATGCAAGACAGTTGTTTGGAGATGTATATATTGGCTGCACTGACCTAATGAACAAGCAAGGTGAGGTTTAATCGTGTTAGGAAGTGCAAACATCAGCAGAACCATATCCATCCATCACATTATCTCTTCTTATTTCCAACTACAGCCCTTCTCCACAAGAGACAAAGATGACGATAATGAGTCGCAGGATGGACACGGAGAGGACACCGGGAGCTTAGGGATGACATCCACACTATCTTGCTGAATGTGGATGCTGATGCTGCGGCGAAGGATGGGCCCCGTCTTCGTCCTCCTGCTGGCTCTGCAGAGCGCCGCGTCCCCGGCCTCCGTGGGTAACCCCGAGGATTACACCGCGGACGAGGCGGAGCGGACCGCCGGTGAAAACATCGTCTTCGACGATTACCGCGGGAAAGGATGCGTGGACGACAGTGGCTTCGTCTACAAACTCGGGGAGCGCTTCTTCCCGGGACACTCGAACTGTCCGTGCGTGTGCACGGAGGACGGGCCCGTGTGCGACCAGCCCGAGTGCCCCAAACTGCATCCGAAGTGCACCAAAGTGGAACACAATGGATGCTGCCCCGAGTGCAAGGAGGTGAAAAACTTTTGCGAGTACCGGGGGAAAACGTATAAGATCCTGGAAGAATTCAAGGTAAGACCAGACCGCTTGTTTGAATAAATTATAGAGTATAATACTATTAATCTAAGTAATTTGTCAGTTAGCACTCTTGCCTTTGCAGCAAGAAGACCCGGGTTCTGCAGTCCAAAAACATGCAGATTTTGGGTATTAGGCATATTTGACACTCTAAATTGAGTGTGAGGGTGTTTGGTTGTTTGTCTCTAGTGGCTCTGTGATGGATGGGCAGCCTTGTATAAATTAGTTAAAGGGGGTAAAGTAAAGTAAGTATCAATGACTTTGGTAGAAGTTGAAGTCACTTTTTTTAATAATGTTTCGTAAGTACAAGTCTTACTGTACTTAAGTATCAGAAGTCATTTTCTGATATAAAATGTACTTAACCCTCTTGTGAATATGCGTCATGATATTCAGGCCTTCTGGATTTATTTTAATTTTATGGCTGTAGAAATGTCCAAAAGTGTCCAATGAGTGAGTGTTTCTGCCCCTTTTTCCAAGATTAACTGTCACTTTCAATATCTGGCAGTTATTCAACCATTTAGGAATTCCGGTACTGAGAAGCTGACATCACAAACGTGTGACGCGCTGGTGAATCTTTTGGACGGTCGTTTACATGGAAGTCCTGTGGGCTACCGAAATGAGTATATGGGAGCAAAGGTCTATTTCTTTGTTTTCCAGTGTCCATCCATCTGTCTTCACACGAGGGTCGTGTAGGGGTGCTGTGCCAATCTCTGCTAACATAGTAGAAAAGCGCTATAAAAATACGATGTATTATTATTATAGTGCAAAAGGCGAGGTACACCCTGGACAGATCACCAGTCCATAGTTTTTGAATTTTGTCACCAACGGTTTAGGAGATACGTAATGAGAAGTACGCATGCCAAGACAGGATGGTAACAGAATGGTTAAGTTTTAGACTGAACTGAATATAGCTGTTATAGGTTAATGTTCTGTTTCAATACCCATGACATTCAGATGCTTCTTCTGCTGTTCAATACAGATGAATCTGCTGCTGAGAGAAGGGAAAAAGACAGAGGGACAGAGGCAGTGACCAGTGAGACAACAGCAGCATCTTTGGGATATTTAGTATTTAAAAATGGCTGAATGTAGTTCTGTAGTTCTAATAGCTTTGGCCAGTGGTGGGAGGATTGTTAGTGTTTGGGTCACTTAGTGTGACTTTATATTCTCGGCATACTGCAGTGCAAGAGCATAAACATGGCTGGAGGAAGCGCCGCCCTCTGCTCCTTGCACCATCAACTGAACATTCAACCAGCAGAACTAAGCTGAGGACTCCTGTAGCATATTTATAATTTATATTGTATTGCTTTAATGTGTGGACACCGAGTCATTGCTGGCAGGTCTGGAGAGCACTTCCTACCCTCCAGAGTCTCTGCAGCTGTTATGGGGCATGACATTACTGCCTGATTAGAAATTACACTACAAGCATGACAGCTACAGGGGCTGTGTTTTAGCTGTTAAAGCTGCCCATGATGAGGAAACCTTGTTCAAATATCTCAAGTGAATTAGAGGTATAAGAGACTGAAATGTAATACGACACAAAGCAGTTTGTGCAAATATGTACATGTAGGAACAGTATGCTTTATCGTTGTGTCACATACTATTGTACATACGCAGTAAACAGGAAAACAGCCAGGACCTTTGTTATTTCATTTACAGTGAGTTTTTGTCTGAGCCAATAAGACATACATATTTAACAATCTATCAGACTAAACCACACTTTACATGCATGGTAAAAGTCTTATATTATCTGGACAAAGATAATGAATCGGGGTTTTCTTAATGTAATGTAAACATGTTAGTCCAACTAAAATCAAGTCTGACTAACATACCTGGATTGATAATCTGATTACCCTGGTATTTGACTAGTAGAAGGAGACAACGTATAGACTGCGACCAGAAACCATACTGCGGCGACGTCTATCTTAGGACAACGCAGCAACCACAAGAGCCATGCTCCAGCTAATTTGTATCACAATTAACATGTACAGTACAGCAGGTACGAAACACACAGAACCACAGCACGATCCATCTCATCTCACCGTTCATCTCGCCATTCACTGTTTGTTTTTCTGTGACGTAAAGGTCAACAGGAAACTGATTCAATACGCACAAGCTTATACAGAGTTAGCGCGCCACCTACAGAGGTGCAGTCATACATACACGGCCAATAAATACATTTTAGACTGATTTAAACAAATTATTTATATAAATTATAGACGATTTTAACGTCATTGGACGCATCGGTCTTCCCAATTTGAAATCGTAAGTGTTGGGGCGTGAGCAGAACCCCACAATAACTAATGACCAGAAATGGATGTCGCGTACTTCTGTTAAGAACCATAACTTGTACAAGCCAAGTTGATTCCATCTTCTCGGCCATGACTTCATCCAGTTTGCTTTTTTTTGCGTTTCTCAGCACAAAACATCACACACACACGCGCACACACAACAACAGCTATTAACTGATGACACCGACAGTCCACCTTCATGTCTTTACATTCTCAAGTCATGTGAAGTCATGTGAGATTCTGTGAGATGCAAAACCCCTCCAATCTCCTCCCTGAAATCGTTTGCTTAAAGGGCAAGTGTGTGGTCCTGCATCTTAACTGGATCGTCTGGTCTGTGCTTTCTCAGGATTAAAACACTGAGAATCAATTAGAAAGTTTGTTGCGTCTGTGGTCTCCCACCATTTGAAAATCCTCTAGTGTGGGGCAGAATTTACTGTAAAAAGACTTTAAGGGCAAGTGTAGCAAAAACACACACATCTAGCAGTCACAAAGCTACATAACTGCTAATTTAAAGCTGTGTTTTTAGGTGCTATGAGGGTTAAATCCAATATTTACTCCCCGTTTTGGTCTCCACCACCCGTAGGATAAAAAGCATCTTGCTCTTAAGCAGCTAAAACCTCTGCTTCATTCACCAGCTGCTCACTAACGTTTTCCGCTGTTTCACTGCTGGTGTACAGTTGGTTTAGAAAATGATTTTTTAATACACTGCAGTCAGCTGCAGCTTGAGGTGAGGTTCAGACAGTGAGTCACAAGTTACAAGGAAAACGCAAACATTCAAATGAAAGATGATAACGTGTTTGTTAAAGCTGAGGGCAGCTGCGGTTAGACAAGATTATAATTACACATCGATTCATAATTTATGTAAAATGTGCTGCTCAAAGGTTAACAATAATAATATTAAACATGTCATTCATGAAACTAATTGCATATAAATAGATACATTTTGGTAATCAGTATGACGAAGTAAACGCCACGAGGAAACACTGTATTGCGTTTGTTTCAGTGTGGGCGATGACTTCAAGGCAAGGGCTTCTGCTGGGAGATGCTGTAAATGTCACACCTGTGAATATTAGCATGTCATGTCACGGAAGCAAATTGAAGCAGACAAGGGGGGGCCGCACAGCGAGTTCAGCCAAATAAGATGCAGCCAGCCAATTAACATTCCTGCTACAGTTTATCTGTGGAAATCCAAAATCCGACAAACCCAAAAGAACCCGCAACATGAAGACAAAAACACGGACGGAGGGATTGTTGTTGTAAAACACTCGTAGTTGCCGTTCATTTTCACCGACATGCTCTCAGGGCACGCTCCTTTTTCACTGTTAACAAGGATTTCGCCTCTAGAGGCAATTATAATGGAGCTGAGCCAATCACTTGATTAACTCACTAGTCAATTAACATTAAAGTGAATAAACAATGTGAACTGTGCTTATTACAGTGCAATTAGTGAGTTTTTATTTTTATTTTGTATTGTTGTAATTGGATTTCTTTGAAATGTTCTATGTGCGATGATGCACATAGTAATGTTACATGATAAAAAAGAATTGTTAGCTGCAGCACATTAGCTTGAATGTGATGTAGATGAAGTTACAGAGTGTGTGGGATGAGCGTGTTTATAACCGCTGCAAAGCATCAGTACTGATCGGCACGTTTGTATGTTAGACATTAGGATGCAAGACCACTGATTTTGTAAGGGTTGGTTGTTGTGTGTGTGTGTGTGTGAGCATACACATTGTAGTTTAACCAAGTGTATCAATAGAGCAGCTCACCCGCATGTTCACCTTGACAACAGGCACAGAAGAAGGAAGGACATTTCCTCGTACTTGAGAGAGAGAAGGGGGAAAAAAGGTGGGAGAAGATTCATTTGCTCATTTCATCTTGGAAAAAAAAAAAGACATGACAGATATAAGGGAAAAGGGAATATTTCATGCAAGTCTGCAGGATGATCACCCTTCCCATCTTAAAACAGCACAAATAATTCTAATGTCTCAGTTGACCTCCAGTGTGGCGGCGAAGTTCCTTCGTGAAAGCCTCGGATCCCTGCAGTGTTCAAGGAAATCAAAGGCTGTCAGTATGTGGGATTCAGACCCCTGTTTAACGATGGCGACAAGTTAACCTTTGGTGTGGGCTTCATTGACATTTCCTTGGCTGTAATCACGCTGCATTGTGCAGACGTTTGCATGTATATTCAGGAGCAAGGCGACAGAGGGGACATGCAGAGGCACGGCATCTCGGAACAATAACCAAAGTGATATTTAGCTAGTCATAGTTTGGCATCAGCTGACACCTGATTATTTTTTTTATTTAGCTTAAAATCATCCCATTGTGGGAAAGTGTCACTCACTAAATCTAAGTACACAGTCATTGTCATGCAAGTGATGGACGTTCATTCAACACAAAGCAGTTGACTGCAGTGCAGTGTCAGGTTGTGATAAGTCGGATCTAATGCTGCTTTAACAACAATCTGCAACAAGAAAAATAAGTCAAGTTCATTTTCCGAGGCCAGTTCGTTCGCTTAAACATAGTGTTTGATACCGATGTCATTTCTGTAGGTGCAGTATTTCTGTTCCCTATTATTTTTGTTTGTTGCCCTGTAAGAGAGTCATACCACTCAACCACAGTAGGTGTTTCACATACAGGGCTCCCAGTCAGATGAGGAAGGCACCAACCCACCAGGCAAGGCTGCCAGTGTGCCTCTGGCCTCAGGGCAGCTGCAATCAAGAACCAGGAGATTTAGGGTGAGTTCAGATCCCAGATCGTCAGGCCAGGGCTGGGATGTGAACTCAAATGTGAACAATCCCGTCTGTGCTTCCTGCGATCTCTCCTCGGGAAGGGATGCAGAGTTGAGAAAGAGAGGGGGGGGAAAAGGTAGACGGTAGACATCAAACTACAAAGCTATGTAATAGGTAATGTAACTGCTAAAACATGCAGCATTAATACTTTATTTCACTTACTTCTTAAATCCTTATTAGACAGACATGAATCTATCTCGTAAAGTTGTGGAGGAGGGATTCAATTTCATTTTTTGAGAAAAATCCCATTTTACCTTTTTGCACCTGGAGTAGAAAACATGAAAGAAATCGCAGTGGTGTTTTAGTGACAATCACAACAATAGATCTTAAACAACAGCCACACACACACATTCCACATAGCAGTAATTCAGGCCTCTGCTTTTCACCGGCGTACAGTGTGAGGACATGATTGCCCAAATCGATTTTACTTTCCAATTCACCACAAGTAACGGGAGTAACAGGGGTCCCAATTGCAGGAAATTAAGTGCAAACAATGAGAATCTTCAAACACATTTTCTTTTTCTGTTTCGAGCATGCATTTGAAGTGCCCTCTAATCAAATATCAGCAGTGGTTCTCGTATCCTGCTCCTCTCAGTCCTACCTCTTCTCTCTCTGTATTCCCTGTCCACAAGTAAAATATTTTCATGACTTGAAAAGCAGCATGCGGTCTGACTGTCAATCTCTTCCCCTCATTCCTATTATCTGCATGGGTGAGTTTCCTGTGACCCTGTTGTCCAGCCTCCTAGTAATTTACATGAACATCAGTTGAAGGTTATTTGACAATTCTTTGCTTCCCTGCCTCATCCCCTTGTGTTTTAGCGTGAGAACGAAAGGCATGAGGTCACTCTAAAAGCCAGCCAATAAGATGTGGACACAACAGGAGACATTTCTTCAGCACAACATGTGGCAGCATGCCTGAATTCACTGCAAGTGATCCATTTTCTTTTACAGGTCAGAGTTAAGGCATGACTGAGCCTCTTCACAGTGGACCTCACACAAAAGCACGCACAGAAAGAACCACAAATACATGAGCCGTATATTTTTCCATATGACATTTATAATATCTGCATTGGAAGGCTTCTACCTGATTCACTGCCCTATGCAACAGATTGACAACAAATAAACACTGTACTACCTCAGCTTTTATTTTGAAAGGCCAATACGTGATGTGATAAAAACACCGGTCTTTCAAAGCTATAGGCCAAGACTAATACCACATGGATGAAGTGGTGCCTAGGAGCTGGTTTACTCTCAGTACTGCAAGCCATCAAGGAGCAAGTAAATGCTACATCGCAAGAGCTAAATATCAGTTTTTGCTTTATTTAATATATTTATACATGTGTTGACTGCATTGCAGTGGTATTTGATACCACTTATTTGAATACCAAAAAACTGTGGTTTTATTAACCAAAAATGCAACAGAAGAAAAACCCAAGGTCCCAGTTAAAATTTAACTAAAAGCATAAACAAACTCAAAATAACCCAGCCTCCCAGCAAACTGCCACAGTCTCTTTCTCCCAACCTAATGACCATGCGGCTTCTTATACCCCTCCTAGCTCCACCCTTATTGGACTGGACCATTGTGGAGGTAAAAGACGGTAAACTACAAGAGACAAAACACACTTAATCCTGTAACAAAACTATATCAAGTAAAAATATACTTAAGCACATGTTAAATTACACTAGGAAAATAAACATGATTTGAATGTCTGTGTGTAGTAAATCTCTCTTACACACACACACACACATCAGCCTCACTCTGAGGTCAGCTAACGATCCACAGGTGGCTCCACTGAACCTAATTGCTCTCAGGAGTGTGTGCAGGTGAAACACTGACATGCAATGATGAACATAATCATCTCTCTTTATAGTGAAACAGTGTTTAATTGTCCACATTCTGGATGATTCAGACTCATTTCCTTGTGGGACGTTTTGGCAGCTAATCAAATAAGGACCATAATATGGATCAAATATGAATATGTGTTGCTACGCTTTATCAATTAATGAACTGTACTGTAAAGATGTCAAGTGGTGTTTAAATGGAGGTTCTGTGTCTTTGCATGCAATCTATTAAGCAGGAAACCCCACATAATTTTTTGGGTTATGTAAATAACCACTGATTCTGAATTCCACCTGAACTGCCAAATTAAATCCAATTTCTATATGAATGTGACACAATCTTGAGTTTATTGAGTGAACTTATGACTTTGATTTATAGGGAAGACAGAGAGATACTTTGCTGTGGATTGTTTATGTGAACAGCCCCGGTGTCAACTATTTGTGTGGGTAAAAATCCTCGAGAGAGGTTTCACTAAAGAAAGACAGTGTATAAGCAGAAGAAATCTATCTTCATTAACATCACTGAGTGGGAATATTTTAAAGCAGAGACACACACCATTGGGTTTGGTAATGGCGCAAAAAACATTTCCCACATTTAAATGCAATTACTGTTTCTGCACGTCACAAAACAACAAAATATATGACAACTTTGTCTTGTCCTTTGCAAAAATCCTATATCTTTAATCCCAATGAACAGGTGTCCAATGAATAAGTGTATGATTGATACAGTAGCTAATGCCCTGATGTCCCTTTCTCACATTAACCCATCTCTATGTCTAAATGTTGCTCGTATCCAGACTCATGAATTCTAATAAAAATACAAGCCTGACATGTTATTAACAGCAAATGACTATTTTTGGTGCTAGTAGATGGAAGTAGCACAAACATGGGATAGTTGAGGGAAAATTTAGGAAAAGAAAACCACTAATACCCGGGTTTATTTATCTGTACAGTCAATTTGTCGCTGGAGTTAGCAAATGTTAGCTTAGCTTAGCATTGATACAAGATGAGATGAGTGAAAACACCGTGCTTAGTTGTGTCCACGAGTAAAAAAATCTGCCCAACAGCTTTACAAATGAGCACAGTATGTTGCTCATTTAACACATAGCTTTCTAGGCTTTTATAGACAATATGTAATAAAGAATTATGTACATTTACTGACAGTCATGTTATTGCGCCCCATGTCAGCCGGGATTGGCACCAGCTCCCCTCAACTGGTAGAAGATGAATGAATGATTGAATAAATCAACATAAACAGTATTAACTACTGCCGTGGTTGCAGTTGGTGTTCCTCACATACACTGACCTATCAACCCTCTGAGGTTAGTAGAGAACCATGTAGCTAAAGGGACAGACCCAGAACAGATGGAGTCTCAAAAGACTGTGTTCACTGTGATGAGTAGAGAGAAGATCTATGGTTGTGAGCAGGTGACCTTTCAAGATTTGGAAACAGTTTGTGTTTGTTCCATTCCGTGTAATTGCGTTACAGTTCATTTTACGGTCATGAGACACAGAAGTGGCAAGCTTAAGCAGCAGCAAAGAGAGCTGCAGCACTGATATACATGTTGCAGAGCTGGTGAGATAAGTCTCTCAACTGTTTCCTGAGGCACGGTGCGGCAGAACAAAATAATAAATATCCTCGACACCACTTTGCAGACTCTAATAGTTAGTTCTAGTGGCGGTTTGTGTTTATTAACCTGTTTTTTTTTTGTTTGCTTGTAAACAGTGTGGGGTGAAGAAAACGCAAGTATTTTTCATTTGAAAATAACAAATATAGGGTATACATATAGGAGCGGACGTTTCTACCACTGGCGCACACACTCAAACTCTAAAAGGTGAATCATCTAATGTACAATTGTTGTTTTCCTTGCCCTCTCTGCCCACAGCCATCACCCTGTGAATGGTGCCGCTGCGAGCCAAATAACGAGGTGCACTGTGTGGTGTCCGACTGCGCCGTCCCGGAGTGTGTCAACCCCGTGTACGAGCCAGAGCAATGCTGCCCTATCTGTAAAAACGGTAAACACTCATCTGCTCTTGGATTCAACTCACATTCCTCACAAGTCATTAAAGTTTCATTAAACCAATGATGGCAAGTTTATCTGTGCTATCGCCATTTGATGGCCGCGCCTTTGGAGGATGAGGATGTAATTGATGTTTTATGAATTTAAATGATTTCCTTGGGCCTGTTGTACACTAATGAGCTGTACTAGTTTTAATTATAAATGACACACTAAGCAGAGCAAACATTAGCCCATTGAATAGAGGCATGGTAGGAGGGACTAATGGGTCCTGGGAGAGCCTTTTATCTCCCAGTGCCCTGGTGCCCTTGTCACACACAACCAATCGCTAAATTTGAATTATGGGATTCTAGTGGTTCATTGGCTATTTACGAGGCGAGGTGGGAGATGTCTCTTCTCCAGCAGTCCTGAGGGACACGTGGAACTTTATCACAAAGGTACAGTCAGGATTTGTTTGTAGTGTGAGCCTGGTGCGTCAATACAAACAAAACAATTCTGCTTTTTTTGAAAGTTTTTAAAATATTGTATTGGGATTAATTCACTTTTTGCATTAGAGGTGGGTCAAAATATCAATTTGGTGATATCTCGTCGACCTTCCTTGTGCAATATGATAACCGCTAAGCTGGGGCAAATATAGATATTTTGATCAACAAATAAAAGGCGCTCTAAAGTCAACAGTCTCTGCCAGTTTCACTAGCCGGGCATCGTTACCTCATGTTTCCTTACGGTGGCGCTGCTCAAATGAATAAGGGAAACTTGGGTGGTCGAAGAAGAGGGAGTTTACAGCAGGATAATGGCGGTGAAAGCTCCATAAAGAGATGTTCCATCCAAGTTCAATACATATATCGTGAGGTACCCTGTGTTCCCACCCCTGTTTTACATGCAGTCTCTTCTTATGTTAAGCGTCACATTTCAAAAATAGAAATTGCAGCACAGTACCAGTATCCCTCTGGAAAGAAGGCAAAATAAATGTAGTAAAATACATATTTGTTTCAGCTGCGGCTGACTGATAAATGTGAACAATGGTCATTAGGGATTTAAGGTGAATAATTAATTGCCATTTCAACACAACTTACACACATTTTCACTCTTCCTCATTTCTTTTTCATCCCTGCTCCTTTCTTTATTTTATGTCAAGGCGTTCACACACACACACACACACGCACACACACACACTTAACAAGGCCTGCTGCATACGCTGGTAAGGGCGAGCTAATCCAGGATGACAGGATACAGTGACACCCTTGGCATTTCATGGTAGGCCTGCCATTTCTTGGCTCCCCAAGGGCGCCTGGTCAGGCTCCGGCAGCCAGATAAGTCTCTATGGGGGTGGACAGCTGAGGACTATGTTGAGAGGGATGCTCTTTAGTTCTCATATTCTTACATTTACTCATATGTACCAGTTTGTGGGAGATGGTCAGACATTTGTCTTATATTTTATCAATAACTATGGGAAACGGTTGTACAATGTTTACTGCCATGGAAAGATAACATGAAAGACTGGCTATTGGTCTTTCATTCAGTAAGTAGTACACTGGATTAGTGTTATCGATGTTGTGCTTTCAACCACACACTTTGTACAGTCATTTCATTCATGACATAATGGTTCGGGTTTTTCATTTGCCAGCAACTATCTGAGATTATACTTTACACACACACACTGGACCTTTACAATGTGTTTGGGAGGATTAACAACTGCAATTCAGGCAATTAAGGGATGTCTTTCATCATCATTTCAACATTAAAAAAAATGTTGGCTGGTTGTAATGTTTGTGCATTTTATCCAGCAAATCACCAAAATAGTTTTCATTTTTTTCCAAACCTTGAGCATGTGGTCAGCTTCTTTGTGTTTCTCCCCAAACAACAGCAACAAAGAGCTAAAAGCAGCACAATGGAATAGTCAGCCAGAGCCAGTGAGAGCACTTATCTCTCCGAGCTTCATGTTCAGTCAGTCCGACTGATTCAGCTCTATCCGTATGTTGTAAATGCATCAGGAGATACAAGCAAATAAGTAGTTTTGGAAAAGGACAGTGTTGGATTTAACTATTTATTGACCTGTAACATCCTTTCAGTCTACTCTACAAGATGTCTTTTTTTCTTTTGTTATGCTGTAACGTAGAAACCAAAAGTTACTTGGGGCAAGTACAGATGGTGCAGACGTGCTCAGGCTTTGACAGTGGTGCAATTCACCCCGTTGGAGGCATTATTTGAAAGTTGAAACCCTACATCGTGTTTCTTTAAGCTCCCAACATGCATTTGCTGTTCATTTCTAGCTATAGGACGAGTATGACGTGTTGACACGGCTTTGATTTAATGATTCAAACCTCCGTTTGCAATCAGCTGACCTCAGGCTCTGCCAGGTCACTGCATATCCTCTCGAGTGTCTTTGTAGCTCCAAATCTATCTTGGCTATAAACAATCACAATTGGTAGCAGCATCAGTCACCCTCCACCTTCATCAACATCTTCTGGGTTTGTCCTGTAACCTGTGCCAGTTGTCCAGGGTTAGATCAATGTGATCGGACTTGGCAGGCACTCTCAATATCTCCTCTAAACTCAGATCAAAGGGCTTTTATCAGGTCAGGAAAAAACAACGGAACTCTTCTGAGCTGAGGATTAGGATGGGGATACTAGGTAATACTAGGTACTTCTTTTTTACATTTTTACATTACATTACATGTCATTTAGCAGACGCTTTTATCCAAAGCGACTTACAATGGAATCAAGTACAACTAGCCAGGGGTGGAATCGAACTTGCGACCATGATGTCTTTGGTACACAAGGTAGGGTCTTAACCACTGAGCCACTCCACCCTTTTGTAACAGTTACATGGGAAAATTTTGCCTGAGTTATTACCAACCCTGTTTGCCGGTCTCTCGTCTATTGAAACGATTTAGGGTTGCAACACCTGTGTTTGTCCTGGTCAAAAGAGGGGAGTAAATGAGTAAAAAACATTACTGAATGAAGCAAGTGTCTTACCCAAGATGAAGAGGCCAGATATGGTGACTGTGTATGTGTGGGACCAGATTCACAGGTCCCACACATGCACAAACACACACAACACAAAGCGACTCGCTGAGAGAGTGAAGCAGTTCTTCCACCCTTTATAGGCTCAGCTGAATGGATTGAGGACCGATTCAGGTGAGGTAGACACGTACCTGCACAGAGGGAGAAGAAAATGATCTCATACTTTGAGTTCATGTACTGTAACTCTTTCAATAATCAATGAGACTATGAAGATACACACTTAATCAAGTGCATTGATTGGCCTCCACACTATCTGAAAAACATGGGGAGGCAAAATGTCTCTGGACGGCACAAAAGTGAAACAAAGCCTGAAGATAAATGTGATTTAGTCATCATCAAATTATTTCTTCACCATGTAATCCATTGCCTTTGCAACCGTATCATGTCAAAAGGCACATACTGTGTCTAAATGGACGAGTTGAGCTGATTTGCATGCAGCTGGTCCACGCCTCCAATAAGTTCTGGGCTCTTCAGGTCAGCTAACCATACTCAATCACATTTACATTGCTAGCATGGAGTTAGCTCCTTCTAAATCAAATTCACTGGGCCACTAAGATGTCTGTGAATATTGGCCGTGAAAGCTACTGTGTCTTCAAGAGTTATGAGACATATGAGTTTTTTATGACTACTCGTAGAGGAGTCTTGAGTCTGGCATGGATTTCAGAGCTGAGGACTGAGAGCAATCCAAAGTCACCGTCACACCAATTGAGCTGCTGATTGCTTCATTTAAATGATTAAAACTGGGGTGAATTCCTGGCACCTCCCGCCTCTTCTGTCTAAGGAGGTGGAGGAAAAGGTGCACAAGTTTTTGTCTTTCTGGAGTACAGGTCCTTAAATGTACTCAGGCTAATGTGTCTGCCAAGGGCAGATCAAATACATAAATGGCTATGGTGTGTTTCACATTTACAACTAAAGTCCTTTTATCGACAGCAAAGGGATCTTTAAAGATAATCACGTGTCAAATTGAATGTTTTTCATTGTTTTGACAGTGAGTGCTGTGTATGTGTGGAAGGAAACTGTAAGAAATTGCTCAGGAGTTCTGTGGCCCTTTCATACAGACTGAAGTGATTAACACCATCCTCCCGTCTGCCTTTCAAAGCAGCTTTCTCTCTCTTTCTCTTCCTCTGTACTCCTGCCTCTCTCTGCTGCCAAGTCAGTGCCTGGCAGGCTTCTCTGCTCGTGGTGCATTAGGATGCAAAGCGCTCCATGTCGAGGGAGAGGGGAGACTAACAAAAGCGCTTTAGTGTTGCAAAAACAAGCCCATCGGTGCATGCCCGTGAAAAGATCTGTACGTCTGCTCGTCTCCCCAAACTCCCTGCAGCTCCCTGCATCACTCCACCACCCCTCCGAAAAGAGAAGCTCTCTTGAGAGCCGCATCCATTTCTTGTCATTCTCATTTTTTTCTTGCCTGTCTTTCTCTCCCTTCCCATGTGGCAGGTCCAAACTGCTTCGCTGGAACCACGATCATCCCAGCCGGAATTGAAGTAAAGGTGGACGACTGCACCATCTGTCGCTGCCACAATGGAGACTGGTGGAAGCCGGCACAGTGCTTGCGGCGGGAGTGCCTCAACGGCCAATCGTTGTCATAGAAAGACTCCACTGGGGATGGTGGAAAAGCTCAGGCAAGGCCCTGCCTTCTACTGCACCATTTTGTATGATTGACAGGGCAGGAGCACAATTCCTAAGTAACCTGAGACAGCGTAGTATCGAGGAGACGCACTCACAAGCTTAACCTACAAATTCTGCCACCTGGAGAAAGGCACTCGTGTCACGGCCACTTCCACCCTCCGCGTTGAGGCGTCCCGACATATTTTCAGAAGTTGACTCGCTTGACTTGCTGCTCTCACACAAAATGTTTCTAAGCTCCTAGAACTCTTTCCTAACCAGTGGCAATGTTAAATTGCTCATGTTGATTTATGTTTGTATGTACGTATGTATGTCATCTGCTTGTCCGACTGTCGCCATCATGCAGGTGTTGTAAAATTTCAACAGCAGGAAAACAAACCGTAAGCACACTTAACATTTTTTCTCTCCCGCGAGGATCGTCATCGTGCAACATCGACGGCGTGTTCACATTCTCACTTTTAAGAGCGTGTTTACAAAATGCACATCACACGTAAGCGTTTGTCTTCATGACTTTTCATCACCATGGCAGGAAGTCGACATCAAGACCCAGATGGAGTTCCTCTTAATTTTATAAAAGCCCCTTACAAAAACCCAAGATAGCGCTTTTATTAATCACAATAAACGAATTGTGAGTCCTGTTTCTACACAGAGGCAGTCGAGGCAGGGGTAAACTGTAGAATTAAATGGAGAGTTGAAGAGACAGGAGAGTCAGCAAGTATGAAAAGCAGTAAATACTTTTCGGGGTTTGACATTTTCTGACGCGCTCACAACATATACCTGGAGAAAGTCCAGGACATCCAGGTGATGGGTGGCCCCTGGCGTGAGTCTGCAGCAGGCAGGAAAACTCGTCCACTCACTTGCTGTGAATTGTCTGGAACCTTTCCTGCCGTGTTCTCACATGAGCTCACTCGGACATTGTCTGGGAAATTTGATAAGGGAGCTGGCAGAAGTTTCTGGAACACGTCCAGACTTCCGTGCATGTCTCAAAGCAGCGTTAAAGGAGCATAATGTAAAATTCTGAAACACTAATTCTAAACATCTTCTGGCAGCCCCTTCCAGATTAATTGTTGTTATTGTTTTCTCTTCAAGGTCCATATCTTGCAAAAAATATTCCCACTAACTAACTGCTTGAACGTGTTATCAAAGCAATTAGCCAAGCAAGAGCGGCCTGCTTTGATTTCCCTTCATCAAGGAGTATTCTGTGATAAATCATCCAGCTGGGTGCTTGGCGCTGCCGCAGCCTGCATGCTGGGTACATTCAACATGAACCAGCAGACAAAAGGAGGGAATGTGCATAGGTCTAAATGCTTCTAAGTAGCATTCGCATGCACAATGTGCATGTGAGCATACACAAGCACCCCATTCATCGACTGTAGGCATGGTATGTTGATCTGCACCCAGTGAAGCACTTAAACCTATAAGGATTGTTAACTCACAAACCGGTTCCATTATCCCATAGATTACTCGGTCAGTTCCGGTTCCTTCTCTTCATGACACGGCATCGAACAGCCCATTCAGCAGCGTTGTGTCTATTGCCAAGGCTTAGTTGATAAATTGTTTGGATATTTCGCCCAGACCACGGTGGCCCTCTATTGGTCCAGCCTGAAAAGAAAGAGCAGACAAGCAGGGAATAACATTTTGTTTTTGAGATGATAAATACTAGTCATTAATTCAAAGGTGAATTCAAGTAAGCTCATTCCATTGGTCACAAGAGTTGATTCCATTTCCAGAAAATCCGTTCCCGTTAACCTTTTAGACCCTATTTCTGGGCAATGATGGATTGGCTGCATAAATAGCAGCTCCAAGCTCTCTAATGAGACAGAAATGAAAATATGAGTAAGACAAATGACTTAAGAGCTATATTATGTTAAAAAGGTACTAAAAACTACAATTTTCTTTGGAAGAATCTCTGCTGCATGGTCCAAGACTGCAGTACATGGGTAATAGAGGAGTCAGAGTTGGAAGAATGTGGGTGGAGCCAAATCTTAGGTGCAACAGTAAAGCTCGAGTCATTGTCATCATTAAGCTACAGTGATTTAGTGTCTCTCAGCGTGAAAGGACAGACCTCATTTATCTGACTTGAGGTCTGCAGACCCATAAAACAAAACTGACATGTAAGGTTTATCAATCACAGCCTCGCTGCTCCAGATATTTTAGGATTAGTAAAGGTCCTTCATTCATCATAATTACTTTAAATGCCAAATAATTATTCAGTCTGTACATGTATCCATAAAAACGTATAGGAATTAATTTACTGGGCGTGAACATAGAGACACTGAAATGCGTCTGAGAGATAACAGGGCTCGGAGGCATTTCTGCAATCATCAATGCCTTATTGCTACTGTTGCAGATAAAATTCACAAAGCATGGTCTTTGGCATCATGCTGCATGAACAGCCCAGACTGCTTTAAGTGTTACTTTGAATACCTCTGTGCACTGGTTTACTGTTGCACATCGCCTAGTCTTTATTTAACACGCAGACATTCCAGTTGACGTCCAGCAGCGTGAATAAGGAGGAGCATAAGGGAGAGTTCAATCACAGCTAAAAGTGAAGATATTGCATAATTGCTCCCATACTGCTTTTCTGTTACACTACATTTGGTAAGCTTAAGGGCTGGGTCATACTTTCAGCAAATCTGCTGGGGTCTGTGTGACACAAATTTCGTCATCTGCCCATTTCCAAAATGGTCAGCGTGGCCCCAACGCGGACAGACGCGAGCACGCCTCCGCTATGAATCCTACGTGGGCTGTACGCAGCAACTGCACATGCTCCCTGTAGCACGGTACTTTCCAGTCGAGGTGGGGGCGCGCTTCTTTAGGTCAAAGAAGACGGTGACCGTGGAAACTTGCTTGAGGCTGTATGAGAGAATACAAGGACACACAAAAGATGGCGAACTCCTAGTGAGAATTTGCCACTACTAAAAATGGAAGAACAAGAACGCATGCCTTTGAACACTAGACTGACGTGGAACTACATGCACACGCATGGGGAAATGTGCGGCTCTCTGTGGAACACGGTATGACCCGGCCCTAACTCGTGTGTGTGTGTGTGTGCGTGTGTGTGTTGGGGGTAAGCAAGTGAGAGGAAAAACAAATCATATTCTGCCAAACAGGCAGTCAGAGAAAATGAGATGCAGATATGCAGCAGCTCGACACTGGTGCAAACACTGATCTGCACTAAAGAGGTTTGATTCTTTAGCTGAAATGAAAATAACTTTTATTTACTGTGATTGTGAACCGAAGAGGATCAGTGCAGATGTAGATTACCATACAGAAGACGCCCATGTGTGTCACCTGAGAGAATACGTTGCACTTTAAATTCACAAGAGGTGTTTATGCGGCACACATGCACGTACACGCATTTTCAGAGAGAGAGCCACTCCTTGGGCAAACCAGGAGATGTTACATTTCTCCTTGCCAGTCTGTGAAGCTGCACAGTTTCAAGGACAAATGAACAATACATCATCTTTTTTTTTAATCATTTTCTGCCAAGAGAGTCGAGTCTTTGTTTGTCTGTGAATGTCTATAAAAAAAAATACTCCACCTGTCCTTTCATCGTTCAAAACGCAGGCTTGTACATGGGCATTTTTGTAAAAATGAACCATTCACTTTCCACGAGACACAGACTTACTGTAGCTGGAAAACATGAATATGATTGTTGTTGGGTTTTTTTTTTCTCCTTTGCTTTTTTTTTTCAGCAACAAAACTGTTACATAAAGCGTGCCTGAACAACACCGAATACTATCTGGAATAGGAAGAGAAACACTGTTATTATACAATCAATTGTATTCGTCTTTGGGGCACCAAGGGTCAGTTCATGTGGCACTCAACTGTCTTACAGTATCATTTCTTCAACCAATTTGAACACTTGTGTTTAAAATCAAAAGCATCTCTGATTGTATGTGAATACACGTTGGTTTACCCTAAATTGTATGAGGAAACAAAGGGTCCAAATTTTGAAAGGTAAGCAGCCCCTGGTGCTCCACATGTTGTTCATATGTAAATATCTTCAAGCGTATAATGTGTATTCTGACATTTGAGGTGAAGTAAAAAAAAAAGAAAAAAAGATATATGATATAAGAAATGTGTATTATTCATCAAGACAAAAACTATTTTGTTAAATAGACCTAAGTGTGGTTCAGCAAAAGTGAGTGTGGGTTTCCTTATTTGCTCTGTTGTTTTCACTCACCCTGGATTATTCCGATGCTTTTAAATCTTCACACGCAAACGCCCCAAAACAGCAGCTACAGCTGTTTGATTTGTTCCTGTGGAAAGACCATCATTTATTGACAAACTACGAAAAAGGCTGAAACTAAAGCTGATACTAGCCGAGCAAATATCTTGTTATAAAACCACGCAGGAAAACAGCAAACCTCACAGCTGGTGGTGGGACACAGCAACAACATTTCTGAACGAATGTTTCACTGGCTCACAGTTCTCTAAGAGAAAATAAGAAAGTACCAGTGGCTAATGTGGTTTCTGTAATGCTCAGCGAGTTCAAGGGCATTACTCACAGGTTCATTTCACCGTTCTATTTCATTACAAGTCAGTCCGGGCTTCTATCTCGTCCACCCTGCTAATTGCCTTCTCCCACCTCCTACCGTGGACAAGAAAAGGGAAGCAATTTTATGCAGCACATTGCAATCAATAGCAATTAGGTGCATCCCTGACTCATCCCATTGAATCTCATCTTGGGAGAGGTCCAGTAGAAGACCTTTTAAAGCACACATTATACCTGCAGAACAAACACACGCACACGTGCACGCGCACACGACACACACGACACAAAAGAAAAGTTTTACTTCTTATTCACAGCGAGTGCAAGAGCTTTGACAGAACAACTAATTGCTTTGTTTTCGCAATTCTACACCGCATATTGAACACCCATTGGTCTTTGCAGGGGACACACTCCCTCCACTTGTATCAAATGGCCTTTTCATTTGGATAATTAGATAATTGGATAATTATTTTTCCTGGTTAACCCATGCAGATTATGGGGAAGAAAAACATTCTACACTAAAACCACCTCGTAAATATTGCAGCAGCAAAACAAGCTGGTGTTAGTGTGACAGAATATTCCAAAATCTAATATCTATAACCTGGTCAAGCATTTCTTTTACCCTTAAAAGACACAGTGACATTTGGAGTCAATTGTTGTTCTTTTTTGTCTTTTACATTTCAAGTATGGGGATTCACATTAGTATGAGATGCTTCATAGTTGGTGCACTTTGACCTGCAATCAAGGGACAAAACTCCATCATGGCTTAAATAGAATCAGACTCAAAGTAAATTTCCTTGAATATTCCTTGAATATTTCCTGGACATATCAAGACAATTTACCAGAAATGTATAAATTCAGAATACAGTAACCCATAAAAAAAAGAGGTGACTTCTCACAGGTTGTGTAAATGTTAGTAGTCAGAAATGTAAAATGACCTAATTACCTAAATCTTGCCTAAAGTTTAATCTCCTAAGGCTTTAAACTAAACACCCTGGTAGGAACCTACAGGTTAATAAAAAAAACTGTAAGGTTATTTAAAAAGGAAAAATACATCATTCTTTACTCACAGGAGGAAAAAAAAAACATGTCCAAGTTTGGATTATTGACCAGTTTATTCTTTTAGTTTGTGTTTGCATTTTGATTTGTGCCAACTTAATCAGTAGATATTTAAAAAGCAGACATAATGACCATGCTAAATGAAGCGACCACAAAAAGAAATATTCTTTCATGTGTAAAAAGGTGTTTAGTCCAGTGTTTGTGGTTCTGGTACAGGGAGGAGCTGGAAGGCTGCGATGCAGTCAATAATCCATGTGGAGGGTGCGGACCATACCTTGCCTCGTCTGACCACTCTGGGTTTGTGGGGACCCTGGGGGTCAAAAATGATGTACTGGGTGCAGAGGGCCTGGTCAGAACCTGGCAGGGCATGATAGGCAGCAGCACTCAGGGTTTGTGTCACATCGCTGTCGGGCTTAGGCTGTCGGCTCAGGAGTTGACCTCCACCCTCGCGTAGCAGCTTAGTGAGCTCGTCCTTGGTAGGAGCCTTAAAGGAGCCCAGGAGGAAGAAGAAACAGCCATCGAAGAGTGGAGGAAGCTACAAAAGATGATATTTACAAAGAAGAAATTCAAGTATTGTTGGAAAGTTTGGTGATTTCTTAGCAGGGGAAGGTACCTGTGTCTATTGTCAGACTGAATCAAATATTGTTACTATGCCAGCACGGGGATAAAACCTCAGTCCTTGAGAGAGCAGGAAGACTTAAGTCTCCTCTTCTGTTTATGATGAAGTTCAATGCAGAATAATTTCCTATGCCACTAAATCTGGGTTCTCATTTTACCAAGAGTCTGTGTACATAAATGCTTTGTATTTACTACATTACTGCAGAGCCAAAGACATTTTTATCAAGTCACTCTTCAGACAAACACAGAACCACTAAATGTTGCAGTGAATCTGGCTTCATTCGCTGCATACATGGTGTAAACTTCAGAGCTTCAGGGTGTAAGGCAACTTGAGAGATTTTTCTTTGGCAACACGTTGATTTGAATTCTGCTTTCAGCTCAAGAAAAAGAAATAAAATCAATGGCGTACAGTTTCCGTCTATGAGCTATGGACACTGCGCAGACATGATTCTCTGGTTGACATGTGAGGGTCAAATATTCCTCATGCTAGAAATACTCAATAGTTGGTATAAAGTTTAGATGGCGCCCGTTTAGAGCATACACGATATGGCATAAAATATATAGTAGTAACGAAACCTCGGGCTTTATTTATTTTAACCTTTACAACTACAATGTATAAATGTCAGAGTCTCGTAGTCAGTGTGAGAGAGACACCATCAACACACCAAATCACACACTGTACATTTTCCTAAACATGGTCTGCTCTGTTCCCAAATAAGCGTTATCAGCACACTTTGTACTGGGGAGCTGGCAGGGTAACTTCAGTTTGACATTCAGCACAAGTGACTCCAACATTTGAGTTCTGCCATACAGCTCCTCGGGGTGATGCTACAAAAGTTCAGGGTTACAGTGAGCGTGTCAAAGCGGCTTACCAAGAGAATGTGTTAATTTCCATGTCTGCCAATCCAGACTTAAAACTATAGCTCTATGTTAGTTTGTTTCTCAAGGTGCTTCAACTCTTCATGCAGCATACATGAATCAAAGACATTGTGCATTAATGCCATGCAGTATTATACACATTTTTTTTTTTTGAACAAATAGCTCTGGTGTGAAAAAGAAAAAATCAATACTCAAACTGCAGTAAAAAAAAAAAAAAAAATTGAGGAAGTTTTATGGTCACGATTTTCAATCCCTGCTGAACTTTTTAGACTGCAGCCACTGAAAGTTGTTTCTATTGTTGCCATGGTTTCATTTGGAATGATCGTCTTGAAAATACGTTTACTCCTAAGTCACTCCATCGCAAAAAATGCCACTGCAATTACCAGGATTCAGGGTGCAGAAGGTGCATTTCTGCTGATCTATGTGGTTTAAATAACTATAATAGAAAAATATACTGCCAAAAACATTTTCTTCCATCACTGGTACACTTCTGCTGGTCTTAAATCTGCATCTGTTTTTTCTTTCGATCAATAGAGCCTGACTATACAACACAAAACTATATCTGTAAAAAGTCAGATTTAAAGACAACGGTGCAAAAAAAAATAGTTCACATACAGCATTTGAATATTTGTGTAACATTTACCAAGCTCATTCTGTTGATGCGACTACGCTGGGGACCTTCACCCGCTTCATGCTCTTTTTCGGGCATCCAATCGCCTGCCTGCAGACACGCCGCCACCCCTGGCATCAAAGAGAGAGAAAAAACAATAGAGCCAGAGCTAATTATGTTGATTTGAAAGTGTGTGACAAGGCAAATACAAATGACAAGGAGGATGACAAAACCTGACTGTTTTATCACAATCAGTCGGAATGATTCAAGTATTGGCAAAGCTGTGGTTGTTGACAGCAAAAGATGCCCATAGCATAATGGAGTTAATGATGCAACCCTCATTTTAAGGGTCTTGAGCTTAAGCAGAAATCAAGCACCATCTCTTTACGCCTCTGGAAATTGAACCGAGTCAAACTGGAACAGTGCAACAGTCGGCATCCCTGCTTTTCTCGGTTTCAGAGAAAAACCTTGGCATTCACTCTCTAAAGACAGAAAGTTTCCAAACTACAGGCAGATATAGACGGGATCACATATTTTAATGACCCTGCTGGTGTCACAGATTAAAGAAAAAATGTGCTCCTGAAAAAGACTCCCAGCGAGTGTTCTGTCACTCAGTGTCGTGTTTTGGAGGAAGAGTTTCAAATTTGAACGCTTTCAAACTAGTTTTGGGTTAGTGGAAGAAAATATCAACAGTGTCAGCGAGATCTGAGCTTAAAAAAGACACTTTTAAATGCAGAGTATTTCACCGCATTTCTTACCAATGACAGACAAAAACAAATCCATAGGTCTAAGAATCGAGGTACCTACACATCTACATTTCGCCACATCCAAACAACCACATAATTAATTACATCTTCAGTTGCAGTTTAGTGTTCCAACGTCGTTGCTTCCATGCAGCGGCGAGACAAGGTGACATGAAAAGATAAGGCTGTGTGAAGTGTGCGTGCGACAAGCTCCTACCGTTAAGTAGTAAATTACACACATTCATATAGTCTCTAGAGGGTGGAGTTAAATTACATTTCTTCATTTCCCTTAATTAGAGCATTCATTTTCTGGGACTCTGCCAGAAACTTGGGCTGAGAGGAGGGGCAATATGCGGGTTAATCACTGTGGACGACACTGCTCGGTGCTGAGAAGTCATTAGCATGTTTGCTAATTACCTTCATATAGACTTAAAGTGGAACACATCTAAAACCCTTTCTCTCCCCGAGTTAATGAATAAGTGAACGGTTAGATGAACCCACCTCTACGATTACGCAGGAGACCAGGCGGAACCATTATTTCATTATTAAAATCAACCATTAGAAAATGGGGTTTGACAAGTATGAAATTTCGAAAGGTCAACACCGATGCTTTGATGCACTCACTATCTATGCCAAATTGTTATTGCAAAGCAAGCAGCAAAACACCAGCCACAGTGGAGACCCTGGTTCAACTTCAATCTCAAATAACCGTGTCTGACAGAGCTGTGAACGTCCCTGAGCAGCCAAGTGTTGGGGTGAAGGACATGAGTGCTTGTAACCTCCATGTGTCAACAGTGGGTGAGGAATTGACAAACACCTTAAGTACAGAGAAAAAAGCTTTACAGATTAAGAAAAAAAGAGAACATTTTTAGATTTGAAAAAGTAAATAATGTGGGTGCATCAACCCTTTCCCATCAAATAGTGGAATTATAAAATCAATCTTAGGTTTGTGTCTCTGCATTGAACTTTGTTAGTCTAGTTTAGCGTCTAGACAAAAAGATGATGGAGAAAAAACATGCTTAAATATTGGGCTTAAAATGTGGAGCTTTATTTCTCTCTCTTTTCAGCTGTCATACTAAACTAGACCAAAAGTTCTGTCTCCAGCTCAGACAAAAATATCCATTCCCCGAAAAACATTCTCTAAGTGCATTTCCCCCAAAAAGTTGCATGATGGATAAAAGGATTCTGATCAACATTTGATCTTTCATGAAAGCTCAGCTGAGGCTTTTAGCTAGAATGGAGTCCCATTAAAAAAGGGTATAAAGCTGATTTTCATGATGGATTTCAAATAGAACACAGAGGCTGCTGCGTTTCCAAAGGAAATGTGTCGCAAAGAAGCACAGACGCAATGAAGAGGTAAAACCTTGGCCTGGCTGACAGCGATGACACACAAAGGCAGGTGACAGTGAGAGCTCAGCTGCTTGTGTGTGCTCACCCATATACACAAGGACAGTGACAGATAGGATGGCACAGTGACTGTCATGCAGCAGACAAGCTGTGTCAAGTGCTCAGCCTGCGTGGAGAGTAGGAGGGGCACAATGTGGTCCAAACACAAAATCTTACACAGTGAAACATGCACATACTTCAATACACACGTTCAAAATGTGGAACATCTTTCTTGCAAAAGAGGGAGATAAGTGTATATTACATTTTTACTTGACACACGCACAAGGTGCCAGAATACTCTTTGACAGCGAGTCTGGTTTTACTTCCCCTGAAGGCCTCCTCTGCTTGTTGACTTGGTTTGACAATGATCAGAAATTTCCATCTTGCTATGACACAAACACCAAAATAGAGCCAACCATCTTTTCATCACACATGATATGAAATCCTTTTTAGCAGTTTGATTCCCTAATCCCCTCCCCTAGTCACCCACCTGCTAAAAATACTGCATTGTCATGTTTCCCACGACATGAAAGCAGTACATAATATTTAGAAGTTCAAGTTCCTGTCCTCAAAATGATGATTAATGGAAGAGAAATTAACAGCACCAAAGCATTGTTTATATCCCTGATTGCAGCCAGGAGAACACTTCAAATGTTGTTATTTTTCAAATAAAGGTTGAGTGTCAGAGTAACAATCAGAATATTAGATATCCACTCCATGAGAGGCTGAGGTGGCAGGAAGGTACAATGTTATTTGGGACATGGAGAAGAACCAAAAATCCTTAAAGTTATTCAAAACCTTTGTGGAGCACAATCCATTTGTTCTGCCTCCTGGTTCTAACAGTTCAATAGTTGTCCTACACAGATGGGATTACTCTTTCCTGTGGTTGGGAAACTCTTGAATGACTGGTGTTGTTAACAGAAATACGGTAACCATTAGCGATACAGTATATAAGAAAACTCACCACGATACGGAGAAACTATTTCTTTATGCTCAACCAAGCTAACCAGCTTTAGGTAATCACATCACATATGCAGATGTGACGTTTTTATGCTCTTGTCTTAATGCAATAGAGCGAGTACGAGTAATACTTAAATTTTTTAATGTGTTCCTTCAAGACAGTGACTAACAGAGGAAATAAAGGTTTAATGGAGTTACGCAGTTTAAAAAGACTATGGGAAATGAATCAAGCAGACATTTGCTTTTTATCTAATAATCTATAAAACTATTAGGTAAAAAAACAAAACATGTAAATTAAAAGAAAAAGATGATGCCAATTATTTTTAAATAGAATTCTGTTCACTCTCTTGTCATTTGAGACTAAAAACATTTGATTCACAAATTTGCCTCATGCTATCCTGAGCTCTGTTGATGGAAGAGAGTGTCAAAGCAATCTACACTGAATTAATGACCGTCAGGAATAAAGCACTGGGGGAACTGAGCACGATAAATATTCAAACATGATTGCCATTCATTGTTGTGCTTAACTCCAATCTACCCTAAAATCTAGGACACAGTGCTTGGATCATTCGCGATAAATGTGGGTACAATCTGCTTCAGCGTCACTTCAGTGGGAAGTTAACCACATTCCAATGGCAACGTTGTCAGGCAACAGTTAAAGCCAATAGCTCACTCCATACTTACAGCTGAATCTGACAACCCAGCAGCCAGCAAGAATACCCAGGAGGGTGGAGTAGGTGGTGGGCATGTGTCCTTCTGGCACCACAACGTGGCTCACTGAAGGAAGAAGACAGACACACAGAAAAGCCAAATTGAAAATGTACTAATGAATTGTGCTGCAAATGCATGAATAGCTACTGAGCTGAGACAACTAGACAGTGGGAGAGAGGGAGATGGAAGGGGGGGGCACCACATCTTGAAACAATATCAAAATAAACTAATTTGAAAGCAAACATACTGCAGTTTATCCAGAACACACATGGTTGTCGGTCTCTTTCAACACACATTTAAATTTTGAATAATTTCTACAAAAAAACAATATGTACATATGGATTGCAAAATGGCTACATGTAGTGCAAGTCTCACTGTTTTAATAATTCACAGATGTCCATTACTTCAAACACTTCATGTAAACGCATAAAAAAAACCCAAGCAATGGCATATTTAATAAAAAAATGCTTCAGACAAGGACACATAATTATAAGTTGATTAAAATTTAAATACAGGCTTACTGGCTCTTCATTCAACAAGTGAGCACAGTTGACAAGCACAAAATGAACATAATTATATCCCCAGGGCAAAGCCTTCTTACACTGTGAACTAATGGTGGATTTGTGTGGATTTGTCGCCTTGAATTGAAAATGGAAAACTCGTTCTCTGAAAAGCAGCACAGTGTTCGCCCCTCCAGTCAGAGAAAACGAGTTGAGAGAAACATTTGTGTTTTTCATTAGTGCTTATTCATCATCGTGACAGTACCTCCAAACATTTTATGAGGAATCATTTCAATTACATTTGCTCTCTGGCGTTCCCCTAGTCGTCACTATGCAACGGTGAAGGAGCCTCTGTATCACTATGATGTATATTCTAAAACCACTTGTTAGTTACCGCTGAACTTCCATGAGAGAGAATGCTCAAGTGCCTTCTGTTGGCTTTAACAACACGAGAGTGTCTGCGTTTGATAGTAAAGCTTTTAAAGCTGGACTCTGTAGGTATCGTTAAAGTCCATTCAGATAAAAAAAAAATTCCATCTCAAAGGTGGTGGAAAACCCACTGGGTGGTCGAGTCTGAAAATTTAATAAATTGAATACATCTTTCAATGAAGCCTGGGCACTCAAATAATGGTTGATTACTTATCAGAGTGTTTGGCAGTAAACAAACCTACCAGCTAAGGTCCCAGTGTAACAGTAATTGGCTGGTAGTGCAGTTAATCTGCAGTGTTGCCGTGAGCCTTTGTGTCACAAATAACAACATTAAAAAGCAATTATATGTAACCATAATCTAAGGGGCTTCGCTTGGAGGTTTCAGCACACAGAGGAGGTTGTGTCTGACAAACACCACCTGAACACAAACACTACCTGAACCAGAAAAGGTGTCAGCCCTCCTTCCTCCCATTAGCTGCCCCAGTTTGTCCAGCTGAACTTGGGCTGGTCGAGGCAACTTGCTGGGCAGGAACACCACCATTTCATTACTCCTCACACAGTCACTCATCTAGGAAAAGACATAAGAACACATTTTAGAAGGGGTTCCATCTAGATTGCAAGAATATCAGCATTTTGGCCGTACAAATTCCAAGAGACGTTGGAAACATACCACAGAGAGACTGGCTGAGGGGCTAAAAGATGCATTCGCATTTTGGGTTCCCTCTGTGGCTTCTTGGAAAATCTTCATCATCTCAAGAGTCGCTGCACAGTCTGCAGGACGTTTTCCATACAGATTACTGTTTAGAGCATGCAGAAGATAAAGTGTGTCAGTTTCACACACATTAGCAGCAAGGCAGAGCGGCTTGTGACCACAGGGAGGGCAAAACATGTGAAAACAAACACAAATACAAAACGTACAAAAAGTTAAGCAAATAGATTCACTCAAATGTGTTCACAATGAAATGAATACATATGTAAACAATGGCTACAGTTTCCTAGCATTAACTAACTAATTTAATTGTTAGAACGAAAGGAAGAATATGTTAAGACATGCAATTGCTTTTAAATTTTCTGCCAAATCATGTCCAATAATTCCAATTCTGTTCTCTGAGGAAAACCATGTTATGAAGAAAAGTGTAACTCCTCATCATCATCACAATCTGCTACCATATTCTGCTTTGGAAAGTCAGCACTTCAAATTCAAATTGTTCGCTCTTGTTCCCATCTCTTGATTAGCAAGAAAATTCAAACATTTTAAAGTTGGTCCTTGATGATGTGCTAGCAAACTGCATATGTGACTTTGACAAGACAATGCAGCTTTGACATTACTGCATTGCAAATCCAAGTCAAAATACGGTATTTGTGTATATAATTTGACATCAGTCAGTTTTAGGACTGACCCTTCAGGATTTTTGCCACTCCAGTGCTCAGAGAAAAAAAAAACAATTTGACGATGTCACACGCGGCTTGTTCTATGAAACTGTGCATCCATGTGTGTCATTCACTTTTTGCAGTATAATTGTTTGATATGAGGCCGAGATGAAATCTGTGCTCTACTTCGCTCATAGGTCATCATACGCAACATACTAACGCAGAAAGGAAATTCGATATCAAAGGTGTGTGTAACATTACAGAGAAGACTCTTCAATTAATGACCAAAGTGTTGAGTACCAAATTCCCATTAGAGATTCAGTGCAGTCTTTTTAACTGCGATACAACACACCCTTAGAATACAGCATGTGTTATCAAAGGCAGTACAGAGACTCAACTCTGGGATAAAACATACCACACCATGTTAGGGTAGGTTTGAGGGTGCCATCACAAACTAGAATATGGTCACCTTGATGAAAAGTGGCAGAGGAGAAAAGAATGGGGGGAAAAAAGTGCAGGAGGAGGAGGAGACTGATAGGAGAACTAAACCCGGCAGGTTGTCTCAAAAAGATTAGGCGTCAGCAAAGATAACACCTGGGGGACAATTAATAGGTCCACTGGTCCATAAAATAATTCATTTGGTTTCTTACCCTAGCCACAAACACCTACACAAACACAAACAAACACAAACGTCCCCGATACTTATACATATGCACACAGACACACAAGTTGGTTTAGGCAGCTGTTCGTGAGAAGAATAGCTCAAGAAAAGTCATAAAGCATGGAAAAAAATGTGCAGGAGGTAAAGTCGCAAACACTCTCCCACAGGCCTCTGCCTAAGCACACCAGTGGGAGGATGGCAGCGATGTTTCGAGTGGATACCCACTGTAACCATGATGACTGTTATGGCAACTGTGGGAAGGAGATTTAAATATGAAGTTCAAGCAGTACAGAAAGGCAGAGAAGTGTTGCACACTCACACACACACACAATTGAAATTTTGATTTAATTGAATTTAGAGATATGCATTTAAAATCGAATCTAGAGATATGCATTTAAATCCCCACAGTGGAAGCCTGGGGCAAACATTTCAAGATTCAAACTCAGCTTAAGATCACCCAACATCTAAGAGAGCTTTTGGGTGTATTTCTAATCAAAAGGTTTCATCAGTAAATGTTCCATCTTTGGAACAAAAAAATCCACTCCGAATTTGGCCTAATGGTTGGATCATCTTGGCAATACAGTTTATACTGTGTATATTGTATAAAGTAGATTACACACCCAAGACCTCCGTTGTATTGTTGTTGTCATGCAGGTGCCCCTTTCTTGACGGCAAACCGCTTCATATACATCTCCAACGAAAAGAATAAGAGGCGAAACTCTTCAGAGCTGTACCCTCCGTTTTGATAAGAGGAAGAGACCTCAACATTGACATTACACATGATGAAGTGCACTTGGAAGGCTGGAGAAAAAATGAAAATAATATCCACTCACTAAAAGCATCGTCATATCGATATTATAAAAAAGGCGAGTTTCCTGTGGTACACGCGGCGTTTCTCTTTCCTTTGCAACCGTGTGTTTTGGTGTCGAACAAACACCAGCTTGTTTGCTATTTCTTAGTGATCTGTTATGACTTATATATGGAAAAATGTTATATTTATGAACGTGTGTGTGAGTGTATGTGTAAGGGAGTGTTTTCTCTTCCCGTTGCATCTTGTATGCATGAAAATTGTTCTAAAAATAAAAACTATTGATTTGTTTCCCCGTCGACCATTTACACTTTGTTTGGCATTTTGAAACCAGCATTGTTTACACCCATGTTTTTATGCTCACTTTTTTCCCACTGCCTCTATTGGCACATTGCAGCATTTTTCAATATAGTATCACAAAATGTAATGGCACCGCAATAGCGGTAGTTTCTAGGCATCAATGCATTTGTGTGGTAAACTGAGAAGGATTCTATTCATAAAAACAATGTCAATGCATCTACAAAAATCTTTCTCATCTTTCAAACCTGAAGTCCACACAAACAAAAACCCAGACAAACAATGATCTGCAAAACTTGTATGTCTATGCCGTAAACTGAGTACAAAACAAATCATTAGGGATAGCTTTGCCTCCATAGTGTGCTCTCGTGCGAGTGCATGTGGAAAGAAGAAGCCTAAGGCAAGGATTGTATTTATCTTACAGAGTCATGTCAGACTGACAGCTTTTTGCCTTTCAAACATGTAATAAAAGGTGAAAATGAGAAAACGTAAGACTGCAATCAGGTCATATCAAAGCCAAATGTAATGAAATGAAGGACAAAATTGATAACTTGCATCTCAGTGACCGTAAAGAGAGAATTTACAGACCAACCTGTGACCCTGGTTAGCTCCCCTATTGATCCCAGTGATAAACCAGCCTTTTTTCCCTCATTACGGACATTGTGCTACACATTTAACCTGCCTCCACTGGCCAGAAACGCTGATACAGCATCAACCGATTGCCCAACAAATAATCAGCATTAATCGACTACTATGCACCCATGTACTGCACTACCACATGCCCCGTTCTTAATTATAAAGATGGTACGATGACTCGTACATGGAAACTCGACGATTTATTGAATAAGTGGAACCTCTCAGAAATGCAATACATAATGAAATACAATAAACAGAGTGACAGTTATACTTGAATTTGACTTAAATCAAAAGGTGTTTGTTACCGATTTTGTCAATCAATCATACTGAAGAGTGAAACATAACAGAGATCAGAATTTGATTCAGTAATTTTTTTTTTACCTAAATGGCTCTGTCACAAAACAGGTGACATGCAAGCAGAGGTTACTTCTTTTAGAGAGAACATAAATGTAAAGACATATAAAGTATATCCACTTCAGTGGTGCTGCTCTATTTCATCAAACCCAAACCCATTTAGATAAAAGGCTGTGATTGGCCCAACCTGTCAGAGAACAGATGGATACCTGTTTGAATGAAGAGGGCAGTCTCATCTGCAAGAGCCAATAAACCAAAGCTGAAAGGTCTGACTTCCTCTTGAGGAGTATTTTTCGCCATAAGTAGAACATTTTTCAAATTAATCTAATTCTATATGAAACAGGATTCAGGTTTTTTTTTTCTTCAAACTCAATAATAAGTAAACCAAATAGGAAAATAAAAAATTTTAAATTACTGTTCTGCAAGACCTTTTTCACAGAATGACACATTACATGAACAGGTGTGATCCTGATTTTGTGGTTTACATTATACACTTGACCTAGGAATCTAGTATTTATAAAAATAAAATAATACACTTACAGCACATTCTGAGAGGCTCCCAGCTGCAGCAACAGTTTGACGATGGCTGAATGTCCATTCCTCACGGCATCATGTAGAGGAGAGTCGTTTTCATAGCCAGGCGTGTTCAACAGGGCTCCGTTTGAGATCAATGCCTCTACAACTGCTATGTGACCCAGGTTACATGCCTCATGCTGAAACAAAAAGGAACAACCATGACAAGTTATCACACTCTGCTTTGATCTGCGTTTTCCTCCTGCGCTTCAAAAAAATTGCTTTCTAAATACTCAACTATTTTGAATCCCTATAAATATTTTTTTATTATTATTCCATATGATGCATTTGGTGATGGAGTTGCTTCAAAATGTTCAAAAGATTCGGATTATCCAGGAAGCAACATATATTATATCATATATATATATATATATATATATATATACATATATATATACATACATACACACATATACACACATATATACATATATAAATAGTAGTTAAATTAATGTGACTGTTTTCTTCACCTTTTCATTAATTAATTAAGTTAAGGTAGTTTCAAATGTATTATATATACTTATATATAAACTATAGTGGGAAGGTGTCCTGATTCCAATTCAGGTATTGTCTATGTAGCTCACACACACACACACTGAATTATTTCACCCCCAAAACAACAAAAATATAATATGAAGAAAATATTAAGAGGATAAAATTGTCTTTTATTTGTCTAGAATTTAAAACTTTACTCTCCCCATTTCCAAACCATGCTGACAAAGAACAGGGTTTGACACCGTCTGTCACAACTACTGTATTACTACTGTAAAATACTACTGTATTTAATGCTCACCATTTCTAGTTTATTTATTCAAAGATAAGAATCTCAGTCCAAAGATTTGTAAAGTACATGTAACATGTAATATGTCATATGTAATCACAGCTTGTCTTGACAAACAGAATTATACACAAGTGTTCCTTCAACCTTGCAATCGTAACATTTGCTGCATGGACAATAACTGAAAACAGGTAAAATGATGCTGAAAGTATATGCCTCTAAAAGATTAGAGCTTGTCATGTCAGCTCCACGGCTTTCCTAGATGTATACAATCAGTCAGATCTCAACATGTCAAGCTCTGTACTTACTGGCAGCAATTTTCAAAACAAAAAAATAGCTGCAAACTGTCAAAACTCTAATTGAAAACTCAGGTTAGAGTGAAGAATCTTGACATCAAGTAGCCAGACTAACCACAGGAAGTAATTTGCTGAAATAATATGGTGGAAAACAGTCTCATGTTCGATCTATAAAGAAACAAACAGTCGCACAGCAGCAGCAATTAAGGCTTTGGCAGTGAGTTGTTTAGTGCCAACTTTAATCTAAAGTACGAAAAAGATGTGTTTTGGGTTAAAACAAGCATAAAAAAGGCTGTAGTTACAGTGATTGATACACTCAAGATTTGAAACCATGACACAAACGGGAAAGGGGAAATACCCATGGACTATGTAGGAATATTATTTGTATTGAATACATGTAACAATTTTGTCCCCACACAACAAATACAGGTCTCAAATGTATTATTTGTTTAAATTAGTCTTACCAGCGGGGTCCACCCAGCATTGTCCTTCAGGTTGGGGTCTGCTCCCTGGTCCAGCAGTTGTTTGACAGCTTCTACATCTCCCTGAAGCACAAACCTGAGGTCAGCATTGCAAACTTGTTAATGCAACCCTTCAAACACAGCAGCTGATCCCAGTGCACCAAAGCCCCTGTCTATATCAATCACACTCCACAGTGGGTAATTGATTACCTTGTCTGAGATCCAGAGGGGGATTACAGCTCTGTTTACAAGGATTACTGTAAAATGGTTTATTCTCAACAGACCAGAACATGACTGAAGACAAATCATCTGAAGACAAATCATGTCGGAAGTACAGGAACAGAAGAAATACAAACCAGCAGATTTGTGATCGGCGCGGAAATAAAGAAACATAAGAAACATGAATGATCTTACATTTTTTTTTACATGGCATGAATAGTATTTCAAAGAAGTTTCTAATTTAATTTTGATACTAATTCATTTAGATTATCTCATATGTTTGTAGAATTAAAGAGAAGCCTAAGTGACCGACATATGAAAACAAAAAAACATCGCTCTACCTTTATCGCAGCTAGATGCAGGAGGGTCTCGCCCTTGTGGTTCCTCTTCATAACTGCAGGACTTCCTGTGCTGGGTCTTCCGAGAGGGGAGAGGGATTTTCTACCAAATGAGGGGCTCTGCTCTCCTCTCCTGCTCTTTTCATCTCTGGGACTAGTCAACAATCGAGGGTTATGGACCACAGGCGATATCCCACCTGGAGATTTTCTCCTTCCACCAGGAGAAGCCCTTGGTCTTTTTGGTGTGGTCTCCAGGTTGCCGTATTTCTCTTCCACCGTAGTTCTTTTTGCGGAACGCTTTAAGGGAGAAACATTGCCCTGTTTTTCAGGATCACCGTTTGGCTCGAGGTCATCCGCAGACGGCGTCTTTTGCTGGATGACACTGTCTGACATGCTTTGATCAGCTGATGCTTGGTAATTTATTTCAGTGGTGCTGGCTCCAGTGGGGCTTTCCATCATGGTGCTCCTGCCAGAGCTGAGGTCATTCGTATTCTCCTGTGGCACTTCAGGCTGAGGCTCGTCAGCGATGACAGTAGGGCTTTGGAATGAAACCCTTTTACTCGACCTCTTTGTCCCTTCTGCACAGTGCTGCTCCATTCCCTTTAAGGCATCTTCTTCCTCGGAGATTCCCCATTGCTTATTTATGGTCTCCAGCCTCTCCTGCTTCTTTATCTTCTGTTTGGTCGGCCTTTGTGTGGTCCGAGTGGGTCCTTGCACCTTGGCCTTCCTGCTGGCAGCCTTTTTTTCAGTTGACCTCTTCGTCCGCTGTGTGTTCTCACTGTTGCATCTTTGAGAAGAAGAGCCAGAGTCTTGAGAGGATGAGGTGAAATTGAAAACTGACAGGTCCTGTTGTAGAGCAGTAATGGTGCCTGGCTGTGCAGCAGCTGTTTCTCCAGAAGACCTGCTGTCTGGTAAGGTGACCTCTGAAGATTTCTCCACTGTGCAGCGTACCTTGCGGCTGCGGGGGCTAAACCAAATCTTGACGTTTTTCTTGTGTTTCAAGATTGGGCTCTCGGGTTGCGAATGGATCACAGCCACAGAGGAATCTGCAAAAAATGTTAAGTAATTTAATAAGAACAATAACCTTCAATTAATTGCAAGTATTTGCTGTGTTAATTCAATCACAGAAAGCCACAGATTTGTTCACGCAAAACATGAGGTCTGGAAAAAGTTGGCAGTTCTTTGTCAATGCTGAAATCTACTTGCAAACTAAAATGCTACCTTGGTTGACTGCACTACAACTACTGTCATTACCAGGATGCTAGATAGGCATTACAGAAAATAAACCCCAGGAACTACCAACTAAGTCTGTCATTCAGGGATTAGAATGGTGCAAACTGATAGGAGGAGGTGTGAACAGAGGATCACAGGGGAGAGAAAGTGAATAAGACAGATGGATTTAAGAAGATAACTTTTAATTATGTTTTCAAGCCACTATATAATGTCTACCATCTACCTGCTTGGTCCATGGGATTGAGTAGGGACTCCAAACCACAGAAGAGCTGTATAATGCTGCTCAGCTGCCTGTTGATTTGAATGTCCTTCACCCACGCAGGGCTGTGACACACCACGCAGCCATCTCCTGCCTGGGGGCCAGCACAGGACCTGAGCAATTAACATTATTTGGATTAGGAATCTACTTCACAGTTCAGGAAAAATAAATACAAGCTTACTGATTGACTTTTTTTTTTTAAAGACCATTCAGTCATGAAGCATAAATTAAGGCTCTAGACACATTTGGCACTATTAACTACATACTGCAAGGAAACCATGCAACAACCATGCATACACAGTATCATATAAAACAAGCAGCATTGTTAACACAACACCCTGCATCTAATTAAAACCTTTTCCTAATTTATAAAATTGCTTTAATTTCCATGTCCTTTGTATGTTGTTTATACATGTATAAACGATTACTGCTGAATATAACAGACTGGCTATGTGGTTGAAAATAATTGAAATCTGATAATATAATACATGCGTATAACAATATAATTATCTGATTAATCTATTTTTGTAATTATACAGATAATAAAATTCAGCAACAGATCCTTATGTCAGCGTTTGTCAGGAAAGACACTGCAAGTATTAAACAATAATAATGGTTACATTCAATGTAAGGGTGACAGTGAATCAACGCACAATATGTAAAACAATATAAAACCCTTGCACAGACAAACATAATGGAATGAGCAAATTCAATGTCCGAGTAAAACTTGTTAAGCTGAGGTTGCCTTACCTGCACAGCATATGTTCACACATACCTAGACACACTGGTTCACTCATTAAATTCGAGCTGAAAAAAACAAAACAAAAAAACAAACACAGTCAGTGCACTCATGCATGGTCAGCTGGCTCAGCTCCATCACAGCGGGTATCAGAGCACCCCAGAACTCCTGTGTGCTCCTACGGAAAGAAAAGGTATCTTCTTTATAATCAAACACACATCAGCTAACGATTAATCTGTCAATTGCATTCTCTATTACTTGATTTGTTTTGTCCAAATATTTCAGAAAATGGTGGAAAATGGCAACCTTTACTCTCCAAACCATAAACTGAAAACACCCTCAAATGTTTTTTAAGTTCACTGTCATAGAAGAGCAAAATAAACCATGTGACTAATTCTGGGATCAATTGATCTGACATAGCAGTATCAGTATGCAGTCATATAACTAAACTATAGGGCTATAATGAAAATCACTAACTGACATTATGAGGAAGATTAAATGTCACATGAATAATCTTAAATATAACAACTAGTTTCATGTGAGCACACAGTGCTGGGTGAACACCTCATCAGTAACATTCCTGCTGGACAAAACAAATAGCTGGGCAATGAGGAGAGTAGTAACCTGTCAACCCCTCTGACTGAGAGCATCCCAAGCAGCGGCATTACAAGTTGATTTAGTAATGGCAGTGATGGTGGAGGCAGGATAAAGTAATAACTGGGATTTCAGGCCATGTACAGAGTACATTCAATACGACTTCTGCACCTGAATCCACTAACACAGTGAAAAACCTCTCCTCAACTTCTTACAGACTCTTCAACCCCTGTTATCCAGCTGGGTGTACTAGAGCAGCATCCAGAATGTGAAACAGCTTCTTCCTTATGACAGTCAGATAGCTCCATATCTTGTCACATCCAGACACTCACCTGAACTGTTCACATCTCTGTCACACAAGCAAATGCACATTTACACCATTTGCAGCAGAGACTATCCTGCTATGATAGCACTCATTTTTAACTGCATTCACGCTACAGTGATCTTCCTGCAACTCTTTAGCAAGGAAATGTCTACATCCACAATGAGACTTTTATCCTATGTCTTTGCCATTCATGTTTATGTTTTTTGTCATTATAGACATCTAGTTTTTTCTAGTCACAATGTTATTTTGACTAGTCTTAGTTCAAGATCTATTCTCAATAATAATCAATCAATCAATCAATATCTCAAGATATATTTAATCATCCTCAATTACAGATATTTTCATTGTCCTATTTAGATATTTTGAATTAAGTTTCAGATAGCCAGAATAAAGTTGTAGATATCGGAAAGTGGAATTGGATACATCTACAATTATTCGCAACTGAATTGTAGATAGCTATAATGACAAACCCCATACACATGAATGGCAAAGTAACGTCATTTTGACTTATAAAAACCTGCACTGCAGACATCTGGAACTATAGTTTTAACTAGTAACTATGACGTCACGTATATCTACAACCACAATTAATATTCGTCACAATGAAATTACGCCACAAATATCTGCAATGTTAAATCCGGGTAGTAGAATTTGGCGTGGATTAAACGTTAAAAAAAACAATAATGACACACCACATGCTAACGCTGAACTCATCGACTGCTGTGATTGACTGTAGTAAAAAATAAGTTGTGGCAGACCGAATCAGCATTACTGGGTTGACATAATGTCTGGGGAAAACGCGTTAGACGCTCCTGCATTGTAAAAAGCCAGGATCACGATTAGCAGCTGCACACTTTAACGTACCATTTCGAGCAAAGCAGCAGCTGGCGAAACCTGGCAGCAGCCTCTTTAGTGTTCCTCCAGTCGTCCGTCTGCGTGACGACATCGTTATCCATTTCCAAGTTTGTTTTCCTGCCTCACCTGGTGTGAATGCAATACTTTCGTTCACGAACCAACATTACAAAACAAACAACGGCCACTTCCTGATTACTTGCATCTCCCGCCAAATTGGAGGAAGTCGTAAATGTCGTCGCTACGGTGATGACGTAGTTTCCGACATGGAATCGAAGTATTTAAAGCATGGGCGGTATCAGGTTACAGAAAGGGGATTATAGTTTGACAAAACAGTATATGGACAAATATTATGTTTTCTTCATAAATCGTTTAACTTTATATGAGTGTTCATACAGATAAATACAAATGATTGGAAAAAAATACACCAGATTCAAAATTAAGTAAGACTTTATTTTCAACACTTGATGATGAATCTAAGGGCTATTCAGTGAATGAATGTTAACAAATCATTAGATTACTCTTTTGAACTAATTTGGAATGTTTTAGTCTGTTGTTCATTGTTACTCATTGTTTGCTTTTTTCCCTCACCTGTTCCCTTTAAACAGTGTAATGTTCAGGAAAGCTGGGTCAAAAAAAGAATACTCACAAAAACTGCAAGCTTACTAATATATTATCATAGCTTAAATGCAATAATCAAATGCTTTTTTAAAACCCACTGAAGATGCACATGTGCAGACAATTGAGCTTGAATCAAGTGCTGCATCCACTCCACTCTGGCAGGATATCCACAGCTTATCCAATAAAAACTAACAAAACAAAAGAGTGTATATTTTATCTTCAGTTTTGCTTCAACCTAGGAATATATCCATTTAGCTCCCAAAGTCAAAAGTCAATACTTCATGAAATCAACTCTAAAACACAGATTCTGTACTCCATAATACAAGTACATACAAAAACGTAAATAAACAGCCACTGCATTTGAAAAATAGCTTTATTAGAATTGTAAAAAATAGTCTTGGTGCATTCAAGGCCATTTATACTGGTCCAAAATAAGAAAGGAAAGACTGCATTAAATATTCAGTCTATTCATCTAAAAGTTAGAAATGCCCTTAGAGGATGTGTTAATAAGTAAGGGAAAAGTGCATATTGAGGGTGTTTGTAAAGAAGATTTAATCCAGAAGGCACATTTACACATTTCTCAGAATAAAAAAAATGATTGTGTGAGTGATATATATGTATATAATCAAAATCAAAGTGATTTTTCTATTTTTATCTTAAGTATAAATCTCAAGGAAAAATACATGAAATCTAATGCTATTGATTTACAATGGTATAATATAAAGTAAACAGTGCATAGAGAGAAATTGAAATCAGTGCTTCCCAAAGTGTAGTCATGTTGGTAATCACACTTATTTTTAATCAACATTGATACCATGGTTATCCATGAAAATCATTACCATTAATTGGTAATAGGGATACAATATTTTGATTTCAATGATATCAGTGGTTTACTTCTATGTTGTGTTATATGAGTTGTTGTTTTGCAAAACCTTTAGGAGTTTCAATCCTATCTGGTCTACATGGTAAAAGCTGTCCATCTCAAAAATTGAAGGTAAACAAATTAGTGTTGTTATGTGACTTGAAAGAGAGGAAACACTTCAGTTTTCAGTTTATAAACTTTTTCCACCTGTGCAAGTGTGTGTGTGTGTGTGCTGTTCTGCTACTAATTACAGGATATGCTAGATTTGGATTGTACAAATGAAAATGGGAGTTACCCTTTACATCTTTAGTAAAGAGACTTAAAAAATCTGCTCTATGTTTCTACTGTCTTAAGGGAGTCTGCGTCATCACCCTCGTCATCAATTGGTATGGTGTCCATGCCAATTTTCCCCATGGCAAAGTTGATGAAAACCTGTGGCGTTACAGAAACAGTGTTAAAGAGCCATGATAATTCTATAAATGTGCCTTAAATCTTAGCTAACCTGCTGAAGAGTTTTACTCCCTAACCTCCCGCTTTTTCTCCTGCCCATGGTATCTTCCACTCCCAAAGCCCCAAAAGGGCAGAGTGGTTGAAGAATACCAGCACTGGCTGCATATAAAGCTCATGAATTCTCTCCTGAACTCATATTACATTTATTTTCCCTCAGGCATATCCTCTGTCAGTCTCCCTCTGCCTCCTTTAGACTTTCACTACTCAATCTTTCACTCTCACTCAGCTTTATTCTGTCACTGACTCCACTCTCACCTTCTCTCTTCCTCTCTCATCTCCCCTCCCTTTTTTTTCTGTCCCTTGCTACCAACCACCCACCCCTACAAAACACACACTAGTTTACCTTCTCTCTCTGTTTATGTCCTGTCTCTTTTTTTTTTTTTTCTCACCTCATCCAGTGTGGTCTGGCTCACAGAGAAGTGTTTGATCTGCAGAGCAGTCTTGTTTGACTCCAGTTGGTCGAAGATGTCAGCCACCCCTCCTGGAGCAACTGGTACGTGGTACTCTACCATAGTGGAGTGTTGGTCCTGTGTGTATGGAAAAAAATGCACAAGGTGAGGGTTAAATATTCTGCTTGTGTGTAAAAGGAATAAATGGGGAACTCTTTGCGAACATATTCTAACATAATAATTTCCCGTTTGTTTTACTGACTACAAGTAGCCAAAATAATCAATGAATTTGTCTATGAAAACATAGAAATTTGACATAGTCATCTGGTTTGAAATGTGAAGCCTAAGAAGTAGGCGTTAGACACTGGGGACAACTTTACTGGTCACAAAATAACTTTACATGTACATGGAGGTCTATCTCACTTAATTTATAACATCAATAAATGATTTCTGAGGGGTTTTCCTGAGGAGTTCAAGTCTCAATTACCAATTTTAACTTTTATTTAATAGATCATAATGTCAATTTTAGAAATTGTGGTCCCATTTAGAAGAAAATATGCAACAAAGCATATCACACACAAGTGTGACTGACAGCTAGTATCATCCAGTAAGTGCCTGGTTGCACACTATCCCTAAATAAATAACTGCAACCAAATGCTTGTATTAGAAGCAATATCCTGCCACTTAAACTCTCCAGCTAGAAAGATTTACACATAACAATGAATGCCATTCACTGTCGTGCAGCATTCCAGTGCAATGCACTGTATTATAGTCTCCTTAAAGCTCACCTTGAGGTAAGTGCTGGGGAATCTGCGCTGCATGAAGCCAGTGATTGCCTCGGCATCACAGGAGGCTCCAGCCAAGTACATCTTCACAGTAAACCCTCTGCCAAACCTGCGCAAAGGAGATTTTGAGGAACAGAGCATACAGTATATAACATTATGTGCAGGGTGAGGTGGCGGCGGGGCATGTATAAAAACTGAACATTCAGCTGCACAAAGGACCACAGGAGGGTAGAGAAGGAGGATATAAAGGGGTAGGAGAAGCAGTAATTGCTGGATTGGAGGATGAGCAAGGGTCACTAACCTGTTCTTAATGTGCTGCAGAGAGCCAAGGCATCGGAACTGACCTTTCACCATGATGGCAAGACGGCTGCACAGTGCCTCACACTCCTCCATGCTGTGAGACAGTGACAAAAGAGACAAAGACAAAAGGTCATACCAGGACCCTTAGAGCTAACACTAATTAGAAGTACCTGCTGTCACACATAAATATAAATACATTAGCCCACCTGATTGTTATCCTGATAACCAACAACATGTAATAAATCACTCTATGTGATATTGTGATATCGCCCTAACCTGTGAGAGGTGAGGACCACGGCACATTTTCCTTTCACTTCCTCGGAGATGATTTTCCACAGGTGACGCTTAGTGCGAGGGTCCATGCCAGAGCTGGGCTCATCCTGTGGAGAAGAGGAGGTGTGAGAGGAGGGCAGCAGGGTGTGAGAACATAAGAGAGGAAGGGTGAATTCAAGATGGAGAGATCAAGGGACAAGGAGAGGCTCACAGCAGCAGTGTGTTGCAGGTAGTGTGTGGCACATACAGAGAGAAAAGAGAAAACCAAGGGCAGTGTGAAAATGACTGAAAAAAGAGAATAAGAGATGGGAGACCTGTTGTTACAAAACATGAAGAGGTGATGGCAAAAAAATAAAGACAAAGACTCAAGGCAGACGGAAATAAACAAGAGGAAGAGGGAACAACAAACAAGATTTGAAGACTAAGAAAGAGAGGAGAGGATTTGATCGACATGTAAGTACAAAAAAGCAGGAAACAGTCTGCTATTGTCAGTGATCCTTTCAGAAAAAAGTTGTGCAAAGCTATTTTATTATTTGCTGTCTGATGGCAAGCAAGGCAATACAACAGGCAGAAACAGCAACAGGAACAGATGAATTCTCACCAAGAGCAGGATTTGTGGGTGTCCAAGGAGAGCCAGTGCTGTGGAGAGCTTCCTTCGGGTGCCGCAGCTATAACCATCAGTAATGATGTTTCTGTGATAGTTGAGCTCCAGCCTCCTCAGGAGGTAGGACACCACCTTCAAGGAAGAAATGGAGGGAATTAGGACTGCAACGAACGAATGAATGATGTTCTCAAATGTCTTGAAAGAGATGTCCACAAACCAAAAATATTTTTTTTGTTATATGGAGCAAAGAAACCAGAAAATATTCACATTTATTTAAGAAGCTGAAAATTGTTTCCAGTGACCATACATTAAAAAAAAGTACATTGGTTTCCAGTGCACAAATAATAAATAAGATATGACTATTCTACCAACATAGTACGTTTCACCCTTTATAAGTGACAATATTAACATTCTAATCTATAAAAATCTGCTATTTTAAAACTTCTTGTGTACGTGGATAATTTGCCAAGTCACATGATTTGGTGTAAGGATTATTGTAAATGTTATAAAGACAAAAAGGTTTTTTCTTATTAATACAAATAGGTGTATTTCTGGAGAGAGGGAAAAGGAACTGTTCCACGTTTCGCTACAACCCGATAATCAATGTAGTACATGTGCAATGGATTATCTGCCATCCACTGCGTGTCATTAGGTGGAAGGATTGCTCTGCATGGCTGTATGAGCATCGAGGCAATATGAGGCAATTTCACAAACCAATATGCTGTTCACTTGTTTTAATGAGCGTGGGCGGTGAGGTCAACCACAAATCTGTGACTCGAGCAGATCCAAGCAACACCGGACCTTCACAGGAACTTGATTATCCATTTAATACATCAGCAAGAGGTCCTCTCTCTGGAGGACAAGGCCAGTATTCCACACAACACTCAAAATCCAGACGCTGGTAGGTTTACTGAAAGCCTTTTTTTATAGAGGGTGACCCTCATCCTTTCTGTCTCCTTGATATCCATGTTCATTTCTCATACTACATCTTCCTACTCTGCCCAGTGCAGTGGCACACATGGATCTATCTGTCTCACTCCCATGAATATTTAATGTTGTTTGTACAATAATGATAACTTTGCTTGGCGACTGTATCAATCCTGTCCTGAGGCTGCAGCAGAGGACACCAGCTGACACGGCATGATTTGGTGCTTATTAGTTTGTTTTGTGTGTTAAACCGCATTTAAAGTGAGATTGAAAAACCCTAAACAATGTCCATACCAATTTCAGTCCCTCTTATATCTCTATGTTCGCCAATTAATCACACAAAAAGTGCGCTGTAAAGACCGGCTGATTTTCCAGTGGCTTGCGTTGATTTCCCATCGGTCAGCCTTTCCCCATCAGCTGGCAAGTTTGAAAACAAGATCAATGAAGCAGGCGAATGCAAGAGATAGCTTAGTTAACTTTGATTCTCTGCTTTCTCTCTGTAGGAGGATTTGTCTTTTGTGTTGATTTCTTTGGTATGAATTTAAGTGCATTGATCTGGTTACAGAAGCATTGTGTGGGTCTTTAGATGCTTTGAACAAAAAAAAAGCCACAATATCAACAGCTACATTTCGACAAAAAGCACAGGTAACACTGACTACTCCTGACTGGTCCAAAACAAAATGTTCTCACGACAGCACCTTTTCTATCACCTTTGATGTAACACCTCATTAAGCCTGACAAAACTATGTCAATATGAAATGACCACATAAAGGCGTGTCTCATTATCCACAGCTAGGGCGCTGTCAGTGGGAGACGACATAAGAGGAACTCTATATATAACATCTTTGTGAATTAGCCGCACACCGATGCTGTGACCGTTATAACCATTGTTGACATTTCCCCCTGACCATGGAAGAGGAGCTGTAACAAGAGCATCGATGATGATTCGAACGAGGCAGACTCATTTCTGTTCCTCGCTGTCTGTATTCATGTGTGCGCTTGCTAATGCGAGCGTGCAATTCTGTTTATATCATAACTTTGGCTGTCAGAGACAATCAATATGTTTGTGCTTCTGCATCCATAGCAGTAAAACAGTATACAGAGAGAAACATTCAGTCGATCAGCTTTCACAGTTAAATTTTGTCATGATTTCTATGAAATTCCATGCAACACAAAACTGTTTATACCAAATTTCTCTTGTTAAAAAGAAAAATTCAAGATGGATAATCCAAAATCACACTATCTTTTGATTGGATGCTGTGCAGACTCCCCTCATTTCAGCAGCAGCAATGTCAGACGGGCGCATTCAGTAATCACCACAGAAACAAGACTGATTAGTTCTTAGAAAGATAAATGAGAAGAATCGAGCTAAAGTGACACGTCAAATGAGATCCTCTCATCATCAAAGTATCGTTTAAATGTAAATTTGTCTCCACTGGAGCGTAGAGCATCAGCTTAATTCTTAAGTTTGGATTGTGTGCGGTGACAACAAAAGCTTTAACATCTTGCCCCAGATAGAAGAGCTTTTACACTTTCACACCACCTGATTGCATACGCACGGAGACACCAACACCAGTTGCTGGTCCTGCAGTGGTGAGTGCGTCGTTTGAATTGCTATCTGATCCTGTGTCAGTTTGCGCATGTTGCTGTTGTCGCTACATCTGAAGCTTTGAGTGGCAGCGTGTCCTCACCCTGTCTATCTCCCTCTTTGAGATGCCTCGAATGCGAGCGTAGAAATACAAGTGCTCCTCTCCAGTGAGCAGGTTGTCCAGTGCATCCACCTGGGGACAGTAGCCGATGTTAATTCCCTTGTAACGGCACTCCATGATGTCCATCAGTTGCCTGGGGTGGAAAAAAAACACAAATGAAGGACAGGTGGACATGTTGGATGATTCACAGGACTTGTTATCTCTTGCGTGCTGTGTTGGCAATGTCCGACCATTTATGTAGCTTTCACCAACAGATAGGCTTTAAGCGTGTTATGAGAGAGCTTTAGATAACACAGATAAGATACACCTGCAACTTTTAAAAATCCCAAACCAATATGTTCAGATTTTTGCTGATGCAAATCGTTAACATCCCTCATTTGTGGAAATTTGTGTTAAACAAATCTAATCAAGCCCAAATTAATTAGGCAGCACAGCTTGGGCACCTGAAGAGATTAAATCTAAGCAATGGGTTTGTTTCTGTCTTTTCTTCCACACTGATTATCGCAGATCATATTTCATTTGCAAGCATATGCAAGTATTTGTATTTTAAGGAATGGTGCCTGATACCGATCTCAAAATCACAACCTTGTTCATCTATTAATTAATCAGTCCAATAGTCTTTTTACTCGGGATGGGACGATACCAATTTTTTGTGTCTGATACCGATATCATTTATGAACTATAAAGCTGTTAACAACACATTTGTGCTGAGTCATTTCAAAGATATAATTCTTCAACTGTGTAACAAATATTGGATTTCACGTTTTTATTTTTGATCCAGTGACTTTGACCAGTATTGGACCGATACTGACCAATTCCCATTACCTCCTCGCCATGACCAGGCATTTCCAATATTAAATTTCCATCTTCTGTAAAAAAAGTTCTAGTCACAGGACAGATATATTAAATGTCCTCTTTACAGCTTGTGCTTAGTGAAGTATTTATGAGAGAATTAGATTTCACTTTGTTTGTGTTTTTGCTTTATTATCTGTTTAAAGGATTTGTTTTGATCTAAAGCACTTCACATTAACCCAACCCCTGTATATTTTCAATTTGTAACGGTATCACATAACTAGTTATCACATTCAACAGTTAGTTTTAAAAGCAAAATACAATATAACAACAATAATAATGATAATAATAATAATAAGAATGAAAAAAATATTAAAAACAACGTCAAGCTCACCCATCCCAGTCCCTGATCTGTGCTGTGCCATCAGTGGGGCTGACGTCGCCAGTCAGCATTTTGAAGGTGGTCGTTTTTCCTGCTCCGTTCACACCCAGCAGACCAAAGCACTGTAAACATCACACATGTCTTAGTGACCCAGAAGCCTTTGACCTCTTCACTGTACTATTACACAATGATTAGATAAATGTTTGCATTATAATTATTTAGATCAGTGTCAGACATTTACATCTTTGCAACAACTGACCAGCAAGTTGATACCATCCTACGGCCTCAGTATTAGTTAATATAACTGTATCTTATGCTTACCTCTCCTGCAGGGATGCCCACAGAGAGCCTCTTAACAGCAGGGACCTTCTTATTTAGGTGTTGATAGACCTTAGTGAGCTGGTTGAGCTGCAGTATGTCTGAGCTGGCTGCTCCACTGGAAACGCGCAGGTGCTCAGCTGTCACATCCTCATCCTCGTGCTCAGAAGCCACCTGTGGCAATGTTTTGCCACAAATCAAAAGCCTGGAAAAGTGTAAAATAGTAATAAGTATTGAAGTAGAGAGACAGAAGAAGGCTCCATGGCATGAAAATGTAATGTTTCAGGCTTGCCTTAGTACCTTAGAATCAAAATGTAATCATTTACTTCAAATAAAGAAAGAATTTGGATTTTGATCTTTTTTCACATACTTTAATTGCAATGGTCTTTAATTATTCAGTCTTGTATTAGAGCAGTATTAAAATATATTTACACCACTCAGCCATAACAATAAAACAGGTAACTGGTTTTAACATTGCAGCTGATTAATGTGTTTTCAACTTTGCCAAGCCATGGAGAATAAAATTAAATACATATTAAATGCCATTAGCAGTGGTTGAGAATGAACCCCCTTTAAATAAGAGTTAATCTGTGTACATCCACCTTTTATATTCTAGACTATTGACTGTTCCACATCCTGTACATGTGATAATATGTTCTCCTTTTCAACATTGACGGCATCATTTCTGGTCTCAGTTTTCCTCACCTGACTTTTCGCTTTAGGAACTTGTTAAGCAGGAGGCGGAGGGTGAAGAAGACCAGGCCTTGGATAAAGGAGGCAATGAACATCTTCTTGAAAGCCTCTGTGGAGAATGGGTTTTGATAGGCATCAATGCCATAACCACTGAGGATCTGGACCTCTATGTTCTTCCTGGTCAGTTGCATCAACCCGTTCCCAAAATTGAACTGGGGGAAGATGAGGAAGGCGTTGCACATCCTTTCAAACATGGCCTTGATGAGCTGCAGGAGGAAAGGACAGAACAAAGTGCTTATCCTCAACTGTCCTGTCATTAGATGTGTGAATTACATTATACTATTACTCAACATCACCACGGCTACAGAGGCCGACAAGGTATAGTTCAGTTCCTGAACACATGCATCTTAACACCTCAGAGCAAACAAAATGTATCGGGCAGTTTATGCTAACCTCAGGGTTTTGGGGTGAAATTTGGCCCATAAAGTAGAAGATGGACGTGGACATGATTGTGTTGACGCTGATGAAGAGGTTGACACACACATAGGTGATGAAGGCCATTTCTGCATCCTTGAAGATACCTGCTAACAGATACATCCAGGGGAAGGTAGCAAACCTGAGGGGAAAAGAGAATAATTAATATGTACCGAGCATCAAAGAAAGAAACTAACAACACACATAAAACACCTCTCAAACAGCCATGCTACTAAATGCACAATACACACAAAGTGGATATTGAATGTTGTCAACTTTGCATTGTATTAACTTAAGTTATTCAGACTTATCATAGGCTAAAACACAGCAGCTGGGAATAGCAGAAGAAGAAGGAGGAAAAATACCACTGCATGGTGAGGATAAACATTCAGTCAGGATGCCAAGAAGAAAGAAGTTATATTACTTCTCCCCTTATTCACCTGCTGGCAGAACATAATTTCCCTTCCTTTTTTGTTCTGTGCTTTCTCACACATAATCTGCTTGTGCATTTGATCAGGAGGTCTCGGTCAGTGAAACACAGAAGGAGAAAGAAGGGTATAAAACAAAAAGGTAAAGGGGAAAGAAAGTGAAAGATACACAATCATCCAGACAGAGTCAAAGCAGGTCCATGCCATACAGTCCCAAAAATGTGCTTGGTAGGCAGACAAGTAACAGAGGCAAGAAGGCTGCAGACCAGAGCAGGTGGGTGCATCCCGACAGATGGAGCACTGTGATTACTCATTGCTTGGGAGGGAGACATCTGTCAGATAAATGAGGAGCAGAGTGCTGCTGACTTGGCCTCCTAAGATCGAGGGCTTAGGAAGAGTCCCAGAACAGCAACAGCAAACACAGGAGCCTAAACCTCTGCCACAGCAGCGTAATTATGTGAATCATTCCAGTGATCCAAATGCAGGGAATCATGGCACATCATGGGTTTGAAACCCTTCCAAACTCTACATATTGTGTTCAGAGTGATTAAAAAATGTTGGCATTTCAAAGAGATATACCGTAGTTCATCTCTAGCTCACACACCAAGTTCCACCATTAAAGCTGAAAGCCCTGTTGCTTCTTGATCTCCCCCATCCTCCCTCTAGTGTATTTGGCTTAAGTGGGACAAACATATTGGCAGTGATTTTTCTAACAATCATTCAGTCCCACAACCATCTGTCTTTGCAAGACAAACCGCAGCCTCCTAATGCCCCCTGCTGTAAATCCAACCCGGTGCTGCACAAAGTACCACTTGCAATCAAGGCGAGAAAGTAGTACTGTAAAACTGCATTTGTTTTTTATGTTTTTCTTAATTGATTTTGTTTAAACATATGCAAAAAAAAAACATGGTAAACTTGACTTGGCTGAGGCCAACAGAACATTTTATTTTTAGACCATAAAATTCTTGTCATGCTTTGGGTATATAGGATGTCTTTCAGCATAACAAAGCATGTTTCTGGATACTCTGCATTCAACATTTACTTCCACACTGTAACACAACCTGCGTTATTCCCCCCTTTAGTTTTAGCAATGCTGCCACATAAAGAGATCCTAGCAAAGACCTCGGTATCCATGATGTTATCATAATTGACCGACAACATAAACATGAAATGTAGTATATGCTGTCATTTGAAAATATCCATCAAATTAATCCAGAAAAATTGCTCAGCAATGATTATAGATTATAATAGATCACCTTCCTCTCAATTTACTCACCCAAAGAGCACGAACAGGAGGGTGATGACACCCAAATTCTGCCGTTCTGTGAACGCCGGTATCTGGAAGGCTGCGATCACAGCAACAGTCAAAGTCACAGGGATCAGATAGATGGCCTGTTGAAAAAGATCAAACATAATGTAACGACACAAAATGATTTAGCTTTAAACCAAGTTAAGTTGGATCTGCTGGTCGGTGATCAGAAGACGTTACCATGTCATAGAAGAAGTTCACAGCCCAGTAGAGGGGCTCGCTGATGCCTGCGATGTGCTGGAGCCTCTTGGCACCACTGTGGTGCTCGCTGACTTCATAGATGGCAAAACTGGCCGTTGTGATCGAGAAGCCCGTCAGCACACACATCGCCACAAGCATCTGCAGCATACCCTGAAGACTGCGGGGAAAAAACAAAACAAACAGGTGATCAGTGATATTTTATCATTAACTGTTGCGCTGTGATCATAGACTGTTTGTAAAAAATAGACCTAGTCTTCCAGTTCCAAAAATTAAGCCTAGGAGGTCGGACAGAAGTAGGAGTTAGCCACCAGGAGGCGACTCCACGGGTTGCAAATACAGTACTTTACTAGTTTCACCTCCTTCTCAATAGCACACAAAGTCAATTTAGTAAATTATGTTCCAATTAAGAGGAAAGTAAATGAGTGGACACACGTGTATTTGGCAGCCAGTAAAGTCCAATAGGAGCCTGGTTGCAGGTGATGTCTATGAAGTTCCGGTTTCAAAAAGTGAAAAGGTGGTGGTCAAATCATAAATCTAGAGGTTTCACAGCGGAAGGTAGTTTTGCAACCGCAAGACTACGTCCAGTTTTATGTACAGCCTTTGGCTGTGAGTGATGCTTCGTTTATGCTTCTTTCTATACTGACTATAGGGAAAGCTACAGTGCTATGGGTTTAGATCCTTGGATAACTAAGTGTGCAAATCAATATTCTTTGGTGTGCTGATTCACTTTGTATCAGGCAACCTGCTGTAATACATTTCACTGAACAAGGGCCCATTTTACAGTCCTCCTACAAATCATATCGCCACCCGCAGGGAACTGAATCATGGGAACTATTTAAAACATTAAACTGAATTTTTATGAACCAATGGCACCGTTAAAAGGGATCATGCTTGTACCTTACAAGGTAATAGCCACATCTACATATGACTTCAAGCTGACAACAACTTTAGAATGCAGCTACTGTTTACCCAGTTTGCACAGTGACACTGTTGTGAGGCTGCAGAGCCTTTTCTACAGACTATACACCCCAGACAACAAGCTCAGTCTTTGATCCCTCCGTTACTCTTAAACCTGGTGTGCTCATTCAGAGTTTCTTAATGCTGCTACCTGTTCACCTCCCCTACTCTATTTCCCACACTGCTTGCTACTGAGGTACTTTTTTTTCACCTTCATCTTTTAACTGGGGCACAAAAACCATGAACAAAACAAAATAAGCTGCACAAGACTAAAAAAAGGAGAAGATGAAGCTGGCAGAGTGATGGATTGGGACGGAGGGAGAACAGAAGACAGGAACACGTGGTGGGCATTTTAGGGCAGCACTAACGACAGAGAATAGCCAGCAGCAGCAGCAGCAGCAGCATCAGCATCAGCATCAGCAGCAGCAGCAGCAGAAGCTAGCGAGTAGACTTGTTATCGATATAGCAACGATAGTCTTAGATTTTTTTTTTCTTCCCATGGGCACACACTGTGAAAATCAAGACATCTGGAGTAATAAGCCTGCTGTATCTTTAACCCAGCTCAGGCCAAATCAATACATCCAGTGAGAATGCAGAGTCACACAGGGTGGATGGGGTAATTGTTGTGCACTTGCAGCTGCTGCAGCGCCTGTGCAGACTAACAGCTAAACAGAAATGCGATGCAAAGAAATAAAATGTGGAGAAAGTGGAGGTCAATAAACATCATAATGGCCAGTGAGATTATGGTACTACAAAGGCCCTGGAGAGGGAGGAGCTTCTTGAGGCCAGAGCCACTTTCGGAATGATTTATGTAGTTTGATGCATGCATGCATGCAAACACACACACAGACCTACACCTACTTTGCAGTCTGAATCGCTAAAGCAGAATGAAGAGTATTTTAAATTAACCCGTTTTTGGAAGGGAGATAGAATCAATCCTCCTCTGAGCCACCTTCAGGGTAAACACTCATTATATTGGCTATGATCAATAATGCAAGTTCAAGGAAATCAATTTAGAAAATCAAATATGTGTAAATACAGCTGTCATGTGCTTCCCCTACACTCTAATACCCTAAACTGAAAAAAAAAAAACTGTTTTTTTATCTCAGGCCCGGCCAAATTCACTCAACAATATTCATCATCGTGGGACAATTTGGGGATATTTTCAGCAACTGGAATGGTAATCAGGATCCGTCTTGCAGAAGCAGCAATTGATAATGCCATGTAATGATGGAATGTTTAGTTCGGCAGAAGGAAAAATCTGAAGCGTAAATCTTACATAGCGTCTTCGTCGTCTGCCCGACCAAAATAAGGATGACTGGAAACTGAAATGGCTGTAATAGAAAGGAAAAAACAAGCAGAACATTACGTTAGTAATAGGAAAAAACAACAGCATATTTCTCAGCACGGCAATGATATTCTCTAATCCTGAGATACAATCATTTGAAAAATATAATGCAAGTTGATTTCATTTGCCGGAGCACACAAAGGAAATTGAATTTTCTTTACACACACACACATCTACACTTACATTTCCTGATGTAGGAAAGTATAAGTTCAGACGGCTGCAGTTCAGTGACTTGCTGAGGGAAACCTTGAGGTGTACTGAGGAGTTAGAAGATGACTTAGGCCTAATCCAGTTTAAATCCTTTTAATGGGAAAACTACTGCTGGAACTTACAATCATACTTCTTATCTGGGACCATAATTCATTCTCAGCTGCAACTGACATGATCATTTCTGCCTGACCAGAGACTAATTATTATTTCATTATAGAAAGGACAAGAAAACCACAAAATATTCCCATTTGAGATAATAGAAATGGTGACTTTCTATTATTTTTGTTTTTAAATTAATTGTACAATTAAACGACAGTGGAAGTTTTTTTACTGTTAATTGAAAAACTGATTCACTTTAGTTCCCGCTGCCTCGAGCCAGGGCTGCTTTATACTTTTTAAAAGCATACATTGAAGGATTCCTCTCTGTTCACAACTTCTGAAGGTGGCCTATTAAACAGCTCAGTGCATTTTCTCTGGGGTATGCGGCAGACAAACTTCTAATATAGTGGTGGGAAACAAAAAACAATTTGATGCAGACCAGAGTAGCATACCAAGGAAAAGCCGTCAATAAAGACCACAGTGCGAGGGTTAGGGCTTCACACTTGACATAGGAATGATCACCATGAAAAGTAATCTCCCTGAATCTTCTCCCGAGACCGCCCCCAAACACAGGGTTTGTTAGTAACATTTAAATGATTACACTCTCTACCCTCAAGCACTTTTATCATCTGCTGGGAGTTCAATGTGTTTCTGCGTGTAGCTCTGTGCACACACTGTATGTTTTGATTATTGTGTGTGCGTGTGTTTATGTGCGTGTGTGTTTGTTCATGTTTGTGTACTCCTGCCCACAGGCAGATGGTCAGGGCGATGCTCAGAGCTGAAACAGCACTGAAAAAACGTGGGCCAGCCTCGCTCTCTTCTGCACCGCTCCCCAGGGAGCAGCGTTCATCAGTATTCACATAGTGATGAGAGTCCGAGGATACACAGCACCCCCTGGCTTTAATCCACTGAAATGAACCGGGAGTATCCATGCACCATTTACTGCTCTTCTTTATGTTTAGTATATACAAAATGGTCGGGATGTTAATCATCATATCTGCTTCTTTGACAACTACTTGGGTATATCACAGTCTCTGTATTGATAGAGTTTAATCCCAGCTGTAATAACATCAATGTTTTTTTAATTCACTTAAAATAAATAGTCGGAAAAAAAAGAGATGGCAGTGATCTTTGTTGTCATTGCTTCATTATGTGAAGCTTTCTTAATCAATCAAACTAGAAATCTGCCGTTTGCCTTGGATTAAAGGATTACATTTTGTTTTTATGCCCCAACTCCAGCTCACCGTATTTTGTCGGATCCTTATCAGCTGGAAGATTGGTGCGAAGGATGAGGTTGTTGAGGCTGTTCATGTATGCTGGCATTGTGTGGTGCCCCTCAGGGTTGAACCAGACCTACGCCAATGCAAGAAGGAACACAGTCAAACAGAGACATATTTTAAAAGACAAAACAAAACATCCTTTACGGAGCTACTGATCTGTATATCATGTCTCTACAAAACACAGACATGATCATCTAAGGAAATGTAAACACTAAAACCGAGCCACAATTGCTGCAGTAAAGCATATTTATGATGACACTGATGGTATAACAATGCAGCTCCATCCGCAAGCCTCCATGCTGTAGCCAGAAAACGGTGGTGAGGATGTGATATTTTAACTTTCAACAGCTCCTAGCTGCGGCGATTACAGTGATAATGAGACAGGCAGCAGGGACACTAGGAGAGAAAGTTACCTTAGACAGAGTACGGTTTTTGGGCACTTGAATGACGTCCATTTGCAAGTCAGAAGGAAGCTGCATGCCAAATTCAAAGCCCCCATACCTGAAAAACAAAAAAAGAGAAAAAATAGATGTGACACACTGTGCTTTTGCTTGTTTGTGTGTCTTTTAGTCAAAGCTAATGTGCACCAATAAATGACTTATCCTGTGGGGTAAATCATCTACAGTAAGCTGCAAATGAACCCTTCTGTTACCATTCTGTCGTCAGTGACCAGATTTGGCGTGCTTCTCATTACCGTAACTCCTAGACCGTTTGTGATATCTAGAAAATACTATGGACTGGTGACCTATCCGGGGTGTGATCCCACCTTTTGCCCTATGTCAGCTGAGATTAGCACAGCACCCCCCACGACACTCATGTGGAGGATAAAGCGGTAGAAGATGGATGGATATTGGAAAAAGCTGAGAAATAGAGCTTTGCGCCCATATACTTGTCTTTACGGTAGCCCTCAAGACTTCTGCAGAGCGACCGTCCAATCACAGACAAGAATCACCGGCATGTTGCACGTTTGTGACGTCAGCTTCTCAATATTGTAATTCCTAAACGATTGAATAACTGTTTGACAATTCTACAAAAAAAATCAAAATAAATCCAGGTGGCCTGAATATCATGATGGTCATAAGAGGGTTAATAGAATGGATATCATGATCAACTAGGAATTTTTGTGGCAAAATTTTGATCATACCTAGTTTTTGGTGCCAAGGTTCAGGACTTTTCTTTTCTTCTTTTTTTTAACATCACTGACACTGCAGCTAGCAAACCAGCTTAGAGGCGCAGTACTGCCAACTACCAACTGAGAGAGGCACAGAGAGAGACTGACTCCTGCAGCGGGTTGCAAACGTCTACGGGGAGTTTGGTCAGCACTCTTTGTGTTTCTCAGTGATTTTGAGGAAGAACAGCAAGTCATGTGAGAATGAAAACAACACACAGGGGGTAGACGACAACCACAGCATTGTTGTCTAACACTGTCTGTGTAGGTTGTAAATTGTAGACAGGAAAAGAGTTAATTTTAACCATATCTCTATGTTAAAGTATGATGACCCTGTGAGGTTCCAAAATGGGCTGGGACCCTTCTCCATTCATTCCTATGAGAAAATTCTTTAATTTTTCATGATTTTTATCGCCAAGGTTACGCTAAACACTTAGACACTTAACACCGTTCCCGGTCAAACCGCAAGTTTTGAGGTGGAATGTGTGGGGTTTTTCTTAAAACAAGCACGACAAGTTTCGCAGCAAAATCTTGGTGGAAGAGGAAAAATAATAACTAGAAAATTGCATTCCCTGTGGCAAATATGTGTGAATGCTGACAGCTGATGCTAAAATATGAAACATGAAAGCATTAAGTAAGTAAGTAAGTAAGTAGCAGCATTTAAAAAAATTAGCAAGTTTTGGAGGATTTTAAGATTTCATCTATTCTTCTGAATGGGACACAAAAGGCTGAATATTTTTTAAAATACTGTGTGAGCATTCACACTGATAACAATAATAATAATAATAATTGAAAATTACAATAGAGGAGCTCATTGGTCAAAGGTTGTGGGTTTGATTCCCATCACTGCTTGTCCTTAGGCAAGACAGTTAAACCCACGTTGCTCCAGACGGCTGTGCTTGCAGTGTGTGAATGGGTATGAAAGACGAGTGAAGGAATATGTGCTGCACATACAGTAAATGCACTGTATGGAAAAGTGATTGAATGGATGAATGGCAAATCTGTAGATGAGTGGTCCTCAAGACTAGAATAATTACAAAGCATTTACCATTTAACAAACCAGGGAAACTCAGGTTTTACACCTTAGTTAAAAATCTTTTCAATTAAGAGTCATCACTCTTTGGCAAAAAAAAAACCCAGTGAGATTTCTTTTTATGATTGAAACATCACCATTTTTAAGTGTAGAGTATTAATGATGTTGAGCTTCAAAGGCTAAAAGGAAGAATGTTTTTCAATTGATACGTAGAGAATCGCTGAATTTTCCGTTTGACTCCACACATCATCTCCAAACTATCTCATACATCACGTTATCCCACCAAATGTAACTCTGAATGACAAATGGCTGAATGCTGTTAGACAACAACAGTGTGCAGTCACCTGTTCCTGATGAAGTCATTGGCTGTGTTCACCAGGTAGTTCTGCACATCGATGCCGGTGAGGTTATAAACATCCTGAGATGACGGGCTCTTCTTATGTGACAGCTGATCCTTGCTTTTATCACAAACCTGCAAAAGACACAGAAGAGATAAAAGCATTGCTCTTGTCCTATTTTGTCTTAAAAACTCACACAAACGCTGCAAAAATGCAACCACACACTATTCTCTGTGACCCGGACTCACCTGTCCCTGTGAGGTGCATTTACAGGTATTCAGTAGTCCAGACGTGTTCCTTCTCTGAGTCCATGCGTGACTTCTTGTGCAGACCCTAAAGAAAAACATACAGCATCTTGAATGTGTGGTAATGGTGGCCTGTATCAACACTAAAGACATGTGTTTTCATTTTTAGATACTCCAGTAAGGACATTTTGTGCATTTGGAAGCTTTCTGTGTGTTTCAATGTATTGTCTTTCTTTTTATTTCGACTAAGACTCCTTAATAGTCTGAACTGAATTGAATTGATTCAGATCATTCTCACTTGTCATTGTTATTTCAGGATTAAAGACTGATTTTTTTGCTCCAGGGTGAAACCTGAACAAACTGTGCTTTTATGCCTCCTATTTACTTAGGTATATTATTATACTAGTTATGCTGCTTCTATTAAAGGACATTGTTTGCCCGGCCATATCATAAAGCAAACTTGTGGTTCTCTGATGTCGGTTCAAAACTGCCTTCAAAGCTGTACATATGCTGTGATACCATACTGTGTGAAATGAGCGCTTGTGCGGTTTCATGTTCAACTCCCCCACATTCTGTTTTCTGCCAAATGTTTTCAGGGACACTATGTGCCGATCCCAAAACACTTGTAGCAATAGATAACTCTTTGCATACTTGCACGTTCACATGCAGTCTGTTACTTTAGATATAAATGAGTCAATAACAACGACCTCTGGAAGAAAGTCATGGGGACCATACAGTTCCATCCAGTATTCTAGTCACTTTCCCATATTGCTGCCATGCTGTGATTATAGAGCATCATGAGCGAAACGTGCAGACTCCTTTTTTTTTTTTTTGCACCACACAATTTTTATTTATTTATTTTTGTTGGCAGAGAATTTTAAAATGCCTCAGAGGTTTGGCTTGAGTGCCAACATTGATTTGAGTGCCTGTGAGGGGAAAATCTGCCCTATAAACACTGAGTGTTTATGGAATACAAATGATGCTCTCACATCGTCCTGCTGCAGGCTGCAAGAGCCTCATACATGAGCTGAGCAGCGGAAAAACAGAGGGAGGGATGACATGAGAGGTACCAGAGAGAGGGAGAGCAAGGGACAGAGAACAGTAAAGGGAGGGACACATTAAAATGACAACGTGTGGAAAATGGAAACACGGAATGTGTGGAAAACGGTGGAACACACAGGGAAACTGAGCACAGGGTATAAGTGGAAAATCTATCACTTTTAGGGGGGGCAAGGCATTTGAGAAGTCATTACGTACGAGTTATCAGACTTGTCAAGGCATGCGTTATCGATCCCAGGGAATGACATCATGGCATCGACCAGTGGCCTGGAGCTGGGATTTTTGTTGCTGTGGAGCCAGAAAACAGTAAGTTAGCCCCAAACATAACAGCAACATTTTTAATAATAGTAAGGAAACATACCAAAAAGAATTGCTTCAGTCTATGTAGAATCAGCAGACAGAGAGATAGATTTTTTCTTTTGTTATTTGTTATTCAAGTCTTGGTTTGCTGGTCTTTTAGAAAGACTTAGAGTTCAAGGTCAGAATTTATCAGGGTTTTCTCGGCTCTGTCCTCAGAGCAATTTACGACCTAACAACATAGTCAATAATATGACCATGGGGAGGCTGTCTGTGATTCTACTATAGCAACCTGCCTGTGAGGAGCAGGGCAGATAAAGCTTAAGTCAGAACATTTGCAGATTTCTTGTCTTGAAACTCTCCCAAGAAGTCTACTTTGTCAGGACGATACAGTGTTACTTACTAATTCACCATAAAAATCAAACAGACGAGAATAATATCTCAATCTCAGCCACGGATAATCTTATCAGCGCCATCTCTACACCTCCAACAAGATTCTCATCCACAATAAGCAAATAAAACAAAATTTCCAATCTGCTCTGTATATTAGTCTAAAAAGAACTGCATTGATAGAATCTTTGATATGAATTTGCACCTCTGCATTTTCCACCTTTCTTTGATCAGACCTCAGGAATGAAGACATCTCACAACCTCCTCCTCCTCCATCTCTCTGACTTTGATCTTGCATCTCAGCCATCTCCTTCACTTTTCCCTGTCCTTAAGGTCTGCCTGCCCTTCAACAAAGTACAGCTTCAAACTAATTTTGCATCAACCCATCATCAAAAACAGACGGGCATTTTACACTGAGTGGGTCCTCTTGCCAGGTGCTACTGAGACAAACTCAGTAGTAATTCATGTTGAAGTTCAGACTAAAAAAGCACACCAACATAAGTAAAAATAAGTGCAACAGTCTAAGTAATCAAATCAATAAAATATGGTGAGGAGCCCAGTGTGCACATTTGACTCGTGGAGTGGGTGAAAGGGCATCGGGGGTTGTCGAGCAGTCTCGTAAGTGGAGAGAAACTGTTCTCGTCGTCTTTGCTCTAAAGGATCTGAAGATTTTGCCTGATGGCAGCATTTGAAACAGATGGTGAGCAGAGTGTGTGTGATGAGTCTCTGAGGATCCAGAGTGAGTGCTACAAGGAGCCCAACTGATTTTTCCCGCTGACTAGGACAGTACGCTCTGGAGAGTTCCGAGCTGCTACACACCTGCAAATTAGATCTGACCTGAGCTGAGCTGAATCTCTTGAAAAAAAACAGCTAGTTAACCTTTGCTTGTAGCATAATTCTGTCTCTCATGTGCTTCAGGACCATTTGCCTGCTCACCTACGAACAACCAGCATCCGGCCCTCGTCTTGTCTAACTTTGCTGTTTAGAAAACTCAGAAAAGTGCTTTCACTGACCTGCCTGACCTTCTGTCATTCAGGTCAGTGAACATTAATGGATAACCAGGAAACATGCTCAAATCTATGTATTGGACTTTGGACTCCAAATCACATCACAACTTTATAATAAACCCCTCAAATAATCTTCAGTCTCAGAGATTTGTGTTTTTCTTAGAGAGTCGAAAAACCATAAAGAAAATCGAGTGAAAATGGATCAAACTCGGGCTTAGAGGCATGTTGTGAATTTCAAATAAAGACATCATAAAATGATCATCCTCCAAACGTCTACCAAAAATCAGGTCAGTTATATAAGAAACAAAGTCTGTGTTTCTGATTATAACCTTTGCTTTCAGTTCCCAAGTTTCTACATTAAAACACAGCAACTATCCTCCCAGCATTTGCTTGCACGCTTTGATTTTAGTCATTTGTCTCAGACATTGTTCTGAACGTATCAAGTGAACTCCGAATTCAACTCCCCTGCCAATGCTCCCCTGTAATTATCCTGCCATTACAACTGACCTGAAGAAAGAGTAGCTTGGTCCGATGTTGTAGAGTGCAGGGCTCAGCACCATCTCAGGATAGTGCCGCAGGTCATTCTTGATGGAGCCCAGGCCCATTGCAAACAACACAAACAGAACAGGGAGCAGGATCTGTGAAATCAGGCCCTTCCAGTCTCTGTGGCTGTGTTTGAACCTCTTGACCAGCATGGCGAATATCTGCTGCCACAGCAGGGCCATGCCACTCACCGTGGATGAACCAGTGAGCTCTAAAGCAAGAGAGGTAAGATTTTATCATTTGGTCCAAATCTCTTTCCATCTTACTGACATGATGATGCTTCATCTCTCTCTAAGACACGCTGAGCTAAAGGTTAACAGGGCAATAACATCGCAGAAGGTGGTGTAGCACAGTCCGTTAAGAATCTGTGATAACAGGTCAGCTGAGTCAAATAACTGTCACTTAGTTTAGGTCAAGTGCAAAAATTGACTCATCATCTAAAATGATGAAGCAGGAAAAAGTGATGCATATAAAAGCAAGATAAACAAATAGCATGGAAGAATGAATTGAGCAAAAAGGAAAAGAGGGCAGCAAAATTGGAACTCACTGATCTTGTCCCCAAGGTTTTCAGAGGAGTCTGATGAGAAACTGTCCAAAGATTGAGTGTCAGAGACAGTCTCCGAGATAGACAGGGGGACGTTCTCAGAATCAGTGTTGTCATGGGTCAACTCGAGGAACACCTACGGAGATGAAAACCAAACATTAATATCAGAGAGACTACATAATGTCATGGCATGCTTTAGTATGAGCATACCTCCTCCAGTGTCGTGTCAGAGACGCCGTAGCCCCCAAGCTGCAGGTTGTTAAGGTTTGTGTCCAGTGCCGTCAGGAGGGAGCGGTATGAGGAGGCATTGGATGAGGTGAACGTGGGCAGTGAGTAGACTAAGTCGCCCCCTTGGGTCTCCTTCAGTCGCGCCTCAGGTACATGGGCTTGGATGAACTCCTTCAGTTCAGCATGGTCAATTTCTTTAGACTCCAGGCTCTGCTTCTGCACATAGAGCAGCAACCAAAGTTATTGACGAGGCAGTTTCGGGGATGCTTATGCTCGACCATTCGCATACAAACATCTTTAAAACCGTAGTGTCTGTTACATTGAAACTAGTGTCATATGAGGTCACACAATGCAGATGAAGCTCATCAGCTCCTCACGATCCTTTCTATGTTTCTCAGTATAGCAACGTTTAGATTTGCTTCGCCCTGCGACATTCAGGCGCTGAACACAGCACAGGATTTGTTTTAGGTCGAGACAGACAGAGGCAGCAGCAACATTGGGCTAGTAAAGTGAGACAACTGAAAACAGAGTATGAATGAAAAAACAATGACGTGCCATGAAACATTTGAAAGTGAATTCTGCAGTTAAATGGGATAAATGCTTCTTTCCCCCACCCTTCCCTGTGCTGCCGGTGTATACACACAAACACTCCCTCAGTCAGGTCCGATCATTCTGCTTCACAAAGTCAGATGAGGACACAACATACAAATAATGTGAAATCTTTTGACTTTGAGTTCACACAGACTAAACATTGAGAAGGAAAACATGCCCCAAAGTTACACATCGCAGATGCCTTTTCTAAATTATTCATATATGATTTTATGGATGAAACAGGCGTTGGAAACTGCTCATAGGACATATCTCATACATTGTATAAATCTAAAGTACAGTGTATAGTAACATCAGAGGTTCCAAAACCTTCCCCGCAGGGTCTCCTTTTGGCAGATAAAAAAATGTAATGGCCCTTAACAGATTCATTATTTAGCTGCATTCCCATTTGATGGAAAAAAAGGTCTCAGTTTTAGTTGTTTTACAGCATTGTCTGCAGTGCGTGTTCAAGTTCCCTTTGAGGATGGATACCTTTTTAGTAAGGGTGAGTTTGTAGCCCTGGCCCAGCTTGTCTTTCAGGTAGAAGGGCGAGCCGCAGCATTTTAATCCTCCTTTCTCCAGGAAGGCGATGCGGTCACTCAGCACTTCAGCCTCATCCAGATGGTGGGTGGACATGATGATAGTGCGGTCTGAGAAGACACAGATACACACAGTTAGTGTGCCGTTCTTTCCTGTTCCAACAAATATCAGCCACATTTAAGCTCAATAGGGAAATGTGTGAGATTCACAAACTTCACACCGTGAATGTTACACTGTATTACATAAAAGCTCAGGGTCAGTGAAATGCACACAAGCAGATAATGCTTAATAACTAAGCAATTCTGTAAAGCTTTGTAGTTTTGAGGAAAAAAGATAATCCTATCCTCGGAAGCACAGTTTTTAACTCTTTGAGAATGGCTGCCAACACACTGCACACATCCAAACAAGAAAACCGAATCCAGGCATTACAAAGAAGTAGACACACAAACACTGTGTCCTACAAACACACTCACAAGTCATCAAAGTAACAGATGCCCAAACAGCAAGTGATGCAGAAAGTTTTGAAATAGATTTCCTTGGCACCAAGCTCTCATAACATCAGAGACGGGGCTAATTAAACAGGATATTTTCTACATCTACAATCACAGTACATTGCATTTAGCAGTCTCTCAGCAGGCTACTGCTGCTCCCCTAAGAGAACCTTAAGGAAAAGTACTTCTGGATTTATTTGAGAATAATTACGTGCTAGACCTAAAACTTAAGACGCCTGAGCAGTGGAAAACCCACAGGGTCACGCTCAAGTTCACTGTTCTTTCCAGCCCATTCTCATTCCAAGAGCGTCATACAGTATACCGCCGCTCTGTCACGTCCCTTGGCGTCGCCTTACAGGCGCACAGGATGTCCTTTTGTGTCTGAAAGAGACGCACAGGGTGCACAGAGCGGCTGCCCTGAGTGTCCATCGACACTTTAATGTCGCTGTGAGCATCAAGCAGGTACTAAGCAGGCACCGACAAGGAATATACATGCTCTATTATTTATAATCACTTATGGTTTATTACTGGTCAAGGAAATGCTGACGATATTAATAAAATAAAGGTCTGTCCGTGTGTGAGCCAACAGTGACTATACACTAATCCTAAGCTGAATATTTATTCTAACACTAACCTCAGTCCTTTTCTTGGCCCTAACATTAACCTCACTCCTATCCTGGTCCCTAACTCTTACCTCATACTCCACTCCATCGAAAGCTCATTTAGAATTTCGAAGGGTACCCTGTAACCAGCAGCAATTTATGACAGGTTCTTTTGGTGATTTCGGGGGAAAACATAAGAGTAAGTATATGAGTATATTTATATCTATATATATATCTATATATATAGATATATATATATATATATATATATATATATATATATATATATGTAGCATTGTTATTTACTGACTGGGTGTTGAATATATAAGTAGGTAAACTTACGTTCAAAAGCACCATTAAACGCTAGACTTACAAACCCCTTCACAGATATAAAACCAGCTATTAAAAGAACACTAATAATAATCTCCCTTTTAAAAAAAATGTCTGCCGAAAAAGGGTGGAACATTAGAATATGTCTGAACTGTACATTTCTCACTTAATATTTAATGTTAGCTGTCAGTGGTCCAAGATAAGGGGTGCCACGGTTAGAAATAAGAACCAATTACTAGAACATCAATTTTATCAGTATTCTGAGGCATCTATACTTGGACTGCAGAAAGGTAGCAATGCAGGGAACCCAGGCTGCTGTGAATTTTAGAAATAAACGAGACAGACGACTGGGACTATTCATTGCAACAAGGGTGGAATGTATTGAAGTGGCAAATAATATGGCCAAGGGGCAGAAGATACAAAGGGAATAAAACTGGGCCAAGTATCAGGCCAGAGGGACCCATGATAAAATAAAAGGAGAAAGTACTCTTTCTGTTTTGTTCTGTTCTATTTTTTTTCCAGCTATTTCTTCTTATTATTCTTTTCAATATTACGATCCCCATTTAAGTGGTAACAGTGATAGTAAGGCCTGGTTCATACTTGATGTGTGTCTGCTGTGCCTAGCTCCCAACAGCCCCAATATGTTTACGTTTATGACTTTAGTTTCTGATTTATCGCAGACTAAACGGATTTAAAACACCTGATATAACTAGAACATACATAGGGTTTTCCTGTACTTGTAGCCTCCAGTTTCAGATCATTTCTCTGTCTATTTTTGCTGCAAATCGCGCATGATAACAGTTCATTCAGTCATATTCTACCGCTTCATCTTCCACATGACAGTCACAAGGGGTTCGCTGGTGCCAATCCCAGCTGACATAGGGTAAAAGGTGGGGTACACCCTGGACAGGTCGCTAAGTCCATCACAGGGCCACATAGAGACAAACAAACCATCTAAATCAATGTTTTGTGTGTGTGTGTGTACTTTCCTTAGGACCTTATCTGCCATTTTCTGGTGGTTCTAATGAGGCAGGAACTCTTTGCTGGTGAACTGGTTAAGTTTAGGGCTAAAATTGGACTGTGTTTAAGTTCACGGATCACGCTTTGTTCAGGCTGTCCGAATGAATGGAAGTCAATGCAGGGTCCTAAAAATAACGCAAACTTGCTTGTGTGTGTGTGTGTGTGTGTGTGTGTGAGAGAGAGAGACTCACGTTTCTTATGCTGGATGACAATGTCCCAGATGCTGCGCCTCGAGCAAGGATCAACTCCTGTGGTGGGTTCATCCAGAACCACCAAGCGAGAGCCTCCTATGAAGGCAATGGAAATTGACAGCTTGCGCTTCATGCCGCCCGACAGAGTGCCCACCCGCTTGTGTCTGTGCGCGTACATGCCTGTCTCCTCCAGGATCCTGGCAGGGGAGTCAATGAAAAGCGTGTGACACTGAGCTCATGTTAACACACTATTCTGTACATTAAAGTGCAATTTCTCAGTTCCAGTTCCATCAGTTCCATCAGTCACCCAGACTCTCTGAACTATGAGGACCATAGAGTACAGTTCCTTGCCTTTAGGTTCAGACTTATTATTGGTACTCTTGCCACGCAGAACCCCTTCAGAAATAGTTTCAATCACAGATCAAAATTCTGGCGCCAAGGCCATGAGATACCAGATGTAACCAGTTACGGGTATTAAGCACTGATTAATATTTAAACTCTTACGGCCTCTGTGTATGTTTTGTTTTTATTGGAAGAGCATGGCATCGCTTGGCCTACGGACACCGTTTATTTGATTTCGGGGTGCAAACCAAATCAACACGACAGATGAAATGGCACGGCTACATCGAAAACAAACCCTGATATCATCTCAAAGATGTGGTGATAAAATGAGGACGCTCTCGGCTCAAGAAGATCGCTTACGTTCGGACTTGCTCGTGCAGGACCCCGCGTGTCCAGTGTGGGGCCTTGATCTGGCCGTACAGCAGCAGGTGCTCCTTGGCTGTCATGTGGTCAAAGAGGACATCATATTGCATGCAGACGCCCAGTTCTTTGCGAATATCATCGATGTTGGTCTGCATGTCTCTGCCGTACACCTCTATTGAGCCAGATGACGGGGCGAAAAGGCCAGTCAGGAGAGACCTAAACATGGAGCATAACAATGTATTGTGTGAGTAATATAAATAAACAGACCAAGTTATATACTGTATATAAATCAAGTCATGTTTCAGTCTTTTTATTCTTCTCATGATTTGCTGATCCCAGGACTATTATAATGCCTTGTCTGAGTGCAAGTGTTAATATTGTTAATTGTATCTGTTGTTTATTGTTCTTAATCTAATTATGCAGCTGCCCGCTTGCCCAGGTCTCCCTTGCAAAAGAGATCTTTGATCTCAGTGGGACCAACCTGGTTAAATCAATCAATCAATCAATCAATCAATCAATCAATCAAAATTATAAGATAAAAACAAAATTATAAGATATGTAATTCCCATCTTAGTTTTTGCTTGTTTTCAACACTGTTCAATTGTTTTTAGCAACTGCACTGCAGTTATTTTGTGTTACTCCGAGCCTAAGAAAACGGAGTCAAACAATTAAAATGAAAATTCAAGCGTTTCAGTTGATAAAGATGCGCTCATTTGATGTGCCAGACTTTGACAAAACAATCTCCCTGTCAGCAGCGGAGCCTAGAGATGATAAAAAGGGATGCACAAATCACATTTCACAGACACCACATACAGAAAATGAACGGCCACAATGCATGTATGTAGCCAAGGATGTGCTGATACGGTGAAAATTGAGAAGAATTGCACCACACGTACATGGTGGTGGTCTTGCCAGCTCCATTGTGACCAAGCAATGAGGTGACATGGCCCTCGTGGAAAGAGACATTCAGGTTTTCAATGGCTACTCGGTCGCCATAGATCTTGCTGAGACTGTGGAGGACAACTCCAATTGGAAGCTCTGAGAAATCTTCACCAGCCTGGAAGGAAAGCGTGTTCTTGCCTGAGAGAGACAGTGAGACAGAGGCAACTTGTAAATCAAACTAACAAGGGACAGGTATTAAATAGAGAGTGAGGGAGAAATATAAACAAGGAATCAGGGCAAGAAAAACATGACAGACCATGAAAGGGAGGACATGATGTCCATGAATCAAAACACTACACCTGATAAGACAACATCACTTGTTTTTTTTAAGACTTTGTTTCCTTATACCTTTTCCCTTGTTGTCAGAGAGGACAGGCTGGTTTTTCTGCATGACGTTGGTGAAGAGAAGCCCTTTGCTTGAACCAGTGTTTGAATGAATGCTGCAGCACAGGTCAGTCCAGAATGAGGACTTGAAGGGGAAGTACCATGGAGCTGGGATTCCGTATTTTCCTGTTTGGAAAATAAAAATCGATACAGGAAAAATTATTGAGAGCAAGAACTTTCTTCTAATAGGAGTTACGGAATATAACAATTGAATATTATGACCACTATCGCTATAATCAGGACTCCTTTAACTGATGATGGTGCTTTTCAGATCACCTGGGAAGACCATGCGGATGTAAGCCCCGATGACAAAGTAGAGGATGGAATCAATGACCATCAGCCAGCACAGCCACCCGAATGAGGCTGTGTCATCAGCAATGGGTGAGGTGTATGAGTTCTTCCAGTGAATTCCTAAAGAAGTAAATAGTAGAGCAGTTTAATGTTGCCTCACACTGATGCAGCTGGCTTTTTTGATGGCAGTCAATGCTCTTACCTTGTCCTTGGGCCTCATAGCGAGACACGTATTGACTGGCATGACTGAAGCAGGTTGGGGAAAATAGGCCCTAAAGGTTATTGAAGGAAAATGTTAGACCAAAAAAAAAAAAAAGCATGAATACACATCTTCATCATCCCTTTCTGTAATTCCACTCATCTCACTCTATGAAGTAGTATGAAGTGAGCTATTTTTGCTTTTCGCAACACTTTCTTCAAGGCAAACAACATTTTAGACGTATATTCACTGCTATGTTGAATGATAAATAACAATAAACCCTCCTAACGAAAAACAACTGAAGGTGAAAGTCACTGTTTTCTCATAATGGAAGTGGCATCTCTGAAGCTGTGTTAATAAAACTTTGAAACTTAATATCAGTAAGATTGTTTTCCAAGACAGATAGAATACATTTTAGAAAGGAATGAAACAACAGTTAAAATACTTTTCTTATTCTCAGCATCTTCCAGAGCAAATTACATTATTTGTACATGATATGTCAGTAAACATAGCGCACTCATTTACTACACATGACTAATGATGAGGGAGGTTGAGAGGTTGCTCACCAGCAGGCTCTTCTGTGAAAAGGAGAGATTTGTCTCCAGGGCCATGACCACAATGAAAGGGAAGAAGCTGAGAATGTAAAGGAGGCTGCCGCTCAGTCCAGCGATGTAGGTCCTGTCAAACAAGGAACTGACTAGGTAGCTGAAGGCCAGGATGCTCAAGCCGTAGTCACAGAAATACAAGAACAGGAGGAAGCCGTCACTGTGGGGTAGGATGTTGCCGTACTTCATCACCAGAGTGAGAATAAAGATGGTCATGACTAGGTAAGTGGCACACTCTATGAACCAGGCAAAGAAGTGGCTGGCCGGGTTGACTCCCATCATCTTCATGTACTGAGGGACAAAGAAAGGAAAAGATGGGTGGACAATTTTAACAGGAAGTCAAGAGTCAGTCAACTTGAGATGTATTATGTCATTTTCAAGTGGGTACACGACACAAACCACCACCAGTTCACCAAATAATGTACAATGTAATAGCGTTTATACAACCATGATCATTTGTGCATATGCATCTATATATACTATGCTGGCACATATTAGATAACATTGCAGACGGTATTAAAAAAAGAATTCAGTTAGGAACAGGAGCAGGTTATATGAAGATGGTCAGGTGAAACAGGTGAACAGATGAAAAGAGGTTATGGACCTTATTGAGAGGCACAGGTTGTTCCAGTCAGAAGGAACTTTACATTGAAATACATAATAATCAATGTGTTTGTTTTAAATATGGAGGATAATAAAGGAGGATTAGTCATATTTGACAGTCTAAATTGACTGTAGGCGTTAGAGTGGATAACTGTTTGTCTCTATGTGGACCTGTGATGGACGGGCAACCTGTCCAGGGTGTAACCCGCCTTTCACCCTATGTCGGCTGGGATTGGCACCAGTGCCCCCAGCGAGCCTCATGTGGAGGATAAAGCGTTAGAAGATGGATGGATGGATGGATAATTTTCTGATGCAGATGAGAGCCAATTCAATAATTCACACATCAAACAGTGATGGGTATTATACGGACACCTCAGGCCGAGTCTACAAAGACTGTTAAAAATTAAATGAAGAAGGTGAGGATTTGAGGAACAGAGGTGTTCTGGTGGACTGTGTCTGCATAATGGTGTATTTGAAGTATCAACTGAGTGATAATTCTTTTACAGGTTTGTAATGTGAAGCAGTGCAAGCAAAGCAAACTCACAGACAGTCTGTGATCAAGATGTTAAATGAACCAGAGCAGAAACGGTGAGAGACCAATGGCATACACTTTATCTAAAAGGAGGTAGTGATCGATCATATCAAAAAGCTTTTGTGGAAGTGATGAATATGGCTCCTGTAGGCATGTTGGCAAATGAATAAATCAATAAAGTTTTATTTGTGTTACAAATTTCAAACAAAGCATTCTCGATTTGCAACGCAGCACAAAAAAAAATAGGTCATTCATTTAATGTAAAAGACATTTGGGGGTAAATGTAGTCAGTTTGTTCAGGAGAGTAGTGACTGAATACAACTTAGTCGATTTATTTGTGATGTGAGGTAAGTTTTAAGAGGCCAGAGTCTGAAGATCGGAGGGTTCAGTCTGGCTTGTACATAGTGAGCAGGTCAGAGCCTGTGTCCTGGAGCCAGACCACTTAGTGCTTTGTAGTCAGTATTTTGAAATGTATTTGGAATTTGAGTGGACGCCAGTGAAAAGATCAGAGTGTTGCAGTGATATGTTCTGTTTTTCCTGTAGTCTTGCTGCAGCAGTCTGAATAAGCTGCAGGCGTCCCACTGTCTTTTTTTTTTTTTTGGGAGCCCAGGAAAAAGGGCATTACATTAGTCTAATCATGTAGAAATGAATGCATAAACTAACTTTTCAGCAGACTGGGGCAGGATAGGCCTCAATTTGGAAATATTCTTTAAATAGTAAAATGCTCATAACATGGCTTGTAAAGTTAAGTTGTGGTTGGTTTATAGAGAAAAATTTGATCAATTTGGATCTGATCTTTTCTCTCTAACCTCTAGTGTACTTTTCTATGCTTGAACCATGAATGCAAACGACCACAGACGCAGGTTTGATCTTTTAGCCTTACCTCATGCAGTCTCAGTTCTCTCTCGTGCACAAGTTTCTTCACAAAATCAGCCACGAACAGCACCCAGGCCAACATCAGCATGATCGGAAAGACGAAAGAGATGGCCTCCAGGTACCTGGGAGAATACAGAAATGCCAAGTGTTCATCAAATGCCTGGAAAGCCAAACAGCCAATCACTGTCAACAAAGGCAGACAAATAGGCCTATCATTCAGCTACAGGCTTGACAAGGCTGGACGGATGCAGAGTGAGACAGCAATACTGAGGGAGGGAATGGGGATTTTTGACAGCCACGTTGTGATCCTTGTGTTATTTATGCAAAAATAAATGCTTCTCTGTTTTAGTTTTTGTGCCAGATAAATCTGAATGTAGTGCTTGGAATGCTAATACCACACATCCATATTTCACAGCTATCATGTCAGGGACTGAGTTGAGTAATGAATCAAAATGACAGAGAGGCGAGAATCATCATATTGTATGTGTGGTTCAGAGGGCAGCCAAACACAATGGCCCTCTAGTGCTTCTTAGATGAGATACCAGCACTGTCTTAAGTCACACTCATGGGCAACCACAAAAACAGCTATCATGCTCAAGCAAGATTTATTAGACATGGTGTTGTGTAGTGATGCTGTTAATTCCAAACCCATGTTGTACTGCACATACACTATAAAGATGAGTGCTGTCCTTTGGGAGTGCATATTAAAGGCCCGGAGGCTGCCTGAGTGTGTATATGCACAGTTTTGAAAAAAGGAGGCATCACCACGGTGAATAGTCTTTCACATGGTGCGGAGTCAATTATAACGAAATGAAATGTTCTCATGAATGAACACCAAGTGGAAAATGAATAATGAGCAAGAGCACGCATTATTCCACATCACTGCCTTCTCAGGGAGGCTGTGTATCTTGTGTTTCTTTACATTTCCATGCGTGCATTCATTTGGGAGTACGCTCACACTGTATCTGTGTGTGTTTGTATGTATTTGTACAGTATGTGTGTGCGGCCATGGATTTAGGGGGACTCACTCATCCCGGAGATGGCACGGGTAGGGGAAGGGCTGCAGCTGGACGGCTGGCTCTGTGACTCTGTGCCCAGCGTGAGTTTCAATGATAGCCCGATCGATGTTTTCCTGGAGGTAGATGAAGCCCCGGTTGTAGCGCATTGTCAGGCTGGCCACGATGTGTGTGTCCTTCACATAGTATGGATTCCGGACTCTGTCGGTACGCATGACATTGTCCATATGCATACGGATAGTGTAGCTGACTTTGGGAGGCAGGGAGGATGTGGTGGAGGATGCCCTGGCATGGCGGCTCCGTGATGAGTCTTTGTCTTTGGGAAGCTTGAAAATGACACCTGAAAGACAGATAAAACCACCGCACTGCATTATTCTTGTACTGAAGGGCAATACTTACATATCTGACTATCACTGTTTTCCTTGTCCTAGTTACTGTGACCCTGACTTAGATCATAATGAGATGCATTGTAACAGGCATGGCTGCCTCAGAAATGTTTTATAGGGGCCAAAGAGGGGGAAAATAATGCAAAAAAAACAAAACACAAAATGGACTCAAGCAGAAGTAGCATAGAAAAACACTAGTGACACATTTCTGTGTAATTGGCTCCCTGTAATTGTCTTTTTTTAACCACAAACTAACATATACAACATTAAATCCATAAAAAAAAATGTAAAATGTATATGAAATTTAATGTAAATCACCCTTTCTGTTGAGATTCTTCTTTCATAAACCATGTCAGTCAATCGTTACTTACTTGCATAGAGATTGCGATTTTTTGCAAGTTCCTGAGCTGCGGTGTTAAGCTGCTCTTCAGAGTCGTAGCCACGGTAACGGTCAAATTGGATACAGGAAGACAGGTCCATCATCAGGTTAGACAAAGTGGTGATATGATCCAATATTTGTTTGTTGTTTTCCAGCATTACTGTAATGTTAGCTTTAGAAAAAGAAGGGAAGAAAGACAGAAATCAGTCTCTTTAAAATCCAGATCAAAATACGGAAATTTGACGTTGCCTTTTCCCACCTCATTTGATCACAAATTAGAAATACAGTCTTTAGCTAAATGCAAGGTAATGTAATACAGCACAAAGTCAGACCATGTGGGGCTTAATGTATAATCATATAAATGGGAGATGTTTTTAAATCATGCTTAAATGAGTGCAAGGTGTCTTTTAATTACAAGAAGCGATCTAATTTTCTTACAATGTGGATATTCTAACATGCAATATGGAGGGGAGGCATGCAAAGTAAAACCTGATATCTGCACTTACAGAAGTTCTTGAGTGTCTCTTTCATTCTGTCAACATTGATGTCTGTCTGCATCTGGATGAAATTCTTCACAAAAGGGTTGCCAAGGGAATTCTGACAGGCGAGAGGGAGAGATGAAGAGATTACGCACAGCATTCAGTAGCTGAGAGCCGAGCAGGACCGCTGCAGAGTTCAACGCTAGATTTTCAGATGAGCAAGAGCGAGATGGCTACAATAATCTGATATGCACAAGACAGCTCTGAGGCTTCATACCTGCAGCATTGGCAACGTGTGGCTGAGTGTTTCTGCGGAGTTTATGATGTAGTTGGAAGATTCGATCCACTCTTGTGACTGTTTCCTCAGGTTTGCGAATTCCTGCAGGGTGGTATTGGCCTGGGCAAAGTGAGGACAAAGAAGAGAACATGAAAAGTCTGGGCATCAGCAATATTTCACCACTTTCTCTCTGTGTGCATGTTTGTGTCCATTTGAATCCGAGTTGGCGTCAGTATACCAAGAATGAATTCAAACATGGTCCAACTTGAACCTAAATAAAAGATGGTGGTGATGAATATTAACATCTATACACCCCCTGAAACTTTGCATTCCTTGTTAAATGTTAGTGGACGCTACACAAGAACACAAGGTAACCATAGCCTTAAAAAAGTCAAAAACAGCAGTGGTTTAAAAAAAAAGAAAAAAAGAAATAACCTACTGCTAAAGCTCAGGGATTTTGGAGGATTTGGAACATAAAGTTCATGGTGTTGAGGAAAGTGCAAACACCAGGATCTACTGACTGTGCTGGAAAACAGATAAAGAAAAGATCATGTAGATGCCCTCACAGGTGTGCTACCTTAGTCATTGTTGTAGACTGTAGATTAACTGTCAGTTAATCATTTCTATGAGTGATAGAGATATTAATAAATGATGTAGTCCTGTATGTCCATACCCTGTACGCCTCTCGGATAGTAAACAACCCAATAACAAATAGAATCTGAAATTCATTTCTACGCCAAATACACTGTGACATTCACAGTAATGACTCGTGGGTGGGTATTTTTCTTATTAGTGTTAAAGAGTGTTTCAACTATGTAACACAGTTTGTTGTGTATTGTAATGTCAGTCTCCATGCTGCATGTTTCAAATGATAAATATTGCATGTTTTTAAGTGTCCTGAACTCTGTTTCTATTACCACTGATTTCTGTCCATTTTATTGTTGTTCTGCAAACCTTAGTTTTATATTCTGTCTTTAGGGAGACAGTAAACAACCACATTGAATGGGTACTGGGCAGGACTGAATGATTTTTTCTTTTATTTGTATAACATTTGTTACGTGTGAATTTGCACTGTAGGCCCCGCATACCTTCTCCATTATGTTCCTTGTGACTGGAGTGTCAGGGGTGAACAGGATTTGTCCCATCAGCATCGGTTTGAGGAAGGCCCAGGCTATGGCTCCTCCTGTGGTGTTGACCATGTCCAGGTACATGTTCATACAGAACGGAGCTACACAGGAATGGGAGGGATGAAAATCATTCTTTGTTGAGCTGAGCACGAGCATGAGCAGAGATGTTTCCACACATATCAGAAATTCAAATAAATGACAGTACAAGATGTCTTTTTAACAGAATATATAATATCTTGTCACTTTTTCAAGCTTCAACAATCCCATGAAAAACAGACTGCAGTGATCATATCTGTCCTCTCTACGTACTGGCATTTCGGGGAATCTTGAATCTCTCAATCATCTCCTCCCTCTGCTGGTTGTGGGGGGAGGAGGGGCTTGAATGTGACGCTGTGGTCAGCTTGGTTATTCCAAACACAGCCACGATACCCTTAGTGCACAGCGCTTTAGAGAGGGTGACGAACGTAGCATGGTTGGACTTGCTGGGCGTCTGTCCTCGGGTCATCTGAGGGGGAAAGAGAGCTAGAGACTGAGAAGTGGATCATAATTTCCTTGAATTAAAAATGTAAATGAGAACAAAAAAATAATAATGCTTTGCTTGTTGTATTGGTTGAACACATCGGAGAAGGGACGCAGGAGTATAGCACCAAAATATTTGGATTGTTTTTTGGGAAAAATGAAAGGTGAGTGATCAAACAAGCTGAGCAAACACAACAAATGAAGCACTACACAGCAGTAAAGAGTGCATACAAGGTTAAATTCACTGGAGGCGTCCGTGTCAAGGTCCTCCATGGAGAGCAGGTATGTTTGCAGTTGACCGATGGTAGGAATAATCTTGTTCATCACATCTACCACAGCCTCTGCCATATCAAGCATCACTGTTGCCAAGCTCTGCAGTTCTTCAGACAACACCACCTGAAAGAAAAGGATCGACATTAAAACATAACTCTCTTTATTATTCTTTTGTCATGAAAGAGGACAGCACCAAAGTCATTTGAACGAAAGTGATGAAAGCGTGAATGGAAAAATGCTCTAATAAGATAATTTCCCATAATTTCATGCAATGACAGATTTTTTTTACAATTATAATTCACCATTTGTCGGTTCTTGTCTTCACACTTTGGTTTCTCTCATTTTGTACTGAAATAATGTAATGAAATATGGAAATGACAATGTATGTAACTAACAACTGCAGTTTCAGCTGAAAGAAAATATTGTACATGGAGTGAAGAAGAAATCTAAAAAAGAAACAAATTTTAATTATTGCATCAAGGTAACTAGAACTGTTTGTTTTGGTGGGAATAACAGTGATTGCAGTCTTACAGCAAATGGAAAATAGCAGTTACAGTCTAAAAGCTTTTTTTTTTTGTTAATAAATGTGAGGTAAAGAGAGCTTTGTCTAGGGAACAAACATTTCTTGCATAAATGCACTCCTCTCTGACTCATCTACTCTTCAAAACAAACCAACCGCAGCATCAAACATGTAACTTAACCCACAAAAACAATTTATTTTCCAATTCAGCCACTGTAGAACGATGAATTATCATCCAATATACAAAGTCTCTACATATCCAAGAAGTTAACTGCTGAGAAAAGGGAAAAAAAGAAAAGAAAACAAGTTATTTTTCCTCTGTCAAAAGCCTTACTCTGTAGATGAGTTTTTCAGTGTTGACATGTCGAACCACCAGCAGCACAAAGCTGTACCACTCTGTCGTACTCATGGAACAGAAAGTCTCCAGGATGGTCAAATCAGTCATGCCCATGGTCTCTGTGGAGTTGCATTGATGTAGGCTGACCAGCCAGGACAGGATCTGTACAAAAAACATCCAAGACACATCCAAGTCACATTTTAACAGTCACAGTCAGGTATGAACTGATTCTGTCCACATATGCAGGTTTTGATGGGGCCTAAGACTACTACTCCTACTACTACTACTGTGGAACAATTTCACCTCTCTGAATACAGGAATGTTGGGTTCAAATCACACAAGTGTCAATTGTCAACCAGATCCGATTGTTCAGTGAAGGCTATTATATTACATATATATATTATAACATTCATGAATCACACAGGTCAGCTACATCTCCTTTTAGTCTGATTTTACTCACACGAACAGTATTGTGCCAATTCAAGTTGACAAACTGCCGACTTCTTACACATATTCTGCAGTGAACTCCCATCTACTCTTGTAATTCTGTATCCATTTACACTTAAGTCAGCAGACTGACTTCTGACTTATTTCTGACTTATTACAAAATGCACTTTCTGTGCCATTAGCTGATGGTTCTCTTGAAATGACAGTGAAATCACATTTATCGCTGTAGCACCATCTTTCAGTATTGTATAAACTACATCAGTCGCCAAATACTATGATCCAATACTATGTCTACAAAACAAAACTACTTTGTGCTCCCTAACTCGTTATTTGCTCCCTGACTTGTTATTTGGTGCTCCCTGATTTTTTATTGGTGATTCTGTCCATGGGCGGGCCTTAGGAAGCTGCCTGCTGATTGGCTCAACAAGTCAGGGAGCAAAGAACAAGTTAGGGAGCACAAACAACAAGTGTATTTTAAAGCAAATAAAATACAATAATTTTGAATGATAATTTGCAATTTGTGTATTTTGATTTTGTGGTTAATTTTTGTTTGCTCAATTCATAAAGTGGTGTTTGCTTCTTAAAAAGTGCTGCTTGCTTCGTGAAAAGAGTTGTTTCATAATACTGATACACATCTAATTCCCTAAGTACTTCTCACACATGGCCTGTGGAAGCTGACAGCCTTCAGGCAAACATGACAAAAATTACAAAAAACATAAAAAACATTGATCTGTATTTCTTAATTCACATGTTGATTCAGACTCAGAGTCTTCAGGTTCACAAAAGGCAGTGACTAAATGTTTCATTGCACACAGCCAGTATGTAGATTAGCATGCAGCTGGCTCACCTCTAAATTGTTGTTTGGTAGAATAGAATTCATCAGCAGGTCCAATACTGCGGGATCGAAATCCATGTGTCGATGAACATCCAGAACAAAGGCAGTTTCATTCCTCAGCAGCTCACCAATCTTCACCACCCCTGAAAAGTGAAGTAATATTATTTGTTTGTCTTTTTATAAGTGCTCGACTACGGAAGCCGAGAGCGGCCATGACTTTCTGCAGTTTGCATGTTCTCCTTGTGTGTGTATGGGTTTTCTCCGGGTTCTCCGGTTTTCTCCCACAGTCCAAAAACATACAGATTTGGGGATTAGGCAAATTGGAATAAAACGGTATAAAATGGATAGATGGATATGTGTGTGTGCTTGCATGAACATGCGGCTATATTTCTGTATTTTGTAAAATCTGGTAACCTACTTGAATTGAGAATGAAGTAACTGTTTTAAACACTGAGGGTCGCAGTACAGTATATATCACCTTTATAGCACCTGGACGTCTAGAAAAGTGCAGCTGCAGAACGGGCTTTACGGCTTCAGAAAGTGTCTTCACATTCATCTTCACATGTAGCTTCCAGGAGCCACTTTTTAAAAAACTGTTTTCTCGGCCAGCAAGTTACAATGAAGGAGACAATTTACAGGAGCAACAATCATGGATAAGTGGCGAAATAGGCTGATGTGGGCAACAGGTCAGAATTAATGAGCAGTCGGTTGTTATGGAAACAAGGTTTGAGAGCTGCTTTTTTATTTTCATGGTTAGACTGAATGTGACTATGGCCTTAAATCAGCACAGTTCAAATCTTGGACAATCACAATACACTAAATCTACAGCCAAAAAATTATATATACATTACATTTAAATGAATTTTATAGAATGCATTTTTCTTAATAGATGGGGGGAATTTATTTTGGATACATTTCTCTGAATACTGTTTCTACATGTGATTTTCTAGATCTGCAAACTGTGTGGCAAATCTATGAAATCTCTAGTAAATCAATAAGCTAAAACAACCACAAACAAACAAACACACACCAGCACTACCAACATAAAGACATAAGCAGAAGGCAGACTGTGAAAGAAATATGAATCATAGAGTACTGGCTACATTTGAAAGTGGTGTTTTATTATTGTCACAATTTTCTTTTTTAATTATTATTAATGTAATTACATTTTTAACTGAGCAGGATAATGTGTATTGTGTTCCACATTCCATGTCCCATCCCTAGTATTAAAATCTAAAATACAGAATCTGTTATGACAAAGTCAAATGTCTCACCTGGGGAGCTGATGTTAATGTTGAGAGTGTACAGGCTGCTGGTGTTAAAACCCAAACTTTCACTCAACGCAGCGGTCCTGTAAATAAATAAACACACACACAAGAGTAGTTTGATTAAACATTTACGTATATTATACCAAAGGGATATTCGGGTGAACAAACGTCTGAAAAAACCTTTCAAGGAAAGGCATTTACATAAGTTGAATGCCAATACCAGTTTGCCTCGACACTGTAGGTTGTAGGTTCTCCAATGAAGGTCTGGAACATGGCTTCAGTCAGAGCACTTGTGTCTGTTATCAGGATCTCAAACAGGGTCTGCAGGCCGGGCATGAATGTGCCACAGAGAAGACCAGGCTCGATGGAAAGGTGCCACAGCAACAGATGCACAAGCTCCGTATCCTCCAAGGTACACACCTACAATCAGTCACATGAGCAACAATAATTGGTTATTAGTTTCAACCTATTGTGATGTGGACATGTACAAATTAAACACATTTAAGAATAGAATATGAATTGGTGGTCTGTTGAAAGTTTTGCTGTCAGTAATTTTCACTTTACCATTCTGGTCTGAGAACACTTTAATGATTTATGTTTGGAAGCTTTTTATGTATTAGCACCAATACAATGGCTTTCGGCACTGAATAAAAACTGCATTAGCGTCACTGTCAGCTTGCAAAAAACAATCTTGTTCAAAAGTGTCGCAAACCAAATGGCAGAGTAGTGTTTTCAGATATTCTGAATAACTACTTCTCCCACATTTTGATTTATGACAAATGAGTAATACTGGCAGAGTTAATGCAGAAACCTGGGCTCTCAGTTTGGCAAGATTCTCTTCGAGCGTCTGGTCTGTCTCGCTGATTTGGAAGAGCTCAGCGATGGTTTCGAAGGTCTCCTCCATGAGCAACAGGTTTTCTGTGAAGGGACAGGAAGATAATTAGGGTTAGAGAGGTTATTAGACTAGGACGGAAAGATGGTCTGGAAAAGGAAAAGAATGGCAATAAGGTCAGTGAAGTGACAGAAAAACATGACATCCCACTGGGCTTCATTACGACTCATGCCATTACAAGGCAGCAAGCAGCAAATGATGCTCTTAAAGTGAAGTCCCTGTTGCAGGAGTGATGGGGCCATGAGAAGGCCAGCAGAGCTAAACGCTGTCTTGCATTAACCCGACACAATGTAGGATTTCAACATAATGTCTCCAAGATTATTTTGATGGTACATGAACTTACAACAGGATGAATGTCAACCCTGTCAAAGCCTGAGCTCGTCTGCACCGCCTGCATTGGCACTATGTAACTTCATTTTTTACGCCATATGTACGCTAGAAGTCCTGCTTCAGAGTTCACCGGTATTATTGGCTTGTCAGCGACTGCACATGTGGAGGGAATAATAGAGTGATAATAGATGTGATAATAGAGTATTTAACAAGGCCAAAATTAGACAATGCTGATGTTTGATCTCTGGGGACTCAACACCTGGAGTTCTTTACAATAGCAGTTTCCTCTGCGTGCATGTGCGACAAATATATGCAGCTGTGCTGAGAAGTGAGGCTGCTCTTAGTTACAAAGTGATTCTATGCAATAAAAACATTATCACACAAACACAGGCACTGATTAAAAGGAGGTCATGGATGTCCACTTGTGTGTGTGAGGGGAGACGTTTAGCAAAGGCAGACAGGATAAGTGATTGAATTCTACTTCGCTAATGAGATTTAAAAAGGTGCTGAGTGGCTTTTTGCTGGAGAGGGGCCATATGGCCTTGGGCTCTTTGGGAGCTCAAGCTTAGCTGGTGTGAAGTCATATTCCCCATATCTCCAGAATGAATTATGCTGTGCAATAATCATGTTTACAACAACAACAGCTTTTACATAACGTTTTACGGTCTTGCCATAGTCTTGCAGTCGCTATGAAGGTCAGAGAAAGAGGTGTCACAGCATGTATGTGAACACACAGTACAGGAACAGTGGGTGCTTCACAGCACAGTAAATATCAGAGTGAGCTTGTGTGGGATCAGATCATTTGAGTAAAAACTGAGTACTTCTCTGTTGAAATAGTGCAATGTTACCTTCAGACTCGCTGGCCAGAGCCCTGGTGATATTTTTGAGCAAAGACGAGAATGGAAAGCTATCGGGAATCATATGAACAACATTCACCAGGAGATCCATTGATGACCTGAGAAAAAGGATTACATATGAAACAGGGGCTGACAGAAACAAAATAATGCTAAAAATATTCCTAAAGCCACAGTACTGTCTTAGGGCACCACTAGCTTTGTTGTTTTTCTGTGTCTGTGATCTTTGGCATTGGGATTGTAATGACTGGTGGGCATGTAACAAAAAAAAGAATGAAGATATTTCTCGACTCAGGGGAAACTGAGGTTGGGAAGCAAAATATTTAGTATCTTAGTAATACAAAGCTAAATGCAAATCAGTGCAAAAGTATTCCTTTAAGAAAGCCATGATTATAGCCGTGCTATTGTTTCATCCAAGGATGTGTTCCAATAAAGTAATTGAGAGATAATTACACTGTAGGGTCATTATAGCATTGTTAAAACACAAATACATTTAAAGGTGGCCTAATACTATTGCCCAGTGCTGTGAATTTGACCAGAAGCAATTAAAACTTACATCTCAAGAGTAGCAGGTAGTGTAACAAAGGAAAGCACCCCCAGCACTGCATTTATGGTCTCTTCTTGAGAGTTGTTCAAGCCCCATGGCATGTCACTGGTAGCTCCTTTCAACACTACATTCAGATCAGGATTGGCAAAGACCACGTGAATAGTGTCCATAATTTCTACTGTAGAAGGAGGGACAGCGAGGGCTTTGAACATGGCAGGATAGTCGATGGCGAACAGCTCTGTGAAGTCATCCATGGGGTCTCTCTGTGGCATCATTAGGGCCTCACGTTTGTGTCGGCTCCTCACTGTGTGGTTACTGTAAGTGCTTTCTGGCAGAAACATACCATGATGTTGACCCATTGGAGGCAGAGGCCCACTGGTTCTCACAATCTGCCTCAGCATTGCAATTAGGTTTCCAACTAAGCCTTCGAAGAGCTCTGTATTCGCAGGCAACTCAACGTTCATCTTGTTCAGGAGCGACAAGACACCCTGAAGGATGTCGTACATTTTGGGCAGCACCTGCATCAACAGGTCTACTCCGAATGCTTCAGTTGAGGTCAGCCATGCAAACGACTTGGTCACCATCTTTACAAGCAAGCTTGTGTCATTCGACATAAGGACCCGCTCCAAAACGCGGTAAGCCATAGGATCTTCACCTAATATCTTCAATTCAGTCACCTGTTCGACCACTTTTCTCAACATGTCAGTAATAAAGGCCTCATTGAGTGTTGAAAAATCCCCCTGTATCATGGAGAAGAAGTCCGCTGAGCTGATGTTGGCAGAGTTTAGGAAGATCATGGCCACATGTTTGAAGAGGTCCTCTGAGGAGCTGCTGTTGAGAAGATGGGAGTTGTTGACGATGAAGATCAGTGCTTCCTCTACAGTTTCAATGTGAGGATAGAGGAATGGCGCCACATTGAGCAGTTCTTCTGAGAGCATATTTATCGAGGACAAGCTACAGAGAGGAGAAAATGTTGGGTTAAGTTCGCAGTGTAAACTGTTTTTTTTTGTTTTTTTTAAACGGACAATTTTTCATTTATCCCATTTCCTAAACACCACGATTGTAAAAAGCCTACTCTATATTTGACCAGAAGTAAAGCTTCTTCCTCAGTTGAGTCAAGTTTTATTCTGTACTTCTGTGCTTAGTTTTCCAATTTCATCCTCAATATATTGTGGAGTTGTTTCACTGTGATAAATGATCTATAACTCATGCAGTCAGACCTGATTGATTCCCCGCGATAAACAGAATGTGATCATTATCACCATGCCTGGCTCATTATTGCTGCTGGCACATAAAGGGAAATCAATTTTAAAAGGATATCGCACTTAGCTGAATTCATGGTTAAGCCACTATCTGTGCACGATTTCCTGTTTCCGTCCAGACTCGCGTTAAATTAATCGAGGTGAATGCAAATCTGGTCAGTCCATTTCCACATGTAAGTATGTGTGCATCAAACGGGCTTGATTGAAGTGCATTGTGGAAGCAGTTTATATCCCCTCACGTCATTCAGTACACATGTTCAACTTGGTTTTAAACGCAAAATACATAATCATTCAACAGTGTAACAGCAGCTCAATGCATTTTGGCATGGTTATGACAGTCAGCTTAAGTTCAAACTGAGCATCAGAATGGGAAAGAAACAGAATTTTCAATGTGGTGTGAATGTTGGTGCCAGACAGACTGGTCTGAGTATTTCAGAAACTGCTGATCTTCTGCCTGGGATCTGGGATTTTCATGCACAACCATCTCTAGGGTTTACCAAGAATGATAAACACTAGTATCCAGTGAGCAGCAGGTCTCTGGGCTAAAATGCATTTTGGGATGCCTGAGGTCAGAGAAGAACGGTCAGACTGGCTCGAAATGAGAGAAACCCTGCAGTAACTCCAATGACCCCTCTTTACAACCACGTTATGAGGAATATTATCTCTGAACACACAACACAGTGAAAATGTGAAGCAGGTGGACTACAGCAGCAGAAGACCACACCATTATGTGCCCTGTGTGCCAAATAAAGTGGCCAGTGATTGTACAAATAAGACTAGTGTCTCTGAATAGATCTAGACATTCAGCAGCCAATTTCCATGGACAAGCATACAATGTTTCCACTACCACAACCGTTAAATACAATAATGCCATGACTGCATGACACTGTCCTGTCCTGCTCAGTGCGGTCCACCGAGGCCTCTGTCGATGGAAAAAAACAGAGCATACAGCGAGGGGGTTCCTCCTGTGATTTCTGATCATTCTGCAATTACGTCATCTTGTTGTTACTGTAAATAGTCACCTGTTTTGTAGCTGTACACCCTGGAGCTGCTTGTACCAGTAATGCTGTACCTCAGGGTTCAGTGGCCAGCCTGCCAGTATAGAGAGGCGGTCAGACACAGCCATGATGAGCTCCTCTGTCACATGTGTTTGGTTAAGAGTGACCTGGTACATAGACCATATGATCTTGACAATTCGGGCAGCTGTGGCATTGGCAGTCATTGGTTCCACACCCATGTGCTGTACAAACAACAGACGGCAGAAATGAACCGTTAGCGTTTGGCAGCTTTCTCTGTGTGTCAACACTGCCACCAAGTGGTGGAACCCTTGACTGTAACTTGCACTGGTAAGATTTTTTTTAGGGACAGTATTTAATATTTTATTTTAGTCTGAGAGAAAAAATCTATATATAACACTAATGTATAAAAATATATATATGTTGATTCCCTGTACCATGTACTCACAGTCATGTCCACATTCAGGGCTTCAGCATAGGCATCCAAAACAGGCTGGAGGCTGATGTTGCACCACATATACATGGTTGCAGAGCTTAAGCCTCCTGCCTGTCTTACTGGTTCCCATAGACTGAGCGCTTTACTGCACTCCAATGTTCCATTAGCCTAGAAAGAGAAATATACAGTCAATAGGAATCATTGTGTTTCAAACGCTTTGTTCAGGAAAAAAACCAGTTCAGAGCAAAAGAAAAAAAAACAAAAAACAATGGGAAACAAAAGGCAGACACAGGGGAAATATCATAATCTCTCTGCTCTTGCAGTTTAAAGAATATAAAGAAAAGGCCAGCAGTCTCACACAGGTATCACCATTTCTCACAAGCACGTCAAACGTCTCCAGCTAAGGATTACATAAAACACCTTTAGACACTAAAGTAATAATGTTCTGCCACACAACGCAGTACACTTTCAGAACACTGGCTTGACTCGGCTTATAATCTTATCACCACATTACAACAATGTTTATTGATGTCTGATTAATTACATCACTGTGAAGCTAATAGCACATTACGTAAAGCACAGAAGACATTATGCAAACTACAAGTATTGATAAAAGATTTAATAAAAATATTCAAACAATTGATTTCATTCAATGATTTCCATTGAAATCATTTGTTGTTTTTGGATCTTCTTTGTCAATAAATGTATTGTATGGTCTCATTTGAATTAAGAGGTGGAGAATACTGTCCTTTTTTGTTCATGTGTCTTTTTTATATGCCAACAAAAAATATATTGACACTGTTACAGTGTAATTAGTATTATGCAAATATAGCCCAGACTACTGTAATAAGGGGAAGCACAATAAAACATTTATTCAGTCAATAGTTGTGTCTTGATCATCTTCATCTGTAAAAAGTGTTTTGAATGATAAGTAACGTTGTACGTGCCTATGCCGGCAGGTACAATGGATGGGTTGTACACATACAAACACTGTTTTCATCATCTATTATCACTAAATCGACTGTGATGCCAAGATTTCAGTGACACGTGGCAGCGAATGACTGAAGAGAAACCAACTGCACAGTGTTGAAAGTACTGTATGTGAAAAATTCAACCACAGAGAGAAGCGGTCTAACCTGCTGAGCTGCCTGCACCGTGCGTTCCGTGGAAAACTGAATTCTTTCCATGACTTCAGACAACACAACAGAGGAGCTGTTCGCAGACACTAAAACATCTGTTATCAAGGTCACCAAAGGAACCTGGAGGCTTTGTATCATCACTGAGAGGAAGAAAAGACAGAGTTTGGCTTGAAAAATGTGGTCACATAAACTTGGAAAACAGCAACTACATCAAGTAAAAATCTGAAAATTGTTTGGTGCACATACAATTGGAGTCTTGCTTTTACTAATTACTGCAGTATGAATGATTACTTTCACTTCCAACAATGTATCCTTGTTTTCTTACCATTCCCTGCTTGCATGTTTTTCACGACAACTCCGATGATTTTTTCAAATAGTGGGACCACAGATGAGATATTGTGCCACAACTCTGTTCCCTCGATGGAAAACAGTAGGGCTTGGAGCATCTTTTCAGGTCTGCAATGAAACATGGGGCAATGGGGCAATTACAAATTCACAAATGCTTGCTATATTACCAGCAGAGCGCAATGAAGTGCGATTAAACTTACTTTTGCCACATGTCTTCGTCTACCTGTCTGTTTATCATCTGATTCAGGAGTGAAGGAAGGTGGGCAAAGAGCTTCACAGCCTTGACGACTGAGTGAGGTAACTCAGGGATTCCCATCAAAACATTGCTCACGTGCTCGCCCAACTGGTGACAAAAAAGGGAGAAATTAGCTAGAATGAAATGATTAAACGTTGTGCTGCATGTGTCCTTTGATCCAGGACGTGTGGTATATAATGCAGAGCATTGAAAAAACAATTTGTTCTTTATTTCTATCTGTGATCATATCTGTTGTTTTATCAGCATGAAATGTAATATTTTGACTTAATCCGCTTTAAAATTTGCCTATGGTTGTGTTTGTTTTTTGGTCCTATGACCTTACACTAAACTCATGACCTTATAAAATAAACTTTAAAGAAAATAAAAGCAACAGAACGTGTGTTCATATACACAATGTAAGCCTTACCTGGCCAATAATCATGGGCACATTTTCTAGGGATCCATTTTCAAAACTTGCCCAGAGACTCATATTGCCTGAAATCACAGAAGATATTCACAATGTGAAATATATATATATGTATATGTATGTATATACATACACATATCACACATATTTATATATGTGTATATATATATATATATATATATATATATATATATATATATATATATATATATATATATATATATATATATATATATATATATATATACACCTAGCAGTGACAGTGAGAAGCTGACTTGCCTTGGTCAGACATCAAGATGGACTGAGTGATGTTAATGACAGCAGAGATGTAGGCCTTTTCTGTGCAGTTTGGAGGCAGAGAGCTCTGGATTGTCTCCATCAGATTCAAAATCCTTGGGAAAGGAAATGCAAATAGTTATAAATATTACTATTGTATTATTACTTCACGCAAGCCTTGATCACAACGCAGACATTTTTTGAGTAAAATAACAGCGCATCACTCACATTTGATTCCAGCTGTCTGGTCCACTGATCATGGAGATGCTCTCGAAGTATGTGGTCACTATTTTGAGTCCAGGCAGCAGGTACACAGCAAACATTTCTGGTACTGTCTGTTGGACTATGCTCTCAGTTGTGTCGAGGATCAGGAGGACGGTGGCACGTGATGAGTCATAGCTCATATTGCCTGAAACCACAGAAGATAATATTCACAATGTGAAATGTATATATATATATATAGATATAGATATAGATATATACATACATATATATAGATATATATATAGATACATGTATCTATATATATACATACATGTATATATAGCAGTGACAGTGAGAAGCTGACTTGCCTTGGCCCAACATCAAGATGGACTGAGTGATGTTAATGACTGCAGAGATGTAGGACTTTGCTGTGCAGTTTGGAGGTAGAAAGCTCTGGATTGTCTTCATCTGATTCAAAATCCTTGGGAAAGGAAATGCAAATAATTATTTCACGTCCGAACATGACTCATGAACTTGCAGACAGTGCGGCAGCATCAACTTCACGTTTCTGTTTGGTTTAGTATATCCATCTAGACCAGTGGCTGTTCACTGTCATCCCTCAGATGTAGATGATAATTTCTATCATATTTATTAAATCGGACCAAATTTCCCAAAGGTATGAAATGAAGGCAATTCATTTCCATTAACTGGTTGGTGGGACAGGCCAGGGTGTGTGTGTCCCCCAGCGCCATATGTCAGCTGAGATTGGCACAGCGCCACCCCACAACCCTCCGGTGGAGGATAAAGCGGTACATAATGGATGGATGGAGGGTTGGTGGGACAGTGCAATTAAAGGCACCTTGAACACCAACGACAAGGAGGTGATCTTAGAAAAATGCTAATGATCAATGTCTAAAATGTCTATATATCTATATAAATATGAATAAATAAACATGTATTACTACTATACGCAAGCCTTGATCACAACACAGACATTTTTTGAGTAAAATAACGGTGCATCACTCACATTTGATTCCAGCTGTCTGGTCCACTGATCATGGAGATGCTCTCGAAGTATGTGGTCACTATTTTGAGTCCAGGCAGCAGGTACACAGCAAACATTTCTGGTACTGTCTGTTGGACTATGCTCTCAGTTGTGTTGAGGATCAGGAGGACGGTGGCAAGTGATGAGTCATAGCTCATATTGCCTGAAACCACAGAAGATAATATTCACAATGTGAAATATATATGTATATATATATATACACACACATATATATACATATATATACACATATATGTATGTATATACATACAGATATATATATATCTCTATATATACATACATGTATATATAGCAGTGACAGTGAGAAGCTGACTTGCCTTGGCCAAACATCAAGATGGACTGAGTGATGTTAATGACTGCAGAGATGTAGGACTTTGCTGTGCAGTTTGGAGGCAGAGAGCTCTGGATTGTCTCCATCTGATTCAAAATCCTTGGGAAAGGAAATGCAAATAATTATTTCACGTCCGAACATGACTCATGAACTTGCAGACAGTGCGGCAGCATCAACTTCATGTTTCTGTTTGGTTTAGTATATCCATCTAGACCAGTGGCCGTTCACTGTCATCACTCAGATGTAGATGATAATTTCTATCATATTTATTAACTCGGACCAAATTTCCCAAAGATATGAAATGAAGGCAATTCATTTCCATTAACTGGTTGGTGGGACAGGCCAGGGTGTGTGTGTCCCCCCCCAGCGCCATATGTCAGCTGAGATTGGCACAGCACCCCCCACAACCCTCCGGTGGAGGATAAAGCAGTACATAATGGATGGATGGAGGGTTGGTGGGACAGTGCAATTAAAGGCACCTTGAACACCAAGGACAAGGAGGTGATCTTAAAAAAATGTTAATGATCAATGTCTAAAATGTCTATATATCTATATAAATATGCATAAATAAACATGTATTACTACTATACGAAGGCTTGATCACAACGCAGACATTTTTTGAGTAAAATATCAGCGCATCACTCACATTTGATTCCAGCTGTCTGGTCCACTGATCATGGAGATGCTCTCGAAGTATGTGGTCACTATTTTGAGTCCAGGCAGCAGGTACACAGCAAACATTTCTGGTACTGTCTGTTGGACTATGCTCTCAGTTGTGTCGAGGATCAGAAGGACGGTGGCAAGTGATGAGTCATAGCTCATATTGCCTGAAACCACAGAAGATAATATTCACAATGTGAAATATATATCTATATATCTATATATATATACATACATATATAATATATATATATAAATATATACATACAGATATATATATATCTCTATATATACATACATGTATATATAGCAGTGACAGTGAGAAGCTGACTTGCCTTGGCCAAACATCAAGATGGACTGAGTGATGTTAATGACTGCAGAGATGTAGGACTTTGCTGTGCAGTTTGGAGGCAGAGAGCTCTGGATTGTCTCCATCTGATTCAAAATCCTTGGGAAAGGAAATGCAAATAATTATTTCACGTCCGAACATGACTCATGAACTTGCAGACAGTGCGGCAGCATCAACTTCATGTTTCTGTTTGGTTTAGTATATCCATCTAGACCAGTGGCTGTTCACTGTCATCACTCAGATGTAGATGATAATTTCTATCATATTTATTAACTCGGACCAAATTTCCCAAAGATATGTAATGAAGGCAATTCATTTCCATTAACTGGTTGGTGGGACAGCCCCTGCGATGGACTGATGAACTGTCCAGGATGTGCCCCCCCCCAGCACCCTAGATAATGGTAGATAATGGATGGATGGAGGGTTGGTGGGACAGTTCAATTAAAGGCACCTTGAACACCAAGGACAAGGAGGTGATCCTAGAAAAATGCTAATAATCAATATATATATGTATAAATATGCATAAATAAACATGTATTACTACTTTACGCAAGCCTTGATCACAACACAGACATTTTTTGAGTAAAACAGCGCATCACTCACATTTGATTCCAGCTGTCTGGTCCACTGATCATGGAGATGCTCTTGAAGTATGTGGTCACTATTTTGAGTCCAGGCAGCAGGTACACAGCAAACATTTCTGGTACTGTCTGTTGGACTATGCTCTCAGTTCTGTTGAGGATCAGGAGGACGGTGGCACGTGATGAGTCATAGCTCATGTTTGGCTGGATTAGGAACTGTAACGAACCCTCCACAATGTCCATCATGTTCTGTTTCAAAGGGGCTGGCAGGGGTATCAGCATTTTAAGAGGCTGAACTGCTGCGAAGATGACATCAAGGAAGTGATCGCTCTGTAGGCCACCTGGTTGTTCTGCCACCATTAGGGCTTGCTTCAAGGAGTGGGTAATATTGCTAATTATTGAGAGGTAAACCTGTTCATCATCACTGAGAAAATGAACCATTGTCTGCAGCAGGTGTTGAATGTCTGTCAAAGGAGCAGATGTGTTTATGGAGGGGTTTCCCCACTGGAGCATGTTTGTCAGGACCAACTGGACATTTGGTTGTTTCATCCAATTCTCTGTGAGGGTGAGGTATTGCTTAATTTGGGTCTCAACAGCATTCAGAGTAGTTGTATTGAACATGTAGTGTGAACCGAAATTGTCACCTTGAACCTGTAGCTGAAACTTTATGAAGTCAAACAAGTGGTGAAGAATCTGAACAACTGTCAGGCCAATCTTACTCACTCCTGCACCATCTATTGGGTGCTGCAGGCTATTAATCAGGACCTCAACTTGGTTACTGACAAACATTGAGAAATTTGTCTGTGCCAGTTGTGATGTGACTTGCATTTGTGTCATGTAGAAAAATGGTTGGAGGAGCTCAGAGATGGAGCTGTTGCTGCTGATGTTTTCCAACTTATTCAAGTACCACTGCATAATCTGCAAGCTCACATGCTGAGCATACATTGGGTCCTGCATCAAGGCACTGTCAGTGTTGTTAAATGGTTCCATATTGGCGATCAGCTGCATCAGATGCTCCACCACTTTGAGTTCGTTCATGATCTCGGGAGTGTTCAGGTGGTTCAGCTGGAGGCTCAACTTGATATTAGCCAGAGTGATGTTCAAGGTATCCACAAAAACCACGTATGGCTGAGAGCTGAAGTCAATTTTCATGACATCTTCCAAAGTTGCTTTGACAATTAATGGGATAAGAGAGAGAAATGCTGTTTGATTGCGGAGCTCGGGTACCTGTGTCAGGAATGTGCTGACACCACGTATCAGGCTCAAAGCACACTGGGCTGTGACATTCAGGTCATGCTGCGGTTCGAAACATATGCGAGTATTGACAATCTCAATCAGATTAACCATCAGGTTGTTAATGTTAGCAGCTCCAGCTAGGGCAGCAAAGTCATTTAACTCCTCAAGGGTTAGGTTTGACTGTCTCAGAGCATTCTGCACATCAGACACAGAAATATTTGGTTTGGCCATGAGCAATTTGACTAAATGAAGAATCTGTCTGGATGTTTGTACAGCCGCAGAATCCTTTGGAGCAAGGAGAAGTGAAAACCAAACTCTTTCAAGTTCTTCATATTCCCGTCCCTCGACAAAGCGGTTGGTTGCATCTATTGTCACTGTGACAGTACCGTTGCCTGAGAGCATCAATTCAAATATTTGGTCGAGGAAATGTAAGATTTCTGAGATTCCAGTCAAACAGTCCTGGCCTGTTGCACATTTGGACATTTCATTCTGCAGAGATTTGAAGTCATTGAGAAAGCGAGTTGCTTCGTGTTGGACCTCTGATGGAAGAAATGATACAAATTTCTGGATAACAATGGTCTGGGCAGCATCTGGTCCAGCTTGAGTCAGGTTCTGAAGAACCTCTGGGGTGAGGAGTTTGAGAAAGTCCTGAGAAAGCAGGTGTAGATCAGTGACTTGTCCCGCGGTGAGCTGCCCACTTGGTAAAGCAACTTGTTTGATTCTCCTTAGTCTGAACATAGACATCACCAATTCTTGAAACTGGCGTATGTACCCAAGAATGATGACAGCTGGGTCACCATCGCTGGCATCAGTCACTGTCTTCAATAACTCCACGGCACTAAGGATGGCCTCTACAGCACCGGTTGAAGTTTTGTTGGTGAAAGGCTGGATGAATTCTCTGACTTTGGCAACAAGGTCTGGGTGGAAGTAGTCTGAGTAAGTGAGCAGACTGTGCCCCATGATGTGAGGGAGCGCTATGGTGAGGTTACCCTCCATTGACAGGAAGTGCATTATCAGCCGCTCAAGCTCAGGCAGCGTTGGGTCGGACTCATTGAAGTTGACATAGTGCTGGTTTTCCCTTCCAATTTTTGAGGCAATATCAAGCAGAGTGGAGATATTAACGGGGCTGTCACTAAAGAGCAGAGGCAACATTCGTCCCAGACCTGCTGACTCAAACAGGTTACTAATGGCTGGAGTCATGACATCAAGGCTGCTGTTAGGGAGGATGGAGACTTCCCGAAGAAAAGTATCCAGGTTAATCAGCAAACTGATCAGGTATCCAGAGACTGTGTCTCCACCTTGAGAGAGTTCGTCATTCAAAAATGTTATTGCCTGGTTTTTATAGATGACACCATACACTTGCTGCAGAAAATTCAAGGTTCCTTTGAGAACACTGCCGAGAAAAAAGAGAAGAGAAGAAAAACAACATGATAATCATATAACTCGTCTTTGTATGCGTTTGTATTTATTCTGGTGTTATAAGCCCCCACTCAGGATTCTGCATTTGTGTTACAAAACACCAACAAAAGCTTAACATTATAATATATAAATATCCATGTATTTTTTTGTTAATCTGTAGAAAAGATGAAGTGGAAACAGATCATTTTGTTGTTCTGTGGAGTTATGCACAACAACTATTTCCTCACTGTTTACTGAGACTGACAACCCAACAATACAGTATTCAGTATTCATTGCATTCAAGCTACTGTTTGGTTCATTTTTTTAACCAGCCAACAAAGCACTTGGCCTATTTTCAGTCTTTATACAGTACTGAGCTTAACTTAGCAGCTGCTGGTTGTAGCTTCAGTGATACCGATCTTCTCAACTCTCCACAAGAACATCCATCAGGAGTTGAATGTTAGTAATAGGAAAATAAATTTAACCTTAAAAAATCTACACAGTGCATTCATTGTTTCCACATTAACTCAAATATGACATGATTTTATTAAAAATCTACAAGCTTAACTTACTTGACCACCAATTCTTGATTCGGTGACATCAAAGCCTGAGTTACTGTCTGAACAAACTGTGGCCAGTTGAAACCAGTGTCACAGGTTAAGGCTGAGGTGAAGAAGTCGGTCGAACCTGAAGAGATAGTTACAAAAACAACATTTCACACATACTTTTAGTGCATTGTTTTGTATTGTATTGTAATGCATTCATTTGCTGAGATAAACAATAATTAAAATTTTGAGTAACACAGTTTTAGCTCTTATGCCTAGAATTTGTATTTTCAACTAATTCCAATTTTCCAAAATAAACTAGTGGAGCTATATATTTATTTTACTTCCAGCCACTTCCTCTCAGCAGATCACCAGCTTTTTCAGTGTTCCTCATATTTGAATCGGCAGAGAGAAAGACCAAGTCCTATTTGTCTAAGATCAACCTTGAAAAGGTTATCCATGCCTTTGTTACATCCAGATTAGATTATTGTAACTCCCTGTACGTTGGCTTGGACCAATCCTCTCTTAAACGCCTTAAGCTCATTCAAAACACTGCCACTCGACTTCTCTCCAGCAAGAAAAAGGCACAACCACGTCTTGGCTCCACTGGCTTCCGGTCTGTTTTAATATTGATTGTTTTTGAAGCCCTCAATGGTATGGACATTCTATATCTTTCTGAGCTCTTGCTTTGCCACACCCCAACCAAAGCCTTAAGCTCTTCTGACCAACTGCTGCTGGAGGTTCCTAAAACCAGACAGGGCCTTTGCTGCGGCTGCCCCCAGACTCTGGACCAGTCTCCCCCTCTATATTAGAACCTCCCAGAGCCTAGAGATTTTTAAATGCTCCCTTCAAACCCACTTCTTCTCTCTTAATGAGCACATGCACGTGTTATGTTTTATTATTTATACTGATTACTTGTAATTTTGTTGTTTTTATTCTCATCTATTTATGTATTTACGTATTTTTGTACGTAACCTGTGCCCCCTTCTGTACAGCACTTTGGTCGACTGCTGTCGTTTTAAAGGTACTCAAGAAATAAAGTTTGAGTTGAGAAGAGAAGAGAAGAGAAGAGAAGAGAAGAGAAGAGAAGAGAAGAGAAGAGAAGAGGAGAGAAGAGGAGAGGAGAGACGAGACTCACTCACAGTTTACAGGTTGAGGTGTGACACCAGGTCTATAGTTCAAAATCCAGTAAAGAGTGTGGAAGTAGTTCTTTACACTTGGCCAGAGTTCTGTTGTCTCAATGTGTTCTCCTACATCCACCATGAATGAGAGAACACTACAAAAAAAGAAACAAAGAACACTTTTGTTACGTCTAAAAGCAGATAGACAGAGCATTTTTCTTTAAAAAAAATGTAATTTTTTTTAACAACCTTTGTTGAAGAGTCCCAACAAGATCTTGCGTGATGTTGACTTGCATCCAGTTCATCGAATATGCTCCACCTAGCTCAGAGACCAGTCTGCTCAAAAGCGAATCAAGTTGCATAGTGCTCTCTTGCATTTTGTGCCACTCGGAGAGAATCATGGGAAGGGTTGCGGTGGCATTTATACGGCTTGTGATTGCGTCGTACACCTCTTGTGCCTGTGAAAACATCATGTGAATTAGAATAAAAACACACTTAAAACTGAGATGAATGGCAAAAAGTTGTCTAAAAAAAGTCTAAAAATCATACCAAAAAATGATTTAGAGCTAAGTAAAAAAGTTTACTGAAACATCATTGGTTATTGTTTATTCATTAAGAGTTCAACAAACACTTCATTAGGACCGTGTGGAATTAGAATATTCAGAGTTCTAAATCACCATAGGTGTATGGCCATGAGAAATATCCAAAATAAACTTCTAAAAAGTGTGGAGTTTCCTGACAAGAAAACACAAGAATCACTTATGAAACACAACTTTTACCTTCTGAAACAATGGCATCCACTCCATCAGTAGAGCTTGTTCTAAAGTAGAGCTGTTTTGGCAGATCACTGATCTCCACACCTCAATGTCTACGCTCTCGGTGTTTAAGAGCCACTCGAAGGGTTCCAGGACGTTGTTACATGTCAGATTATCAGATCCCAATGTCTAGTAATATAAAAGAATAGAAGAAAAAAAAGCAGTTGAGCTGTCTGCTACCTTTTAATATTTTACTATACCGTCATAAAAACTGTAGTCTTTTTTTCTTTGTCACACACCAATTTCTGCGATTGTAAATGTAGCAGTACTGGCAGCTACAGCTTCAAAGCTACAGTAAAGTATAATTGCCACTTCAAATAGTCGTGCAACATTAAAAATCCATGCTGATCAGTACTGTCGGTCAGCTCATTTTTATTCGACTCTGTGATTCTTTTTACTCGATTTGATAACTCGTGAACTTGACAAAGTCGTTGATATAAATGAGGACGAAGAGATCTTAAATTGACTTTTATATGACAGCGTCCACTACATGAGAAAACTCTTTCCATTTCTATCCTGAAGACATTTAAGTGGTGTTCAATCAGGTTTTTAATAAGCGATCTGACAAACAAAGCAAAACAAGCATTGTCTTCAACCAAAAATCATACATTTTCTCCATAGGGATTCATACTCAAAGACTATCACACCTGCTTAACACCTTCCAACACGCTGTACAGGACACGATCGATCCAACCGCTTGCCAGAGACTGGTTTGTCATCAGTGAGAGATAGACCCACTGGAGGTTGGTGGCATCTTTCAGAACATTATCCATCATTTCTGTTGACCAATAAGAGAGTTAAGAACAAGATGCACTAAACAGTGTAATTCTTTCAGTCATTCATCTTCTACCACTGTATCCTCCCTTTGAGGGCCACCAGGGGCGCTGGTGCCAATCCCAGCTGATATACTGTAGGGCAAAAGGCAGGGTTCATCCTTGACAGGTCACCAGGGCCACATAGAAACAGACAACCATTCACCCTCACACCTACAGTATGGTCAATTTAGAGCAGTGGTCCCGAATTGAAATACTATTGAGAACCTGATCATTTTTATTTATTCATCTGTATAAACCACTGTATGAGTTGTCCTCCCCCTGACACCTCACCCGCCCACCCAGGGGGGCCCGCCCCACTATTTGAGAAGTACTGATTTAGAGTGTCCAGTTTCACTAATCCCTATATGTGCATGTTTGTGGACTGAGGGAGGAAACCGGAGAACCCAGACGAAAGCCACGCACACACGGGAAAAACATGCAAACTCCATGCAGAAATGCCCTTGTTCTGTCTGCGAACCAACCGTGTGGCCCTAAACAGCGTCATATTCAGTGGTAAATTATATAATTTGGTTTTACGCGACACAAAAAGTACATTTTAAACAAAACTCCAAAGTCACACGAGTAAAATCTGTTGTGCAATATAGGCAAATCCCAAGAGGTAGTTCTTTAGTGTGCACATTTCCCACATGGTAACTCCCCCTAATCCGTCATTCCTTTAGCATTTTCTACCTTTCATTCAGTCCCCTGAGAAAGGGTGTGCTGTGGTTCAAATAACCTACACTGAATACAGTTTGCACATTTAACAACAATAATGCTATAATGACTTCAGCAGAGTACAAGTTGTGCTGAGTCACTGAACATAAATGCAAGTGTATGTCCTGCCAGCGTGTGAACTCTTGGATTTAGTTTCTCTGCTCTTGCTTTTTGATTGTAACAATTGAGACCAAGAGTTAGTGCTCACTAAGATTCAGTTCAGATTTTCTATCAAAATACATTCTATTCTAACGATGATTCAATGCGACTGTAATGACTTGCATGTTACACATCTCTTACCTTCCACCGTGTCTAGGGCCATTGTTCCTGTCATCAGGGACTGGAATCCAGTTTGGAGGACGCTCTGAACAACCAGGTCCACCTCGGGGACAAGTTTTACAATCGCCAACACCACTTTACCGACCTCCAAAAACCTGCCAATGCATATGGTCAAACTTAAGATACAAGCAGAAAATGTGCATATTACAATGTAAATGAAACTTAAAATTTTCAGTTGGGAATCTTTGAACAAAGGCAAAAATAGAAGGCCATACTTACCATTATTATACTATATATATAATATACTATATATATTATACCATTATTTTCTTCCACTTGAACCTCTGTGTGCCATTAGCTTTTACGTTATGATGAATTTAATTTACGGACAGCATACATTATGGAGAGAACAGACAACACTGTACTTACAGCTCCTCGTCTAAATTTTGTGGCAGAGTGTCTACGCTACGGCGGCTCCTCGTGCTGTTGGAATCTCCTGGAGATAAACCTCCAATAAGACTTTTGGCAAAAGACAAATCATGTAGGGCGACGTCTCTACTCCATGCCAGGAGAATCTGAGAATGATACAGGTGATCGGAGAGAAAACAGTTAGAGATACAAATAAATAAATAAATAAATAAATAATCACTGAAGCTGAGGGAAATCACACACAAGTGAGTCAGTGTTTCTTTTCAAAGCAATGCAGCAGTCACAAACGTGAAAATGTGTTTTGTATATTTAAAAAGAGCTGTATTTAAGCAATGTATTGTATTAATTCATAAAATTAATATGAGATTAGTCAGAGATTAAGTAAACATTACATTACAATGGTACATCAGTATATTCACAACTTAAAAAAGTTAATTTACAGCGCACAAATTCTGTTTATAACATAGAAAAGTGTAGCTCCTCGTAACTCCCTCTTCCATTCACATACGATTGGTTCCTCTAACTCCCTGACAATGTTAACTTTCTGGTTTCTAACCTGGATTGCAGTGCCTTTTTTAAAAAACTAGTTGCATAACTTAGATATAGCCTCTTTAAGTATGTTCACTGATTTGATACTCACACAAAAGGAATCCTATAGATATTTAATCCCTAGGTACAGAAGGATAAAGCTGAGATCGCATGAACTGGTTAATGATTTGCACTTCAATGCATGTCATTAGCATTACCATTAGTATTAAGACACATGGGCATCATTGTTACAGGTAAGCATCATATGACTAATTTATGTCCAGCTGACTGACTAGGTGAGTACACTTCCTAATGAGGGTGTGAGCTAACAGTCTCTGATTGGGAATAACCCCTCCAGGACACATCTACCATGGTGGCAGAGCTAATTGGGTTTCCTTGAGTTTCTGTTCCCAAGGAGTGACCTGGGATTTGCAGTTGTTTGTTGCTATGGCGAACAGCTTTCTAGCAGCACCAGGCTAATTATTTGGTGCAGCCTGAATCTACTTACATGTGAAGGTGGCACTTGAGAATGTAAATTGGGAGCCAAGGTAGTTGAACACAAGTAAACAACATGTGAGAGATGAGTCACATGAGTGAGCTACTGAGAAAAGGAGGTAAATCAACAGAAAACAGACTCATGTCTGAGATGTAAGATGCTCTCTGCTGTTGGTGATAATAACATTCACAACAGTTTGACATACCTGCTTTGCCACCTTTTCGGGGCTGATCCAACCCAGAAGCATGTCCACGGTGCCAGTGCTGCACGCTGCACTCAGCCAAAATGGATTACTGCTGTTGTCACACAAGTAGGAATGCACCATGCTCTTGTCCATTGTCAGTCCGATAGCCTAATAAAGAGAGGACGCTTACAATATTTGTAATGGAGCAGACTGTAGGTGCTGCTGTCAAAGCTACTGCTATTATTACTATTCTTATAATAACAATAAAAATAATAATAATAACACTATTATCTTATACAAGTATTACTTATGTCATTATAAACAACTGGCCTGACAAAATCCTGCTTCCTTTCCTTATTTCCACCACCTTTCCTCTCCCACAATTTTTCCTTTTATCAAAACTGGCCGAGGCAGATGGCTACCAAAGATTTCCTATTAAAGGTCCAGTATGTCCCATTTAATAAGGGTTTACTGGAAAACATTGAATATGACACGCACCGAGTATGTTTGTATAAGTGTATAATCACTGTTTCAATAAAATAAAATCTATTGGTTTAGGGCTGGGTCACTTTTGCAGCATTCCTTATCTACATCATCCTTTTATATATTACGAGGGTAAGCGTCAGGGTTCCAATGCATGCGTACTCAATCTCATATTCCATTTTAGAAGTGGCAAACTATCACCAGGAAATCTGTGTTTCCTTGTATTCTTTGAGCACTGATTTGTACATATGTGGGTACCAGCAGACCTCATATAACCTCAAGCAAGTTTGCATATTTACTGTCTTCTTTATTGTCGTGTTTGACCAAAACAAAAGTGTGCCTCCAACTGGCCTGGAAAGAGAGGATGTGCAGTCAGCATATATGGTCAAACTTGACTTTTGCACAGATTTTTTACTACATAGGGACCATGCGGACCAATGTGGTTATGGACGGATGAGTACGCGAACACCAACCTGGCCCTTAGATAAGACTTTTACATGTGCTGAAGACAAGGGCCTTACTACATTTCAAAGCGAAAGATAACATCCTTTCTGGTGTGCAAAGGCCACCATGATTCCCTGGGAAAGTGAGGAGTGAGCAGATGACTCCTCCCTTAGCACAAATGTCGTGAACATGCATCTAACTGTACTGGTATAGCTATAGAAATCTCAATTTAATTTCACTTAATTAAACAACATATTCTCTCCGTACATGGGAATATAGCGTCATGATTTTAGACCACACGCACCTTGTCCAATGGTATCTGGACATCTGTGAGAACCTGCATCATAATTCCACCAAGGGATCCATTCTCAACGGTGACGACATCTCTCAGTAAAATGGACACATCTAAACAGAATCAAGTCACATGGTCAGACTGTATAATCAATGGTGCATCAACATTTTAAGAAACTACACCATAAAGATATCAGTAATCAGTGAGTATGTACAGTAATACAGCTGATGGTGTTACCTTTGCCAGGCCAGTTTTGAATATAGTCAACTAGGTTGATGCCTCCAGCAATTAGTGAATGCACGGTGGAAAGTGAGGCACCAGTTTCAGGGAAGTTGCTCTCGATCTTATTCATAGCACTGAAGAGACCACAAGGAGCAAATATTAAAAAATACAAAACAAGACTGGACAGCCAGCAAACACCAAACAACAGAAATAATATTGACAATAAGTTCTATCATTATTATTTTACAGCCTTTGACTGTAATAGCTTCCGATATAATATCATATTTTTGTGTATTGTAAATTTAACATAGGCGTGGCTATTACAGGAAACTCCTCTAGTACACAGTACTAATACATGGAAATACTGCTAAACCACAGTAATATAGTGATGTGTGTCAGGGGATTTGATAATGTGAAGAATCCCGGGGGCCAATGGTCCCTTCAGACCTTTTTTTTAACAGTATAAATTACATACAAATGCACTGTTTTATAACAGTTTTGTTTTCAATGTCACAGTTATGATTGTAATGTTACCAAATATAAGCCACACAGAAGTGAATAAAATAAAAGAAATCTGCCTTTCTTTCACATCTGGAGTCAGATACCATAACGGGAGCTGAATGCACGTATCTGTCTGTGGCGGCTAGGTTGGAAACCCGGAACTCTGGTTTCAAACACAACTTCTTACCAGGTGAGCTAATGGGGATATGACCAGGGCCGGTTTTCTGTCCCAATCCGTCCCTGGCCATAAATAATACATTAGAAAACTGAAATCTGACCAAGGGCAGCGATTGGCCCAGGGGCTGGACTTAGGACTTGCCTGCTACAGCATCACTATTATAAAGTTGTAGTAAAATACTGTATTTATACAGGAAAGGCAATGTTACAGTAAAATGCTGTCAATTACAGTAATTTACTATACAATGATACAGTAACCTACTGTGAACGTACAGTATCTAGGACATGCTGTAGGTAATTTACTGTCAAATATTTTACTGTGTAGACAAATGTGCACACTCATTATTAAACCTGACACATGAATAGAATAGACATTAAAATGAAAAATAAAGTGCACAAATAAGGAAAAATAAGCAGTCACATAAACATCACTGACTAACCTGGTTAAACTAAACTAAACCAGATATTCATTTACTTGATTGATTCATCATTGGCAGTACATTACCCCTGCATGCTGATGAGTAGGCCCTCCACAGTGGCTAGCACCTGGTCCACAGAACCACTAGAGAAGAGCTGTGGAATAGCAAGGAGACTTTCCCACAGCACCGTCTCATTTTGCAGGTGAGCGATCATCAGCAGCGACATCCCGGCCGTCGTCACCATCTCCTCTGTGTTTTTCGTCATCAGCTCCGTCAAAATCTGTCAACCAGCAGCCATTTTAGTGTTTAAACAGCACAAAAGGAGCATCATTAACTGCGCATGAACCTAAAATCCTTCAGCACTTATGTTCACCTGGTTGAGTGTGAGGAGTGAGACTTCCAGCGCGGTGTCATTGGTCTTGCAGAAAGTGACCATAGAAAAGGTGAAGGGATCATGTGAGGCAGTGTCCATCAGTGGCAGTGTCATGGCGCAGAAGGCCCTCTTCAGTTTGTTCACTGACTGCAGCAGGCTGCTCAAGTTCCGCTGCAAAAATGACATGAATAATAGGAACTGGGATTCTTACGCCACAAAATGTAATCCTCATACAACCTCAACAATTACAGTTACACTCAATCAGTTTGATTATATTTACAGATACATTTTCTAAAGGTTAAAAGTTCAGTTTCAATAAAGTAATGTATTCTTGGCTTATTTAAAGTTAAATAAGCAAGATAACTAAGTTAAAATAAATAACATTAGTTCATGAGTTGAGTAATACCATGTCTCGAACAGCAGCTTCAAGTTGCCAGAATGTGGATTTAAATATCCAGTGGACATTTAATTATTAGCAGAAATTTAGTATACTATTTAGGTGTTGCTATAAAATAAATATATAATGGTTTACAGTACATTGCCTTAGAAAATGCACTCATATATGTACAGCACTTGCTTTACAGAGGTCGGCATCTTGCACTGCTTTGTTTCTACAGCAGCTTGAAATGGACGTGCATTCCATTTCTTGAAGAGGAACCTAACTATGCAAACAATGACACCGGACTCAGCCTTTTTAATCTTGATGTCTAAAATAACAAGAAGAAAGAAGCAAAAAGACACAGAGTTTTTTTTTGTGAAACGGTGCTAACGTCCTTTATGGTACACAAAGGCCACCGTAGTTTACTGGCGCACTTGGGAAAGGAAGGAGTGAGTTGTGGTGTCGTCCATGCTGTACTCTAACGTCTCGCCATTAGATGTCAACAACTCTTAGACGCTGGACCTTTAAGACGAGACTTAGTTGGACTTGTGAGATGTTTTTGACCCGTTATCATGAGCGCGACAAATATAACAAAACCACAAGTATGTTTTACTTTGATTTTATCACATGTTGCTTTGGAGCTTTGAAGTCGGTGGTTTTACTTAAAAGACACGTCTACAATGAATAAAACTTTTCAATCTCTGTCTTTACCCTTTGGCCTCTATTCTCAATGTTCCATTTCATCTGTGTGCCTCACCCATTCACACACCTGTTTCCATTTACCGTAAGGCCCCGGTGTCACCTGAGCCCTAATCACCTGTTACCTTATTGTGTAAGCATCAGGGCAGCAGTCAAAATATTGGCACTTGAATATTTCCAAGCTGAGTGAAACGATCTGGCAAGAAGAAACCCATACTTATCTTTATCAATAATAAAGTTTAATTGCATACACGTCATTTCATTCAACTTCCTCTTACAGCCGTATATAACTTACTCTGGTGCTTTCTCTACCTCTATGTTGTTTATTGTTTAAATTAACAACATTCTCTTTGGAGGTGTGATTTTATTAAAGTCAATTGTATTGAAGTCACTGAGGTGTCTCTAAAATAGCATCTGTCATGTGTTAGTTTCTCTCAGCACTGTGCAGTCGTCTTTTATTTGTCATTTTGAATCATCATGCGCACATCTTTCCTTAAAGGTCAGGGAAACGTGGTTAGGAAAGCAGCTTTTATCGCAGCTTTGGTCTTTTCCCTTTTTTTTAATCTGTCCTGTTTTCGGCAAACCCTGCCATTATCAAAGAACGAGGCTTCATTTTTTGTTAACAATAAGCAGAACACAAGAGAGGATAAAAAAAACGACGTACTTTGACGACGTATCTACCTACCTGATCACTCAGAGTAATATTGGAGAGTGAGCCATTGGTAGGACTTGCTTGGTGAGGTACACCTTTAACAGAAGAACATATTGTTAGAAAGATGATCTGACTGTAACATACAGTAGCAACCAATATCATATTCAACTTGTGATGTAAACAGGAAAGAGGGCAACATACCAATCATCTTGTTTAAGACCTCAATCAGGATGGCAGGATCATGGAGAAAGTTTTTGGGTAAATCAATCTGTGAAAAATTCCCCCCTTGAAACAGGCTTTCCAGTGGAGACCCCTTTGGAAATGACTGCTGCCTGTCACACAGAGTCAGAGATAATAAAAACCTTTATATGTTATTTAAAACAGAGGATTTCCTTAATCTTTCTAAAAGCCTGGCAAGCCTTCTGTGGATGTCACTTCATTTTCGTAGCTATTTGTGCTGTACTGAATTAATTAATTTACTCCCACAAGGTTTTGACTGTGTGCTTATACTCATGTTTTGTGTCTGTGATTATATTACTATGTTTGTTTTCTTGGTCAAAAGAAAAGAAAAAAGATCTACATGTTCAAACCTTTACACTTTGTTGGGTAGTAGAAGCTAGTGGAACACAGGTCTGATAAATAAGGTGTGCCTTTGGCTCTTTAAAAACAAACAAAAGCTTTGTTAAAATTAGCTGGGCTAGAAATATGAAGACACTGTCCTGTATGTGGGTAAAGGTTTGACAAGCAGGTTTTCTTCCAGAGAGAGCAAAAGTACAAAGGACTGTTTCGTCATTGTCTGTCATAATATTTCTTGTTCAAACTCTCTTAACCGATTCGGCTTGTCACCGGCTGCCAAATGGCTGCCGAGAGTGGGATGAAAGAGCATACCGGTGACAAAAAAGGAGACTGAGAAAGGGAGAGGCAAAATTTTAATGCATTTGAATGCACTGTTTGACCAGAGAAGCAGTAGATTGGCACAATGTACAATTTCAATCAACAAAGTATAGATACACTTGTGTGTACCTGAAAAAGTGGTTTAGTTACACTTTAAAGTTGAAAGACTATTGTCTGGGTCCAGATTTACACATGGCATGACACTATTTTAGCTCATGTCCACTTAAAATAAATGAATGTGGCTTCATCAAACTGTGGTGGCACATGATTAGAAATGTTCAGAACACTTGTCTTCCTCCATGGGGGAATGTCTGTTGTTAGTTATATTTTCCAAGAGCATGCTGACTCATCCTCACATGAGATGTTGTTATGTCGAGGTGTGTCCTCGACATAACATACTTTGTGACTGAGAGGGCTTACTCCATACCCCTATTTTATGCATAAATATACAGTGAATCTAAGTGAAAGTCTAGCAAGATAATACAGTATATCTATAATATTAGTGAATTGAGTTACCTTGGCACGCCTGCCCTTTTGTGAGACTTTGTGTCCAACAGGCGTGATTTGTTGTGACAGTTGCTGTCTGTGTTGCACATGAGGGTCTGCAGGAAAGGGAAGAAGCCTGTGCTGGGCAGGTTTCGAGGTCCCACATAACCTGAAGGAGACACGACAAACATGTAACTGTAATGAAGACACATGAAAACACCACTTTGATAAAGAATTGTTTCGTCCAACAAAGATGTTGTGTTTTTACCTGTGTCTTCTTTTGGTTTGTTTGTTAGCCAGATTATACAAAAATACAGTCGGGCATATTTAATTTGTGCCAAATTTTCAAGGAATAATGCAAATTTTGTAAGAAAATAATTACAAATCTGGCATATTTACTAGGCTGTTGCAGTTTTTCGAGCTAGACAATCATGTGTACAATTGTCTGGTCTCGGTGGAGATACTGTATGTGTGCAATTACTATTTGTATGTGTACAGTAAACACCTGAGTCCAAATATTACACTCCAATGAATGTCATATAATGTGACGGGTTGTGGGTTTGATTCCCGGGCTTCACTGGTCTACATGCCGATGTGTCCTTGGGCAAGACACTTAATCCCAAATTGCTCTTAGAAGAGTGTTATAGAAATACAAACCATTTACCATATTACATTACATTACATGTCATTTAGCAGACGCTTTTATCCAAAGCGACTTACAAAAGTGCATTTAAACATTTGGGTACAAATAAGAGCTAGAAGTAAGTAAGAGCTTCAAGTAGATCAAACTATGAAGTGCTAGTCATAAGTGCGATGTACAAGTTTTTTTTTTTTTTGTCGTCTTAGTCGAGGTAGAGTCGGAAGAAATCTGTTTTTAGTCGGCGGCGGAAGATGTGGAGGCTTTCAGCTGTCCGGATGTCGATGGGGAGATCGTTCCACCATTTGGGAGCGAGGACAGTGAACAGTCTCGAGTTCTGCGAGTGCCTCTGCGATCCTCTCAGTGAGGGGGCAGCGAGCCGGTTTGTCAATGCAGAGCGGAGTGGGCGGGCTGGGGTGTAGGTTTTGATCATGTGTGACTATAAACACCATTAACACCATATAAACTGTTCAAAAATAATATTACAGAGAGGTTACAGGAGAGAAAATATATGATTGTTGGCCTGAAGTTCTTGTAAGAATATCTCTGACCTATCTGGATTAAGCTTATCTCTGTATCAATCCCAGCGGTAACTCAAACCATCTCTGTCATCATGAACACATAAAGCAATAACAGGTAAAGCCACTGTGGCCAGCCTGACTTCATGACTCAATGTCCTGTTCACAACACGTGAGAAAGTAGCTTTTGATCTTGGTTTAACAGATTACTCTGCTGGAGAAGAATAGACACTCAAACAGCATTTATTTAAGCCTGGTCATAGAAGTCATTATGAAACCTTGATTGCGTAAACCTAATGGTATAAGCATTGAGTATATATTTACTCAGGACAGTTAAACATGGATTGTTTAAAGTGTGTATGCGTGTGTGTGGCTATTCAGTGAACAAAGAAGGAGGTGGGAGAAAAATGTTTGCAATAGCGATGTCCAACAATGGAAAGATAAGCCAATTCACTTCAATACAAGCCTCCAATAGGACTCAACTTATAGTTACTATTCCTTTCTATACAAAACAGGAGGAAGGATTTTTATCTCACCACTAGTCAGTCCAGCTGATCAGACACTGAAGATAGTTTTGTTGCCTGTTTCAGGTGTGGTCTGACACTGTCTGTTTTCAACACGAAACAAACAACGCACCAGAAAGTATTTAGCACACCAGGGAATGGTCCTATTGTCCAGATTCACTGGAACTTAGTGTACACTGGGGTTATTAAATTACATACGAGCCAGCAGAAAAGATAAGCAAACAAAAGGGCCTGGTCTTATTGTTATTGAGTAGAGCTCCACAATGTGTGTGTCTAAAATCTATCGCCCTCAACATGTGCATCATACATGTGACATTATAAAAGATGATGTTGCAAAGACTGCTTCAGATTGTTTGTTGTTTTTAATTGCACTTTATCCAACACTCTCATACCCCAAGTTGGATTATTATTGTGTTTACATTTAATATTATTATTATTTTAACAACAAAGGTATAGTATTAATTTTGTCACATGCATTTCAAATGTCCTTATTACTGTAGTCTTTGCCATATTTAGTCATTCCCATTTTTGTGGCACTACACAAACTAAAAGTCTCATAATTTTCGTCTCATTTTAGTCAAAACATTTTAACTCTTTTCTTTAAGGAATACTTTACCGACTTGCATTTAGCTTTGTTACTAGAATGGTATTAGTAGAATAGGTAGTATTTTTGAAAAATTGTGCTTCCCAACCTCAGTTTCCCCTGAGTTGAGAAATATCTTCATTCTTTTCTTTGTTACGTGACCAAACAGTGACTCTTGGTCCTGTTAGCGTAACTGTTAGCAAAGATGGCGGACACTGTTGACATTCTGGGAATGAGGTCCCGCCCCCCCTACGAATGGGTCTAAAAAGTGTGGAATTAGCGTTGCAGTTTCAAGCCTCGGACCAAGTGTCACTGGTGGGCATGTAACAAAAAAAAGAATGAAGATATAGACTCAGGGGAAACTGAGGTTGGGAAGCACAATTTTTCAAAAATACTACTCCTATTCTAGGAACACAATGCTAAATGCAAAACATACAATTATTTCTGAGATCATTTCAGTCAGATAGTGTTTCACACAGGTTCAGTGGTTTTCAACAAAACCATGTTGTTGGAATGGAAATACAGCAGAATGATGTCAAGTAATGTTTTTTTTGCCATAATTTTCAGTGTTATTACATGAGCTCATGGTATTGTGCAGCCCTATTTCTAACATAATGTCAATGATGGTATTGGTGCTCTAATGTTAAGTACATGGAAGTTGATATTTCATTCTGATACTGAGGCTTATGAGGTGAACCAGTGTAGTTGTGTGAGGGTGATACGGTAAATGTATAACAAGCAGTTTTACCATTATCTGAAAGAGGAAACAAATAAAATGACTGTGGGGGGGCAAACAACACCAAGTAAACAGTGTGGGGAAAGGCTCGAATCTCAATTTCAAATTGAAAAGCACCCAAATGAGTGGCTCTGGAAACAGACGATGCTGCAGTCTGCGTATGTTTATCTGTACTGTATATAACACGATGACGACACACATTTCACACTCACATGTGTCTTTTGCTAGTGGAGGAAAGTGACTGCGGGTCACGGCAATGATGATGAAGATGATCAGAGGCCAGACAATGAGAATGAGTGACCAAACCTGGAAGACAAAAGTATCATAAAACACTCATATGCCACGTATTAAGAGTCAATCATTTATATTATAAATAATAAGACCTATTAATATTATATTATAAATCGATTAGAAATAACTCACTGGCTGTCTGATCACTGTCAGCCAATTCTTCCATAGAAGAAGTCGCAGCTGTTGGAAGAAGGCCATCTTTGGAGGAGGCTGGAGTGAAGAACACCACACACACATACGTATATAATGCACATTATATACCATATATTAAAAATAAGGCATGACACAGTGCACACATATATGATTTTTGTGCTTCGTCTTATTTGGCGGTGTACAAATTTTGGAATTTTACATTTACTTTTAAATATGGTTTTTTTTTTGGAAGTACTGTACTTCGCTATTTTTTAAATCACATCCGTTACTGTTGGCCTGAATCTAAATAGAAAAAATAAATACATTTTTAATAAATTAATAAATAAATGATGAGAACAGGTGAATTGGCACCTGCGAGTGACATTTGTGACCTCTGATCCTTTTTGACTGAGACATTATGTATTTACATATTTTATTTTGCCAGCATATTCATTTGTAGTAAAGTAAATGCTTGCCCCTTAATTAAAAACAATTAACGTGATATATGTGTCCCCCTTGCCCTTTTTGCAGAGCCCCAACCTTGTTAAAACTAACTTTTACGCTGAGTAAATTTCAAACAAGCTACTTTTTACTTAATTTACGTACATGTTTAGACCAGTACTACAATAGTGGTACTTTTTACTTGAGTAGAATTCTTCAGTACTCTTTCAAGATACATTATTTAATCCACTCATCATCTGTGAACAGCTCTTCCACACGCAGTCGTGTACAGTCACGCATGAACAAACCACTGCACACTCACCTGGATGCGTGTCCCCTCTGAAAGAGTCTAATGATGTCGTTACTATTTAACTGTAGCACGCAGTCTTCTAATGAAGGACATGTTGCTAGGTGCTCCCTAGCAGGATGCCCTTTCCATCAGTCGGTTATGAAAAAGTTAAACAAAAACAAAGAAGATGAATAAATTCACAGGCAAAGTCAAAATCAGTCCACGTTCAGCGACGCCTCAGTGAAGGTAAAACTAACAAGTAGCTCTGGCTTAGCCTGTGGATTTTTGTCCTTCAGAGTGTCACAGGTGGCATCTGCGTGGAGGAGAAGGGCGTGGACTCTGGTGGGAACCTGCCGGTCCGGTACAAAGGGAAATCACATGACTTCGCATGTTGTAATCACATTTTGTGTCTAATGACTTTGGTAGAGCTGCGAACACAACAGATGTGATGAAGGTAACCCGCAAGTGTCACTCACCGTGTCTAATGTGACCCGATCATTTTATATTATCTGCAATCATTTCTACTGTTTACACTGTAAATATCACGCCCATAATCTGGTTGCACAGTTTACATATCATTCATTATATAATAATTAAAAAAAACAAAATCAGAATGTGTGCAAATGTGTTACCTTTACTTTTTCCAAACAATTTTTACTGATGGAACACTGCATTACGTATATATGCAGTATGTACAGGTACAGTATGCCAATTGTCTTTGGCTCACCGTTAAAAAACTAAACATACATTACAATTGTCAAGACAATTCAGGTCATGATAACAATATTATAACTTAACCAGGGAAAGAGCTGCACCAAAACCTCAGTGCTGTATTTTAAATAAATATAAGGACGAAGAACAGCAGTTTAAATTAAGTTAAGTATTTGCTGATGGGATAAAGTAGTGCATAAATTGAGTTGTGCTTAATAGAAATGGCACATACTGTATAAGTTTATACTTCTGCCTACTCCTTTTCAAACATATCAAAAATCTATCTATCTATCTATCTATCTATCTATCTATCTATCTATCTATCTATCTATCACTGCACTCTCCTGTGGTTAACGGCTGACTTTAAAAAAACAAAACAAATCTAGAGTCCAGGTCCAGATTGCCCCCAGAATTTTGTCAGATTTTCCATGAGCTATTTTCTTCACTTCTACAAAATGTCCTCCATGTCCTTCATGAAAAAGACAAACAGACAGACAGTGGTCAAACACAACCAAAAATTGATTAAATAAAATAATTAAATAAATAAATGACTTAATTCAGTGTATCATACAAAGTATATCATTCTCATAATAAGAATGTATTTGTGCTTGGTACAAAAGGTTTAATTCACATAAAACTGTAGTGTTATTGGTAAAAATCTGTTTGACCAACTATAAATATCCGTTGTAGAATAAAAAATGTCTATTACGCCGAGTTTATTTAAGACATTCTTGAACATCACATACACATGAACGAGTTAAATTCCAGTCCAAACACCAGTGATCGTGGCATTTGACAGACCCTTTTGCACAGTAATGAATATCTGCTATAACAATGGGAAGTTGTTGTCATTTGAACAGAAACATGAAACTGTCACTTAGCATCCCGTTTCACTTTGCTTTTAACATCCAACACCATTTTCTGTCTGGCTCACCTCCTAAGTCTTTTTGTTAAATATAAAATAAAAGAATAAAAGGCCACACCGCCTTGTATAAAACATTATCTGTGTTACATCTGTAGTTTCAACTCTGGTCAGGCCACATTTTCATGCATTGCCCTTTCAAATATTAATCAAAAATAAGAATAGTAAACTCACTCATCTTCTTCCGCTGTATCCTCCACATCCTGGACAGGTCACCAGTCCATCACCAGGACATATCAAGACACACAACCATCCTCTCTCACACCCACACCTGTGGTCAATTTAGAGTGTCCAATTTGAATACCCGGAGAACACGGGAGAAAAACAGTTGTAAACTAAAAGACTAAAAAAATATTATGTATACTGTTTCGTATTTTTTTTTCTATGCCTATACAGTATTGTACACACAAGTAAAAGTCTCATTGAGATTAAAAAGACCTGTCCAAGAGTGTATAAGACAAAACAAATCCACTGTATGTGTTTGGTATACATTATTTGGTGAAAAAATTTAACCAAATGTTACATTATGTCCACTTTAGAGGTAACATCAAGTGTCTATCAACATGTGGAATTACAAGTTTGTGAGGGGTTGTCGGTGAGTCACAGGCCTCCACGGGGGAAAAGTCACACAGCTCAGTCACGTGGAGCATCCAAAGGAAAGAGTCCATGAATTCCCTGAGCCCTGGACATTTTGTGACTACGGCGTGTTGCAACAGCAAAGACAAATGGAATCAGAAACATCAGAAAATGTAACAAACTGAAATGTGTACATAATTTAATGTAGGCAAGACATGACGGCTGCACAAAAAAAATCTTTCACTTTGTTATTAAATCTTATGTGTGGCTTAGGCAAACATCTTTAGCGCCTTCCTTCTCGTCACACTGCATATACTGTAGGAATGTGTGTGAAGGTGAGCATCCAGACAACGTGTAGGTTGACATACAAGACACTGTGGTGTGAAAAAAGTCATTTTGACAGCAATTCAGTAAGTCAAGCAATATTACACAAAAATTCTTTCCATTCCTAGACACAAATCATTGTACAGTAAGAAACCGTTGGTTTTTTTTGAAACAAAGGCTTGGTTGACATTTTTGACACAACTGTACTGCTGACCAAGAAACACTGAGCTATCCATTGTCAGGGCTGTTACACTGGTTCTATGTCTTTGATAGTTCTGTGTGAGAAGAATGCACCTTGAACCGAGGATCGCGACACAGAGGTAAAATATGCAATCACGCCGATCATTTCATCATCACATTAAATCCTGCAACAAGTTTCATGCCACATGATTCATGCCTGGTGGCTCAGAATGTACCCTTTCAAAACGGTGAGTCACAACAATAATGCCATGGGTCATGGGTTTTTAATGTCGATCTGCTCACTGTTTAACCTTACACCCATCAAAGAATATCATCAGATAACTTCCTGGTTTGATTTAGTAACTTCATGTGTTTAAAATAAAAAATGAGTAACTATAAGCACATCAAGGAAATCTAATTTGCACATACCGGTGCATTTTTAGGAATTAAGGGTGTGTTGTTATTAAGATTACAGCCCGATGGCCAGCTAAAGTTGTCACAGTGGCTCCCTATGCAACAACACCATAATGTACAATACAGTGAATTTAAAAGGTGGAGATAATTGACACTTTACATATGCAGTCCATTGTTAAGTTACGTTTCCTCATTTTTAGTAAAAGTGTAATCAAACCCCATGTAACCATGTAACAAATGTTAATACTGGTCATAAATGGGGAATCGCACCACTTTTCAACAAACCCTGAACTGATAATCATGAAGTTCAGTCCCGTCTTCTGTTTTAAAGGTATCCCATGGAGTTTTAGCCACTTTCGTGAGGCAGTGATTTTGTGAGCTCTTTTGTTTTGTGCGAAGGCAACAGAAGACATTTGCAGGGTTAGGGTCCAAATTTTGTGCTGGAGATAGTAATACATATGAATGATTTAAAATATCAGGGATTGTTGGAGGAAAATAACCTGAAAATTATACGTTTTAATTGATGAACTTTAACGTAACAGATATGCACTTGTCTTTGTCCTTTGAGCTTAATATTCAGTCACAGTGGTCACTACAGACCTCATTGCACAACTCTGAAACCATTCAGAAAAAGAGTTAAAATATATATTCTCCTGACTATAATCCACAGAAACACTGAATTAACACTGCGTTTTGGCACTTGTGTGTGTGCGTGTGTGTGTACGGGAAATGCAAATGACACATCAGTAAAAAATTTTCCAGTGTGTGGGTTGTTCACATTCTTTCTCAGTGTCCCCACAGAAACGATTGTATGTGGTCTTGGGGTCAAAACCCAGGATCTCCCTTTCTTCGTGGATGCGGAAGGAGAAGGTGGACACCGACGTTCCAACGAAATATCTGAAAATAGACGCAAAGAAACAATAGGAGTTTCATTATAAAAGATGAAGTGAATTACATGCAGCTTGGAACATAGTGTGAAGCGCTGGGTCAGCCACCCGACTAGTTTTCCAGGATGACACAGCATAAAAAGCAGCTTCCTTGTTGGCCATGGATTAAAGAATATACAAGAAGAAACAGTCTTCATATGGGTTTCAAATGAAAACACATGGCTAAAAATGCTAATTGCTAATCATAAAATCTTTATACGTTGTATTAATATGCAATGCCTAAATTGAGGTATGTCAAAGAATTGGATAAATTAGTCTGATCTCCTTAATCCTAAGTGCATTCAAGAAGTGTGCGTGCTATGATCATGACCGCTGTCATTTTTGGCTAGAATATTATTCATATTTTTTTCAAACAAATATTAGCACTGAGCCTTGCAATTTCATGATGATGAAGCTCAATCCAGGTAAAAAAAAATCTTTTAAAGAGTCTCTTATCCTGAAAGCATCATTAAAAACACAGCTCTGTGTATTAAGCACATAAGTCATATGAATATGAAATATATGTAAGTGTCTGAAACATACAGGCTAATGAATTACAGTAACTGCCACACTAATCATCATTTTATGACCATTATAACAAAAACTAGCTTACTTTGCATGGGCACATATCCACTGGTCGATGATGGCCACTCCGCCATCTTTAAAGAGCTCCAGATCTTCTGCGGATGGTTCAAACCGCACCATGTCCGGCAAAAACTTTTTAAGCTCCTTCAATTCTACGAAATTGCAAAGAACATGACATTTTAAGCATTTACAAACAGTACCGCGTGAAAGTCTTAGGGAACCATCGGCGTTGTTGTGGTAATGTCATTATAGCATTGCTAAATTAACAACAATATAAAAAACAAATCTAATGTTGACTTAAGACTTGTGTATGTTATATCTAATGTTAATTATACGGCAAGGTGGCCAGATTTGATAATGTGAAGATTCCTGGGACTCAATGGTCCTTTCAGACATTTTTTAACAATGAAAGTAATATACAAATGCACTGTTTTGCAACAATTTTATATTCATCGTCACAATTATCATTTTTAAATGGCAATGTAACCAAATCCAAGCCACACAGGAGTGAACAAATAGAAAAAAGAACAAAAAGACAATTCTGCCTTTCTGTCACATGCAGAGTCAGATAACATATAGTAGTAACCGAAAGTATTATTTACAGCTATATAATATATACAGGTACTAACACTTACAAGTATAGGCAAACCTTATTCCCAGTCAGTCCCTGGCCATAAATAATGTATTATAAAACTGAAGCTGTTGGCTGTAATATGCTGCTATTACTACTTAATTATGAATACTGTGTTGATGTTTTATCTCTGTTGTGTCAAACGTCTTAAGAGCAGAATGTTTTTTTCCATAGAACATAAAGAGAGAACGATTGCACAACAATGTCATTACCTTCTTCATCTGCATCTGTTGCAACAAACACTCTGTCGAGTTTGTGCTTCTTCATCAAGCTGCGCATTTTTTTGACTGCCCCCTTTAGGCTGGGTACATCCTCTCTGTGACCCCAGATGAAGTCTTTCCTGCGCAGGTGTACCGCCAGGTACGGACCACCTTTAGCTGAACCAAGCTTGGCCTGAAGGAAATCAACAACAGAGAAAACACTACTCTGTAACTGCTCTGAACTTCAAAACGTGATGATCGTGATGTAGTTACAGCAATTTTATTTTATTTTTTTAAAGTGAAGCCGTTTACATGATATTGTACGTGTTTAAAAACAAAAGTGAGATCTCAATTCATGATGCAAATGCAGTTTGCATCATGAATTGATGGACCAGTGATTCCTAAACTGTGGGCTACAGCCCCCGAGTGGGATAAGCAGGTACTTCAGGTCATTAAAATAAATTAATAACAAACAAATATTAATTTTATTTGTGTAATTTAGCTTCAAGTAACTTAAATTATCCACAATTCATTCTCAAAAGTTCATGTGGATGAATTTTTATTATTTATGGAGTGTAAAAAAAGTAAATAATAATATAATAAGTAATAAATAATAGGCTGTATATGGAAATACTTAATCATATCGAATTTTAATTTGGCCGCAGCTTTCTTAAGGTTGGGAACGACTGTGGGAGACATATTTTAGTAACTGACATGGATCACTTTTCCACAGCATCAGAAGAAAAACTCTTCACAGTCAGCAAAACAGCGACTCACTTTCATGCGAGTCCAGTCCTCGCTGTAAACAGTGTGGTCTCTGTCATCTGTAGAGTTCAGGTACTTTGCTCTGAAGTCATCTCCAATGAGTCGGAGATGCTTGGCAAAAACCATGCTGCGGCGGGTCTAAATCAAAACACACATAGATGAGATGGTGAGCGCTTTAAGCCCTTGGCTTAAAATCATGAACAACAGGAATTCTACCAAGATCGGGTGTGTCATCCGATACCTAAGCAAATATTTCTGGGTAATACCGGTTAAGTGAACTTACATCCCAGTAATCTTTCCCAGCATAGTGATCATGAAGGAGTGTCTCTGCTCGGTCGAGCATTACTGATCTGCAAAATAGCAGCAAATCACACATACACACAAAGCTCCCTGTAAATGTCACAAACGTACAATAAGTTGCTTTCACAGGGTAACTACATTCATAACTAAACACACATTAAAACAATTTTTATTTTAACTTTACATCCACATTCCCATTCATTAATAATAAAATGCAAATAACATAGAGAATGTCCCTTTGTTGTTTTAGTCTATAACAAAAGTGTTTGCGTAATTAAGCGAAATTAACCACACATATTATTAAGAATGATTAATCATCATGACATGAATGCTGACTAAATTTACAGATAATATTAGTACAGTTAAAATCAAATACTTAATGTGGTCCATTTCCCAGGCAACACTGCTAAAGTTCAGAGGGGAAAATACATCTTTAAATAATTTCTAAGCCCTTTGGTATTCATCTTAAATTTCCTGTGATGTTACCAGGTACCGTATCATGATTTTGAAGAGGTCATTCTAAGGTCAAATACTTGCATAAGGCTGTGTGTAGTGCTAAATGCCAATTGCAAATCGGATTAAATTTGATACTCATGCAGGTATGAGAAGTTCTGTTGAGCTTGATGATTCTTCAGACGTTTAGGGATGGTAAATCATGTCTGTAGCAGATGATGAAGACATACTGTATTTTTTCTATGCATGCGTATTAATCCGAGCATTTTATATCCACATGTTGTCCTGTAGACTCACGTGACTGTGATGTTTTTCTGAAGAACTGGAGCCATAATGGAAGCATGGCCTTGGGCTGAAAGACACGTCACATTTCGAGCTCGCGTTTGCTCAAAACCCCAAAACCAGCTCCTTAGAAGACAAACCGGTGATTGAGAATGAAGAGGAGAGAGATGAGTGAGCAGGAACACTGAGGTAGATTCTGTATCATTAGAGGTAGTAAACTATCTTTTATTGAGTAAAACATGTCAAGGCTTCATTGGCAGACACATCACAGAGTTAGTATTGCACTTCCTAGAAAAAAAAGCATTGCCAACACAAACATATGGCATCAGTGCCCTTGTATTGTGGAAATACTGGTCCTCAGTGTATTGTGGAAGAGAAATACAATAAGATACTAAGATCTGTTACCGAGCTCATAAACATTGTTATAATATTACTAAATAGGAGCAAGTGTCTGTTTTTGTAATTCAACACCTTTGGCACTAGAATGTAATGAAGCTTGTTCATGTAAGAACAATAAACTGGTTTCTGTAAGCTTAGAGGTGGAAGTCATTAGAGTTCAGAAAACATTCACTCCATGACAACTAGAAGGTTTGAAAACAGAGGATTAATGCGAGTAATGAGATGAGAATCTAGCCTCTGGGTGGTTCTGATGCGATGTACAGACTTACCTGTAATAGCCCTGTTTGTCTTTGGAGTACATCAACTTTTCAATGCAGGGCCGCTCGTCAACCTTTTCTTCCCATTTTCCATCGGTCCATCCCTCAGCGTAGTTCTGCAGTACAAGGACGTGGTCTATGAAGGGGCCTCCATTCTCTAAGGTTGAATAGAGCGAGAGATAAAACTTTATGAAATGGAGTCAACATATGATCAACAAAACACCACATACAGATAATGAGGTTGCCATGCGTTCACACTCCAGAATATTCTAAAGCTGTCCGTTAATGTAACCCTGGCATGGGTCTCAGAAGTTAAAAAAAAAAAACTTACCAGCGATGAATTCCTCATACTCAATAACAGGCACGTTGGCCTGCAGACTGGTAAGGCTGAAGAACTCTGACCAGGGGATGCGGATCTGGTGGATGTTGGGGCTCTGCCAGTGATAGAGGCGACCCCATGGAGGAAGCACCAGAACCCAGTCATCCCCATCCTTCCTCAAAGTCTTCACCAGGGAGGACATGCGTATATACACGTCCCTTCGCAGGTTGAAACCCTCTGGAGGGTTAACATCATACAACAAGTACCTGAGGGGGACATGAGGTCTAAATGCAAAAAGGAAGCCACAGTTTTCTCTGCACTATACAATAACACTGCAATGTTGCTGCTGCAGCTTTATTCCACTTGCAACCTGCAATCAAGATATACCCATGATAACCATTTTCATTCAATTCGTATGTCAGAAAATGTTGTAAAATGTCAATAAGTGTTTCCTAAACCTCAAAATCAATCTGTCATATTAGGGCTGAAATGATTAATCAATTACTAAATTAATCATCAACTATTGTGCTAATCCATTAATCAGGTTGAGGTTGTTTTTTTCCATTATTAAAAGAAGCTTTCTGATTTCTCGGCTTCTTAAATGTTAATATTTTCTGGTTTCATTGCTCCATATATCAAAGAAATCATTAAAAATGAATAACAATTAAGTTAGTACATGACTAATAATCGACCAATCATTACAACCTTTATACCTTTATACATATGCACCCATGTCAACAAACCAGCATATCTTATTATTACTGTGTCTAAAATATAGCAGCTAAATATGTCGGACTTGACTTAAACACAGCCTTAAAGGGTAAGAGTGCAACTGGCGACTATGGGTTCTGTCAATTATTTAAATTATAAGCAAAAACGCAGTAAATGTTATTAAGTTAACGTTAGCTAAACTGGCTAACAGCAGCGCGAGAGACAAACTCACCGTAAATCCCTCGCGGCAGCAACAGCTACGGTTGGCGCGTGGCTTGCACCGAATACATTATCAGTATTTACTATTTCAAATGTTGCAAAGGCTACGAACACAGACAAACACGCTGCAGTGAAAAAATACGTTGAACCAATGACTATCACCGGTTCATTTACTGCCCTGTGCGCCATGTTTCCTCACAGCCACGCACTTCCGGGAGGGGGAACGCGTCTTCACTGTTACTTAGCAACCCAAGAGAATTTTTCTTTTCTTTTTTTTTAAACGATTGCATGCGCCACCAAATGTGAAAATATAAATATTTAATCTTTCAATAACTTGTTTTTGGCAAATAACAAACCCTTGTATACCCATATTTGAGCTGACAGGTCACTGGGCTTCTCTGAGAAGTCAGAAATTAATCAAGCATAACATTCAACCACAAAAACTAATTCTTCTTTCAGGAATGCACGTAAATAACTATAATTTGACATCTTAATCAAGAAATAATCATTTTTGTGAATTTCTTTGTAAAATAGTAAATGTTAAAATGCATGGATAACAATAATAATTATATTTTAATATAACTGACATATAATATAATATATTACATAATGCTTCACTGTTTTCAATAATTATTGTTATTTTGTTTATGTATTGTATGTTTTTTTATTTAACTAAAAAAGATAAATATGTGTGTATGTGTGTGGGCATGTCAGTGTTTTTACTTTGGGTTAAAACCTTTGGGTTTTTGTTGTGCTATTTTGGTGCAATGACATTACAATAATTATGCTTTAATTCTATTATTTATAGCACAATCTCAGGGGGGTTGTTTAACTAGAAAATGACTTGTGGGAGAGTGAATGACAAACCCCACAGGTGACTTCATCTTCCTGGAAAACAGCTCAGCTGTGTTACTGTAGTAACGCAGGGAACAAGGGTATTTCATTATTGCTGCCTGACAGAAAAGCTGTTGTTTTGACTCTCAGCGTTGATATGTTTATGAGATCTGATCATTTGTGAGTCCTATGAAATACAGTTGCAGCAAATCAGATTCCCCTCTACACATCTTTGCTTCCACCTAGTGGCAGAGGTTTAGCCTTTATACACAGCTAGAGTCATGGTTGCTTCATGGTTGCTTCATTACTCCCTGAGTGAGAGTGGGAAACAGGGAAGGAGACTATCACGTGACATAGAAACTTTTTCCATCAGTCTGTACATTTTTTAGTATGTGTTTGACTCTCTGGCTGTGGGATTATGAGGGGAAATATACATATTTAAAACTATAAAGGCTATTAACACAGAATGCATCTCTGGCTTCAGCGGTGGTGTTCTTTCTTTCTTTCTTTCTTTCTTTCTTTCTTTGTCAGCCCAAGCATTATTATGTGCCATTTGTGAACAGATATAATTGTGGGGCACTGGGAACCTACATATACCTGCACTCTTCAACAATGGAAGTGGGTCAGCTCTTTATATGACTCGGGCAACACCTATAAGGTAGTCAAACATGAGAGAAAACAACAGCAAGCTGTATGTGTTTTCCCACTGATATTTCATTCATTTTCAGACTTTAAACATTTTATGAACTGGTGTGTGTAGATCTGTCATATTTTGTGTCGTAGAGTTTATAAAATGGTTGCTTGAATTCTAGTCGCATGTTTTACATTTGTTATGATGAGTCTCACAGCCTTAGGAGAGAAACAAACCACATAGTGAATAATAGCTGTGCATTTGACACTCACTGTGGTATCACTCTTAGCCTCTAAGCAAATATGATTATATTGTTTAAAGGTGTCTAGGATGTGTTCTAAGATAAGAGTATCTTAGTGATTAATTGTGTTCCGTTTTGTGACATCCACTGCTTTTTGGAGCTGATGATACTTATGTATCATTTGTGAGTGAAGTCATGGGTTGCTGTTGTTGTTATTTTAACACTGATGTTTTTTGGAGTTATACTGAATCAACATGCCCTTTACGTTTCAATTCTGATGTTACAGCCAATTCCTGCTGGTATCTAAAGTGGTTTGGCTGGTTTGAGTTGAGCATTCTGCCTTTGAGCCATACCCTTGTGTCAACACTTTTAGGTAATTCCTGCCAAGTGCAAGAGCAGCTACCACACTGCCACCCGAATGAAAGTCGTGTTCATTAGAGCTGAAAACAAGTGAAATATACAACCTACTGAGTGGCTTCTGGGCTTAGAAAGGAAACATGCTTAAATAGCCATGATTGTTGTACATTTTTGCCTCCTTTATGTACCCTTTTTTCGCTCTTTCCTGTTCTTTTGCCTGTAGCAGACAGCTGCTATTTGTTCCGTTTAATCAGCTGACATAATACATTTTGCATATATTCACCGCCTTTCCTTTCCCCAGAGATCCAGACTTGGAGTCTTTTCATTTGGATACTTTTTAATGTTTTCATTTTTCATTTGGATGATGTGTCCAATTCCTATTGGTGTTCTTCAGAGGAGGAGCAATACTGAATTAACGATTAATGTCTAATCTTGGTTCAAACGATTCCTTGTTACAAAACATTAAAACTGCTGGTTGTGGCACCTTTTTTTCGATAACGGTGTGGACAGCATACGTCTCATGGAATTGTTTTAAAATTCAGGTTTGGGAGATTTTGATACAGTATGTGGTCCAAAGGGAATACAGGTTGGATTCATTGACTTCAAATTCTCAGTGTCTGATACATGAAATCCTACATGCTGACTTTAGTGGGTTCCAAGTTGTTTACTCTCAGCAAAAGTGTGCAGATTCATGCATTTAACCATCGATTCTCAGGTATCCACACAATATCAGAGTCAAAAGACTGTGTCACATTAACAACATGACAATAGAAAACCAGAAAAGTCAACAATTGTGAATAACTATTGTTTGGTGATAGCTCAGTTCTCCTTTTTATTTATTTAAACCCCCCCAAAACAATAAGGGGCTTGTTTTCTTGTAAGCCAGGCATTAGAGACCATCAAGTGAAACTACATTATTAAAGAATCCTCCTCCTTTCTGAAATTTGAGGTGTGCATAAAACACACAGATTCACACAATGAACTGGGTGGTGACCTCCTTTTTCATTGTGTCTATGTCAGTCAAGCGGATGATCTTATCCTGGTCCCATCAGTGGGTTCTCTGATTTCAGCACAGATCAAATCACTTTTCACCTTCAGCTGCGGGTATATAAACACAGAGCAAGACAGCTGCCTTCACTGACACATCTTCCTACCAAGCCCTGGACATTGGAGAAGAAAGATAAACTATGGTGAGATATGGTTTACAACTGTGAAACTTAAGTATAGCATTAACATTGTTAGATACGCTTTTTTTTTTAGAAAAAAAATGTATGTAATAATAATAATAATGCATATTAAGACAAAATGTATCTTTTTTTATTTGCATCAGCCTGTTATTGACAAAGTGAGCAGGAATAGCCTGTATGTAGAAAAAAAACAAAAACATATATTTATAGATTAAAGTGATGCCTTTGATGATTTTACCATTTTGTTCACGCTCTGCAGCGTGAGTGTATCTCTATTCACGTTGGCCAAGCTGGGGCTCAGATTGGCAATGCATGCTGGGAGCTGTATTGCCTGGAGCATGGCATCCAGCCAGATGGACAGAGGCCCTCTGACAAGACTATGGGAGGAGATGACTCCTTTAACACTTTTTTCAGTGAGACAGGAGCTGGAAAACATGTTCCCAGAGCAATCTTTGTTGACCTGGAACCTACTGTCATCGGTCAGTGCCAAGTAAACAGCTGATAACAGATTACATAGGTTGATTTATGTAATTCTATGATGAACCAATCTTTTGTAATTCATCCTTAAGAATGACTCAGTCAGTATATTTACTGTAATTCTTATGTTGTCCAGATGAGGTGCGCACAGGAACCTACCGTCAGCTTTTCCACCCTGAGCAGCTGATTACAGGAAAGGAGGATGCTGCAAATAACTACGCCCGTGGACACTACACAGTCGGAAAGGAAATTATTGATCTGGTGCTGGACAGGACACGTAAACTGGTGAGTGTTCTTTTTGTGCGTCATTTTCTGCCTCTATTGTGACCATAAAAAAGGAGGATTCCAGTTTTTTCAGTGGTGAATTTTCCATTTCTGATATTCATATATCATTCTTCATATATTTGTCAAATAACAATGCACTTCTAGTTACATTTTGATTAATCACAGCTACTTGTCTTTCAGGCTGATCAGTGCACTGGCCTGCAGGGATTCCTCATCTTTCACAGCTTTGGAGGAGGCACTGGTTCGGGTTTCACCTCCTTACTGATGGAAAGACTCTCTGTTGATTATGGGAAGAAATCAAAGCTTGAATTTGCCATCTACCCAGCCCCTCAGGTTTCTACTGCAGTTGTTGAGCCCTACAACTCCATCCTCACCACCCACACCACCCTGGAGCACTCAGACTGTGCCTTCATGGTGGACAATGAGGCCATCTACGACATCTGCCGCAGAAACTTGGATATCGAGAGGCCAACCTACACTAACCTGAACAGGCTCATCAGCCAGATTGTGTCTTCAATCACCGCTTCTCTTCGTTTTGATGGAGCCCTGAATGTTGACCTGACAGAATTCCAGACCAATTTGGTGCCCTACCCTCGTATCCACTTCCCTCTGGCCACCTATGCCCCGGTCATCTCCGCTGAGAAAGCCTACCATGAGCAGCTGTCGGTTGCTGACATCACCAACACCTGCTTTGAGCCAGCCAATCAGATGGTGAAGTGTGATCCTCGTCATGGTAAATACATGGCCTGCTGTCTTCTGTATCGTGGTGATGTCGTCCCCAAAGATGTTAACTCCGCCATTGCAGCCATCAAGACCAAGCGTACCATCCAGTTTGTGGACTGGTGCCCCACTGGCTTCAAGGTTGGCATCAACTATCAGCCTCCAACTGTGGTTCCCGGTGGGGACTTGGCCAAGGTGCAGAGGGCCGTGTGCATGTTGAGCAACACCACAGCAATCGCTGAGGCCTGGGCCCGTCTCGACCACAAGTTTGACCTCATGTATGCCAAGAGGGCCTTTGTGCACTGGTATGTTGGGGAAGGCATGGAAGAGGGAGAGTTTGCGGAGGCCAGAGAAGATATGGCTGCTCTGGAGAAGGATTATGAGGAGGTGGGTGCAGATATGACAGAGGGGGATGAAGGAGAAGAATATTAATTTTACTGAGGATTGAACTTGGTGGTTGAGACATCATAACAATCCCATCTAAAATGTTAGCTAACAATTTAATATTAGAGAAGAGTTGCAAGGATTAGGACTGCATTTAGGAGCCCAATCATTTGTTAGAGTACTGTGCAGACAGGGCATAAGAAAACTGTAGTTGGACATCTGTTATAATGGGCTTTATATTTTCATCCAGTAGTATCAGGGTGTGAAGCTGACCAAATCCTTCCCTTTGTGCACCTCCCCCACTGTCCTTTACCATTTGGAATGTAAGCTATGAAAAGAGGTCCTATGTCAATTTCTATACGCCATTCAGCTGCGATTCTGTGATAGAGAGGGAGAGCAAGAGAGGGAAAGAGAGAGAGAATGACGGACTGACTCACTGACTGGTGCTGTTGATTGAGCTCATGCTCAGACAGTGGCCTGCAGGAACAATAGGATCCCAGATGAATCACACGTCTGTGATCATGGGAGCTGCTGAAAAGTTGTACCAAAGTAGATCAGAAAAATGGTCTTGATAGGCTTCATTTTGATTCTTTATGTTTTGATGGTTTGTGTTTCGATACAGAAAGTCACATTTTTCTGTATATTCCGAACAAGCTCGTTGAACTGTGTGGTGTTTTGTCATCCCGTATTGTACTTCCTGCTCACCCTTTTCTTTTTTGCACCAAATTAAAATATATTTTACAAATGATTATCAACAATAAAGAACTAAATAAACACTACTATCTTGTGCTATTATTATTAACATAGACACATGGTGGACTGTTGTTGATGAGTGTGCGGGTTCAAATCAGTGGTGTGCACAGACGGGATGGGGAGGGGTGAAAACAAAAAGGACACCTACTGCGAAAAATGTAATTAGTACTAAATGATATTAGTGGGACAGGTGCCACAAGTATATTATTTCTCATCTGTATATAACTACATATTGCCAACCTTTTTAGACTGGAAGGGCACCCATAGAAAACAGAGTTGCAAGGGCATCTTATAGGGCACTGCATCACTTTTCTCCACTAGAAAGCCACTCCTTAAGAAACAATCAATTTTTTAAGCACGCCACTGATGCAGATGCATGGATGAGATTAGTATTATCACTTTAAGACTTTTAGTCCCTGTTTAATAGCTTTACTTCATGTTGATAAATGTATATTGGTGGTCATTGTCAAGTTATTGGTTAACTATATTAAAACACATTCGGTTAGTGATCAAATAAAGTCTGTAAAGTGCCTGATAGAAGATGACCACATCTCTCACAAATCGAACAGAAAAGAAGTGTATTTTTATGCTTAGACATGTAATGTTAAATCGAAAGCATGTAATGGTGGACAGTGAGACAAACAGGACAGGGACTTCCCTGTTTTTTTAAAAAAACAGAGTCGTTATCTCCCGCCAATGCGCTATGCAGTTGCTGCTGCTGGCTGTGGTTTCCTCCCAGCCCCCACCACACCCGTGTGTATAAAAGCCCCGACACTCCCGCTCCGCCGCACTTCAGCCTCAAGTCTGATTCCTCAACGTCGTTCGAAGGACAAGCAGACAAAATGGTGAGTAACGGCCCCGGTCGATGATGATGAAGAAACGTGTTCTCTCTCTGAATTCGGTCCTTCTTGCGTCTCTTATTCGCAGCGTTAGATGGATTAAACGGCTAGGCCTCTTTGATGCGCACCAGGCCTCTGCTGCAGAGTCGACTGTTATCGATACGAAAGCGGCTTTGTCCTGTTACATCAGCACATTCGAGCCGAATTTTATGTAATGGAACTGGAACAATACTGCGGCAAACGCTGTCTATCTGGAGACTAATTTAACCTTTTTTTCCAAAACGCAGTGATGCTGTATATTATAGCTAGGTCATTTAAAAAAAAATACGAAATACATGTGAACAAAGACAAAGAAACAGGAATCACGACCGTGTGATTGATAAGATTAACGGTTTTCTTGGCCATGAGGGCGTAACTGGGGTAATCGTGGCAGTGGGGGATGGGTAGACAGAAGAGGGGGGAAAAAGGAGTGGTCTGGGCAGTGTGACTTATTTGGCAGCCATTTTGCAGCTGTTGGGAGGTTTTTGTTAGAGCGGGAGAGAGAGAGAGATCCCCGACTGTTACTCAGCTCTATGTCCTGTGCAGCTGGACAGGATGGGGGAGGAGAGAGGCTCTAAAAAGGGGAGGGAAAGAAGAGGAAAGGGTGGATACATGATGAAGGGGCATTATAATGCGGCGTTGCCATCTTGGGCGTTTTTCAAAGCTGCATTGTATGTAAAACCCAACCCATATTATGGTGCTGGGTTTTTTCCCACCAAATCCTTTGTTAAAATGTGGTCTCATGTGTGAGCGCTTTGAGAGGCTGAGAACTTAACATAATCTTTCCTGGCACACAGAGTTCAGATGACAAAGGTGCCTTTATCCCAGTAAACTGAGAGGTGACGTCATACCACAAAGATTATCGCAAGACCTAATATACAAAGAAATAACAGAGCCGTAATGGAATTTAGTGGATTTTTTTTTGTTCCTTGTTGGAAAAGACTGACAGTCTTTTATAATTGAAATATAGTGATCCACTTTGTAAACGTCCCTCGTCGACGCCGTAAAATCCTGTTAATATTTCTTTAAGTAATCGCCTTAGCAACAGGCAGTACTTCGAATACAAATACTTAGTCACACTTTTACGTTAGAATAATAAATGTATGTACCTGCAGCCTTTTTTGACCAAACCTCCCCTTTTCCTTTGTTCAGCGTGAATGTATTTCTATGCACGTCGGCCAAGCCGGAGCCCAGATGGGCAATGCATGCTGGGAGCTCTACTGTCTGGAGCATGGGATCCAGCCAGATGGACAAATGCCCTCTGACAAGACTATTGGAGGAGGCGATGACTCCTTCAACACTTTCTTCAGTGAGACTGGAGCTGGGAAACATGTGCCCAGAGCAATTTTTGTCGACCTGGAGCCGACTGTCATTGGTCAGTAGTCCACGTTTTTGTTTTCACTTGTGCACATACAATGTACATGAACAAAAGTGGTAGCAGATTCTTGTGATGAGAACATTACTTAATTTTGATTGTCCTTTTTACAGATGAGGTGCGCACGGGAACCTACCGTCAGCTGTTCCACCCCGAGCAACTGATTACAGGAAAGGAAGATGCTGCCAATAACTACGCCCGTGGACACTACACCATTGGCAAGGAAATTATTGATCTGGTTCTTGACAGGACTCGTAAACTGGTGAGTGTGTTGTTCCATTAGTTTGTACATGAGAACAAAGGAGATAACCGCTTTATGAATAATTCTGCAGTGCTAATGAGATTTTGCTTACTCAAAACCACTTGTCTTTCAGGCTGATCAGTGCACTGGCCTGCAGGGATTCCTGATCTTCCACAGCTTTGGTGGCGGCACTGGTTCGGGTTTCACCTCCTTACTGATGGAGAGACTCTCTGTCGATTATGGGAAGAAATCAAAGCTTGAGTTTGCTGTCTACCCAGCACCTCAGGTTTCTACTGCAGTTGTTGAGCCCTACAACTCCATCCTCACCACCCACACCACCCTGGAGCACTCAGATTGTGCCTTCATGGTGGACAATGAGGCCATCTACGACATCTGCCGCAGAAACTTGGATATCGAGAGGCCAACCTACACTAACCTGAACAGGCTCATTGGCCAGATTGTGTCTTCAATCACTGCTTCTCTTCGTTTTGATGGAGCCCTGAATGTTGACCTGACAGAATTCCAGACCAATTTGGTGCCCTACCCTCGTATCCACTTCCCTCTGGCCACCTATGCCCCGGTCATCTCCGCTGAGAAAGCCTACCATGAGCAGCTGTCGGTTGCTGACATCACCAACGCCTGCTTTGAGCCAGCCAATCAGATGGTGAAGTGTGATCCTCGTCATGGTAAATACATGGCCTGCTGTCTTCTGTATCGTGGTGATGTTGTCCCCAAAGATGTTAACTCCGCCATCGCAGCCATCAAGACCAAGCGTACCATCCAGTTTGTGGACTGGTGCCCCACTGGTTTCAAGGTTGGCATCAACTATCAGCCCCCAACTGTGGTTCCTGGTGGTGACCTGGCCAAGGTGCAGAGGGCCGTGTGCATGCTGAGCAACACCACAGCAATCGCTGAGGCCTGGGCCCGTCTCGACCACAAGTTTGACCTCATGTATGCCAAGAGGGCCTTTGTGCACTGGTATGTTGGGGAAGGCATGGAAGAAGGAGAGTTCTCAGAGGCCAGAGAGGATATGGCTGCTCTGGAGAAGGATTATGAAGAAGTCGGCACTGACAGCGTGGGTGATGAGGATGAAGAGGGAGAGGAGTATTGAAAAGCTTAACATCATCACACATTCCAAAAGTTATCATGAAAGTATCACATTCCCAAATTCATTCTGATAACCTGTGGTGGTGACCTGACAATAAAAAGTTCATGTGAATATTCTGACTTGTGATGGTTCTTAAACTTTTCCAGCATAAATTATTATTTAAATAAATTAGAAAACAAGTACCGAAAGTACATGCGTTAAAAGTAATTACTATCCACAAAATGCTACTTTTGGACATGGCAGAGGGATTTTTTCCAAACATTATTTTTGATTTTATAAAGCTCCATTTCAACCACAAAATAAATTCAAGTTTCTCAGTACTTAACAGTTAACTATCTGTCTTGTCCACAATGAAGCCTCAAAGAACAGAACATTGTTCGCTGACCTTTTGCCTGCAGTTGCTGGTCTTTGCCACAAGATGGGAGGATGTGACCACCACTTGTCAAGCTGTAAATGCAAGTCATCACCAGTTAGAGTAAGAATTGTGACACACTCCAGATATTTTCAAAGGATTCTGTGAAATTTAAAGATCAAAACATGTTACTTTGTAGTCTACAAAGGAAACATAGTGACAATTAATGGTTTTAATTGCAACAGATGTAACACCTGGAGTGCCTTACAACATTCTGATTTTCACTATGTAGGTATTCAGAGATTCACCATTTCCAGAAATGATATTGATATATCAAAAATTATACATTTAATGTTTTATAATGGCCCTAACCCCCAAATCAAAAAGAAAACTATTCATCCATCCCAGAAATTAGAGTTGTTGTTTTTTTGCTCCTGTACTTGTATCTTATTTCCTCATATAGACTTTGCATATAAGCTTTATTAACGTTTTATTGTGAAAGGCCAAGCAAAGTAAGCTATGAACTATTCACAGGAGGTTGATTTATTCCTAATAAGTCACATATACTCCAGACACTAGTATAAAATAGATATGATGGACTGAGACACAATCTCTAATTATTATTTTGTCATTTGTTTAATTTTCAGCTCCAATTTGATCACATACCCTGGTACAGTACAACAGCATTTCTGATTTTCCTCCAAGTACCACCAGATATAACAGGTACCACAGTTTTAGAACCATGGCCTGGGCTTGCCTTGCCAAACCTATCCACAAACCCTCCAAAAAAAAAAAAATTAAGAAAAGTTTTAAAGACTGGTCAAAAATATCCTTTCATGGACAAAATGTCCTTAAAAAGACAGGTTTGAAATAAAATGTGTGCTCACAGCCTTGAATAAACACAGACAGACAGATAGAGTGAGTGAGGCGGGGCGCAGGTCTGGCGACGTTGCCAAAAAACACTGGCATGTTCTAGACGTTCTATTTTGTTTCCTCTCTCAACTGACAGTGACTTAACGCTAGGGGCAAAAGGGGCTCACAATTCGCCTGTTTTGTCGGAGGCTCACCGGGTTTACGCGTCGGTGTTGGTGGCATTCGTGGACGTGGTGGTGAAGAAGAAGAAGAAGAAGAAGAAGAAGAGACGTGCTGACGAATAAGAAGGGTGTATGTGTGTGTGTCCCACGCAGTATTTCATAGTCACCGCTATCGTAACTTCATTTCATGAGTTCATCGACGCTCCCTCCAGGCCGGTGGTGGACAGACAGCTGAACTGAACTCCTTACCGTTCAGGCCGGAGCTCACACGGTACGTCCACAACAGCTCTGCCTGGCTTAGTCGTGACAACTTGTCGCTAATGTAAAGCTAACACGGTCTGTAGATACTTCAGTTTAGTCAATATATACACGCTTTAACTTCACCATAATAGGAAAGACTGTGTCACAGAAATACCAGAATGACGTCCACGGTGTCCATGAATGTTAACGGTACTTGGGAATAAACTGAACCTGTCCCTGCAAGTGCATCTGCTGCCTGCCTCTGTAGTTTTAGAGGTTGACTGTACTGGTGTTTCTGTGGCTGACATGTTTGTTCTGTATTCCTTTTCCCTGCATCGGATAAAGTGTCATTGTTTAATTATAAGGAATAGTGTGACGTCATTCCTACTCGTCTGAACTACAGTATCAGAGATCTGTTATTCAGTTTTTAACTTGTCAAAATGACGTCACTTTTGCCATTCATGTGTATGGGGTTTGTCATTACAGATATCCACAATTCTGTTGGGGATATCTACAATTAAAAGGTAGATATATCTAATTCCAGTTTCATATATCTACAACGTCATTATGACTAGTAACAATTCAAGTTCAAGTTATCTACAACTTCATTCTGACTATCTGAAACTTAACTTGAAAAGGACAATTTAAATAACCTCAATTTAGAAGTAAAGATATCTTGAACTTGCATTATGACTAGTCATAATGACGTTGTAGATATCTGAAACTGGAATTAGAGATATCTACAATTCATTTTTAGAATTGTAAAAATGAAAAAGAAAATCAGCAAAAGCATTTTAGCTGAATCATGTTTGGGCTGTTTATTTCTTTTTTGGAGATGAATATTTGTTACACAGTTGGGGAATGATGTCTTTGAAATGACTCAGCACAAATGTGTTGTTAACAGCTTCATAGTTCATAAATGGTCTAAAATGGTCTGTACTGGACTAATAATCGTCCCATCCCTACGTTTTACATATCATGTACTTCAGGCCTTGTTTTATAGAAGCCCCATGTTTTTTACAGCGGTGGACATATTACTCTGAGTGTGACTTTTGTGTTTTGAAGCGTAAGCTTACTACACAAACAAAGAACAACATCCATTCCGGCATGTGAAGGCCACCATATCAGCTGTCTCACTTTTCAATGTCACTAATTCTTACACACTGGATTCTTAAAATGTAATGGGTTGGGAAAAGTTTTAGTGCACTTAGCACCACTTATCTTCAAATAAACATTAAATCACTGGCAAAAAATGGGCATGATTATTCAGCTAACCAATGAAATGGTGAATGGCCAGTGAGTGTAGGCCTACACTGTCATGTCAGAAGCAGTTGTCAGATGCCATAACGCTAGAAATAACATGGCAATCGTACATGTGTGTGCGGACGGTTGTTCCCCACGAGGCACAGAAAGTTAGGATGAGTTATTTACCTCAGTTTGGAAATCCCCCTCAAACCCACAACTGCAGTGGTCCACTTACTAAGACCGGCATGGATGTTAGCATGCTGACTGTGCTGCTATAATAGAACCACTGACTGAGGTCTGACCAGTTCAAGGACACAAGGTGGTTGTGTTTCATTGGCATTTAAAACTGAAACTGAAAATGAAAATGACAACTGTCTCTACATGTTGATAATTTAGGGACAAACAAGTCACAAGTAGAATAACATAATAAATACATCTTGTGAACTGTTGTGTTATAGACACCTTAAATTGAGCTCACGACTGGACAAATCAAACACTGACCCTAGATCACCAGGGTCTCTTACATGTAATTGGATGTAGTGTGTGAGGCAGGGGGTATTGAATCAGTTGCAAAATGCAACTTCTCTAGTAGCCTCTAAACCAGAGGTCTCAAATGTGGCTCACCACTTGATATTAAGTTATAATGAATTATTTCTGTACATTGATGTTTTTGTTCTGGATACTTCTTCCATATCAAAACAACATTTTATTTGAAATCATGTCAAATATCATCAAATATTATTTTGATGACTTTTTTTTCGCTTTTTACGTTTGAGTTTGAAACCCCTGTACTAAATCTGAAACACTGGTCCTTTTCACTTCCTACTTTGCAATCAATATTTTATTTTTCTCAGATAACTCAGCACACTAGCATAGTTTTCAAGTTTTGCCTAGGTGCACATCTACAGACGAGAATAGAATTCTCATGTAAGTTATACTTATATACTATACTTGTTTTGTGTATTTGGGAATACCAAAAAAATAAATACATTGAAAGGATTTCAAACAGATACATACAGAATTTAAAAAAGGAGAGGGTTGTGTGCATTACTTGAAAAGAAACTCATACTGTTTTGTATTTATTTCAGGAGACTTAGGAGTGACGGGTGACAACATGGTGGATTACTACAGTATCCTGGGTGTGTCCAAAACAGCCACTCAGGACGACATTAAGAAGGCGTGAGTATTCCGAGATTCTCTGAAGGATATACAGGCAGTCATACTTATTTACAGTAAAGCTTTATTTCACTTGGGTAGAAACCCTGAGACTTCATATGTGATGCAAAGTTTGATTTTTTTATACAGTTAAGGTTGCTTCTAAAGCAGCATGTTATAGGGATAACAGCATGAGAAACTCAGTTAAAAATGTTTTGTATTAAAATAAACAAGTCATTTGCAAAAACTAATATAAGTTAGAAAACCACAGCTATCGGAAATACGGACTACTCAAAAGGGAAATTATGTGTTTTTCCAAGGGTGTAAACCAAATTTTGTTATTTATGATATCACAGAATTAGTGGATGTCACTGTCAGGGTTCCCACCGGTCTTTGGAATCCTTGAAAGTTGTGAATTAGAAAATGATTATTTGCGGGTCTTGAAAGCTTTTCAAAATCACCCTAAATAGATATGGGCCATTAAGATTGCTTGAATTTTGTGCAAGAAAGAAGTTAAGTGGATACATTATTTTGCTAAACCACCTACTGTTTCATGTGCCGTGCATTGCTTGATGTACGTAGACATAGAACAAACGTCAAGTCGTAATTACTAGCAGTGTTGTGGACACTTTCCACTGTCTCTCTCCGCTGTTGATGTGAGATTCCATGCAGAACAATGAGTGAGTAATGTTAAGCAAGAGAGAGCAAATGACGTTATGCCTGGGACATTTTAAGATCTCTGGCTCACCAAAGAAAATTGCAAAGACCGACTTGTTCAAGATCCCAAGGACGGACACTTGGACAGGTGCAGTGTGCTGCAAATCAATAAAAGTGGACGCCATGAGTGAAGCGACTCTTACTAGTTGCCCTCCCATCTTAAGCTATGTCAGCACATTTGGCCCTTGAATTTGAGGGAATAAGTCCTTGAACCAACCAAGGTGTGGGAACCCTGCACTGTGTACATTACTTGTAAGTCTGACTGTGTGTGTGTGTGTGTATAGTTATGTTTCTGTGTGTTTTAAGGTACAGGAAACTGGCACTTAAATGGCACCCAGATAAAAATCCAGACAACAAGGATGAAGCGGAGAGAAAGTTTAAAGAACTTGCTGAGGCCTATGAAGTCCTGTCTGACAGTAAGTCAGTTTAAAAATAGAGTTAGTAATTGAATGGTTGTTTAAGTTTAGGGATAACACTTTGGGTTGTCCAAATGAATGGAAGTGAATGCAGTGTTTTAAGAAGAAAAGCTGCACAAATTTGTGTGTGAGAGTGAGCGAGCGAGCGAGCAAGAGAGAAGTTGTTCAAGATTTTTGTTGTATATAGTATGTGGCTTTGATTCCGTCATTAAACTGCACTCTTTTCTTCATCACAGAGAGTAAACGTGATTCTTATGACAGATTTGGAAATGAGCGGATGCCAAACACAGGTTAGTGAAAACCTGCTGTACTTTTTCTGTGATTGTTGCATCCATTATTGGTTAAAATCTTTTCACCTCTGTAAGTCTTCCCCTTTTCCCATTTTCGTCACTCCTAAATCTCCTTAATGTTCTCTCATTCCACTCCTAAAAATAATATTCTCCATTCTACTCTTCCTCTCCCTTATTTACTTTTCACACCTTCATTCCTCAGGTTCCTCAAGCTCTGACTTTTCATCAGATTTCCCAGGATTCACCTTTACATTCCGCAGCCCAGACGAGGTATTCAGAGAATTCTTTGGTGGCCAGGATCCTTTTGCTAGTTTCTTCGGTAAGTCATACACAATAAAAAGGGTTATTTTTATCACTGTTATTATTTTTTTCAGGCCTGATGTTTACAATTTTTTTTAGATGATAGTTTGGCTGTGTCCCAACACTTGAGCAGAGTAAAATAAGACATCACATGCTGGGCGAGTACACATGGAATGTGTCCATATACTGTACATGCACAATAGTAGTATAGCTCAAAAACCTATGTATATGACAGATTGCAGTAGTAGTTTTTCACATATGTTATGTATGGAGAAAATGCAATATGAACCCCCATTTAATTTAACACATTTCTGGGATTTCTTGGACACTTCAAACCTGCTTTGAAAATCTTTCACTTGTGGTTCAATAATTATGAACAGCCTCGTAAAAGAGAGAGGATCCCACAAACATTACTGCAATGAAACATGTGTGTTTGTAACACAGATTTATGTCTCTCTCATTCAGATCATCATTCATCATTTGGAGGCTCCTCCTCTCGTCTCGGCCCTAGTCGCTTCTTCTCTTTCCCTTCAACCAATGGTAAACAGCTGCTAGAACTTTTCATATGTAACTCAAGTCAGCAGTTTTTACAACTGTTTCTAAAACTATGCAAAATGCACATAACACCCCCCTATGATCATAATAATGATAATCATGCTTCATACTAAAGTATTAGATGACTAAAGTAAAGTCATTGTGAAAATGTTATTATTTTCTTTTTATTCGTTCATCTGGGTAAACAGAACTTGTATAACAATCTCCTCACCTGTCTTTTTCAGCTGAATTTACCTCGTTCTCCTCTTCCATGGGGGTTCTGGATGGGATGGAGAGCACTAGCGGAGTTATGGGCAACTTCAGATCCATTTCCACCTCCACTCGCATCGTAAATGGCAAACGCACCACTACCAAGAAGTATGTGAATAACCTGGGAAGTATCGTATTTATAAGACACCGTGCAACATTCACAGAAAACAGATCATTGTATAACAAACCCTGGGCTAGCTCTATTTTTTTTTTTAAATGACAATTACTTCTATTTTCATAGAAAACAAATTATGACTACAAAGTTGTAAATGGTGATGTCACAGGTTAGCACAAACAAACAAACCTACAGTGACTTCATTTGTCGTCAGCGAATATCCTGGCCAAGACTTCCATGTCATATTCACTGTTTTTACTTTTCACCAATCAACGTATGCTGTGAGAATGGAGATGCAGTTGAGAGACGTTGGTGTTTGGCTTATCTTGATTAACAGCTGCCTGCATATGCAGTGTCAGGAATAGTACCACAGAACTTGGATTCAAAATGCACAAGACGGAGTCAGATACGTAAACTCAAAATGAGGCTTTATTGCTCTCTCAAAAACATGAACAAAAAATAATGCAGAAGGCAAGAGCATAAGCGCTGTTCAAAACACGAAAATAAAAGATAAAACGGCAAAGCAAAACCTATAACTACAAAACCAAAACTAGAAACACGTGGCTCGTGACTAAATGTGGAAACCAAAAGAACGAGATCAACTCGATTCTAAGCAGGAGCAATGTAACGCACTGACAAAGGATAAAGGGAAGTGAGTGACTTAAGAAGGGGAAAGGGAAAAGGGACCAGGTGCTGACAATCAGGGAGTGACACCAGGTGCAAACACTCAAGGTAATCAGACAAGACAAGGGCCGTTTCTCAATACTCAAGTTAGCAAGTTTGTACTTGCTTACTTGGGAAGTATATACTTGAGAAATACGCTGGGAGTATATACTTGCCAAGTACGGGAGTACACAAGTATGTGGTTGTTTCTCAATACTCAAGTATGCAAGTATGTATGTACTGTTCTGCTGTTTGAATGGTGGCTGGCGCCAAGTGCTGCAGCCTCATTACCGCCACCTATGGTGTTGATAAATGAACATATGAAATACTTTTAATAAATGCATATATATATGTTGTTATTATTTTTACATTTTAAATATTTAACTTCATTTCTTAATTTATTTCTATTAATATATATATAAATCTAACATTCAAAGTTGAAATTATAAAAAAATGAATAACAAACAAATCTATGGATCACACCGAGCATCTAATGACAGCGACGTCTGAGCCAGCGGATCATTTCATCAGGACAGGCCGAGGTAACGCTGCTCTGTGCCGGGCACAGTGAGCGCCGAGCGTCCGCAGAGGCGGAGCTGATCACCTCCGACAAACGTTGCTGCCAAACTATAAATACGTCATATCGTCATACAAAAACGACATGTTTGAATTCTAAAAGACTAATTTCTCGCCTCAAATGATCTTAAAACTTTGTTCCGGGACACAGAAAAATATTTATTTCAGATTTATATTTCTATTATCTGCTGCTATGCTCCGCCGAAATGTATTCTGGGATACATGGCCATCCCAAGTACGCTTAAGTCCCCTCCGATGCATACTTGGTAAAAATGGGCGGAGCGAGAACACTTCCGGGTTTGAGAACCGTCCTCGCTGTTCGCTTACTTGAGAATTGGAACAGCACTTGGACTGAGGCTGATGACGTTTTCACAAGTACGGGAGTACGCAAGTACGCACAAGTACGCACAAGTATGGATATTGAGAAACGGCCAAGGACAAGGTAGACGAAGTGCAGACCAACAGGAAACCCTAAAACCTCAATGACAGGAAATGACAAAAACGTGAATCCCAAAACAAAACATAACTAACAAATTTGCCAACGTGTAACATGCAGATACAAAGTTAAAAAGCTGAAAGCCGATGTATTTTTCTCAATATGCACCAAAAGCTGCTCAAATGTGATTAGTCAAACTAGATACAGAGACCAGGCGACTAATGGTCCCAAAATCTTTTCCCTCATTTACTGATTCTGAGTATTCATATGTCGTGTTTCCTTGATTCTTTTCTTTATGGCTCTTTGTCTCAACAACACCGTCAAGCTTTGTATGCGAATAGACTGCGGGTATTGGAGATATGGAACGGTAGGGGCAGGGTATTTTGGTACTATTCTTAATGGAAACACAGAAAAATATGTACCATGCCATACCATCTTTATGTCTTCACAGGATAAAGGAGAATGGGCAGGAAAGAATAGAAGTTGAGGAGGATGGAGTGCTAAAGAGGGTCGTAATTAATGGTAAGACCACACACTCAGACTTTGTTTAGTGGAAAATTTGATTATATTGTTTAACCCAGCAAACCACTCGCAAAAATCTGTGGTAGCTGTGTATTTCAGCATGAGTTTGCAAAAGTAACCCTTCGCAAAACAGCCATTTTGACAGTAGGAAAAGCACAGGTGTAAATAATCAAATTAATGATGGCTGTGTTCCATTTAGCTTCCTTAGTTTCACGTTGCATGCTGGTTCACTGTCACTGTGCCGACTGACATGAATGTGAACAGAGCCATCGTTAATGTGATCAGTAACACCTGTGCGTATATTGCTAAAACATGTCAAAATGGCTGCTAATGTTGCTCAGTATTGCTCGTATATAGACGCACACTCACTCTTGTTGTTTTCCAGGTGTTGAAGACGAAATGGCCCTCGCTCTGGAGCTGAGCCGACGAGACGCCCAGTCCCATCACTCTCCTCAGAAGCCACGCATCCAAAATAGATCACCTGCCGAGTGCGACAGGCCCCACCCCAACCCTCTCTCGGCACCCACACATCGGTCATTCAGCTCCGCCCCTTACTACAATTACGGAGGGACTGTGGGAGGTAGTGAAGAGGATGACGAGGACGAAGAGCTGCAGATGGCTTTGGCATGCAGCCTGTCAGAAATGGAAGCACAGCAGAGAGCAGCTGCTCCTGGCTTCATATCAGGTGCTGGGGGTGGGGGCAGAAGTTTTAGTGGCCAAAGAGGAGGTGGGGCTGTCAAGACAAAAAAATTAAATGTGGCCGGTACTGGAAAGGTTGTGGCAGAGGAGAAAGATGAGAAGGAGGGGCAGCTTAAATTGTCTTCGGGGTTTGGAGATGAGAGGTGCGACAGGGAGGGGAAGGAAACCAGGGCACCAGGCTTCTCTCCTGAGTCAGCCACAGCTCAGTGCAGTGAAGAAGAGAAAAATAGTGATGACAGTGTGAAGAAGGACAAGAAGTGTGGCTGTATTATATGCTAATGTCTGTAAGCGTGTGTGTGTGTGTGTGTGTGTGTTTGTTTGAATGCTTCATTCTTTTTTACTGAACTCAGTGTTCTGCCCGCAGCTCTAATGTAATGTGAACACCAGATTTTTATTATAACACCTCTGAAGGAGACCAACCCTGTCATAAGTGTGAATCACTTATGACAGGGTTGGTGGTTTACTACTACTACTACTAATAATAATATTCCACTAAAACAAAAGCTAAAATGTTATATTTAGTTTTATCCAACAATACATACATATAAATGAATTGCCAAATGTTCACACATTACTAAAATGAGTGGAAAGTAGATGTTTTTAGTGATTTAGTGACCCAGTTAATATGTGTGTACGTGCACACTATAGAATCTTCCAGTCAGACATGATGAAAGGAAAGTGCCACCACAGATCAACATGAAAAGTCAACCAAAGAACTTTCTTTGGTGATTGTCCCCCCAATTCTGGTCTGATTATATAACACTTTCCCCATTTGACCTTATATGTACATGTTACATTCTGATGCTTTGTGAGGATGCATGTTTTACTTTAACATAATCGTACTTAATATGTTCTTTATAATCACAAAAGACATCAAGAAAGTTAACGATTACACCTTTTTTGTCGACCAAATGTTTGGCAAAACACAGACTAAATCAGTGTTTGAATGACGTATTGTTAAAATATAATTAAAAATCAAGGGCGTCAGTTTGTGTATGGTCCCCACCACCCCATTTTGAGCAAGCCAGATTGTCCCGACCAATATTGGTGACATGGGCGATTTTACGAGCATCTGTGAACGCATCACAGCCATGCAGAAATAACACTGCGAGTCACAGGGGAGATGAGAGAGAGAGGGAGGGAGGGAGTGCAGGTGATGTGCTGTTCTGAGAACACAGTGGTGAGTTTTTAGGGCCAGACCGAAAGCACACTGCTCATCTACTGTATTTGTCTTCTCCTTACTCTCGGGCCTGCACTACTTATACATACATATTGTCATTATTTTATTATTATACAAACCATGCAGTTTTCAATGTAAAGATTATAATTTACATGAACAAGAAAACGAGTATGTTGACCCCCACAAAGACAAGATTATAATTCAAACCCTCAGAACAGGCACAGTCTTATAAACAGTATATATATATATATATATATATATATGTATGAATTATTTTTGCAAAGATGCACTTTTACTGAAACATCACCAATTTCGATCAAAACGACCGTTTGTTGTACAGCTTTGCACCCGATTGTGTTTTTATTTAAGAGCTTTAACTGTTAACATTAAAACAAATCATACGTTGATCTCCTCTGTGCCTTTACACACTTGAAGATGTCTACCGTGCTTAAATGTTCAGTCACTAAATCAGTTTTATAAGCAAAGCTAATTCACTTCAGTAAACAAAGTGCTTTGTGCGTGTGTGTGTGTGTGTGTGTGTTTTGTAGTGGTAAGATTATTGTGTTTCTGTGCGCACCAGCTTTCCCTGTGGTGGCAGTGGTGTTATGTGTGAATGTGTCTGTTCTTGGTTTGACTGGTTTGAGATGCCATCGTAGAGGAGCGACAGCTGCAAAAATTCCCTCCTCCTACACTCAGCGACAAATGAAAAGACTTGTTTCAAAGCACCAGTGCGGAGGATTTAGGGACATCTAGTGGTAAAGTTGTGGTAAAGTCCTTGCAATAAGAAAGCTGACAGTTGCCTTCAGCTAACCTGAACACTGGTGAATGCCACCAATTGCAGTGCCAGCGTAGCTTCTGCTAACCCTGGGTTATTGTCTCGCTAACACACTTGTTTCCTCCTTTGCACTGGAATCCAGCATCCAAGTAGAAGAAAGTGTGAGAGCTGCAACGCTGCTGCATGACGGCTCTGGAGACATGACCAGTTCTGCAGTGTTGAAAGAGACAAAATGTGTGTGTGTGTGTGTTCATGAAATAAGGCTCAACGTGACAGAAAAACAAAACAAAAAAAACTCCTGGTGCCATAAATTTGTATTAAAATGCTTTTGTGGAGAGACGTGCCTGTCTTAATAAGTATCTTTACTATGGGGCTAGTGTCTCTTTCCTGCGTTTCCACTGCACACTAAGCACAATTGGTTTGTTATGTGGGTGTCATATTTTTTTCCCCACTCGTGCCTCAGATATTTTGTATCGCATAGGTTTTGCCTTCACTTTTCATCATCGGTTGACATGTTGGACAGAGGGAGTTAGAAAGAGGAATATTTCAGCCTGTATTGTTATCATTAGTGCGATATTGAACTGACAAGTGTTACTGTTGTTGTTTTTTTATTTTCAGATTGTTAAAAGGGAAATGAAAAATAAAAGATTGAGCTACAAGGAGTTGGGATATTTGATTTTTTTTTGTTGAGAATATGAAAGTAACTGTCATGCCTTACATGCTCTTACAATAACTACTACTATGATAGTGCATTTGCTGTATAATAAAGATCTTTAATCTGAATGATTCCCCCATGATTTTTTTGGAGCCTGACAACACATAAGATGTAGTAAAGCAGTTTAATATGTACATACACATGATTGTGTTTTTTAATTCAAAACCTGCCCGTTTCTCTGACTTCCTCTCTTTCTAACTTTTAACTGCCCTGTTCTGTTACACTCTTGTCTCTAAATTATATTTGTAATTGTTTGTGTCTGACACGTCCTACTTGTTGTTTCAGACTCGGACTTCGAGGCCTTCACAAGCTAACCTGTCTCATGCTGCTCTGTGGCCTGACCCAGCCATGAGGTAAAGGACCAGTGAGAATTTACATTTTCTTTATTTCTTTCTCCTGCCCCGCCTGTGCTGTCGATCAGTGTCTTTTCTTTTACTATTTGAGTTACTGATGAAGTTTTAATGTGTTCTTGTGCGTCTATTCTTCCAGGTCAAAGGTCTATTCCCATGATGCACTTATCTCTCAGCCCCACAATGGCTCCTCTCTGCTTAAAAATAGATGCAAAGGTGTAATTTTATGTTAATGTGTGTGTGTTCATTGCTTACTGTGAAGCAAAACACTGGAAACTTTACATTTAGAAACCCAATTAAATAGTTCTAATACTCTCTTCATTAAACAATGATATTCCACTGTATTTCATTAAATGTTATTATGAGAAAACAGGCTCAGTGTGCAAGTCATTAATTTTTTCTGTCTCTGATAAAATGTGTAATAAAATTCTGGTAACTTTGTCAAGAGTACAAATGTTTCCCTTAATTTATAAGCAGAATTTTTTCAAGAAATCTACTCTTCAATTATATGAAAAAAGGGGTAAACCTTTTCTTAAACGATTAAATGACCACATTGAAAAATAATCATCTCTGCAAAAAGGGAAACACTGCATGCAGGAGGATTTCGTCTCGACGAAACTTGACTTGTCATAGTTACATTTGTAGCATAATCCATATTTTCCTTTGTATATTCATATAAAATATAAGAAGTAAAATAAGAACTGGTGTGTTCATTTGTCTGGGGTCAGTAGGTCACATGATTTGGCAGTAAGTGAATTCTGGGCATTGGTCAAATATCAATCGTGAGCGTAAGATTCGCCGCTCTTCGGTTCACAGAGTTGAGGTTAAGATGCGTTTGGAATTTAGATATTATGAGGGCATCATTCCGACTGTGACCTGCCTGTCAAAACGGCTGCTGTGCAAAGGGCCATATTTATTTTGTTTGTATGTTTTGCAGACAGGTTTGTATATTCAGAAGATTGCTTAAAGCAATGTAATGAATACATTTATTAGTTAATTAGTGAGAATTAATTAAACATGTCTCGACATGTCCTGACTACAAACAGTTAATTTAACTTAACTTAATATGATAACACCACACTGTAAATATAATATAAAGTTACTAACCATATGATGTGATCACTGTGATGCATGTCCTAAGGATTATAACATTTTCAGAAAATGGAAGAAACAACTGATTAAAATTCAAACTCAACAATTTAATCATTCTACACTGTGGTGGAGTTATTAAAACGCACTCGCACAAAACACAATTCATTTTAACTGTTTTGTTTTTTTCCTTAACGGCATGACTTGACTTCTTTCAAAGAAAAAAAGAAAAAAGAAAAAGGGGGGGCATCTCAAAACTGCTTAACAAATGGAATTACAATAAAACTGTGACATACAAAAGAAAGAAAATCGATGTATACATTTATTTCATTCAATGACTGGGATAAACACACATGCAAGACCTAATGAGATTGGTGTAGTAAAAAATAATTCGACGTTTACTGACTTTTCCCCAATTTAGAAGCAGTTAAATAATATTAAAAACAGAATTCAATACAAAAATGGCTTTGGGGGGGACGGGGCTTAAATGGGAGAATCTTTCCTTTTTTGCAAACAGCCTTTTTTAAGCCAAAACATGATTCGGTTAAGTAAAATAATAAAAAATACCTTCAAAAATGTCACTGTTGAATGTACAATTAAACAAAAACATGTACTTATGCCAGAGGGTTTTTTTCTCCACTCATTATCTTTTCATCAGGTGTTTCATGATTAAAAAAAAAGAAAAAAAAAAAAGAGGGGAGCCAAAATATGCATCTGCCAGTACTGCAAATACTTCACAAATAAAAGCCAGGGAACTGAAATGCTACTTTGGAAGAGAGTACAGGAACAGAAATCATGGTAAAAGATCAATTTCACTTCGAGCCACTCCTGGCAAAAGTAAGTTTGAGGTCTATTCTCAGGGAAGAGCAGGGCAGCTGTAAGCAGCTCAGGTTTCTCTCCTTTGAAACCGTAATCGTTTTTTTTTCCCAAATAAAATTCAGACACTCATTCCAGTTGCCTGAACTGTGAGTTGTGTTTCAGCACTAAAGGAGTGATATGAACATGCCCCAGAAAGCTGGTGCCGTGTGTGTTGCGAGAGAGTAGTGGGTATAAAATTAAAGCAACTCAAAGAATTCCAAATCAGTTTCTTTCTTTTTAAATAGGAAACCATCACAGACTCAGTCCCCATCAGAGCTGGAGCTAGAGCTGGATTTGCTCCTCTTGCGGTCGTTTCTGTTTTTGTCTTTTGTACTATCTGGTTTCGGTCTGGCCGGACTTCTTCTGTCTTTGGATTTGGAGTCTGGGCTCTTGTGACTCTTTCTTTTCTCATGTCTGTCACTGTCAGAACTGCTGCTATGTCTTCTCCTTCGGCTGGCAGCTACTCTGTCTTTGTCCTTTCTATGAGATGACCGATCTTTGCTGTGATCTCTTTTATTACTCTTACTTCTGGAACGCCTGTTTCTGTACGAGTCTCTAGTCTTGTTTCTATCTGGGCTTCTTGTCCGAGCGTCCTTGTCCCTAGACGCTCCTCTCCTCTTATCGTCTCTTTCACTGTTGCGTCGTCTTTCCTGACTCCTGCTGCGACGCCTTTCCTTACTCTTACTGCGTTCCCTGTCTCTCTCCCTGTCTTTTTCTCGTTTTTCTTCCTTGTCTTTCGTTGCTGGAGTTCTGCTTGTATCCCGATTTTTGCTGCTTGATCTATGCCTGTCTTTAGATTCCGTTTTTTCCTTGCTTTTTGACTTTGATCGCGTTCTCTCGCCATTTCTTCCTTTTGTATCCTCTTTATTCTTTTTGTCAGACCCATGACTCTTATTTCTATCTTTACTTTGATCAGATTCCGATTCCTTTTCTTTCTTATCATTTCGGTTTTTGCTTCTTGAGCGACCGCTCCTCTCGTCACTTTTGTGCTTGTGAGTCTTCTCTCTGCTTTTTGACCGTCTACTCTTCTCTCTGCTTTTGCTGCGACTTTGAGATTTGTCTTGCTTCTTTGCCTTATGTTTACTTTGCTTCTCGCCCTGCTCTACAGCGGTCTCTTCTTTGCTTTTGGATCGATGTGACCGAGATTTCTTGTCTTTTTTACCATCGGACGTTTTTTCATGCTTTGTGCTAGAGGCCCGTCTCTCTTTTCTCTGAGCTTTAACAGCCTCGTTCCTGGCTTCATTCATGTCGCCTCTATACAGAAAAAGAAAAGGAAAAACAATTGATTCAATAATGTGAATAAAAAACACTCATATATACACATCCATTAGATAAATAATGCTTCACTGGTTGCAATATAACAAAAATCATAAAATAGGGGCTGAATGATTTCTGATTCTACCAGATAATGCAATTTGTTATTACTAAGTAATAACATTAGGAAAATAATAGGACCTTTGATAATTGCGCTGTTTCAAATAGATTCACCCAATCCCTCGAGACACATTTGTATTTCATTAATGTATATTTATATAGTGGAGAACCTTCAACCTTCTTAGTAAGAAACTTGCTAACTGAACTATCACTGTTGTCCAAGATCTGGTCACAGCAGTGAAGCATGCCACTGCTAATTGACATTACGAATGAGATTTGCCAGTTGCTGTTGGACTGAGCATCAAGACTGTGATTGACAGTGTGTGTTTCAGCAACTCAAGTTCGCAAACAGTTTCATAAAGTCAAGCACTCCCATACTTCACACTGTTCATGGTTGTGGCCCAAAAACATCTCTAATACATGTATATACACACATTTCTAGTGGGTCATTAATTAATGTTGAGCAGCATCTTACTTGTCTCCCTTAATCCAGCGCTCGCCTGTGACTGCCCGCATCCTCTGGCGCTGCAACTCTTGGCGCCAGTGAGGAGGCGTTTCACTGCGGCGAAAGCGATCTCTGGACCTTGAACGGGAGCGAGAAGGAGTACGGTATCTCTGGATTGGAGAAATGACAAAGCAGTTCATTTTGTACAGACACACAAAAGGAAATGATATCAAGACAGGAATAACAGCACTGTTTATTAATGTTAAAATGCAATTTTAGCAATGCAAGGACTATGTGACATGAGTTTGGTTTGTTATCGTTACATGCACTTACCCTCGGACCTCGGCCTTTTATCTTTCGACCAGATCGTGTCATCACCAGTCTTCTGTTATATGCAGACTGTGAGTTATAGGACAGGCTAAAACAAGAAATAAAATGATTACTATTAGTAGTAATTATAACAAAGACAGATTATAAAATAAATGCTTGTCAAGAAAACTGACTTCTCTCTTGGTCTGTCCTCTTTACTCCTCTGATCTTTTTTAACCTCCTCTTTCTGGTTTTGGACAGACTGAGGACTTCTTCTCATGAGGAATCTGTTCTCTGGGATGGGCGGTATTTCCTCAGGACGTACAGTAGATGTAACCAACTCCTCCTGTTCTTTCTCTTCAGGAACTACAACCTCAGGCCTGGAAAAACATAATGAATCACAGTTAAGTCACAAAATACAGTTTTCACAATTGACATTGAAAATGTCAGACTTCATCATCGGGTACCTTTTCTTGTCCTTCTCCTGTTTCTTTTTTTGCTTTTTTGCCTTCTTTTTGCGCTTCTTGGTTTCTTTCTCAGATTCTTCTGAGTCAGAGGAAGAATCTGAGGAGCTATCAGAGTCACTGGAGCTACTGCTGGAACTGGAAGCTCGATCTTTCTTTTTTTCATCCTTCTTTGCTGCAAAGATGTAAAAGTATGTCACAACCACTGCTAACTCAAATCTCAGGATAGATATTGATTCCAAGGAGTAAATGAGACAGAAGTTTAAATTTTGAAAATACTGACAAATCTTTTGGCAAACAAACCTTTTGACTTAGGGACCAGCTCTCCACAGTTCAGAACCTTCACCTCAGCATATGGTTTGCTGTTGGGATCCGTTTTCTGACTCTCCATGGTTTGAACAACCTCTTGGCCAGAGATCACATGGCCAAAAACCACATGGACACTGGGAAAATAACGTAGTTTGAGATTAAACAACATGCTGTTAATAGTGCACTATAAAATGTGATATTTTCAAGGTTCAAGGTTTTTATTTGCCATTTGTGCTTAAACAGACAGTCCAGGCACATTGGAAATCTTGTGCGGGTTCTACGAGTCAGTTGTAGGAGACAGAAACAAATTAAGCAATTAAGCAGCAATTACCCATCAAGATGAGGGGATGGTTTTGTAGTTCTGAAGTTTCATAGCAAGTGGTTGGGAGAAAAACAAAAAGGTACACCATTATTTGAAAGGCTTAAAGAAAGAACAACCTTGAAAAAAAAAAAACATCAACAATTTGAAAAGCATATAATTTTTACATGAAAAACTGGGATCCGTTTGTATCTTTGCCTCTATTTGCCATAGACAGCAGGTTATCCTTGTTGTGTTTAACAGCAAAGCTTTCATCTGGGGGAGAAGGATAAGATCAGAGTGTCACCTTTGAAGGCAAAGTCAGTTTGGAAAACATCTCTACAATCTCTGATAGTTGCTTTACCTTCAAAAAAGCCTCCATAGATGGATTCACCTCCTCTTCCATTGCCTAAGATGTTAAAAAAGGGGAGTTGCACATCAGACTATAGCATACACGACAACATACAGTTTTCCCAGATTTTCTCTCATATTGTTTGGTGATAGTGTCAGCCTCTTACATTGTAAATGCAACCAAAGCACCAACCAACATCTGCTATTTAAATGAAGCGACGCAGAAAAGCACCAACCCACCCTCCCGCTGCCTCAGTCATTTAAATGGTCATACACATCATCTCCTACAACACTTTTCCCCATGGGCTGCATTGTAGTAATTCATTAAAGTAACTTATTAGCTTCAATGTGACTTTTTCTGCTTGGAGTTAACGCAGTTGACTTAGGAAATCCACTGATAAATTGATTTTGGTGACGCAAACTGTAGAGCAACACAGACAATTTGTGCTTTACTTTCAGTAACTTCATTCTTACATTCCCTGAAAAGTTATAATTTCTTCAAAACTAATTTAGCCTTTATTAGCTCACCTTCACTGAAGTCTCCTCCTTGAATCATGAAGTCTTTAACAATACGATGGAACAGACATCCTTTGTAGTGCAGGGGTTTCTGAGTTCCTTTACCAATTCCTTTCTCACCTGGATGAAACATTAATAATAACAATTATTATAAAAGTGTGACACATAAAAGACTGCTGGAATATTCCTGCAAAGGAAATTCATTATTCACCTGTGCAGAGGCATCTGAAGTTTTCACATGTTTTGGGACAGATGTCTGAAAACAACTCCACCACAATTCTGCCAACTGTAAGAAGAAATCGGTTTAGAAAACATTTGGTCATATACTACTTGAATTTGTCAGTATGAGATATGAGATATGTTATCATATTGAATGACTGAACTGAGATGATGATTACCAACTTGCAGGTTAATTTTATTTCCATTTAATTTCCTTCACAGAACTCTTAGTGTTTGTGAACATGAACATTTTCCAATAACATCCAAAATCTTTTCACTCATTGACATGCAATTCAGTTTAGGGCATGTAAACATGGTCAAAGCGACCTTGAACAGCTCAATTCAAGCATCAGAGTGGGGAAGAATGGTGATTAAGATGATTTTGAACATGCCATAGTTGTTGGTCTGAGTATTTCAGAAACGGCTGCGGTTTACTCACACAACAAAAAAGTAAATGTCAAGTATTCTACTCAAAAATGTCTTCTTGATGACAGATCAGAGGAGAATGGCCAGACCAGACAAAATGGGAACTCAAATAACCAGTCATTACAACCAGAAGATCATCTCTGAATGCACAACACATCCAACGTTTAGGCAAGATGGGCTACAGCAGCAGAAGACGACAGCGAGCGCCACTCCTACCACTTTATTGGATGTCCGGTGTAATTCAGTGGTGGGTGATTATATAAGTGAGTGAGTGAGTGAGTGAGTATATCAGAGACTCTTACCAAGCACGTTGCTGATTCCGATGTCAAGGAAGCACCGAGGGCGCTGCACCTTGATACCCATGATAACCACAGCTGACCAAACTCCTGCAGGTCGGAGACACATATCACACCAATATGAGTGACAGACAATATGAAATGAGCTGCACATGATCACACATGCCAGCTGAGGGAGTTCAAAATGTGGAAAACAATAACGGTATCGACTGTAAACCGATGGTGTTCCGAAAAATAGAGACACGTCGCTCATACAGCTGGATTTACATAGGTATTGCAATGATAGTTTTAATCGTACGTTGTTGATAGGTGACGAGATACACATTTTAAATATTGGGTTTGAAGTATCTCCGTTTATTCACCCACAACGTGGATTCATTCGTTGCGATTTCACTCTCCAGTATCAATGCCTGTATCCAACGGCACGGCCTGGTGTTAGCATTAGCAAGCGCACCTAGCCTAAGCTACATAACACAGAGAGGGCATCTCCTTCGTAACCCAACGCCGGCCGCTTTAGTGTATTGACTGAATATTGCTTCACTATACCGCCGATAATGCAAAAACACATCACCTTGGACGCAGGGATATCACTCCATACAACGGGCAGCTTCTTACAGACGACGAAAATTAAGTTTCATTCAGTGTTGAGCTCACTATTTTCTGAAGATGGCGCGGCGAGGACGTCAATCGCTGTCGAGGCTCGTGCGCCAGTCAACGTACCGGGGCACGCACACCAACGAACCAGTGTATGTTTTCATGCCCTGAATTCCACCTGTCGGATACAGCTTTCCCTCAGGCTGCTTCTTATACATCACTGAATTGTATTAAAAAATCATATAGACATGATTTGATTGTATATTAACATTTACAGAATCGACACAGACGTTTCTCACCGCAATTAAACCAACATTTTTGCGCTATGTTAATGCGGTTGAACGAGCTGCTGCCTGAAGGACAAACGCAGGGTGTAAAAATTCTTCATATACTTTGGCTACGGAAGTGAAACATTTTAGCACCCATGCTGAGCAATTTTGACTTTGAATTAGCCATTTTAGTGACAGCGTTGTATTTGTTGTTGGATTATACATGTTTGAATCAGTGTAACCTGCAAATATTTTGCTAAAACTTGATGAACAGCGGCAGTCCCGTCGCTTCAGCCAATTTATGTGACTGTTTCTTTACCCACGTGAAATGCCTCGTTACGAAAACTGAGCCCAATAACAGATAGTTACAGCAGAGGAGATACAGGGAATCTGTGAGAGCTGCTTCTTCACAACATTCAAACAGAGATGAAGTCCCCTGAACCTGAGTCAGGTACCTTTAATGTCATGTCTGGTATTTGTTTTATTATTGTCGTATAATAAATATAAAGTAAGAAAGAATGAACCACATTAAATTATTTGTTTTTGTATTGTGTTTTTTTACTTGATAGATGTCCCTAAAGGAGAACCTTACATCTAGCACCTTCAGAGTGAATATTGCTGGGTGTGAAATCAGTAGGCTGAATCTGCTTGTTAGGTTGACATTGAGGAAGATAAAGGACACTGTGTTGGTGCAATGAAAGCCACAGTTCATATATCATCTTAGTCCAGGTCTGTGATTATGTTTCGGCTCCGGAGTGTGAATTCTTGCCTTCGTAGGCTTCTTCATGGTGGGACAGTGTGCAGAGATCAGGTTCTGGAGCAGCTACAGGTTTGCTCGGCTGAAGGCCAGTTGTTTGATGTGGTGGGCAAGAATAAGGCCAAGCTGACGGTGAATCATGTCAGCTGTGCTGTGGGGATGCTGTGGCAGTTTCAGAGGGAGAAACCTCAGCTGCTCAGGACAGTGGAGCTCATCAAGAGCCACCCTCAGTTCTTGACCCTGCGGGTTTTGGCTGAGAACAAAATTGCTCTAATGGAGGATTTTATGTTGGTGGACATGTTGTACATCTTCCTCAGGTATGTTCAATTGCAGACATTATGAACTTGACATAATGTGACTTATAAAGTTGAAATGACAGTTTGCTTTATTGTCTTTTGTAGATTGTATGTGGATCCACATGATTCTCTCATCCAACAGTTGGTTTCAGAAGCATGGCTAAGAATAGACAGGTAACATTTCATTTCATGTTTTTGTTATTTCATATTGGATTTCATGGAATGAATATCTCAACTGTTTATATTCCGTTAATCAAGTAATTATTTTGGTGGAAACGTTATCTAATAATGTCTGACTCAACATGGTAACTGGTCAGTATTTGTAGTGCTTTTCTAGTTTAATGATCACCATCACAGTAGTTGTTTAATTTGACATATAGATCAACTAATTGTTTAATGGCAATTTGATAGTAATGAGATATAAATGTGTATTTTTGTAGATTTCCAATGACGTCCCTTTCCAAGTTCGCAATTTGTCTCACTGATCAGCAACTTCAACACAGCCCCCTCATGGGCCACATCACCAACATTGTGGATAAGAAGCTGTCGTCCATTGATGATGCCAGGTTGGTCATTAGAAAAATATGATCAGATTTAAGCATCTCAAATTGTGTATTTACACTGTGGCATTGATTTCATAGGATCTTAACTACATTCATGATAAGTACATCGTCCCTGGCGTCTTCCCGGCTCCGAGATGCCTTTATTAGAAGAGCCGACAATCTTCTGGACACCATGGATCACTTAAGTTACAACAACCCTCGAAGAGTGGTGCAGTTCATGCGCAACATCAAGTATGTTCACAGGCCTCTGCTGGAGAAGTGCAACCAGATCCTCCTATGCAATGTTCCCAGGATGGATGCAGAGAATATTGGCATCATCTTGGGGCTGTATCAGTCCTTGCAGTTCAACAACTGTGACTTCAGGCTGGCTGCAAAGCAGAGATTGATTGAACTCATTGATTCAACCACAGATGCACTCTCCTTCCCTAAACTGTTTGTTGCGTTGGCTCCCATGGCCAGTCCAGATATGAGAGAGGGGTTTGTATCATTATTAGTGGAAATTTGTGGAAATTCAGCCTCTATCAGAAGTCCATGAGTCTAACCAGTTTGTTTTTTGTGGTTTAATCCCTTTTAGGTTGGAGAACACGGCCTTCTTGTTGGCAGATGAGCTGAGTGCACAGCAGGCCGTTGCTGTAGCAGAAGCATTAGAAGAGATTCAGAGCAGGAACTTGAGCTTACTGAACAAGTGAGTTCCACTGCAGTCACATTGCACCTGAAGTTACTTCATTCATCAAGCCATGTTGGTGCATTGCATTTCAGTGTATTATCCCTTTTCTATGAAGGCAGTTAAAAGACCACTTCAGAGCTTTTACCTTATCTGGAACCGGTTATTTGTGTATTTCCTAAGACCTGGCTATCAACCAAATAAAATTCCACTCGTCTGGTGTAGAGGATATACCCACTTACGTTGTGGTGGCTGGGTTTGGGATTTTTGTAACCAACAATACTAATCAGCTGAAAAGTATCAGGAAATTGCACTACACCAATGCCAAAAAAAAGAAAGTTGAAAGTTTATCTTTGAACTTGGAAATTGAACCATTTACAGGTTCTGTTGTACAGTCTTCATCATCTGGTGTGTAATTGCAGACGATCTACGGTTTTCCCACTACAGCATATATTTGAACATTTCATAAACCTACATTTTACGTAATCACACCAAAATTCCAGTGATGAATATCAGATTTTGAAAAAACACTTAAATCTTTTCTTACCAAATCATTTTCCAGAATTGCCTCAGTAATTCAGAGGAACCTTCATATCTATAAACCAATGGAAGTGGCCAGAATCACACGAACCCTTTACCTGCTGCAGTACCAGAACCCTGAACTCTTCACTAAACTTAAAGACATGTTGGTCAAGTAAGTGTTCATTTTTGCCAAGGATCCTTTTTGCTTCAGCAGAATGCAATGTTGACTGACTGGATTTTATTGTGCAGACTTTTGCAGCGCAGTGTCTTTCCCTCTGAGGTGACCATGCTGATCCGCGTTCTGTCCACGCTGCCCTGCCCACAACTCGACGAGGGAGTGAAGTCCCGCGTGGAGGCAGTGGTGACACAGTGCAATCTGAATGAACTCAACACCATTTCCTTTGCTGTTGCCAAGTGGATACGGAACGATCCCTCTTACAGTCACAACACTCCCAGCAGGTATGTGCGTCTGCTGCAGACTCTCAACCAATGTGGCCACAAGAGGCTACAAACAGCTGACCGGATAGACTTGGTGCTCGAGGAGCTCAGGTATGTCACAGGGGAGTGGTTTGAAGAAATGCTGCTCCAAGAGACAATGGTCACACTGCAGAGAATGATGGATCAAATTAACGGGACCAATGTGCTGGAGGTGGCTCTCTTTTTAACCAGGATGAATCACCTCTGCCCTCCTCTCATGGACAGAATTGCCAGTGTGGCCATTAAAGACATTGACAAGGTGCGTTAAGAAACATCATGACATGTTAAGTTTCAAATATTTCATTATAAATTAAGTGTACATTTCCTTTATAATTTTTTTCAAGATTCACTATTCAGCAATATACACCATCCTGCTTCCATTTACTGTCCTGAATTATGATCCTGCAATATCGGATGAGTTCTATGAAGTGTGTATTCAGCACTTCACTGCCCATATCAGTAAGTGATGAGTTGCATTATGGACTTTAATTTGTCTCATTTAATGATCACTCTGACACCATGTCTCCATGTGTACGTAGAATCCTTTGACCCACACATGCTGGTTCTGCTGGCATACACTTTGGCTGTAGCTGACTATTTTCCTGAAGAACTGGTCAGAGAAATCTTCAGCATAGACTTTCTGAGAAAGTTGGACTCACAGTTAGAAAGTACGCGTCCAGAGAGTGTAAATTATATGGCAAATAGTTGTATCCGTGCACCTGTGGCACACTTCACACTTAATGTCTCTTCATGTCACATCTTGCAGCTTTACCCGACTCCCTCAACATGCGGACTCGACTGCGCCTCATGGAGCTCAATCGTGCCGTGTGCCTGGGGTGTCCCGAGTTCCAAGTGCCTTGGTTTCATGACCTCTACTGCCAGCAGATACAAAAGAATGGTATCAGGATTAACACATGTCTTCCAGTCTTTGTGGGTTAGAAACTTGAAAGTTCAGTTCACTCCATATGGTTAAAATACTTTTTCAGGCAATGTCACTGTTAGTCCTGTGCAGCAGCAGATCCACAAAATGCTGGCTGAAGTTCTCGGTGGCATCAACTGTGTTCGAGTTGCAGTTGTCACTCCGTACTTTTACACAGTGGGTGAGTATTCTTCAATCATTTTAAACACTGTTTTGATTTTATTTGATCACTTTTGTGTTTAATCCTGAAGGAAAAACCTTCTTGCATTTGTAACATTTTTGGGGTCCAAGTCAAGAAGGCTGAGTGAATTTAACAGAAGTTAGTCAGACACCCATAGCCACACGTGTACTGGGGTTCCTCAGTCATAATGCAACCTTTTCTGAAGGCCTATTGCACGGCTGCTACTCCAACATCATATGTAAATAAAATAGATGCTACATGAAACATTAGAAAAGCCAATAACCCAAGCGGAGCTCATGAGTCACTTCTGCCATTCTGTAATTTCAGCTGTTACACATTGATTATCTACTACAGGCTTATTTCTGTACTGTGAAATTTGTGCTCAATTGAGGGGACAGGCTTAAATTTCTCCTAAGTGCTTGGATTGCTTGGATTTTGTATAGTATAAGTACAGTATAATTGTATGATTTTAGTGTATACAGGTATGGTTTTTATGTATGTATCCTTACACTGTTCATATTTTTGGTTAATTAGTTCCACACCAGCCCTTTGTCACCCCCAGTGTTTTGGAGTCCATATTGCTCATTTCCTGTCTTACTGTATGTCCATTATGTACAAAAGAAAATGGATGGAAAATGAAGTGAATATCTGCACTATAAAATAATGTAATGTGACCCTTTTTCTTTCTATAAAGACTTCGAATGCATACTGGACAAACACCTGCGGCCACTGCCTTACAGTAATCTGAGCACACTGCAGATATCAGAACAAGGGAAAGTTCAATGGGAGACGAGCTCACTGGAAAACGTCACACATGAGCTTCCAGCGGGAGCTCAACGGTAGCAACGTATACAGAATACAGCCTGAGTTTATATTGAAAGTGAACAATTAAACCGATAAGAAATCAAATGTATGTGACACCCCTTTTGATTCGTCTTTCAGAGTTGTTGTGGACTTTCTCGATTCAAAGTGCTTCTGTAAAAACTCTCATCATATGAAAGGTGCCACCCTGATGAGGAAAAGACACCTTGAAATTCTGGGATATCGTGTTGTTCAGGTGAGATGACGGAAGTCAAGGTGCTAATGAAGAAATGCCAGTTTAATGTATACAACGGCAATGAATTGTGTGTTTTTCTTTACAGATCCCTCACTTTGAATGGAACTCCATGGAGCTTTCAACACAGGATGCATGGAAGAATTATCTACAGAAGAAAATATTTACATAGCTTTCTTATTGAAGGCATTATTTATTGAACAACGAAAGAAATGTTACATTCAAAAGTGAGCTTTCAGCCTGGTTTAAAAAACAAACAAACAAACCCACAAATCTTGTCAGGGTGGCTGAACTGAGATCAGTGTGTCAGTATAATACAATTGGCTAATATTCAAGTGCTCCTTTTTTGTCACAGAGGCTAAAATTGACATGAATCTACCTCATTCATGTGAACTATCATGGTGTACAATGTCCTTTTGTATTAAATTACTTTTTAAAAAATAAAATGTTATACATTATATCACCAGTGCAGTGAATTAGTGTTTTGTTGCATTTTTATAAGTTATTTGTAATTGTACGTTCATGGTATAATTTAAATGAACTGTTACTGAACTTACCAGAACTAGAAAGGAAAACTAATGAACACAAACTTGATATTAAATCAAATACATGTTTTTATTTCTCTGGAAGTTATTTTCTTTAATGGCAATGCTATATTTTAAGTGAGATTGGAAAAGTTATTTCAAAATTAGATGTCACTGAACAAGTTAAATAATGATACAGTTTTATTCAAAATAAATCTTAGCATTGGTAACGGGTATTTGATGTATTAAAATGACAAACACTGAGCCACTCTGATCTTACACAGCAAGATTATTATTCAGCCTATACTGCTTTACTGTTCCACATGCTTCTTCAATATGTTTAGTGTCAAAAACCGGAGCAAACTCACTCACACAACCACAATAGCCACCAAAATAATAGGACTCCCCACTCCCAACCTCCCAGAGCGAAACCTCTGAGCCATCACGTTGCAGACACAATATCACAAGACACCACCTTCCCACTCCTCTTACTTCACAATCTTTCCCTCCAGACACAGGTACAGAACACTATGAAAAACGCCTGATCCCCTCTGTTAAACAAACAAACAAACAAAAGTAAAACCATATACATGTCATGTGATGTCCTAAATGTGGCATATCTGTACAAGCCTGTGAAAGTTAATTTCTCATCTGCGACAATAAACGGAGTGTTGTTACAGTTTGGGCATTCTGGCTGTATTCAGACGAATGGACACACAGGTGGCTCCAGCTGCATATCGCATCTCTCTGATCATACCGGTCCACTGCTTCTTGTCGTCTTCATGCCTGGTGAGGAAGTTAAAACATTGTGACATAAATCATGGATTAAGAGGTCCACCAAATGTATTATAGAGTACATAGTGCAAAAAATATCAAAACATACTGCCAAATGTCAATGATTTCACTGGGGGCACACTCTTTGTTCTCGTTCTCCACCACAGCGAAGCCTCCTACAGCGTACAGCAGCCCTCTACAGCTGACCAGGTTGACTGAACTTCTCTCCTGGGGAAACTCTGTGAAGGGCGACCACCTGCAACAAGGTGCATTCACTCTCTCATATTAACTTCTTTACATGTTTTTTCTCTCTCCTTTTATTAAGGATTTAATAAAGTTTGAGGGATAGATTAAAGTAGAAGTGGGGTAAACTATGTGCATCAATACCATCGCCATTGCCAGAGAGGTCACAACAAGGAAGAAAGAACAATAATGACAACTACTTATCCAAAATAAATACTTTTAGTTGAAGGGCTTACACTATATGCACAAATTAAAGGTCATACTTGTCGAGCCAATGTGCTTTAAGGGTAGGCAACTGGAAATTCCAGGACTTCTGGAGGACATTTTGCTTCTCATCCAAATGGCTCCATCTGCTCTGACTAACTGGTGGCGAGTATAGGTTTTTAAACCCTTGTGTGTGTCCTTGAGGTCAAATGAAGCCTTTTTGATTTGTCCAGTTGCCTACCTTTGAAGCATTTAGGATAACCATGATCTGTGGACTGAGAACCTTCACTGGAACACATACTTGTTGGTTCCAAAGTCATAGGCTTCACACGCAGCCGTGATGCCTTCTTCATTGACTCCTCCAGCAACAATAATCCTCCCCTTGTGGATAACGGCTCCAAACATGGATCTGGGTGTCTTCATGGAGGCCAGCTCCTTCCACTCTGACCTCTTGTGGTTGTATGCGAACATCTTGTTGGTGGATTTACTTTACCAGTGAGACAAAATGATTTCAAAAAGGGGTCAACATTTGAGTGAAAATTGCATTTTGAATGTAATATCGTCACACCCTAGCATTGCTGTCTTACTTGTCATCTGTTTTGCCTCCGATACTGTACACCAGCCCATTCTCAGAGACCACGCTGTGGCCGTGGATTTTCAGGGGCAACTTTTTCGTCTCAGTCCACTTCATTTTTCTAAAACGGTGGATAAAGTCACAGAGAGTGAATTACAACCAGCATCCATTGAATCAACATCCAAAATAGTTGATGGGCTGAACTTACACAGTGTCGTAGCAATTCACGGTGTCATGTGACTCATCGGTCTGTAAGTCTTTTCCCGCTACAGCAAAGATGAGATTTTCAAATTCCCCCATGCCGAAAAGACACCTGGGAGAGGGCAGTGGTGGCAGGGCAATCCACTCAGCTGTAAGACTGTCAAACTGAGACACACACAGAATGTTTTAGATATTGGTAAAAACAACAAAAAGAAAATCCATCTTATTGAACATAAAATTTTCATGCTTAAAGTTTTCTGATTTCTGATCTGAACAGCTTTTTCCTACCTGGTAGAGGTAACACTGCATCGGGTTCTCTTTGTCTTCCTCGTCGACAAACAGTCCCCCTAACACATACAGACAGTTCTTCTTTGATGCCAGACTGACGTGGTTTCGCGGGACCTGCTCAGCCATTGCAGCGAGAAAACATTCGTTCTCCTGGCTGTCGTAGGCCACTGCAGCAGTGTCACTGATCATCAGCAGCAAGTCTTTGGCATACATGCCATATCTGCGGGTGTCATTCAGGTAGCCGGGCAACTTGCTCTCCTCTCCCTCCTCATTTTCTTTTCCCTTTTTATTCTCGGGCAGCTTTCCCGCAAAGGCTTCCTTGATGACTTTGAGTATCTTGAGAAGCTCAGGATCGGCCTTGATGAGTTCATCCTTCTCCACCCTTTCCTTGAAGTACTTCTCTGGGAGCAGACGGAAGCGGATGCAGTTGAAAGCCTCTGCTAAGGATTTTACGCGCTTCTCTTTGTCTTTCTGGATCCAGCTCATCAAAGCCTCAAACACCATCTCCTCCTTTTCTACATTCAGTGAGTCTGCTCCAATTATAGCAAACATTTCAGGTGGAGCAAGCTCTAGGAAATCCTCATCCTTGGCTATGGTCTCAAACCGATCTGCAATGTAATCCCGAGCTGCTATTGCCAATCTGGCGCAGTTCAGCATCAGTCCCAGCCTGTAGATGGCAAGGCAGTTTTTCATTGACAACTTCTTCTGCAGAAAGTTCACACAGACTGTGAACACCGATGGGATCTGGAAGCGATTGGCAACAGCCAAAATGTCCTGCACATTGTCGTCATTTATGTCAATTTCAGCAGAGTACATGTAATTCACAATCACCTCAATAATATTGGGGTCCAGGTTCTCCAGAACAATCTCCATTTTGTTCTCTTCCTTTCCCTCCTCAGAGAAGTAAAGCTCCCGGAAATAAGGACTACATGCTGCCAGAATGAGCCGATGGCAGGGGATGCTTCTGTCCCCAACCTTCAGTATACAGTCAATCAACTTATTTTCATTCAGAAGCTCCTTGAGACCATCTTGCAACAAAGTACTTTGGAACAGACGGAGATCTTCCCTCAAGCTTTGGGGATCCATTCTTTTCGGACAGGAAGTGGATGAACCGGAGGCAGTTTCCAATCAGCTGGCCCAACTGGTGCAGACGGAGAACTATAGGCAGTCAGCTCTGAGGCCACTTCAATATAACTGTGCCCCTCTAAATATAGCCAACAAGCCCATCCGTGAAGAATTCTGGTTGGCCAAATCGGAGAGCTCACACAGCTGTCACAGCCTTGTCGTCCTGGTGATCACTTACAACATTGTTGTACAGCCACACAGAAATAACCTCTGATCTTTTCATTGTTTTTTACTGATGTCTGTCTGATAACAAATTCGGCAAAGCACATTGTACTATCACTGTACACAGTGGAAAATGTACGGTGTACTGAACATGATAACAGATACGACGGGTATTTACAATCATGTGTATTCTCGGGACGACTACATGTGTTGTGAGTCACAATTCACTCATAGCGATGACTGTTTCCCCTTCAGTGAGTGATTCAGTATCAGCACATCCACAGAGGAATAACAGTTGACGGGGACAGTGAACAGCTGCTGCTGCTGCTGGACGAGACACTGTCCTCCAACATTTTTCAAATACTTTATCACTTTGTTGAGGTCATTGTGTTCTTTCCACCTACACAATAAATGTGTATGACATAATGTACAACTGGAATCGCTAAAACACTCTTCTATATTGTTTTAAATCCATTTATTTAAAAAGAAAAGTACAATAATACAAACTGTATTATACAGATGGGGAAAAAATAGACTTTGTACTAATTATGATATAATAAAACTTCCACATATGCAATATAATATTTTCTTAAGATTCAAAGAATCCTTTAAAGACAAGCTATAAATAAACATTATTATATGTATGCACCACACAGAGTTTCAGCCCATGACTTCCCAGAGACCGTTAAGTGTGAAACCATCTTTTAGTTTTTCAACGGCCAGGCCCAGCTCCTCACAGAACACTGGTTCACGGTCTTGTTGCTTTGGAACAACAACAACAAAAAAAACAACAAGTTAGTTTCCCACATTCTTAAACAAACGTAATCATAAAACATAAGTTATTAGTTGTGAGAACGTACCTTGTTGCCATCAGCAAAGTAGGCCTGAAAGCAAGCACAGAAAAAACAAAAAGCAATGAGCACATTAAATCAAAACAGACAAGAGGAGTCACTGTCCGTGATAACAGGTTATTGTTGACTGATGAGCACCCCACCACACAAACATGAGCACTAGGCAACAACATGTACATTCATGTTTGTTTCATGATGCTGAGGGGCTTTAGCCAACAAGCTATTCTGAGAGTCAGAAAACTGAACCTCTGACTCCCTCGAGGAGAGTCATGGAGGCCAACAGGCACACTCACAGTGAACGCATCAGTCTGCTCATCAGGCTCAATTTCCACATCATCCGGAGGTTGTTCCACTGTGAGTTCCTCCAGGGGTTGGGGCTGTTATCATTGTTAGGACAAAACAGTGTTATGACAACAAGATCAGTCAGCCACAAAGAAGCATTTAAGATGTTTGATGGGAATTTGAGGTGAAAGAAGTCGGTTGTTTAAATGACACATCTTTTAATGATGTGGTTCGTTTACAGTTGTAATAAAGATGTGTTCAGGGTCACTCAATGACAATAGTCTTACCTTTTCTTCCATTTCATAGTCCACTCCAAAGACAGGGTTAGCGGAGTACACCTTATGCAATGAGTTGATTTCCTTAAGGGCGTCCTGGAGCTTATCCACAGGGTCAATCTTAAATCCAAGCACATAGCCACCGCTCTAAAGCCAAAAACAAACACGTTTGTATGTTACACAAAAAGAAAGAACAGATCAGAAGGAAACTCCATATATTACAATGAGCTGAGATTAACGACAGATTACCTGACGTGAACTCTCTATCACCAAAGCCAAGCCAAACTTTGAGTCTCGTATTCTGATTGACCACTTTGTGGGAGAAAGAAAGAAAAAACATTACATATACTGTTAAAAACCTTCTGCAGCAGAAAGATGATTAGTTGCAGCTGATGACTTTAATCAAACTACTTCTGTTTTAAAGTCTTCCATCTATTGTCATCTGTTGTGACACATGGTGCATGCGTTTGATATGGTAGCCACATATTTTAGGGACAGTCCATTACAGTATCTCTCTTTGTCTAATTAGTAAAGACAGTTTCAAAACATGTGTACCATTTGACAAGGAAGCAGCAAGGCAGTAAAGGTTAATATATTTGTAAACTTTTAAGGATTGGATCTTTTTATATTTGTGATTTGTACTTACAATCTGGAGGTAGGGAATGCTGACATTGAAGCTCTCGTTCATATTGGCATGCCACACAATACGGACATTTGTGATAAAGAAGGTCCCAAGATTACCCTGAAAGAAGAACAAACAACCACGGTCTCAGTGTCAGCGTTATTGAAATATTAAGTTTCTCGTAGTGTAAACTACTTATTACCAATAATGACGTTAAATTAACAACAGCCTGACTGCATTACTTCTTACATCACAATACAATCCAATACAATGACAATTGAAATGTACACACAGTAAGATCCTTTTGTTAAACCATGTAAATGTAGATTAAATTTGTATGTATAGATGACAAAAAACTCAGTACCTGATCACTGGATAAATTCCAAACTCCATTAATTTTATCATACACTTGCTCCCGAGGCAAAAGTCTCAGCTGCTTATTTTGAATGAGAGCAGCGCGCAGCTTCAGGTCCCTGTACATTTTAGAGGTCTCATAGGCTCTGCAACAAAACCAGATTAAGGCACTGAGTAGGTCATACAATTTATTCAAAAATACAATCAGAGAACTGAAAATTCCTCAGAGCGTCGCCTTACCTGTGTACAGCGATGACGGAGGTAAAGAGACGTGGACTTCCTGGAACCACATTTGTAAAAATGAACTCAAATCGAGTGTTGTTGGACTTTGTTAAGATGTAGAGTGCTTCAGTTTGACCTCTCAGTTTCTGTAAAAGAGGATTAGAATTTTAATTAGTTTTTAATCACATGTGTTGCACGTAAAATTCATGTTTAATTCACTACAACTTGAAAAAAAGTCACCTTTTTATGATTATGACCTTTTCCATTTAATAATTGCTTATAATATGTCAAGTAAATAAAGTATAAAAAGGTGTGAGCTTGAAACAATAATAACAATACACAATTCACAATAAAATATCAAAATAAAAAAGGTTTACTTACTGAGTTAGCTGTCCTTGTTGTGATGTTAATGACCGAGTTGTAACCAACCGCTGAAAACAAATAACATAAAAGTACATGGGTTATATTTTTATATTTTTCATAATTAATTACATTAATAGGTGCTAATATTCAGCTGAGCATGACTCAAAAAAACAACAACCAGAAAAAGATTTATCACTACAGGTTTACTCACACAAATTGACTCTTGGCAGGGCCAGAGAGTGCCAAATGATCCTCAGGTTTGTTACTAATAGGCGTCCTGCAAGAAAAAGACATTATCAGTTCTTATTGACCAACAACACAAATCCAAAGACATCGCGGATCTCCCAGATATCTACCTCGGTCTCCGTTGTTTCCTTTTGTGTCCTCTATGGAGTCCAGACAGTCTATGAGCACCTCTCCTGCGCGGGTTTTCATCTGCCTGTGAACAGCAACACAATGATACATTCATCAGTAAGATTAGCCACAGCCACAACACTAGTTTAATGACATTATTTTAAAAACAAAAAAGTATAATAATATTAAATAAAAATAATCCTTTATTGTCCACAGATGTGTCTTTGGCTTCACAGGTTAGTGAAAAACACATCACATAAATCACAGTTCACATAAATAAAACAATAACACACATTATACAAGTAATGGACATGGTTTTAGTGTTAAAGGTGTTCAAGAAGTCTACATAGATGTTGCATTTCATCTGTAGATGGTCTTGTGCTGTAACAGCTCTATAGCGCCATCCTGAGGGCAGTTAATAACACATTATTAGCAGATTAACACAATGTGTCTGGCTTTTTGTTTCCCCTGCTTTTCATATGTAAATCCCAGCTGCTTCTGCTCTCTTCTAATGATTTTACGGGCCATATTTATGATTTTGGACAATCTACTTTTGACAACCATACCACATACACAAACTGAAATTTAAAACACTTTCAACAAGGCTTTTCTTGATTTGCAAGTAACTGATGTAATATAACAAAATGATACTGTAAATACCAAGCTCATACTGTACTGTGTATATTCTCATAACATTTTCTTTTAGCTTTTTATAGTCTTATTGTCGATATTTTTCTATATTATTCATTCACAGATGTGAAAATACATGTTTATTATTTATTACTTTTATCTTTACACTCTTCGCTTCTGTGACACACTGTAATAAAGGACTTTTTACTCTTATCTCATCTTAATTTAGCAGATTTTTCCCCCAGCCTTTTTATCTGTAGTACCATTCTCAGCCACGTGAAGGAGCTAGTTAATTTTTCAATACAGTAAAAATATAAGAAATGTGTGAGGTAAAATTCACATTTACAAAGCCTTTATAAACAATTTGATATCCTGTTACACCTATATATGAATTAGCTCGGTCTAATGTATTACGTATTGTGTGTATGTTTTCAGTAAATAACAATATTCAGATAATTACAGGTGATGTACACATGTCTTGGAAATTGTTCGTTCAAAGACCCAACATAATACAAATGATAACAGAAACGGCTGTAAAAAAAACAGTTGTGCACAAGTTAGCTCTTGTTATGATTTACACAGTACATTTGTTCGTGTATCATCTTTAAAATAAGTTTGTGTCTTTATACAAACGGTTTGGGGCACACTGCGCCAAGACAATGATACTGTTATCATAGCAACCACCTGTAATACGTTTTTCCCGACGACTGTCATTAGGAAAAGCTCACAGCCAGTCGCTAGCATCAGACTATGTAGCGTAGCTGAGCTAATTAGCCCCTACTCTTGTGAATTGATTCCTAACAAAATTCGCCGTTAACTCACTGTGCTGTTATGTCGAACCGTACGTCTCTGTCTTCCCAGAGAGCATCTAAAACAGATGACATGGCTGCAGGTTATCACTCTCACTGGTTAGTTTTAATACAGTTACATGTATTCACTCGCTAAATATCCACCAGGTCAGCTAATCGGCTAATGTGTAGAAGCCTGTCTAGCGTCATAATCACTGTAGCAACAGACGGCAAGCCAGAGGGACAAAATGTGTTGGCACTCATACTCGCATGTGTTTGATTTTTTTGTTGTTGTTTTTATTTATTTTTTTAATAATAATCGGGGAAATGTTGACTCCTTATTTGAACATTTATCTCAGATATATATGTTTTGACATTTGCTATAAGCCTCATCTGCCTAAGTCAAATGTGATATGAAAACAATTATCAGATGTTTTTACATTCTCGTCAGGACTAGATGAATTTGATGTAAATGATTAAATTAAATAGGTTTCCTAATTATAGTTTTTATAGTAATAATATTTCAATGTTTTCTCTATTTTAACATTTCTAGTTGCTACAAATGTATAATGACAGTACTTAAAAAAACAAATCTAAAACTAAAGACCTAGAAAACATTTATGCCACTAAGCGACTATCCTCTGTTACTTCACTTTACAAACACATACAATACATCCAGTATTACTTTATGTTTTATTATAACCAAACATTATTCTGATGAACACACATGCTGCCTGACGGCCCTTTAACGATCCAGTGTAAGAATGAAGGCCGGGGTCATCACCTGCCACAGAGTACATTCACATTTCTGCATGCACACTCAAGCCTGTGGTTCATACTTAATAAAGGTCTGCATCAGTCGACCGTTCCACACAAGCATTCTCAATCACAAATTCAGTTACAGTAGCGACAAGTTCTAACTAGGAAATCATTTTCATTTGTCCTTCCTTGTACATGTTTTGGTACCGATGGAATTTCTATCATCTTCATTGTCTTTTGTGCCCAAATTGGACTGGAAAATATTATGAATCAGGAAGCACGCTTACAGTCTGTGCGTAATCCAGGAGAAATGGGGGGATGACAACATTTATGCACGTCCTGGTGGACCTCTGTCCTTAATGACAAGTAACGATGCAATTTTGGATTGCAAAAAATTGAGGAATCCTACATTCACCCCTGTTTTAGGAAACTACGGTGGCCTTCGCACACTTCGCAAATTGAGGTTCTTGTCATAATCTTCAGCTTCAAAGCAGTGGATGCATGGTTAGTGTGTTCAGGCTGCTGTAGAAACATGGCAGTGCAAGATGACGGCCTCTGTTAACCAAGACCTTTGCTAAAGGATATATAAAAGGCATATTCTGAGGCTTTTTATTTTAAAGTAATCTTTATACTTGTACAAAAATACTGATAGTAGTTTGAAATGACACTGTTACTACACATCTCTAAGCAGACACAGACAGCTGCCAGATATAACATGAATGGAAACATGGTAACAAAAACAACAACAGGGAGACAAAAATACTCAGAGCATATTTCAGAAATTAATTTAAACACAATGTGAACAAATGTTACATTTGCTGTCTTAATGGGGATATATTCAATGTGTATGAAAAGCTTATGGATCAAAGATGTACAATAAAATGTCTATAGATCCGTTTTTAACAGTAGTAAATTCCCTGAAGTTGTTACTTTTAACCTCAAGTGCAGTACAATTTCTTTGAGGAAAATAGTCTGGATTAAAACGTCATGATGTCATGATTTTTTTTCTAAAAGTGCACAAAATGTCCTGAACACAAGTGACAGAATGCATCACATCGAAAAAAAATGCAGAATGTAGAATAGAAATAGATGTTCCACCTCTTCTATTTCACCCAGCTGGAGATAAGCAAAGAAAGAAAAAAGAATCAGTAAACAAATAAGAACAATAAGACAAAATGTTATTTTCTGTGAAGAATTTTTAAAAAGTCACCTGTTCTTAATAGAACACAAGCCTTCTTGCACTCGTCTTCTGTTTCAAATCGGTTGTCATTTCCACCACAGCCTCCATACCAAAACTGTGCACAGGCATTTGCCTGCTTGTCATAGTACCAGCGGATATTGTAGTCTCGGCAGAGGCCTTGGTTCAGGGTGAGGTCACAGCGGGGCTCAAGAAGAACGGATTCTGAAGGAGAAATGGTGTGTGAGATATATACGTTTCTCAAAGAATATTTATATTCATATTTAGCATTGTGCTGCATTGATGCAGCCTCACACAATGGTTCTGTAATAAATCATCCCGCCATAAAGTTATGATGTCCATTAGAATTCCATTCAATTGTATGGTCATTTTGGAGGTTGCCATTTATGCTGCTGTAGAATGTTGCGACATCAGTAACTAACAACATAACTGATGCCTTTAAATGAATCTTAAAAAGAATCAACAGTGTGGTATTTCAGCACTAACCTTCAGAAAGGACTTTAGTCACCACTGCCGGCTGCAACTGATTAGAGTTAAATGATGAAACTGCACCCAGTATTGATGACGATGTAGCCGACGTGGATGAAGACGATGAAGAGGAAGAGGATACGACTGTCTTATTGGAGACGGAGCTTTCTCTCTCAGGCAATAATATTTTTGTTTTGTTAACTACAGCCAGGATGCCACCGCCACGCATGTGGACTCTGATGTCTAAATCCTCACCGTCGTCATCTTCTTCCACATCCTAGAGTAAGACAAGATCAAAAATCTTTGAACCATCAGAACAAATAAAACAGTCAACAAACACAGAAATGTTTTAAGCAAAGACCTGAATTGGTAGAGTATCAGCACTGATAGGCAGCGTGAAAGTGTCTCCACGGCCTCGGCTGTTGGTGCGTCTCTGAAGTTGAATCTCCTCCTGATAGTCGTGATTGATTCTGGTGTTCACGTGTCCATTGTTTTCATAGACATAACCATTTTTACTATTGCCATTATATCCATTGGTGTTCTCGCCATGTCCATTGTTTCCATTAATACCATGACCGTGCCCATTATGGCCATTCCAGTGTCCATTAGTGAGGTGATTGTAAAATATTGCACCATTTTCATCCTCGCAGAACTGATTGATGAGCTGAGACTCCAGTGCTGTCGAAAATAAAGAAAAAAAGTGATGAGCTCATTTTTATCATATATGTCGCTATACTGTATATTTCAGTATAAGACATTTAGATCAACTGATTATCACCTGGTAGAGTGTTGAAGTCATCAATAAGGTACATGTGTTCACTGTCAGGCTCAGAGGCAATGAGGTTAAGCTCTTGCAGGAACTCGGCCTGCGTAGGATCAGAAGAGTTGACAATGCCCAGGGCGTACATCTCGATGTTGGCAGCGTGAGCCTCCCTCACAGCGATGTCGAGCTTGACAGGCTCCCGCTTGTCAGTCTGACCATCGGTGATGACGATGGCGACTTTTCTGACCCCGGGCCGAGCACTGTAGAAAGCCTCCTGGGTGGCTTTCCTGATGGCGGTGCCGGTGTAGGTGCCCTCACCCATGTAAAGTATTTTTCTGACTGCCTGCTTGACATCCTGCTTGTTGACATAACGAGCCAAGTTGAACTCTAAATGGACGTCCAGACTGTAGAGGACCAGTCCGATTCGAGTGGCATTTCGACCGACTGTGGTCCGGTCCACCAGCCGCGAGACAAAGTCTTTGATGATTTCAAAGTTTTCGGGGCCAACACTCTCTGAGCTGTCGATGACAAACACAAGTTCCATGGGCCTTTCCTTGCACTTGATGCCACATCCTGAAAACACAAGTGTACATGAGTATAACAAGCATTTTTGTAAGGATGTGTACATACAGGTACAGGATGCTTTAAGCTAAATGTTGTTCGCATGTTCACATGCTTACAATGAGGTCATTTAGCATTTTATGTTATGCTTAATATTGGTGGACATACATCAAGTAGTTAATGGTGAGACTGCAGAACGCCACAAATGGAGAACACTCACCCGTCCCTTTACCAAACACATCAGACTACGGTCGCCTTCACATACAAGAAAGGATGTAAATACTCTTTCATAACTCTCTTCACTCTCCCAGCCTCTCATATGTTTCCTCCTCCTGCTTCTTCTTTAACTTATGAATCAGACTAGTGCTACAACTATCGATTATTTTTATAAATATAAAATATAAAAAAAATATTTAAAAAAATGGATCAGTCTTGACTAAACCTGGTAATGATTATGTTCTCAAATGTCTTGTTTTGTCCACCAACTTCAGCTTAACTGATTTCTCAGACCGATGATCAAAATACTTGACGATTAATTTAGTTATTGATTAATAATTGATTAATTGAATAATCGTTGCAGCCCTACATCAGGTTTATGTGGGCAGAGCTGTTGTTTTTCATTTGTGTAGTAAGCCTCTACTTCGAAATAATGAAACACGCGCAACTCACAAGATTACAGCCTCTATAAAGCAAGACCCTCGCCTACAGTACATGCTGTATAAAAGGCTTACACTTATTCAAACATCCTTATAGGTAGTGTATTCAATTTCTACCAATAAACCTTTCTAAATGTTACATACAGGACCTTTAAGACATTTTAGTGTGGTCTTAAATGGTGTAAGGAAAGCTCTTACCACAGATTTCTTTGATCATCTTAATAACGTCCTCTCTCTGAAAATGACATGTTTACATTAGTATAAAATCACACTCCTTAAAATGTTCAAACATCATGACGAGAACTAATTAACTTACTGTGAGGCCTGGTTCTCCTTTAGCTCCTGGTCTCCCCTTAAAGATTTAAGAAAATGATCACTCTGGATTTGTGTGTAGGGTTAGGGTAAGATTATGCACTTCTGTCTCAGTCTAATATGATAGTCATAGTAATTTAATACTTTATTGCAGACTCACAGGAAGTCCATAGAATAAAATAAAATGTTTTAAAATTTCATTACCATAATTAGGTAATGAAGACGATGGTTGTGATTGTAATAGTGAAAATGTATAATTACTGTATGAAATAACAAAGCAACATTTATGAATAATGACTATAATTAATGCAGTTAGCAAGGTAAGAAAAACTACAGCACATAAATCTGACATTGCAGGTTTATTACTGATGTGAGGATGTGGATGATAACATATTTTTTTACTTACTGCTTCACCAGTAAGTCCATGATCTCCCAGGTCTCCTTTTAATCCTTTCGTTCCTCTCTCTCCCTGTGATCCACGATCGCCCTGTAACAAGGAAAACAGAGTGTCACCAGGTGTTTAGAGACCAGTGAATCACACATCAGTAATATATTTATTTGAAAGTTCATTTTCATTGTCTCACCTTAGGGCCTGGAAGTCCATGTCCTTGAGGCCCTCGAGGCCCGGTCATACCTTGAGATCCAGAGTCTCCCTGGAAATAGACTTTGCTTTAGATCATAAATTGTTGTTACGATTTGTACCACAACAAGTTCAAATACATGTGAATGAATTCTGATTAGGAACAATGTGGCAAAAGTGTTGCAAAAGCAGCATTTCCACAAAATGGGGACATTTACCTTTGGGCCTTGAATACCTTCTCCTGGAGGTCCAGTTGGTCCAGGAGGTCCTGGTCGCCCGACATTACCCTTTGAACAAATGTCAATTAGTTTAATTTATTAGTGATTAAGATATTACTATTCATTGTAATTTCAAAATCAATCTATGTGGTAATGTTTCTTCATGTTCATGTTCGATCATTTTTCTTACTGGTGGTCCTTGTATGCCCTCTCCAGTTGGTCCGGGCAGACCTGGCAATCCTCTAAAGCCAATGTCACCCTGGAACAGACAGGTTATCACCAAAGGACTATGAGAAACACTTTGCAAAAACATACACAACCACACAAATAAACTAGCAAACAGCTAAAAGAAAAAACCTTGGGGCCAGGGATTCCTACTCCCTCAGGGCCTGGTTCTCCCGACAAGCCTGGTAAGCCAGGAGGACCCTGAAAGTAATGTGTAAATGAATTCATACTGCGCCACCTTCCACATGATCTTATTTAAAGGATATCATTTTTTTTAGTTGGTTATACAAACCACAGGGCCAGGACTGCCTTCTCCTTTTGGACCATGTGGACCCGGTAAACCTGGTTGACCACGATCGCCCTGGTTTAACAAAATGTATTGATGATAACCGTCAACATGTATTTGTTAGTAGTGAGTATTTGTTTTTATTTGTCAGCATTTACCTTCGGACCAGGTAGTCCGTGGCCTGTTTCCCCAACAAGACCAGGAGGCCCAGAGGGACCCACATCACCCTGGACAGGAAAGACAGGAAAGTGAATTCACAGTCCTTAGTACAGTACCAATGGTGTTTTGTTACAACACATTGCATCTAACACAATCTGACAGTTTTTATGGCTTTGTGCACCTAGTCTACCTGCCAAAATAGATAATTGTTTTATATTATTTTTACCTTAGGACCTGTAATAGACCGTCCTGTTGGCCCCGGCATGCCTTGATGCCCTGGTATCCCACGTTCTCCCTAACAAGAGAGAATTGACAAGAGACTTATTTTCACAGTTCTCCAGCTGTCAAGAACGAGAACTATGACTCTATTGTGACTTATTAAGTAAACTGGAAAGCGTCCAGGAACAGGGTCTGTTTCTAATTCTAAATTATTATTTACTCTTACCTTTGGACCTGAGGGTCCTGAAATCCCTGGAGGCCCATGTAACCCACGGATGCCCCTTATCCCTTGGTCACCCTGAGCAGACGCACAGTCACAAATCATCAGTTAGACAGTTAAAAAAACATAAACTCCATAAAGATACAGTAAATGGTATATTCTAAAAGGATACCTTCTCCCCTTGAACGCCAATTCCTGGTTGTCCGTCAGGACCTCTTGAACCAGATAAACCAGGCTCACCCTAAAGAGAGGAAAGACAGATGACATATAGAAAGCTGTGACAAAGTTCTGGAAATGATAAATGTAAGTCTCTGGACAAAGTGAATTAAGGCACAGAATACAACAGAAAAACAGAACAAAAATGTCCACAGAATCGTCATAATGTACTGTACCTTCTGCCCTGGAGCTCCATCCTCTCCTGGAAGACCAGGCAGCCCCCCCAAACCACCTGCTCCAGGCTCTCCCTATAACATTACAATAGATGTTGATGGATTTAATACAAGAGCACTAATAATACAGACCACTATTTAACTGACTTGTTCGGTTCAAGCGACAGGTTGGATTACCTTTGCGCCAGGCTCACCGAGGCCTCTCTCTCCTGGAGCTCCCTGCTCTCCTGGTAAACCTTGGTCTCCCTATAAATAGAAATAGCAAAAGAACAAAAGTCATTATAAATGAGATCTTTATGCAATGACTATGCCAGCTCTGTCTGACCTACACACCTACTTTATGTTGAATCTTTTAATTCAACAGGTGTTAAACAAACCTTATGTCCAGGTAAACCCTCTCCTGGAACTCCCCTGACCCCTGGTGGACCTCTTGGACCTTCAACCCCCTGTGTAATAGTAAACATGACAGTCTTTCAGTGTAGGAGGTATTGCAATTATGGATTATGATGGCAGAGAAAACATTTATTTTCAACAATATTCTGCTGACCTTTTCTCCCTGTATGCCCACTCCCGGTAGTCCAGTTGGACCTGAAAGGCCTGGAGGACCCAAATCTCCCTGAAGGTAAAATAACATGAACAGGTCAATACAAGTATGTTTCCTACTGTACGTATTTAGTAGTTAACATCAAGATCTTCAAATGACACCAAAGCCACCGGTGTAGTGATAATCACCAGTTGCTAAAGACCCGTAATTTTTACACATTAGTACTTTACTGATTAGTAGAATAGTGATGTTTCCCATCTATATATGTATATATATATATACACTGGTGAGCCACAGTGTTCTGACCATCCACATGAACCAAATACATATTTAATGTAGGGCTCTACTCCGTCATCATGGGTGAGTGTTTTAAGGAGCCTTAAGATATTTTGATTGATTTATGGATTACAAAAGTCCCCATATTGTGTACATGCTACAATGAATTGCAATGGATTTATAACTCACCCTTTCTCCTTTGATTCCGGCACCCTGCTGTCCCCTCGGCCCCCTTGGCCCGTGGAGCCCCCGATCTCCCTGTGAGGTCATGTATGTCAGTTATATCACAACCACTTGAGACTGAGTCACAGCCAAATCTGCATTGTTCTCAGGCAAAACACTATGGAAAAGGAGCATGTCTGCTCCTGTTCGCTTCTTGTGAATGATGCAGAATGATGTAATGCTCAAGGAATGACACCGTTTCTCTACGTCCTTCATTTTACTATGAATAAGAGGTGCTGATGGGAGCAGTTTGAGCCACGAGCAACATACAAGTGTCATGAAATGCAAACATACAGACCTTTGAGCTAGAGAGTGAGTCAGTGGAGTTTGAGACCGCTTGATCACCTCTGACAGATCCCCTTTTACAAGAGGTAGAAATAAACCTTACAACAGTCAGGAAGTCTGGCACAGGTTGAACAGATGTGTACTTGCTGGAGGACATTTTCACTGTGCTCATTTTGCAGGCGCTTCCTTCAACCAATAAAAGTGTACGAAGATTTTCTTCGACAAGCACATAATTATGCTCCCATTGTCAGATTTACTCTCATGCTCTGTCATGAACTGCAGTAAAAAATGACAGGGAAGTAACAAAATGTACTTAACTGTTACTGAGGTTTATAATCTTAATTCAGTGTGGTTACATTTCTGCTGTCAACAATGATCTCTATGTATAGTTTATACTGTGAGCCATGTCCTATTGACCCGAGTGTTCCATGTCATGTGCAGCACCTCGGTTGAATCCGACCTAAGCAGTAATGCTTGAATGAACACCTGAACTCAGTCAGTGAGTTGGAACAGAGTGAGATCTGGTTTTGACAGATGCAGGCCATGAACTCCTGAATGCTCCTGTTCCGTACAACAAAACTAAAATATACTGTCTGAAAACATCAGACCGTGACTGTGATGTCTCTGGATACTTTAAGGATATAGTAGCTGAACTTGGTGTATTTATCAAAGTGGGTTTTGATCTTTTTTTGTAAACTCAGCAGCTATGTGCAATCATAACGTCAAGAAAAAAAACATGGATCATTAAGTAGCTAAAGAGACTCTCACACATTGTCTAAACTTGCAAGTCTGATTTTATTGTTGCAACCTTTTGGTCCTAGACTCATGGCTCAACAAAATAAACCTGAAGATAAGCAGCCAAGGACACAAATAATGCATGTATTCACTTCTATTTTGGGACATTTGTCACTGCTCTTTTGTAGTTTTCCTTCAACTATTAAACTTTGTGAATAACCTTAGGTTGAGAGAATGTTTCAAGTTCTAGTTCACTTATACTGATTTCTTTAGGCTACTGCTGCATTTCCAGAAGGTTCTTTATAACTTACAAAGCCCTGATTTGACACTTGACTGTGGGTTAGATGCCTCACTGAAGGGCCCTCTCACAGAATCATCATTGCAGATGATTGATGGGTCTTTGATTGCTCTACGCTTCTTTCATTTGTCTCTTGCTGGTCTACCCCATAGAGAATCTTAGTGAAGTAATGTGGCATGTTCTATCTTTGATGAAGATAATGATACTGTTTTGATTTTTTTGTCTGATGACAGGTCTCAAATAATACCTTCGGTCCAGGCAATCCTTCACCGTGAGGTCCTTTTTCCCCTTGAGCACCTTGTGGTCCTTGAGGTCCCTGTGACCAAAATCAAAGTACAATAAGTTACCGACACACACAATATGTACATAACAGGCACAAAAACAGTTGCTTCTGAACTTACAGGAGGTCCTGTTTCACCTATTCCTAGAGGACCAGGGGGACCTGGTCTTCCCTGGAACCCCATGTCACCCTGCAGATTGATAAAATGACTTTGTTTAATATCTGCAAACCCAAATTTATGACATCACAACAAGTACAATAAATCATTTACAACGTGATCCATTACATGACTTACTTTTGGTCCAGAAAGGCCAATACCAGTTTCCCCCTGAATTCCTGGAGGACCAGGTGGGCCACGTTCACCCTGTAAACACAAAATGTATAATATGTGTTTAAAAAACCTGCATAAACCATCCAATTCTAATGTAAAAGGGATGAGAAAAGACACTGTAGTACATATCATAATAGTAAAAGCTTCTGTCAACCTCTCTTAGGGATATCTTTTAAGGATCGCTGGGTCTCTTCTTACTCTCAGCCTTAGTCCTTCATCTCAACCAAGAAAGTCACTCTATACATTACTGTCTGTCTATCACAATCCAGATGTAACCTTTTAATCACTTTTAACTGTATTGTATATCATTTGACTGCAAACTTGAGCATAAGGATCTACAGTCCATGGAGTATCTAGTGCTGTAGAGCATATTCTGCCATCGTACAGATATAATGTCCATTTCTGATGAACACATAAACAACTGTACAGTAAGAGAGTAAAGCTCACCACCCCCCAAAATAATTTTTGATTAATAAAAACAATTATCCAGCACATGGGTAAATTATTGGTGTGTCACTTTTTGAGAAAATAACCTCAATATTAAAACCAAACCCTTTCTTGCAATACAGGACCTGAAAGAAAGTCCTGTATCCTGTATGACTTTAATGGTTTATTCCTTGTCCCTCAGTTTCCCACCAACTTTCAAGAAAATCTGTTAAGTCATTTTTTGACAAAAAAGCACTGAAACATATCCTTTTTTGGCGGAGGTAATACAAATGAGTTACCCTTTAACAGAGACCACCAAGCATGGTGTTATTCTTTGCAAATACCACCTACATGTTCTCACATGGCAAGGCACTGAACATAAATTGACTAGCCATGTATGTCATTAACTGCACGGTGTTAGGAGAAGCTGACAATGCTGAAGGCAATTTCTAGTCTGTATTTAGAAACAGGTTACAGACAATAAGGGGAACATATAATGACACCTTTTTTGCTCACTGGTGTATCCCTATATTGGTGGATAACAGTAATGACAGTGGGGTCTTTGGCTCAGTGCCAAATGTTGACACTGTAGTCTCTGTGCTCAAAGACTGGGATGTCAAAGCCCCTCAGCCGCTTGTTTAAACCACTCATAAAAAGAAATGTAAATGTCAGAGCAGATGTGCTTGAGGAGGTGAGTGAGAGTTGTCCAGGAGGGGCTGACCTGCTTTCCCTGAGGACCCTCTGGTCCAAAGTCTCCATGTGGTCCTGGTAAACCCTGGGCAGAGAGACAACAGTCAGCGGTTAGATGTGTGCACTCGTGTATATCTTTGAGGACCAAACAACTGATTATGAAGCAAGGACAAGGGGAAAGGGAAAGTGAGGATATTTTGGCTGGTCTTCCCATTTTTTCGCACCTTCGAAGAATTATGGATTAAGATCTGGTTAGGATTAAGGTACAAATTTGTTTTATGTCAGGATTAAGGGTTTAGGCATTTAGCTGTGATGGTAAGGAAGGGTAGTGTGTGTGCGCAAGCGCATTCGTATACCACCATGTTCGAACAAAAAATGTTTAGAAAGTAGTAAAACGTTCAACTTTTAAAGGTCCAGTGTGTAACAATTAGTGACATCTAATGGCGGGACTGCGGTATAACAAACAGAAGCAACGTGTCTGGGAACTATGGTGGCCTACACATACCAGAAAGCATGTTTTTTGTGTTGCTGGCTTTTGCTTTGTGAATGAAAATATCTACACATCTTCACTTTCTGGTTGTTTTGTCCATCTAGTCTGCTGTAGAAACCATAGAGTGATTATATAACTATACAATACTATACTAACTTTGTAACTATTGGATGATACTAGCTGCCAGTCACACTAGGGACCACTTACATGTGCTGCAGTCTCTACTGATACTACAACTTATTTATAGAAAAGATACTGCTGTATCCAATGTAATGATCACTTTTCTCATACTATTATTATGTGAACACAGTGAATGTGAATAAACAAAACAGTCAATCAAAAACAACAAGTCCCATAGACTTCCATTCAAATGTGAATCTTTTTGCAACACCTCCAGTGGCCTACCAAAATGGTTTTCATTTTTATACACAGGCAAGTTAATGTTACACACCAAAAGTGATTTATCTATTTGATCTCCTTTGTAGACATCTCTATGGCGGTAAATAACAGTAACGATGGAGAGGACCTTACTTTCATACAGGGGCATCTCAACAGCTGATAACTTGGTCTACAGCAATGACACATTCAAAAGTAATAAGCTCTACATATAACAAACTGTATGAAGATATGGATTATTACTAACCTGCAGGCCTCTCAGTCCTCTTGCACCAATTGCACCCTCGAGACCCTGGAGCACATCACAAAAGGGAAAAGAAAGACTATACGATCAAAATGATATTCTCAAAATAAAAACATGGGGTTCTGTAGATGAGTAGTGTCAACAGTGCAGTCTTACCCTGTCTCCTTTGATTCCTGGAGTGCCACACTCACCCCTCTCCCCCTGTGTAGAAATCACAGTGCAACATTAAGTCAAATGCAAAATCAATTACTTGTCGTTATAATCTGAATCTGAATGGTATACCTTATCCCCCCTTTGACCCAGTTTTCCCTGCAAATGGAATGAATGATACATGTGTAAATAAAGGAATGTAACAAAAAAAACAAGAAATATTTTGTTACAAAAAGATTAATTTACCTCAGTACCCTCTCGTCCGGGCAGTCCACTCAAACCTGCTTCACCCTGATATGACAGAATAATGTAGATTCATTATATCAATCAAAGTTTAAAGTTTTTGGAGCCGCAGATCCTGGATGACCCACAACTGAAACAACTGGAGCACAGAAAGGATTACAAAATTCCTGAAAAGGCCTGTTAGTTAAAGAAATTATAGTCCACTAGTTCATCTAAAAACACCCACCTTTTGCCCTTTAAGCCCTGGGGCTCCATCATCTCCAGCGCGGCCTTTCTTCCCCTGGAGAATGAAACAAAATATTGGAATACACTCTGATCAGAGTGCACTGAAATCACCACTGACAACTACACAAGTTCATGACCCGTAACCTGAAAAAGGTCATTTGCAATGTTGTTGTTTGTAAAGTCAAAATGCAAGATTCTTTCTCTGGAAGCCCATTGTCTGAGAAAGACAAACAAGGACAGAATGTGTGAATGTGTCTCGAGCTTGTCGTTTTACAGACGGGCTGGCTGTTGGGCATGAGGTGTCTTGTCCACAAACCCAGAGGTCATCTTGAGCTGCACCTGGATGGAGTGTGCCAGTTGAAGAAACCACTACTTTGTGACCATTAAACTAATGAGTCCAATTATGTGACACTCTTTGTCTTGGTGTAAAAATTTGAAGAATCTCTCTGTGGAGAAAGCACCTGGAGAATGACCACACAGCTGTCTGTCAGCAACATGATTATCTGCTCAGTCTCTGGAAAGCTTTATTTGACGGGTGCCGTCTGAGAAGGAGAGGGGATTGAATGGATATTTGTAGATGACTGGAAGTGCTTGTGAGTATATAAAAGGGCTGAAATTGTCTTTTTATAGCATCAACCAACAATTATGTCCATCATCTGGCACCTACTCATTCCATGACCCTGTCTCGCTAACCTGGTACTTGTTGTACCACCACCATTTGAAAAGCTGAATCTTATGTTATAGCAAACTTAACAAGAAGTCAGATGTCTGTAGTTGCTCAGCTAAAAAAAACAGGAATTCTTTCTATGATGAATTAAGGGCACATATACTGAATGAAATGTTCTGGTGCACCGATGATGACGAAATGGAATTGGCTTTTAAGTTTAATGTCAGTTTGCAAATCCTGGAAACATCAGGATCTTCATACAACCCCTTTATTTCAATTTTTTATTTGTTTTTGTTCTTCTCTGATTCACTGGTCTGTATTGCTATGGTGGGCATATTTTCTATGCACGACACAAAAAAAAAAGTACAGTATGTGAAATATTTCATTGTCAAAGGCCCAGATTTATAGGGACAAGAGCTTTAATGGTGTTGTCTCTGGTTTCCATGGGGGACATCTTATGTTACTTGAGAAATGCACAGTTAATAGCCTGGGACACGCAGCAGCAACAAACATACTGTATGGCTCAAGGAACAACAGTGTCTCTTCTTCTTTCCCTGTTGCCATAGGTTATGATTTTAGAATGTGTGTCTGGATCACCTTTACACTTAACTTTCCTTCTGCAAATGCCTGAAAGCAACACTGACAGAGAAAAGGCAAACAATTATCCTTTAAAACTGCACTATTACCCCATCCAACATACCATACAGGATGATTTTAGATTTCTCTGTACCAGATTGTGAGAGATAATTTGCCCTGTCAATCCTCTCTGACACTTCAAGGAAAACCTTTTTTTTTTTGGTGGGTGTTTGAGGGTAAATACTTACCGCAGGTCCACTAGGTCCCCTCTCCCCTTTCTCGCAAGCACATCTCTGGGCCAGGGGGCACTTCAAGAAGAAGAGACATGTTTGCTAAGCTGTCATGAATGTAATCCTATATAGTCAAAGTGGGCACCTTCTCTTAAATTGCACAGTATTGGATGTCAGGTTAACTCAATACTTACTCCTTCATCGGCCAAGCTAGTCTGCAAAAAAAGAAAACAAAAACAAGTGTGAAAGGTAGTTAGTTTGTTAGTCTTTTCTAAGACCACTATTAAAGAAAATCCTAGAGGATAAACTAAGACAAAGACATACTTTTGTGTGTAAAGTGTTTAGGGTAGAAGCTTCAATCCTGAACTGTTTTTCTTTTGTTCCTCTACTGCATTGTCATCATTCCATCTCTACGTGAATACCTTAACAAGCCCGTGCATATATATGTCAACTCTGTATAGATACATCTTCAAAACAAATACATCACTTTTCCACTTAACGCTTTCTGTTGAAAGACATGGTATTTTTTTTTTACTTACAATCTTAGCCACAATTCTTTGGACTATGTCCTGCTCCTGTAAATTATGGAGATAGTGGGAGGAGGGGGAGCTGGCGAGTAGACGCATCTGGGCTATATTGGCTGGATCGATGGCTGCCCAGGTGATGCCCAGAGTGAAGAACTTGATGCCCTGGTTTTTGGCATCAGCCACGGCTGAGAAAATGTCTGGATTCCTTGGGTGAGAAACACCATCTGTAAGCAGCACAGCCACTTTGATACTAGCAGGTCTGGACTCCTCCAGGTAGATCTTGGTCATGTTGGTGATAGCATAGGTGGTGTAGGTGCCATGCCCGATGTAGACCATGGGAGCTATCTGAGTCTTGAAGTTCTCAGTGCCCCTCCAGTCTTTGAAGGTTTGCTCTACGATGACATGACTGCTATACTGCAGCAGAGCCACCCGGAAGCTCAAGCTGCGCCCATTTTGCAGCTGAACCCCTTGGAGTCTGTCCACCACGTTCATAGCAAACTGCTTCTCCTGCTCATGATTGTCCTTTGCACTCTCAGAGCTGTCCAACAGGAAGGAGAGCTCCAAGCTACAATCCTCGTCCATGATGGCTATGTGCAGGACAGAATGAAGAACCTTTTATTCCTGTTTCTGCCCATTTTAAAGGTTTTATATTTTACAGCATTCTGTATATTTGCACAATGGAAGTATTACATATTTCCCATTATTTAATTTATTCTCTTACCTTGTCCATCATGGATATTTGCAGCCAGAGGTTTTCTTGTGGATTTCTTGTAAGTTCTCCTCTCCTCGTAAAAGTCTTGTGCCCAGACACTGGTCAGTGCTGTGACAAACAGCACTGATGTAAAGTAAGGGAGCATCCTTTACCAAACTGTGGAGATATATAGCAACAGTGCAAACTTCAGTCAAGTTACTGTCCACAGCAGATTGTGCATCAATACAATAGTTTTCAGTAGTATTACAACAGGATATTTTGATTGCTGAAATTAATTTTAGACTTACATTACAGCCTCCCTTTGCTGTTACTTGGTTTGAGTGCAGCCCAAAATGTAGACTCAAAAAAAAGAAAAGCAGGAAGAGCAGAGGATCAGGGTGCACGATGGGCTCCAGTCAGCTCATTGATTGTGCAGCAGCCGCAGCAGTGTCAGTCATTCTGGGGGAGCAGACAGCGAGAGATCCTGAGGTGCTCACTCCTCCTTTATAAGGAGACACTGTCAGACCACATCCCATACAACTTTGCCAAGACTCCAGCTCTGTCCTCAGGGCAGGGGAGGGCTGCAAGGAGTGAAGCAACATTGTCTGTTATCTACACATTTATTTTTGGAGGAAAAGAATTTCAATTTCTATATGAGCACTGCATAGAGATTATTTTGCAGACAAAACTAAGTTGGTAAGGCTTGTACAAAATGTGAACCTCAATACATTTACATTAATTAAAGCGGCGATATATATATAAAAAAGGCATTTATGCCAGCATAAATTCCACAGGTAGGGTCTTTTAAAAAATAAGAGGCTTTAATGGCGAAGACCTGCTCACCTTTGGTCCACACACTGGACTTTGGAATGAGCCCCACCTTGAAAAAAGGGGTCAAAAGGTCCAAGATTTTCTAAATTCATTCTTGATGAACAAAGAAGCCATGACAACTGCTGGGACACTAGAAAAGGGGCAGTTGGATACTGTTGGGCGGATAATAACAACATTCCACAACAAAATTAACTATACTAATCCATGGCATCCAATGTCACTGAGGTCAACAAAGGATGAGTGAGCAATATCATTCAAAGGAAGCTATCAACAATGCATAAATTAGAAAGACTTCAGAATCAGCACAAAAAAAAGTTACCACACTGGTAAGATGAAATAAGCAGGGTCAGATAGAGCTGTATACTAAGTTCAAACACCAAGTGTATGTGCTGTTTATGTTAGTTTTGTTTCACTTTCCTTCAGGCAGCTGCACCTGGTCCAGAATGCTGAGACCTGACTAATACCAGGAAACTAGACCACATCACACCGGTCCTCAGATCACTACACTGGTTTCTACTCTTGGTCTACAAAGCACTGAGTGGTCTTGGACCACAATACATCCTAGACTTATTAGTTCCCTATGAAGCATCCAGAGCCCTAAAATCATCAGGAACAGGTTTACTTTATGTTTCCCAGATGCAGAATCAAACAAAGTGAAGCAGCATTCAGTTATTCTGCTCCAAACCTCCTGAATACCTGTGGGCTGCTCAGAGGGACATGTTGCATTTAAATCAGGCCTGAAAACATTATTATTTACTGCAGCTTTTTCTTACATTCTTAAATAATCATCTTATTTATCAATTGTTTCTTGTCTTTAAAAGCACTTTGCATGCCCTGTGTATGAATAGTGCTATACAAATAAACTTGCCTTGCCTTCAGTTATTCTTTTATAAAAGCGGCTTCCACTACGAGTGACATGCAATTTATTTTACAGAAAATAACTCACTGAAAGCTGCAATTTGTTCACCTTTCAGGCCCTAAGAGATGACCATCTGACCACTCACCAGTAATGGTGACCTTTCAGGAATATGCCTCCTGGTGTGGTTTAAAGATGGGGCTGATCCTGTGCAGACTGGCTGAGGATTCGAGGAGCATTCATTTAGCCCGCTGTGCTTGCAGTGAAGAGGCTTTGTATTCCAAGGCTCCAGGCGAGAAGCAATTAAAGGAGACTCTCTGACACAAAGGAATGTTGCAGTGAATGATCGCTGGGCAAAATTCACCCTGTCGCTTTGTTTTATGATGAATGACAGCCACTTATAGTGTGCCTATATAGCACAACAAGATTTAAAAGAAGTGAAATATCTTTCATGTATATGTTTATCCCTCTCTGAATGCTCTTGTTCATGTTCATCATTGTGTTAATACCTACAAATGAAGACAATTACCTGTAAAGTACATACTAACTCCATCAATCAGCAAACTGAATTATCGTGACGGAGCAATTTGCAGAGTAATTGACAAACTTGTTCGTACAACTGCACTATCCTAGTTATTGTTATGTATAACTTCTATTTAAAGTCCCTGTAATAGTCACGAATGTTTCCCTGTAATAGTCACGAATGTTTCCCTGTAATAGTCATGAATGTTTAAATTATAGGGACACACAGTTAACACACATTTTGTGTTTCATTTTTGATTTTTTTTTAGATATAGGACTCATTATTTAGGAATTAAATACTCTTAAAATACGGTTGGATCTTCATTGTTCCAATATGTTGCAATAATGGACAAAGAAAATCTTGTCTATATTACATACAACATTCAAAACATCACAATGTACAATGCTGGCAAAAAGAATGTGAACCCTGAGGCTAATGATTTTAACAAAAGCCAGGTGGAGTCTGAAGGGGTTTGCAAACCTGGAGTATTGTCAATGAAACTTGTGCCCTGGATCTACCTTGACTTATAAAACATTATAGGTTTACTATCCTTACGAAGCATCTGCTGATATGAAATGTGTCTAATAGGTAAGAGGTCACAGATGACGTCAGGTCAACAATTGTTGATTTGCTTTAAGTTGAATAAAGTGCCCAAATAATCTTGTAAGTGGGTTTAGATATTCTTCTGTCCACAATTTACAAACTGGCTTCTCTCTCCAGAAGACAACACGCAGGTAAAATGACTCCAAAGCAGGTGCTAAATAATGTGAAAAGCAGCACTAGGGTAACAGCTAAAGGCTAAATGAATCATTGGAGCTGGTTAATGTATTTGTTTATTGTCAAATCAAACCATGGTGCATGGTTGAGCATGGTGTCCATGGCAGGATATCAAGGAGGAAGCCTCTACTTTCAAAAACAAATGTCACTGAGGTCTTAAGTTTGGCAAAGGAGATCTAGGAAGATATTAGATGATCTGATGAAATGAAAGATAAATTGTTTTGAAAGAACATGCAACACTGCCCATGGTGCATACCAACATGAAAACATCATCACAGCAGTGAAGAATGGTGAAGGGACCATCATGATTTGGGACTTTGCCGCCTCTGGGCTTTGTCATTGCAGAGGAGAGGAATTCCTGCATTTATCAAGGTATCAAACTGGATAATGTCAGGTTGTCTCTTTGTATGCACATCATTCATTTAAATACTTAGGATTTTTCTAAACTATCAAGTAGAAGGTTATGTCAAATTGTTATCACAATTCAGATAATTAAAACTAGATAATGCATTTAATTGCCATTGTAACTGTACAATCTATCTGTTGAACATATTGAAACTTTAATATTTTTTTACATATGAAAGATCCAACACACGACCAGCACTCAACACTATCATTATCCTCAGTAAATTCCTCATACATAAGAATAGACATATGAAAGCAAGACCTCATTTTATAAAGAGTTATGCCATTATTTTTCATCTCTCAAATATACAGAAAAAGGGAATGCAATGAAACACTGCAATTTATTAGAGGAGCTTAAACCCCTCTTTTTTGTCTAGTCTCTCTCTTATTGTTATATTTTGAGACTAATCTATTGCCTTATGTTATATTTTTTATTTTTTATCACTGTACCATGCCAATTTTCCAATTACATATTTGTTAATATTCAAATAAAAGATACAAGTCATGCATAGTCATGCAACAGGTAAAGCTTTGACAAAACACTGCCTCCGTGTGGTCGGAGGGGGGATAGACAACCGCACAGGACGCGCATGCTCAGATCAGCCTTTAGCTAGCTCCACTTCTTCACTTCTTGGATCCCCTGTTCACCTTCAGCCATCTTAACCATGTTGGGTGCTGTGGGACGATGCTACAGCGGGGCTCTGCAGGCGTTTAAACCCGGTGTTAACGCCTTAAAGGCAATCGCAGCGAACAATGTGGCTCTTAATTCGAGTAAGTGATTTTTATACAAAGGGAAACTGTTAGCGGTGTGTGTGTTGTTACTTGCTGCCTGCTAGAGTGGGGTCAGGCCTCAACTTCACAAATGATATAGTATCTCGCCATTCATTTACGATCACTGTGAATATTTATTCAATCCAGAGACAGCTAAGAAACACACGCAGTTATAGTAGGTTGTTACTATGATTGTCTCTTCATTCAGATGTTGTCGAAGCAGCTATGCTTTGGCTTACAGTCAATGACCTTTCCCACTAACTTTGAACAAGTCAAACAAGTCAACTTTTCAGTGAAAACGAAATATGTCATGGAGTTCAGTATAGGCACTTAATAACACACTGTGTTTCGAAATATTATGTATATATGCTTTTCCTAGAATATTTAAGTCAAAAAGGATATTAACTAATCACCAGTCTATCAATGATCATCTTCAGTGTTTTGATTTTTCTAATCTAGTTGCTGCTACTTCTATCAAGTCAATTTGAATTAATATGTTGTCAGACATTAATGACATTGTCCTTGTTCTTTCAGGCAGGGCTTATGCTGCCCCAGCTGCTCAGGCTGCAATGGCCAATGGCCGCATTGTGGCAGTGATTGGTGCCGTGGTGGATGTCCAGTTTGACGAGGGTCTGCCTCCCATTCTCAATGCCCTGGAGGTGGCTGGTCGTGAGAGCCGGCTGGTGCTGGAGGTGGCACAGCATCTGGGTGAGTGGGTAGAAGTCAAATAAAAATCAGTTTGGATGAGATATGACCTTGTAAAAGCTGTCTTTTAACTGACACCCCCTTGTGTGTTCCTCCCAGGCGAAAACACAGTCAGAACAATTGCCATGGACGGAACAGAAGGCCTGGTCCGTGGTCAGAAAGTTCTGGACACAGGAGCCCCTATCAGAATTCCTGTGGGCCCCGAGACCTTGGGCAGGATCATGAATGTCATTGGAGAACCCATTGATGAGAGGGGTCCGATTAGCACCAAACAGTGAGTACTGAGAATAGTTGTTATCCCAACACTGGGTCATTGAGTCAGGTTTCATATTCCCAAACTGTCTTTCTACAGCTGTCTTTCTACTATTAAAGATGTGACTCAAAACACAAAATCCAGTGTAGTACGGAAAGTAAGCAAGTAGAGCTGCAACTAACGATTATTTTCATTATCAATTAATCTGTCAATTGTTTTCACGATCAATGGAGTAATCGTTTGGTCTATAAAATATCAAAAAATGTTGATCAGTGTTAGTGAAACCTGGAAATGATGATGTTCTGAAATGCCTTGTTTTGTCCACGAACCAAATTGATTCAGTTTTTAATGATTCCTTTGTCATATGGAGCAAATAAACCAGAAATCTTCAAATTTTTGTATATAGAAATGCACACAAATATGTTAAATAGTTGTCTGTTTTGGTGATTTGAGGGATAATCTATAAATTTCATATTTAATCGTGGCCATTGCTGTCGTGCAGGACTGCTCCTATTCACGCTGAAGCTCCTGAGTTCACGGACATGAGCGTAGAGCAGGAGATCCTGGTCACTGGCATCAAAGTGGTGGATCTGCTGGCACCATATGCCAAGGGTGGAAAGATTGGTGGGTAGATTAATTTTTATCACAGCCTAGGTTAGAATCTTTTATTTTGTCAGCTCTTGTTTGTTAATCGTGCTTACCCTGATATTTAATCATTGTGCACGTGTTCCCTTCAGGTCTTTTTGGAGGCGCTGGTGTGGGCAAGACTGTGTTAATTATGGAGCTGATCAACAACGTTGCCAAAGCTCATGGTGGTTACTCTGTGTTTGCCGGAGTGGGAGAGCGAACTCGTGAAGGAAATGACTTGTATCATGAAATGATTGAGTCTGGCGTCATTAACCTGAAGGACACTACCTCTAAGGTAACAACTTCAAATGAATGACATACTGTATGTTTTAAAATGTTGCAGCATAGTACATCATATAATGTGTCAGTAAGTCTCTTATGAGGAATTTCAATTATCAGGATCATTGTGAAAAGGAAAAATCATTAATAGGTCTTGTGAGTTACTTGTTATTATTCCATTAACATATGAACTGCCACAAGGGGGAGCAAACATCTTTCCAGTTATTTAAAGGTATAATATTGTACTTTTTTGCCTTAAAATATCTAGTTTTAAGATTCTTATCTACACTGCAAAAACATTTAGTTTCTTAACCAAATGTAAGGTAAACGTTTTTATGTGTTTTGAGAGACATTTGAAAAGCTTAAAACAGATTTTTATAATTATAGCAATCATGTACATTGTGATTGTTTTGGTCAGGATCGTCTTGATAGGAAATATTTTAATCATACAGCTTAACATAGCTCTATCCTGTGTTTATTCTCCTTGTCCTCAGGTGGCGCTGGTGTACGGGCAGATGAACGAGCCCCCCGGTGCCCGCGCCAGGGTTGCTCTTACTGGTCTGTCTGTTGCTGAATACTTCCGTGATCAGGAGGGACAGGACGTGCTGCTCTTCATCGACAACATCTTTAGGTTTACCCAGGCTGGATCAGAGGTTAACAATTCCAGATTTTGCCTGTATTGGCAGATGTCTATAACAAAACAATCCTTTTTTTTAAATCAACATTATACTGTATATCCACGTCTGAATAGTTGTTTGTCTTCAGGTGTCTGCCCTGTTGGGTCGTATCCCCTCTGCTGTGGGTTACCAGCCCACCTTGGCCACTGATATGGGTACAATGCAGGAAAGAATTACCACCACTAAGAAGGGCTCCATTACCTCAGTACAGGTGAGAAGCCCCCAGAGACTAATAAACATGTCAGCCCGCTGTGCTTTATCTGTATTACTCTGAGAAAAATCAATTGTGTTTCAGGCTATCTATGTGCCTGCTGATGATCTAACTGACCCTGCACCCGCCACAACTTTTGCTCACTTGGATGCCACAACTGTGCTGTCCCGTGCCATTGCTGAGCTTGGTATCTATCCTGCTGTGGACCCCCTGGATTCCACCTCCCGTATCATGGACCCCAACATTGTCGGGGGAGAACACTATGATATTGCTCGTGGTGTGCAGAAGATACTTCAGGTAAGCCTTGTGTTTGATGCCAGCATATTTTGAATGCACTGAATGTAATTGCTGCAGCTCAAAGTCTCAAATAAAAAACGATCACTTTTTTGTTTTAGGATTACAAGTCATTGCAGGATATCATTGCCATCCTGGGTATGGATGAATTGTCTGAGGAAGACAAGCTGACGGTCGCACGCGCTCGCAAGATCCAGCGTTTCCTGTCACAGCCCTTCCAGGTAGCGGAGGTCTTCACTGGCCACATGGGCAAGTTGGTGCCTCTTAAGGAGACAATCAAAGGCTTCCAGAGTATTCTAGCAGGTAATGTGGTTTGCCAATGGTGACCTATTTCCCAAGGTAATAAAATCAGTTAATGGTAATGGCCATTGCTGTCTCTCTCTTGAAGGTGAATACGATGCCCTTCCAGAGCAAGCTTTCTACATGGTGGGTGCCATTGAGGAAGTCGTTCAAAAGGCTGCGAAATTGGCAGAGGAGCATTCATAAGTGATTTATCTGCAGTGTTAGAAAGCTGTATCAGATAAATGTTTGTACAGAATAATTCCTATTGGGTGAACAGTATGTTTTGTTGTTCCATTTCCCTGAAAATGAAATAATAAAATAACTTTGTGATATTTATTTTTTTGGTCCTGGTTTTCTTCGTGGCTGTGGTAACCAATACTCTAGGTTAATTTAAAAAGAAACATTTGTGATCTCTCATTGATGAGAAGACAAACCACGTACTTAATTCTTCAGTTTAGCCCATCATTTGGCGAAGTTTCTTATTCAGCTCCCTCTCTCGGGTTAGGAGGTTGGCACTGTGTCCTTTGAAGGCTTCAAAGTCCTTCAGAAATAATTAGAGGAGAAAACATGTTGAATATGTCCTAAAGTCTTCATGGGAATTAGAAAATGTAAACTTTCAGTTCTGCCGATTTCCAACAAACCTTTTTAAGCTTCTCATAGTTTGTATTGGATTCACGGAGAGCACACTGGAGCAACTTCACTTTGACATCCAGATCAGCAGCTTCTCCAAACCTGAGGTAAGGACAATAGCCAACATGACTTGTTATACTCGGCAATGCAATGAAAACGTGATACAAATGTTGATATAAATTACAATACAAATTGTACCCATTATCCGGTTCCGAGTGGGATTTTTTCTCTTTCAATTTTCTTGTCAGCTGCTGGATTTCCTCTTGCTTCTCCTGTATTAAGACCAGTTTGTATGTGCACAAATACTCTGATTCATTTGGGGTTTTAGTAAATGGAACAAATTTAATTACCTGTATCACTCTCCCTCTTTCTATAGACAGAGACAAGAGTTTTTCCTTCTCTTCTGTAATGTGTGCAATGCTGTTTCTCATGTCAGTCTCCTTCAAAGCAAACTTTTCTTCAGCCCTCTCAAGCTTCCGCTTCATGTCTGATATTGAAGAAGGCTACAAGTTTAACTGCGCTTATATTTTGCAACACTTCAGGGAATGATGAAATGTTTACATACCTTTGCTCATCCCTACAGCTTCTCTTTGCTTTTGCTCACTGTCCTGCACTTGATCTAGTAGTGATGCCTCCTTGGCTTGATGCCGAGTTGCTTCATCCAGGAGTCTTGATTGGCATTCGGCTAATTTCTCTCTGAAACATAAACGTAAAATGCAGCATCAGAATGACCAGCTTGATGTAAATATGAAATAATGAATGGACCAGTGCCAAACTCAAATATGTTAAAATTCTGTTTAATCACCAGTACAACTGATTTATGTCACTATTAGATCAATTTACCCATATTCTTTTTCTTTATTTGTGTAATTCTCTGTCATCAGTTTAATTTCTTGCATCAGATTTTGCACAATCACTTCTTTATCTTGTACTTTTTGGGAGAAAAGTGTGTCGTTTTCCGACTGCAGCCGTTTGTTTTCCATCTTTAACTGGGCGTTGTGATTTTTGTACTCATTCATGAATGCAATAACTGATTGGTTGTTGGCAGCTAGATCCATGAATCTCATCTCTAATAACTCTGCTCTCTTGCTCTTGGTGTCCAGTTCTTTCTGGCTGACATTTATTCTGTCCTTCAGCTCTGTGTTCATTTTTTCCGAGGCTTGGTATTGACAAAGCAGTTCATCTGCTCTCTGTTTCAGTATGCAGATCAGACTTGACTGTTCATCCATCCTCGACCGCAGAATTTCTGTCTCAGTCATGTCCACAGCGGAGAGGTTTAGAAGTTTGTCCATTGACCTTTGAACACTGTCCATATGCTTGAGAAAAAGAAAACAAAAAATTGTAAATACAGCAAAATAGAGTACATTATATTTTTTTTACAGTTTGGGCATTAATTTGGACAGGAAAACTGACAACTGACTCTGTTGTGTTGCCAAATTATGTGCCCCATAGATCACTAACAATAATTAGTAAAACTTTCAAGCACAGGCCATTTATGGTTAAATAAGCTGCATTATTAACCACAATGTTTTAATATTATGCCCTATATTGTATTATTTGTTGATTTATATATAACTAATCAGATATAAATTTGACACCTTGCTTTAGAAATTTGACCAAATAAAAAACAAAAAACTGCTATTTAATAAATCTCACATCCACAGTAGTTGTTGGTTTGGGGAAGAATTAAAATAATTAAGCGAATGTCAAACAACAAATGTGATTCACACAAAAGATCGTAGTTTATAATCAGTGTTTTAATGACATTTTCCGCTGACTCATCATGAACAAATTGTGAAGTGTGCACAGATTTGCTTTCACATACCTCCGTAGACTTCATGAAGTTGTCATCATTTCTCTGTGGAGTTGTCATAATGGGGAAAATACGCGGAAAAACACACTAACTTGCGGTTATTTGTAGTACTAAGACATTTTTAGAGGTTTTGTTGATCGGTCGCTAGGGGCAATCAAATGTTATGTTCTTTCCAGGAGCCTGAGCTGTTGCAACAGCGCCGCCTATTGACTTACTTGCGGTTTCAGGGCCACACATTAAAAAATACCATATATTTTTTTAGTTTTATATTTGTATTTACTGTTTAACCACATATACAGTTTAAGACGTTTATCAGGAACTAATTTACTCATGACAACCGTCTTGGAGTGGAGCCTCTGTGATCATAGGTCGACGTACAACCGCAAGATGGCGGTGTTCGGTTACTTATCAGCAGCACCAACTCAGGGGTAAACTATTTTTTACTAAACATGCTCACGTTTCGTCTCTTTTTAGTATAGTTTAACTTATTTTCGTGTAACGGTCGTAGGCTCTGTTCATTTGTTTTATTTTTTATTGTTGGAGCTAGCTTTGCGTTTATTTCAGGACTACGACCAAATGTATAGCTTTTCAACTTCAACGTGTTTCATCGGTTTAATTATGTAAATATACTCTAATAATGATGTAAAAAGGCGGTATGCGAATACAAATGTTTAATTTCACGTTTTTAAATTGTTTAATTTGTTCCGTACATTGTCGTTATTGGTGTAATTTGCGACATGTACATATGTGGTCGCTGGCTTTACGTTAGGGGACTATAGTCTAACGTACAACGGTAAATGTGTGGCTCTTCATTTCTTTACACATCAGTTTAAATGACTCTATAGTGACTTGACAGTTGTCTTGCCATATGTGTAAAATAAATGTAATTTAGTGAAATCAGTGTAAAAACGTGTACTTTGAATCAGTGGCACGTTTGGTAAGGTTTGTTCCCTTTCTCTTCTTTTTCTAATGTTTAGCTCATAGTTCTATCCTTCAGAGAAAAAGAGTGTGAAAGCAATATTGTAAACAGCAGCTGTGAGTGGCATTCACTGGAAAAGTCGGAGCAGCATGGTATTATGCAGATTCCAGGGCCAGAGAGGGGATTTATTTATCCGAAGGGCCGAGGCTGGGTTGGGGGAGCGGCTCTCCTGGCCTTTGTGCACGCCCCTTTTCATCAACTAGAGGGACAAGAAAGACAGAGGAAAGCAACAGCATCCTATGCCCAGTCCTCCACAGCTCTTCCATCTGCACAGCAGAGCTGGACGGACCAGCCAGAATGTGGAGAGCATTGCTATTTAACCTCATCTTCATGTGCTGTGTGAGATGGTGCCATTCTGAGGGTAAGTACTTTGGCTTTTTATATGTGTCTTTTCTTTTCTCATTTTCTTCTGTCAGTTACATGATTCAATGAGGCAAGGCAGAGTTGTTGAGCTGCCAGCAATTCACCCCCAATGCACTTGTTGCTCAATCAAAACAAGTCACTTTTTGTGGTTGAGTTTCATTAAAATATCTTCTTCTGTGTCAAAGCAAAGAAAAACTATCCAAGTAATGAGTATTGTGTAAGTTTTGATGAGGACTGAAGATGCTAAACTGAACGAAGCCTACGAAAACAACATTGGTGAGGCTCCAGAAAGCCTCCTTTTGAATGGAGCTGCATGATATCACCTATCCATTTTGTTGTGGCCACTAGTTGAAGAAATTCTGGCTGTAGAGCTCAACGTTTTACAACATAGTATTGCTTTAAAGGTTAGACACAAAGCCTTTCTCAGACAGATTGGAAGTTCTCTTGAGGAACTTTTGCCTGGGCTTTACTGTTGCTAGGTAACAGAAAAGAGCATGTGACTTACAGACAATCTGTGAGGACTGAGAGCTACTGGTACAAATCTCATTCAGCAGAGCAGATTTCACACCGGAAAAACACTGATTCAAACAGATTGCAGCTCGTGGATGAACTTAGTTCTCCAATGTGCTGGCAGTGACCATCAAAATGCTCATACGCTGGTCTTTATACGCAACATGTTTGTCTCTTGTGTGTTTGCATCCCAGTTGGGTCCTACTTCTCAAATGTAATCTGCTTTCTTTTTGCTCAACCCTTAGTACGTAAGCTCCTTAGTGTGAATCAAGCAACTAATTACACTGCAGGTGCTGCAGAATGGAACCATTTCTACCTAAGTAGCAGTTTGGAGCTGAGAAAAAAAAAACTTTAGTAAGAATAAGATCACAACTACAGCTTTGTTTTTTATTTATTTGTTTGATATGAAACATCCAGAGCCCATTTCCTCACTTGGTAGCAGACACGCAAAAAAAAAAGAAGTCTACATGCCAATAACTGTGCTGACCCTAGACTGGTATCTGAAAAAATACCCTTTGTCATTTCCTTTCAATCACAGCAGTCTCAGTACTTGAACCTGAAATTTGCTTTGTCAGCATGTTCATGTTAATTATTAGCACAGTTTTGTGGATATTAACAGATAAGGTTAAGATTATAGCCCACTATAGCCAAAAATATATTTTTTTAAATAATACATGGGTGCAGTAAACATTACAATAGAAGAGTATTATTTGATCTTGAAAGCTTTTAGTGACGTGTGAATAAAGTTAGAAAATACCAGTAAGATTACTCATGGTTTACTTGAGTAGTTTTACTATGAGGGGACCGGGTGCATTCTCTAATCTCCTCCTGATCCTCCACAAATATCCCCAAGTTTGATCATTGTTTCTCCCACAAGTTCCTGTAACACATTATCCAGGCCTGAGCATTGAAACTGCTGCAGAGTGCTTACAGTGGCAATAATAGCTGATGTGACACGATGGGGGGATTTCACGGTGGTGGTTTGTTAACCAAGCTCTGCCATTTCTGCTGTTCCGAAACATGTTTTGTCAGTGGATTGTGTTGTTTTCGCTATTAATATTTGTCCATTGATTCTTAAGCACTTAAATGATGTTAAAAATTAGCTTGTCACTCGACAAACACGTGCAACAGACTCATTAACCACAGAGATGGCTTCGACTTGGAATTATTTACATTATGGATGAATGTGTCAATCATTTTCACAATTGATTGATAAGTTAGTATGTAAATCAGATAGTGGTGAAAACATCCATTACTGGTTCCCAAACCTTTTTACATTACATTACCTGTCATTTAACAGATGCTTTTGTCCAAAGTGACTTACAAGGCAATTGAGTACAATCAGCCAGGGGTGGAGTTGAACTTGTGACTATGATGTCTTTTGCACACAGGGTACCAGTCTTAACCACTGAGTGGTTAAGAAACAGAATTTTTCATTTTTAAAGGTGCTTAAGAAATAATGAAGTAATAGTTAGTGGTAATTAGTAGTTGATTACTAATTGATTAAGCCTTATAAAGAGACAGTCTATTTAGTAATGTAAGTATGTTCTTGTATTCCAGTCAGGTGTGTGTAGCAAGTCCGTCTTGATCTTATTTACTCTTGTCAATTTGAATCTCTTAATATGACATTGAGTAAAAAACGGTGTGTTCAAAATTTCAAGACACATGAACTTGCCAGCATGTGCATGCTAAACCTTACACCTCTTTCCGGTGTAGGAGCCTAAATCCTTGTGCAACAGTAACACAGCATTAGAAACAAGAATGCAGTTGGCAGCAATCAGGAGCAAATCCTTTCTTTTCCTGCAGCCCCCTCAGTCTAGGTTACAGACGTTGGGGATGGATTCTAGCCATTGACTAACAGCTGCTGAGCCGTGGCCCACTATACAGAGGAAAAATAAGTTGTCCATTGGCTGTGACACGTCCTGCTCTGCCACCTCTTAATTTGTTGATTAATTTCCCTTGTGATTTTTTTAAAAGGCTCAAACCAAAAATCATGTTGAATATTCTTCAGTTTCATCCAGACCAAAGCTTTATTCCACACCATGTTTACTTCTTCCCTGTGCTCCCATGGTGCTGCCAAATCCCCCTCTGTTTTTCACTGTTTTGTGTGTAGCAGTAAGAGCCAAAGTCACTTGTTTGGCAATTGACTGCATTCTGCTGCATTGATTTCCATATGAAACGGGCAGCAGCACTTCGCTCTGACAGCACGGACAGGTCCAACGTTTCATGCTGCCAGTGGCTGTTTTTACCACTTTTCTCCACACACATTCAGCGAGCGTAGAAAGCTGCTCTAAAACAAGACGATACTGATGAAAGCTTGACGACATCTTTCAGGCTCCCCTCACGTGATAAGAAAAGAGAGTGACAGTACTAGAACACAGTTTTCTTAATGGGTGGCCGTGTGAGAGGAGCTTATGTTTCACTTTACTTGAACCTTATCACAGTTAGTAAGACTTACTGTAACTCTACTTTCTCCTGTCCATCTCCAAAGTGGCATTTTTATGGTGACACTTCCAGTTATGAGTTTGCAGCCCTGCTGGCACCTCTTTTGTACTATTGTAATTTCACAGTGGGGTTTAAGGCATTTGGGGGGTTTCATTCTAATGAAAATTCCTCTACTGCTCTTCTTTGTTGAGCAATAGTAGGGCGTCCTTATCTTCCTGCATGGATAGTGCGGTGCCCCGTCCTGCTGAGGGTTTAAGTTGCTAATTAGAGAAGAAAAATAAAGCTTAAATAAATCACAAAATACTGAAAGAGAAACAAAGAGAAATACAAAGAGAAAGCACTCATCGTCAGACTATTACATATTACATTATTTTATATTCTCATTTGTAGATTTGTACCATTTACAAAATATTTAAATAACGTCAAATAAAGAATAACGGCAGGTTTTTGAGGATACAACAAAAAAATTTGAGGATTACGGAACAGTTACAGAAGCTGTCGTCAGAATGTAAGAAGAACCCACACACAAGATGCTGAAAGGTTCAGCTTCAGTGTATCTGTCACCTTTCCCAGAGGTAATGCTGTCAGGAAATACTTGCTGCATTTGAAAGCCAGCAGACTGGTTTCCCGTAAGAATACATGACACCTCAACAGCTGAATGTAAGGCGGCCAAACACATTTTATACATGATATTTTCAAAACCAGATTTCTACATTTTGTTCATTTACTTTTATTTTAAAAATGACCTTCTCTTTTTTGAGATGTGTAAAATAGTGTCATGTAATCCTTAAATTGAATTAAATCATCATTAATAAATAATAATAAGGTATATTTTCTTTAATACAACTATTCCTAGCCATTGTACTGCACTGTATCTACACTTATCCCCACTGCTTTGCTATAGATGACGCTGAAACCTCTGGGATCACTGCTTTGCAACAAAGGTTTTCTTTGAGCTGATTGTGGGCAATTTTATCATTAGTAAACTGAGCAGGAAAAACAGTTTGTTTCCCGGATAGCTGCTGTAGGAGTTAAACATGCAACCTGTTTTGCTGGGCTGGTTGTAAAGCAGTTGGGTGGTTTTAATTGACCTGCACTTCTTGATTAGAGCATAAGCAAGACTTTTATAGTGGTAACACTTGCTGCTGTGGGTGCATTAAATAGAGGATAAACCTGTGACTCTGAACTGACTGTTGGATTGAGGCACAACATTTTTTATGGCTTTATTTTGTAACTTTTTTTACTCAGAGTTACTCAGGCAAAAGCACATGTAGGACAACATGTCATTATAATTTCAGGTAGCTTTAAGGCATGAAAGAGGAATTACTGAGATAGAAAATGGGTAATGCAGTATCTGATTTCCTCATTTTTATGGTCTGTTATCTGTGGCGATTTGATAAGGCAGGACACACATAGACCACCAACCCCAAACATACACCACCAATCACCACCTCACAGCTCTTCTCATGAAGAATTTGGGTTGAAATGGTTGTGGTACCACCCAGTACCACTATTAATTTCAATTATGTTTCAGACTAGACAGAAACAGCATGCACCATATATCAGGCTGTCGGAGAGACAATCAGAATTACACATTCCATTTTGGACGGGTCTGATGGAGTGCTCTGCCACTAAACTATGCTGCCTGAATCAATCTCCCCTGGAAAATGTCAGGGAAGGTAGAGTGGTAGCACCTTATCTCTACAGATGCCACTCAGTGAGAAACATCAAAAGGAGGCTCAGGATGAGTGCAGTGAAGGTTGTGTAACTGTCGGGAGGATGGCTGGCACGCTTGTCTCCAAGGCTTGTCAATGGTATTAACAGCATGCTTCATCATCAGTGCAAGCCATCCCTGCCCTCTTATGCCATGTTTTTCTATTAATAGACACGAAGCATCTAAGAACTGATCATAATTTCTGAATTAAGGGGGAACACAGAGTTTAAATTTGATGATTTCATCAGAGCTAAAATGGCAAAACACACATAACTGGATGAGAGATTAATTAACATGGAATTGTTTAACTGAAGAATGGAATTATGACAAATGATAACTGTGTGCAGGATGTGAACTGGGGCAGTTTCACTGTGGGTCAGGCCGATGTATCCCAGGTGCCTGGCACTGTGACGGGACATCAGACTGCGTGGATGACTCTGATGAATACGACTGCGGTGAGATTCTAAAAACCAATAATATTGTTAGAGAAATAAAAGATACTATCTTTAGTTGAACCTTAGTTTAACAGTGCACCCATCATGTTTTATCATATTTAAATGAAAAAAATACAGTAGCTAATGTGTAACTGTTCTAAAGAATGAGCTGCTCTGTCTGTATTCCCACAGCTCCGGTAACATGTGATGAAAGCCATTTCCAGTGCTTGAGTGATGGTGAGTGTATCCCAGATGTGTGGGTTTGTGACGATGAGGAAGACTGTGAGGATGGTTCGGATGAGAGGCAACACTGTCGTGAGTATATTTTACAAATCAGCATTTTATATGGGTTGATGTACTGTATGTGCATGGAACACATTTGGTTGTAAATGAAACCGTAGTATTTCTAAATTATAATCTTGAATGAAGACATGTTTTGACATGTTGAATGTTTTGGAGGCTGAAATATTTAGTTACTTAGGTGCATGTATTTTGAAGAAGATCAAACTTGTTCCAACTCATGTTTTACCAATATGTCTTGCCTATGTGTTGCTAAATCACCAGCTGGTCGGACGTGTGCCAGTGGCCAGTTCAGCTGCAGTAATGGTGCGTGCATCCCAGGAGAATATCGGTGTGACCATTTGGCAGACTGCTCAGATGGGTCTGATGAGAGAAACTGCCGTAAGTTTTCTCCAGGGTGGTTTCTCTTTTTTATCTGAGGCTCCTCTGGCATTTTAATCAATTTGTTAAGATTAAGAAGCTCGCTGACTGACGGAATAGGCCACAATATGCTTCTTGTTGTCAAAAGTTGATTGCAGATTCCTTGGTGGATTAGTCAAGCTGAAGTTCAGCTGCTATGCCATTATTGTCCCGACATGGTAAGAACCACAGCCCTGCACACTGTGGTAATCTCACAATTGCATAAAGAGTGCTGTGGTGACTGCCGTTGTTATGGTGGTGGCATTAAATCGGACATCTTTTATCCTACCCATTCACCAAACTTGCCACATTCCCAGGCTGAAAAGAACACAGTTGTCAGGCAAATTTGGATGCATAGCATTTCCCTGATGATGATTTAATCTTTCAGATTACCCTGAGTGTGCACAGCTGAGATGTGCTAATGGGGCCTGCTACAACCGGACTCAGCGATGTGACCATATACTTGACTGCCGTGACGGCTCTGATGAGGCTAATTGCAGTAAGAAACCAGTCATACATGTCAAAACAACCTTCAGTTGGGCGGAACAGCAGTAATTGCAAGTGAGAGTGTCACTAAATTATTGTTTTGGTCTGTGTCTCTTGTGTTTTCTGTAGCACAGCATTGCAACACGGGCTGGTTTCCATGTCATAATGGATTGTGTGTTCCACAACACTACGTCTGTGACCATGACGATGACTGTGGAGACAGAAGTGATGAGATAAACTGCAGTATGTAGCCTCTCTATATTTTATTCTCTTTCGTTAAACCAATTGTCAGCCTAAATATGTTTGTCAGGATGGCAACACCCTGATAAACATAACACAGTCTTTGATCTTCTTTGCTTATTAATACTCTCCATTTCTCCTACAGCATATCCGTCATGTAGAGGTAACTACTTCACCTGCCCCAGTGGCCGCTGTATCTATCAGGTCTGGCTTTGTGATGGAGAGGATGATTGCGAGGACAATGCTGATGAAAAAGGCTGTGGTACGGATTCATAGATACAGTAAACTCACCATAGGTTAAGTTCATTTATGCTGTTGGGGCCAGCGATATTAGACATTTAGCTTACGGAAAGGTTTACAACAAAGTTCTCTGTGTGAGCCAGATTCATCTCCAGCCACCACGGCTGATTCGAGCAAGAGAGACACTGTGCCTGTGTAGCTTTAAGTGTGCTATTCAAATGCCTCTTTGTGGCACAAGATTGCACAGCCCCCCCAAAGGGCTTTAGAATTCCTTCACAAGGCTGTGAAGAGTGTGTGTTTTTAGAGGATGGGCTGCGGAAGCCCTCTGAGCCCCCATGTGACCCCCTTAAAGCTGGCAAAATCCAAAATTAGTAAGAACTGCAGTCCTTAGTTTTGTTCTTTTTCTATGGCACAGGAGAACTTTACTTTTGGCAAAACTCATTTTTTAACAAACTAATTAAAAGGGAATGTGTCGTGATTTGGTCAATGATTCAACTGTGCCTGTAGTGTTCTTCTGGGCTTCTGGTCCTTTCACATTACAGGCAAAACCCAGATGAAACAGTTATCACATATTCTGTGACAAGATGGTTCAGAGAGGACTCAGACGCAGAGGCCTTTTAATGGTCTTTATTGGCACTCGTTAACAAAACACAAGACAGATCCTCTTTACTGAGGGAAAACAAAAGCGAGGCTATGAAAAACTATAACAAATGGAGAATGCAACACTCTTCAAAGGAAACGTTGCGGAACTGTGGACGAGGAACAAAAAATCACTCCGAAGAGGAAACAAACTCAGACTATCAATCCTATTGATATTGAATTTGTCGTAGAGCACCGTAGCGTTCCACCCTTCTCTCCGCCGCTAAGGTGTGGAACTGAACAGCGTAGTCGTAGACTGATCGACTCCCCTGTTTCAGCCCTCTCAGCTCTCTTGCCTTTTCCCGGGCCGTGGAGACCGGGTCGAACGTCTGCCGTAATTTTCCCTGAAAGTCTATGAGTGAACACTCAAAGGAAACGTTGCGGAACTATGGACGAGGAACAAAAAATGACTCCGAAGAGGAAACAAACTCAGACTATGGTTATCACCTAAAACTCAAAACAGAAAACTCTCCAAACGGAGGAAAACAAAGCTCTAAACACTTCAAAACGAACACTAACTCAAAAGCACAATCCTATTGATTGGCGATCTTTATCTAACCAAGACCCAAGTCTGTATGACAATAGTTACTGGTTGTAAAAACAACAAATCACTAAAACTTTAATCAATAAAATAAACTAAAAGCGAGTAACAAATGCCAATTAACTAATGCCAAGCGAGTGTAAAAATTGTAGTCCCCATTGTGTCTTTCTTTGTTTCCCCTTTTATCTGTGAGCCTTCTCAGACAAAGGTGACAAGTTGGTTTTATTTGCAGATAATGTGGCCAGAGAGTGTTACCCAGGAGAATGGCCGTGTCCGTCCTCTGGCCTGTGCATCCCCATGGATCAGCTGTGTGATGGGACGGCTCACTGTCCCGGGGGAGAGGACGAGAGTAACAACACTGCTGGTCACAATTGCAGTAAGTACCATCATTATTCGCTGCGAACATCCGATATCATAGAATGTCTGAGCCTGAAGTATATTCCTCACTTTTCTTGTTTTGTGTTGGTCAGGTATCTGGAGATGTGCCTCTCTAAGCTGTGAGCATCACTGCCATGCTTCTCCTGATGGAGGAACTTGTTCATGTCCCTCTGGATATGTTGTCAACAGCAACAATAGTCGCTCATGTATAGGTACATTTACTTTCTTTTTACTCTTAACAGTGGCTGTTAAGAGTTTCTTCAGTTATATTATATTCCTCTTAAAACTATTGATGATGAATGAATCGGTATTTATTTCTCTTTTGCTGAAGACTTTGACGACTGTTCGATGTGGGGTGTGTGTGACCAGCTGTGTGAGGACCGCATAGGCTCCCATCGGTGTAGCTGTCGAGACGGCTATACGCTGGAGCAGCACAGATACTGTAGAGCTGACATCTCGAGTGAGTGTCACTTCACATGTTTGTTCACTTTGTTCCACACACGGTTTGCTCTGATACCCCTTTTCTATTTTGCTGACTGCTCTAGTGAGCATCTCCGTTTCTTTGTGGTGCATTGCTGCATACTGAATGTTGTTTTAGGGAGTCTATTGCCTTTGTTGAACATAGCTGACCTCTTGGTCTTTAGCTTTAATAAAAAAAAGACAGAGAAATGATAAAGACGACTACATTCTGTAAATCCTCAATGATCTTTTAGTTGCATGTACATGTATCAGACTTCTCTTGCAATACAATACAATTAAGGTTCTGGTTTCTGAATTCTGAAGGTTCTGGTTTCTGAATTCCCTCATGCTGAACCCCCTAAAAGCTGTGTTAATTGTTTCTTCTGCAGCTGGAGTTCCTTCCTTAATATTTTCTAATGGCAGAGACCTGTTAATAGGTGACACCCATGGCAACAGCCTGCGCACTTTGGTTCATTCACTGAACAGAGGGGTTGCAGTGGGAGTGGACTTCCACTATAATCTGCGCAGGATCTTCTGGACTGATACCATTCAGAATAAGGTAAATAACCCTTTTTGTTACCAACCTTATTACTACTGTCTGTCAAAGGCAATTACCTCGCATAAATATCTGCACAGTATTATAACATTCTAAGGGTACCAGTGCCTTATTTGAGTAAATGCTTGAGTAAGACTGGACTTAATTCTTGCCATTATCCTGTAGAATATCAGCAATGCTGATACTATAATAATGGGATGGTTGTTGGCTCTCTCTGGGCTGAGCCATAATGAAGGGGAAAGTAAATGAGGAATGGAATCCAAATGGCCTAATCTTGAAACCTGTCTGATATGCTAGTATGATTTTCACATACCAGAGTGCAATTTTTGTAACTTGATCATGTTCGCAGTAATCATGCTGTATTTATTTTCAGCAGCACTGTACATCAATTTGCATTCTTTGGCCATCTAAAAAAGTCTTTGTTCAGCCAATGCTTGGCTCCTTGATAGTTAAAATTGCAGCCACTGAGCTGAAAGACTAGGGCACATTTCCGACTGGTCCCCTGTATGTGTGTGTGTGTGTGTGCATTAGCCACCTCTGCAGCAGCCTGTCCAATTAGAAATGGAGCGAGTACAAACAGGGCATGTGAATGCACCTGAAAGGTTAAGCTATCACATCTTCAGTTTCTCTTTAAACAGGTCAGTTGAAAATCCTGCTTTTCAGTCATCTGGATTTTATTTCAAAAGAAGCAGAGCTGCTAAGAGCAGTTTCCCTTAACCAGCTGTGTGGTGCCAAGCTTTTTACCTGGAGAATCTAGAACCATTATTTTACTCTTTTACTGCAGACATGTCACATTAAGAAAAGCATGGGTGTGTATGATTAAATGAATGCTGGGTGAATTAATCCTTCTACTTCAATGACAGGGCGGTCCAGTATTGTGTATGCTGGCAAACTGTCACATGTCTTACTAGGAAACTGAACATAGTTATTGTTAATGTTGTTAGTCAGTTGTTGCTTTTCCCATTGAAACATTTTGACATGTCTACTGTGAAAAAAGACTGTCAAAGCAGCAGAGAGGCAGTTGCAGAAACACATTTAGCAGATGTAATAAAATATAACAACAAGAGTGGGTTTACATGTACATCCACATCCGTGTGTAGAGTGAAAGCATTTTTGTTTCCATACTGGCTGCAAATAGCTCTCCTCATAAAGCAATGTCAGTTTATCTAATAGGGTACAAACTCTGGGGTCCATGCTCTGTGTAATAATTGATTTCATAGTTAATATATGGCAGTTTCAGACATCTTCGGTATTAGAGGTTTTTTTTGTACTACATTCCAATTTAATGTTTCTGACCCTCTTGTTTAGTAAGAACACACTGATGCGCAAAGAGGGAATTTTGTTTTTAATCTTTATCTTTTAAAAGATACTCACCTGCTTTGTCTTACTCCCACTGCTGAGGCCAATAATTAGCCCCATTTACTCTTCATTTTCACAACAAGCAAGGTCTGTAGATTTGTCCCAATTACTTTCAATAAAACTGATGTAAGAAGTTATATACTGTATTTATAGACAGAGGTGCAATTACAGCACAAGTTTGCACTTGTTAAAATCAGAACATATACGTTGATATTTTTCCTTAATTTTTGGAAACCATGATCACTCATTTCCTGACATCAATGGTGTCTTTTGTCTGCAGGTGTTTTCTGTGGATATGGACGGTTCCAACATGCAGGTGGTGTTAAACGTATCAGTTGACTACCCTGAGAATTTGGCTGTGGATTGGGTGAACAACAAACTGTATGTGGTGGAGGCCAGCGTCAACAGAATTGACATGGTGGACTTTGATGGAGCTAACCGGGTTACACTCATCACTGAAAACCTCGGAAACCCAAGAGGACTGGCGGTGGACCCCACTGTCGGGTAAGCTCATATCCCGGTTTCCATACATTCACTTATCCAACCATTCCCAATCCCCACATACTGTATCTGACATGCTCCACTGGCATGGAATAATGGGGTGTGTGTGCTTGAGATTAGGAGATTGCCCTGGGTGGATTAGTGAGGAGCAATGTAAGTGATGACCCTCATTGTAATCCAATAGTTCTGTTCAAGGAGGGAGGATAGTGGTGGTGGCTACAGATTAATTGCTAACTGTAAATTAATGTACAGCTTTTTGATGAAATACTGAACCATCCACCTGGGGACATAATGTACTGCTGTGGACACGATTAAAAGGGAAAGTCTCCTGTTTTTTATTTTATTATATTATATTATATTATATTATGTTATATTATATTATATTATATTATATCATATCATATTATATTATATTATGTTATATTATATTATATTATATTATATTATATTATATTATATTATATTATATCATATCATATCATATCATGTTATATTATATTATATTATATTTCCCCTCCTTTAACAGGTACATGTTCTTCTCAGACTGGGAGGCAATGAATGGACAGCCAGGCCTGGAGCGGGCTTTCATGGATGGTACCAACCGATATGGGATCATTAGGACTAAACTGGGCTGGCCAGCTGGTGTCACACTGGACATCGAGGCCAAGCGCATCTACTGGGTTGACAGTCGCTATGACTACATTGAAACAGCAACTTATGATGGCCTCCACAGGTGAATATAACATTTGTTATTCCTCTTAAATTTGTATTCATTGGCTACAAACATGAGAAATGTCTAGAGTGACCAATTCATTCATGTCCTAATTAATCAATGTCGTCAACGATTTTTCAAAAATAGAAAAACAGTGGTCCATGGAGGTGCTGTTATCCCACACCCATTCAGCATCAGTCTGTTTGAGCACACGGTCTATTTCACGGACTGGACCAAGATGGCTGTGATGAAAGCCAACAAGTTCACTGACACCAGTCCTCAGGTGGTTTACACTACGGCTCAGACTCCACACGGCGTAGCAGTGATACATCAGCTAAAACAACCACACGGTAAGCACCAGAGTGGTTCTGACTCAGCTCACATATCTCATAATTCTCATCTTTGTTGTAGTAGCACATTGTAAATTAACCCAGGTTCTGTTCTTTGAAACCTCTGCTGTTTAGAAAAGAAGTGACACAAATAGCTATCGTTAAAGAATCGTCACAATCTTATTATCAATAACTTGCAATTTTATGTTATGTCTCCAGTGGCAAACCCTTGCAGTGTAGATAGAGGTGGATGTGAGCAGATCTGTGTGCTGAGTCACAGGAGTGACAATGGGGGACTTGGTTACCGCTGCAAATGTCGCATGGGCTACGACTTGCATGTTGATGGAAAGCGCTGTTTGGGTAAGAAGAGTGTTTCATAATCAGATCTCAATATTTTTCTGCTTTAAAGTGTAAATTATGCTTAAGACAGACCAACATGCTGTTATGAGGCTAATATCTGTCACACTTATTTATTTATTTTTTTTTCAATTTGTAGCTGTGAGACAGTTCCTGCTATTCTCCAGCCAGCTGGCCGTGAGAGGGATCCCCTTCAACCTCTCCTCTCAGGAAGACATCATCCTGCCCGTCACTGGATCACCTTCCTACTTCGTCGGTGTGGATTTTAGTGCTGAGGAGGACGCCATCTTCTTCTCAGACACAGTCAAAGATATTATCTACAAACAGAAAGTGAATGGGACAGGTGAGAATCATGTTGATTTGAATCATGTTGATTTAAAAGCTGTTGCTTTTAAAAGATGTTCCTGTAGACATGTACATCTAACAACAGCTTTAGTGTTTTCTCTGTGCTTCCATTTTTGTATAATGTCTCTCCTACCAGAAAACTCTATCATGTGATTCAGTCTGTCTTATACAGGGAGTTAAGAGAATGTCTGATAGGGCTGACGGTGGTAAAATGGGGAGTGAATAGACAGGCATGTGGATAATGGAAATTGATCATACTATCAGCTAATATCTCAAACTAATCACCACAAAAACAGCTGGAGCAGATAACAAAGATTTGGCTAACAAATATTACTAGTTACTAATATGATAATCCACAAGCCAGTTGCACAAAAAAAGGAAACACCACTGTTATGATCAGTGATGTTGTTTTTGGCGCTACTCGAGTTTTTACTCTCTGGTCCACTTGGGGAAAATGCAACTTGACAGCCTATATATTTGAATGTGTTCATCTTCTATCTCAGTGGTAAACTATGATCTGACTAATCCGATTCACACAGGCAGAGAGGTACTGGCAGCCAATAGGGTGGAGGGAGTGGAGGACCTGGCTTATGACTGGATTTCAAAAAACCTCTACTGGACTGACCCACGATACCGGAGCATATCTGTCTTAAAGCTGGCTGATAAGTCCAGGAGAACCATCATACGTAACCTCAACAACCCGAGGGCCATCGTGGTTCATCCTCTAATTGGGTAAATTAATTTAAGATTATTAGTGTTTTTGTGGCTGCTCTTCCCTAAAGCAATAATATGAACACTTTGCTTACTCTCCAACCTGGTGTCACCCCAATTATGTGCTTTTAATGAGAGGTTAATGGGATTCATTGGGAATTATTACTACTACTTATTATACCAAGATTGTGCCTAAATATATCTGAATAAAATACATTTAAGCCAGTTTACAACTCATGTTTACTGAATATACTTCACTGTATATTCAAATAGAGCGACATTGCTGCAATCATTTTGAAACTAGATGCACCCATTTATAAAACAATACATATGATATCATCATCATATCATAATAACGATAATAATACAGGTACATCTTGAATGAAATAAGTTTATTTTGTTCACTTTGCTTTGACAGGTATATTTTTTGGACTGACTGGTACCGCCCAGCGAAGATTATGAGGGCATGGGGTGATGGTTCACATGCCCAGCCCATTATAAACACCACTCTTGGCTGGCCAAATGGCTTGGCTATCGACTGGAGGTAAGTAAAAACACTGATATAACAATTCACCACCTTTATTTAAGTTTTTATTTTTTTTATGATTCATGGTTTTCATATTAACGATCTTGCATTGGAGCAGTTGCTCAATTTCTCCTCATGTTTCTCTGCTTTAATTTCTACCCAGCTTGATGCGTCTGTATTGGGTGGATGCCTTCTTTGATAAAATTGAGCACAGCACTTTTGATGGAAAGAATAGGTTTTCATTGGACCGCATTACCCAGATCTCCCATCCATTTGGTCTCACAATTTTTGAAGGTAATGTGTTCTGTCATGAATATCAAGTTGCCCATTAATTCTAGCTTAGGGGCACTGGATACCCCACTGTGGTGACGGCTTAAAAATGCCCATGTATAGTTCTAGTATAGTACAGTAAAGTTTGTTTGGTCTAAATAAGAAGGAAGTCAGTCCACTAGCACAGAAAATCTGTTGCGCTTGACCTGTGGTTTGTCATTCTTACATAAGTCACAAGAGCAATTACTGCTATGAGTAGGTGATGAAAGAACTAAGTGCTTTGTTGCTTCTCTTCCAATAAGACTATGCATATTTCACTGACTGGCGTCTGGGTGGAGTTGTACGTGTACGCAAGACCGATGGTGGGGAGATGGTCATTATCAGAAGAGGAATTAGCCACATAATGCATGTCAAAGCTTTCAACTCCAACTCCCAAACTGGTCAGTAGCTTTATTCATTGCTCTTTTCACTTTGCTGTTTGAATAGCTGCGGCTCGTCATCTTCTCTCGTCACTCCCTTTCTCAGGTTCCAACTTCTGCAACAGGCAGACAAATCCTAACGGAGACTGCAGCCACTTCTGTTTTCCAGCCCCAGATTCACAGAGAGTGTGTGGCTGCCCTTATGGCATGAAGCTGTCACCAAATCAACAGACGTGTGTGGAGGACCCTTCCAGTGAGCCCCCCACTCTGCAATGCGGTGCCTACTCCTTCTCCTGTGGCAACGGAAAATGTGTCCCAAACAGCTACCGATGCGATGGTGTTGATGACTGCCATGACAACAGTGATGAAGCCAACTGTGGAATTAACAGTAAAGCTTTTTTTGTAAATTCAGTTGATTGTACTGGTTCCACCTGGCTAAAGAAGAATAGAGTTTAATGTCTTGGGTCTTTTTTACAATTCAGTTCATTATTATGATATTTAATCAAGATGATCTTTGTTTTTTCAGACACCACTTGCTCCCCCTCTGCCTTTACTTGTGCCAATCAGCGGTGTGTGCCTGCAGGATGGCGTTGCGATGGGCACAATGACTGTTTTGATAACAGCGATGAGAACAACTGCCCTACACAGGTGCCAGGAACTTGTCCTGTCAATCAATTTACCTGCGCCAACCACCGCTGTATCCCATTTACATGGCGCTGCGACACTGATAATGACTGTGGGGACAGCTCAGATGAAGCTGACTGCTGTGAGTATGCCTCCTTCCAGGAGGTTACAAACAAATGTTTTTAGCTAACGTTGAGTAACATAATTCAGAAAGTTAAGGAGGAATTCCAATGACATTTGTTTTTGTTTTGGTGATGATCTATATGGTTTCAGGATATTTTTTTAAACATATGTTAAACATGTGAGTTGAGCAAGTGTATTAACGTTGAGGAAAATTGAGCAATTGATAGGAATGTTCCTCTTATCCCATGTCAGGTCTGAAAGATATTTCAGGGATGAAAGTTACTTTGTTATGTATTAAGTATTAAATACATATTAAACAGATATGCAAACTGGTTTATTCACATAGTAACATGTATCAGATTTATACCAAAGCATTGTTTATCTGTTTTTTTCATCTCATCAGACCTGTGCAGGAAATGAAGGAAGTCCAGGAGATTAGCTTAATGGCAAAGGTTCATGTTCTTGTCTAAAAAATGTTTGTTGACAGATCTGAGAAGCACATGCCATCCAGGCCAGTTTCAGTGTCCAGACCATCGTTGTATAGACCCCAGCTATGTCTGTGATGGAGACAGGGACTGTGTGGATGGGGCAGATGAACAGGGATGTGGTGAGTACTTTTCTGGACATGCATTAAGTCACATTTGGTTGTAACTTACAACACATTAAGTTTCACACTTTTACACACTTAACACTAGTGTTGTTACCATCTAGACTTTCCTCAGACCAAATTGTAAGCCTTTATCAGCTAATGATGTTAGAATGTTACACAGGTAAATTAAAAGTTCTGTAAAATTTAGCAAGCATTTATTAAGCCTCTTTGTTCATTGATCTCATTACTTGTGTTGCACAACTATGGAGCTCAGCATGTGCACAAATGCAGAAATATGTAGCATTGGTATTAACATACTCCGCTGGATTTTTTCAGTCTACAACTGCACTGTCAATGAGTTCAAGTGCTCCAGAAGTCACCAGTGCATCAACTCCTACTACAGATGTGATGGAGTCTTTGACTGCAGTGATCGCTCAGACGAGCAAGGCTGTCGTGAGTATTTACTGAAAATGATTGGATTTTAAAACTGAAGCAATACTTAATCTGTCACAATTATGAGCAGCACAGTTGCTCAAATGTGTGTACCTGCTGTTTATCGTGTTCCCTTATGTTTTATAGCCACCAGGCCTCCAGGGATGTGCCACCATGAGACTGAGTTCCAGTGCCAGTCAGATGGGAGCTGTGTCCCGTCCACCTGGGAGTGTGATGGTCATCCAGACTGTGAGGATGGCAGCGACGAACACCATGCCTGCCCACCTCGCACTTGCCCTTCCTCCCTCTTCCGCTGTGACAATGGAAACTGTGTTATGCGCAGCTGGATTTGTGATGGTGACAATGACTGCAGGGATATGAGTGATGAACGGGACTGTCCCACACCACCTTTCCGCTGTCCAAGCTGGCAGTGGCAGTGTCCTGGCCACAGTGTGTGCGTCAATCTCACCACTGTGTGTGACAACACTCCTGACTGCCCTAATGGTGCTGACGAGTCTCCTCTTTGCAGTAAGTCTGTACTCTGCTTTTGTCATTTTTGTCTGTTATGAACTGTTTTTTGTTTTTTTTGAATCACCACATTTCCAGTCTTTGTGGTCCCTTCAAATTCAGTTACATGTTCACATCACATGACAATCATTTGATTTGATTTGATTGATTCTTTATTGTCATTGCACATTTCTATACAACAAAATTCTCTTTGACAGCAGCCCTTTTCACAGCAGCATATGTAATACGCTGTTCTGATTTTGTCATTTTTTGCAGTTTTCAAATTAATTTGTTTGTCTTTGGATTTGTGTCAAAATCATGCACGTTTGTGATTTGTCCTGTATTAACCAGAAAATGATTTTCCTTTCTTGCCTTCCTCACAACTTTCAGATGAGCCTTTGCCAGGTAGGAACAAACTCTCAATCATTGGTAGATACTCTGAAAGTAGTTTTTGATCAATTTTTCAGCATAAACAATATTTCTATTAACTATATTAATAGCGACAGATTTTGTCAAATTGCATTCCAAGGAATAATTTGTTCCTAGTCAAATCCGTATGGTAAATATAACAACAATGTCCTGCAAAAATGTGTATGGAAAACTAGCCCTGGCTCAAAATAGCATTTCTAATCACATTTAATGATAATAGTTTGTGCTTTGTTGTTAAGTATAATAGTTCAATATGCATAATATCATAATTTTATAGACGTTTTTATAGATGACCTGTGTCAGTTTTGTGTTGTATGTGTCATCTTTTTTCACTTAGTTCAATGTGTGATTTCCTTATTTCAGTCCTCAGTTGTTTCCCCTGCTTTTGTCACAGATCAAGAGAGCTGTTCTGACAACAAAGCTGGCTGCACCCATGGTTGCATCCAGGGGCCATTTGGGGCTCAGTGCACCTGCCCGGTGGGTTATCAATTGAGCAATGACTCCAAAACCTGTGAGGACATCGATGAGTGTAATCCCCTTGGACTCTGTAGCCAGCACTGCTTTAATGAGAGAGGCTCTTTTCGCTGCCACTGTCAAGATGGCTATACTCTTGAAGCAGACCAGCGTACCTGCAAGGCCTCTGGTAAGGAGGGATTATGTGCTAAACCTGCTTTGTATGGAGCATATTTGTCCCCTGGTAGTTGTATGTAACTACGTATTAATCGGAAATAGTTATATTATTAGCCCTACAGTGATTTGTATGTCAATATGATTTGCCTTTACAGCTCATATCTGTTTTCCTCCCTGTGCTGGCTGTTGGGCAAGAACAAACTATTATGGGAGGGGGGCATTGGCCCCCAAACTGCAGGACAGACAAACTGCCTTTCTTCTCCTTTGTCTGTCTCTGCTGCTCTGATTTCTGTAGATAAGACAAATAACATATATGTCACTCACTGGCCATCAGTGGTGTAATTAGGATATAATCACCAACAAAGGGCTGTTTATGGGGAGTGTGCCTGACATGAGCTCCTCTTCCACACAGATAACCCGCTGAATGATTTTGCAATACAATAAGTCATTATCTGGACAAAAGTGCATTCCCAAAGGCTTGCTATTTGAGTAGGAACACATTTAACAGTCAGGTTGTATATGTCTTGGTAGATATGCAAAAGCTGATAAATGCTCTTATTAACTTGAGAATTGACATGACACGTTGATAACGGAGACTTGATGTCTGTTGACAGATTCTCGTCAGGCCTTCTTGCTCGTGGCCAGTCGAAATCAGATTGTGCAAGATGAAATTACTGCTCAGCCCAACGTCGTCTATTCGCTGGTTAGAGATGGACGCAACATTGTGGCCCTGGATTTTGACTCTGTCACTGACCGTGTGTACTGGTCTGATACCAGCCAGGACAGAATCTGGAGTGCTTACAAAAACGGCACTGATAGAACTGTGGTAAGTTTGATTTGTACCCTTTCATTACAATAGAATAGAATACAATTACAATGATGCACCTAACATTATTTGCAGTACACAATACATTACATTTAGACACAGCCTCACATCTAAACAGCTTCAACTAAGATTGAGTCTCTTGTGGACAGATATTTGACAGTGGAGTAACTGTGACAGAGAGCCTTGCTGTTGACTGGGTGGGCAGGAACCTGTACTGGACTGACTATGTCCTGGAGACAATTGAAGTGTCTAAGCTGGATGGGACCCATCGAACTGTATTAGTTAGTGAAAACGTTACCAATCCTCGAGGGCTGGTGCTGGATCCAAGGGACAGGTCTGTGATGCTCAGAGAGGTTTTTAATTTATTGATTCATTTTATTGATTCATTATGTATATTGGAATGTGTAGCATGTATTTTTATTATTGAGGCAATTGGTGTTAAAGAAGACCATTTTTCTTTTTTAGTGCTCACCTAATGTTCTGGACCGACTGGGGTAGGAACCCCCGTATTGAGAGGGCCAGCATGGATGGAAAAATGAGAACTGTTATCGTGAGCAACAAGTTGTACTGGCCCAACGGTCTGACCATAGACTACCCAAACAACTTGTTGTACTTTGCTGACGCCTACTTGGATTTTATTGACTACTGTGATTTTAACGGCAACAACAGAAAGCAAGTTCTCTCCAGCGACCTGGTGAGTGTTTAAGAAGGCAGTAAATTATCTTGTTAATAATCACAAAGTAAGCAGAGCACAACCGAGTTCCTTTTGAAAAGTATTTGTAAGACACTCTTTTCTTTTGTTGCTCTCTATGACAAGGTACTTCAACATCCCCACGCAATTACCATTTTTGAGGATTTTGTGTATTGGACCGACAGATACATCAACCGTGTGATGCGAGCCCATAAGTGGCACGGGGACAACCAAACAGTGATGCTGTTCAACCTCCCTCAGCCTATGGGTCTGCTGTCAGTACACCCAACCAGGCAGCCAGCAGGTATGGCAATGAAAATATCATTAACCTGTGGCATCAGTATTAGCTGATTTTGACTGTACCTGACTTTTCTTGATAGCTGACTAATCTTCATTTTTACTCTTTTTGGGGGTATGCATGTGATCTTGTGTGTGCCTGTTTTGTTTAATAATTCCCAGGTGAAAACCACTGCTTAAGGAGCTCCTGTACTCATATCTGCCTGCTTTCTGCGGTGGGGCCGAGGTATTACTCGTGTGCTTGCCCCTCAGGCTGGACATTGGCAGCAGACCAAATCACCTGCACCAGAGGTAGGCACCCTGCCAAATGGCAAATGGAGGTAAACTGTCATCACTCAGTTTGATGAAATAGGAAGTCAGGTCAGATGTAGTTGATAAGTTGACAAACTGCTAAATATGGCTATTTTTTTAAAAGAGCAAACTTGTTGTAGCAGAAGTTGTAGTTCTTGTCTCAATGCAGCCATTGCAATGTTGGTAAGAAGGGAAATCTTTTTAAATGTCCAAACTGTATCACAGATGAATATAGGTATCCCATTTAGACTCTCATGTAAACTGCTGTTCCAGTAATAAGAATCATATAAGCTTGTCCTTCAAGTTCTCAAGAAGAAAAGGGAACTTTAATTTAAAGTCCAAAGAGTCTGCCTTAGGTCAACAGCTTAACTCATCTCAGGTTTCAGCCAATGAAGCCAAGCAGAACACAGTTTTCCCCCCTGAGGCCAACGATTATCCAAGAATGAAAATGTCCCACAACCATTCATTGATTCTAATCTCTGATGACAAAGCAAATCAGATTGTGGAACCAACTTTCACCAGTCAATCCTCTTTATAGATAAAGAGCTGTTAGCTTGGTACTTGGTACAGTGCTGTCCTAGCACTGTTTCAGAATTAGTTTTTATACATTTTTAAGTATTTAGTGATTCACAGCCTTGAAAATCTCTAGTTTAGGAGCATTTTGTCAAAAGAAAATTAGAAAACACAATGATTCAGTTGTATTTTTACTTTAGGGGTTGCAGCTTGTTGAATTTATTATTTTTTCTTCCACTTGTAGTTGAGGATCCTTTCTTGGTGGTGGTGAGAGACAGCATCATCTATGGCATTTCCTTGAACCCCAATGACAAGAGTAATGATGCCATGGTCCCTGTGGCCGGGCTTCAAAACGGCTACGATGTTGACTTTGACGACAGTGAAGAAACCATTTACTGGGTGGAGCACCCTGTAAGTAACTAAAGATTTCTATCTAAAGACAATGTTTTTTTGTCTGTTTATGTGCTATGCTTGCTCACAAACTTTGTTTTTTTGCATGCAAGAGATACAGTGAATGTTTTTTTTTCAAGGAAATCCACTGGAGAAATAGAGTGAACACTAAAAGGAAACAAAAACTCTTGTATTAATATACATTAAGCAGAGGTAGTGATTAATCCATCTTCCTTTCTTCACCAGGGCGAGATCCATAGAGTAAAAGCTGATGGTACTAACAGGACAGAGTTTGCCCCTGCAGCCATCCTGGGCTCCCCTGTAGGCCTGGCCTTAGACTGGTTAACAGAGAACCTATACTACACCAATCCAGCTACCCAATCTATTGAGGTGAGATAACTGAAACTTAGACTTGTTTTTATAACTGCCTACACATAACAATATGCCAGTCAATCTTAGCTACAATAACTAAATCTGTTTGTGTATGTGCTTGGTCAGGTTTTGAAGTTGAGAGGGGAGGTGCAGTACAGGAAAACTCTAATCACAAATAACGGCTCTCCAACTGGCGCTGGAAGTCCCGTTGGCATTGCAGTGGACCCAGCACGTGGGTAAGCCCAATTTAACAAAGTCCTGGCACAGCTCCTCTTCCCCACAGCTACTGAGCTCTAACAGCCGCCTCAACGCCATCTGCTCTGCCTCTAGAGACAACCAGTGTTACTGAATACCACACTGCACTTTCAGACCCCAGCAACTTACAATAGCGTGATCAAAAACAATTCTTAACTATTGCTGTTCATTTCATTGTACTGCAACTCTTATTTTGCCACCGTGACTACTGACTATGTTTAACTAATGACTGAGAAAGTTCTTTGACTCAAAGAAAACCATTTTATAATCACAGTAAATGTGATTATTACTGTAAAAGCAAGAGTTCCTTACAAGTTATGTTAGACGATAAATTTTGTATTTTTACTGTTGTTATTTGAAAATATATTATAAAACTATTCAAAGTGTATGAAGTTCCTTTATGATTAAAAAGGTAACATTTTTGTAAATGTGAATCTTTACATGCAGCAAACTATACTGGACAGACCAGGGAACAGAGAGTGGCATTCCTGCCAAGGTGGCATCTGCAGACATGGACGGGCTCAACCCTGTCACCCTGTTCACCAACAATCTCGATCACATTGAATTCCTCACCATCGACATCCGAGAGAACAAGCTGTATTGGGCTGTTACAAGCACTGGCATGGTGGGTTTTCACACTGTTCATTCTCTAACGTTGTCACAAATGTCAAATTACATCACAATGTAGCTCTTGCGCTTCCATCTTGCCCTATCAGTCGCAATGTAAAATACATTACTCTTTGTGAAGTGCAGGAATGTCTCCACAGACACAAAAACAAAATACTCCTGTACTGAGAGGGGGAGAGCTGATCTAATTGTGAACTAATTTGTTAGTGGTTTAAATGTAGGAGACATTTGTTTAATATTTAAAAGTTATGCACTACAGCTTTAATGTTGCTAATTGTACAAAATACAAATTCTGAATATGACTTCTTACCTTGCATTGAATCTCCACAGATTGAGCGTGGTGACCCAGATGGTAGTAACCGTATCACCATAGTAACAGGCCTGTCTCATCCCTGGGGTGTGGCTGTCTATGAAAACTACCTCTACTTCACTGACCGCAACTTTGAAGTCATAGAGCGAGTGGACAAGTCTACGGGAGCCAACAGGGTTGTGTTTCGAGACAACGTCTCTGGCCTCAGAGTCTTGAAAGTGCACCATAGAGAGAGTGAGTCATGCAGGGACACATAATTACTAATAAGAACATATATTTCTCTGTCACTGTTGTACTCTGGCTTGTTTTGTCACACTGTTCCTCCTCAAACTCAGCTTCTGCAGGTACATCCAATGGCTGCACTGACAATGTTGGAGCATGTGAGCAGCTGTGCTTGCCTCGACCACAGAGTCTGTTTACGTGTGCATGCGCCACAGGTTTTAAACTCAGTGCGGACAACAGGACCTGCACTCCCTATCAGTCCTATATCGTGATTTCCACTCTGTCTGCAATCAAAGGCTTTAGTCTGGAAGGGTCAGACCACTCTGAGGCCATGGTGCCTGTGGCTGGGAGAGGTCAGTGACTTTCATACACTTTTTTCTAAGCTACATATTCTAATAATTTAATTTAATAAAAATGTTAAATAACCTGTGTTTGATGTAAAAATAATGGCATCTGACTTGGTTATCCTTTTTCAGGCCGTAATGCTTTACACATTGATGTACACATGGCTTCTGGTTTCATCTACTGGTGTGACTTCAGCAGCACTGTGGCGACTCAGAACGGGGTCAGACGGATCAAGCCAGATGGCTCAGGATTACGTAGCATAGTGACATCTGGAATAGGACGCAACGGCATACGAGGCATTGCTGTGGACTGGGCTGCAGGTATGCTTGTTGTGTCAGCTGACATATGTTATCCATGTGAAGCCTTTTCACAAGATTTATTTGAACTGGGGATCTGCTGCACCAGACATTAGCTTTGACATTTGTCCCATGTAGGTCTCGTCTTAAAATAAAGCTGTCAAATCTGTTATTTTTACATTTACTATTTTAAGTATTCTCAATTTATTCAGTTTATACTGTTTTTTTTTCCTCATGATGTCTGATAAACACGTATGTAGACTCACAGAACCAGAAATCTAAAAGAGAGATATATGAACTTATGGTGTGATACAGGTTACAGGCAGAAGACTGTGTGGTAGAGTCAGAGTTAGAAGGCTTCATCACAGTACCTGACTCACAGAGCAGGGAGCTCAGTGGCACACAGGCCACAGGAGAGAAGATTTTATTTGCTAATTAAGTAAAAGCAGAGACATTACCTGAAATGAGCTGAATTAGCTGTTTCATTTATTTCACTGTAGCTGGAGGCATAAAATAATTGATGCCATTTTTAACATTCAGCCTTCTGGAATCTGTCCTCAGGTAATTTGTACTTCACCAATGCATTCCTGACCGAGACATACGTGGAGGTACTCCACCTGAATACCACTTTCCGTAGGGTGCTTTTGAAGACCCAGGTGGACATGCCACGCCACATTGTTGTGGATCCTAGAAACAGATACTTGTTCTGGGCTGATTATGGCCAGAACCCCAAAATTGAGCGAGCCCTCTTGGACGGAACCAACCGCACAATTTTAGTGTCATCAGGCATTATCACTCCACGAGGTCTTGCTCTGGACAGGCAAACTGGCTATGTATACTGGGTGGATGACTCCCTGGATATGATTGCTCGAGTCAACCCTCAGGGAGGGGAGACGGAGATAGTCAGGTATGGTAGCCGCTATCCAACTCCTTACGGGATCACAGTATTTGAGAGTAGCATCATTTGGGTGGACAGAAACCTGAAGAAGGTGTTTCAAGCAAGCAAAGAGCCTAGTAACACGGAGCAGCCTGCTGTCATTAGAGACAACATCAACATGCTAAGAGACGTTACCATCTTCGACCAACATTCCCAGCCAACCTGTGATCAGGAGCTTAACTACAACCCCTGCGTTGAAAACAATGGAGGCTGTGCCCACTTGTGCTTTGCCATGCCAGGTTCTGGCAACAAGAAATGTAGCTGCGCTTTTGGGGATCTTGCAGCAGATAATGAGAGCTGTGTGGTGTCAAAGGACGATTATCTCATCTACACAACAGAGAGCACAGTGCGCAGCCTACGTCTCGACCCTGAGGACCACGCGTTGCCCTTCCCTGTGGTCAATGTGCCCCGAACCTCTGTGGCACTGGATTTTGACCTCACAGACAGGAGGGTCTACTTCACACTGAGCTCAGGTGCTGGAGCAAGCAAGATCAGCTACATCAGCCTGTCCTCTCCCACCTCTGCCCCTGTAGTGGTGGCTTCAGGTATATTTTGCACTCTTTTGGTAGGCTTTGTATGTATGAAGAGAACAATATCAGAGATATTACTTATGATATTGTGCCTTTTTGTTTTATGACAGATCTTGGGGCTCCTGATGGTATCGCATATGACTGGATTAACAGAAGAATTTACTATAGTGACTATGTTAATCAGAGCATTAGCTCCATGTCTGTGGACGGCTCTCAGAGGACTATAATTGCCCATGTGTCAAGGCCCAGGGCAATCATGTTAGATCCTTGTAGGGGGTAAGTCTTCCACTAACTTCACGTTGTTCCTTCATTAGATTAAACTGGGATTTAGAAATACATTTTTCTGTGTTGGAATGATGTGCAACATTGAACTCCTATGGCTCCCAGCTCAAGTCAGTAACCTTTGTTGCCTGTCATATCCCATTACTTTCTCTCATTCTTTGTCTCTGCTGTTCACTGTAAGTGAAGGTAAAAAATATTTTTAAAAGATGCAATGGATGTTTTCCTGTCCCACAGATACATGTATTGGACAGACTGGGGAACCCATGCAAAGATTGAGCGTGCCACCTTGGGTGGTAACTTCAGAACAGAGGTTGTAAACAGTAGTCTTGTGTGGCCCAATGGACTGACCCTTGACTATGAAGAAGAGCGGCTGTACTGGGCAGATGCCAGCTTGTAAGATACTAAAAACACTGCTGTAACATGTACTTAGGTTTATCTATAGTGTCTCATTCTGCTATTATCATTATTTTTCTTTGCCATTAGACAGAAGATTGAACGATCATCTCTCACTGGGTCTAATCGGGAGGTAATTGTCAGCACTGCCATCTACCCGTTTGCTATGACCATGTTTGGCCAGTTCATCTATTGGACTGACTGGAACACACGCAGCATCTATCGGGCCAATAAACACGATGGTTCTGATCAGAGGGTCATGATTCAGAGCCTTCCATCTCGGCCCATGGACATCCATGTGGTATCCAGCAGGAAGCAGCAGCAGTGTGACAGCCCCTGCCAGCAATTTAATGGAGGCTGCAGCCACATCTGTACACCAGGTAATGCAGTGTGTCATTGTCACATCAACATGTTATTTATTTATTTAATTCTGTAATTTAAAAACTCAATAACTCAACTCAACAATTTTATTTCGTTAGGACCCAACGGAGCTGAGTGTAGGTGTCCATCAGAGGGTCGCTGGTACCTGGCCGACAAGAAGCACTGCATCCCTGATAACGGGACTCGGTGCCAGCCAGGCCAGTTTACCTGCATGAATGGACGGTGTATTCGTGCCCAGTGGAAATGTGACAATGACAACGACTGTGGAGATGGCAGTGACGAGTTAGAGAGAGTCTGTGGTAGGGTGTTCTCCAAACACAATGAGTTTGAATTCACAGACTTAATTATACATGTATAAGCTGATTTTTTCACAGTTCTCAAAGATTAATCCTTTTTTCCCCCTAATGAATGGTTCAGAACTTTACTTCTCTTTTACTTTACTTCTATATCTTCCACTAATTCATATTTCTTTTTGTTTTTGTGATAACAATTTTTCTCTTAGGACCTAAATCTGACTTCAACCTTGTTGGTGTGTATGCTTGCACTTTTAACATGCTCCCTCTATCTATGTAATAACAAATCAACACTAATATTTGACCCAATATGCTTGTATCTTTGCATGCAGTCCCACGATTGCTGTCATCTTTTGTTGCACTGTCAGGTAAAATTGATTGCCTGCTGCTTGTGTGTGTACCACCCCTCTTTCTCCTGATCTTGCTCTTGAGTGTTGGGATTACTGACTTGTCCATGTTTCTCATCCGGTAGCCTTCCACACCTGTGAGCCCACAGTGTTTACTTGTGGCAATGGACGATGTGTGCCCTACCACTACCGCTGTGACCATTATGATGACTGTGGAGACAACAGCGACGAGGCTGGCTGTCTGTTTCAACCATGTGACCCCAACACAGAGTTCACCTGCAACAATGGCCGCTGTATTGCGAAGGACTATGTTTGCAATGGCATCAACAACTGCTATGACAATGGTACCTCTGATGAACAAAACTGCCGTGAGTATCCTATGTTTGCCACATAAATAAAATAGATAGATTTTGATCAGATTGAAGAAATTATGGCTTGCCGTACATCTTTTTTTTACATATCCTTCTAATTTTAGAAGGTGTTGGTGCACTGTTTTGTTCTTCTTCTCCACTCTATCTTTTCACTTGCACTACTAGAACTGTCCTTTAATCTCGTTGTACACTGTATAATGATAATAAAGGTGATTCTGATTCTGATCTACAATGAATTTTCTTGATGTGACAGCGGAGAGAACCTGCCAACCAGAACACACGAAATGTCAGTCTACCAACATCTGCATACCACGTTCATACTTGTGTGACGGAGACAACGACTGTGGGGATATGAGTGACGAGAGCCCGACACACTGTGGTGAGTTCAGCTCTGGCTCATAGGAAGAGCATTTTAATCTGCGTTTTAAAAGCGTTTTAACCTGACACATCACAGCAGATGAAGTTAATGTTGAATTACTGACAAGAGCTGAAGACACCCTGCTCTGTTTTGATTTCACACTAAGATTTTCGACACTTCGAAATAGATAAAGCAAACAAATACACAGGCAGTAGTAATAATCATACAGTCCCTCACTATCAAAGAGTAGAGGAAGATGTCAGAGTTTGTGTTGCAGTGTATGCCTCCTAGTCCTCCTGGTGATCTTATGCCCAATCCTGCTCTACACAGCTACATCCACATGTTCCCAGAGTGAGTTCCGCTGCTCCAGTGGCCGCTGCATCCCCGCCCACTGGTACTGTGATGGAGGGGCAGACTGCGCTGATGGCTCTGATGAGCCCCTCTCCTGCAGTGAGTGTCACACAACTCACTCACCCCCAAAATGGGCCTGCTGGCTTTGTGTGCCTGCCCCTGCCCCATCAGCTGCTCGGTTATTGTGTGTTTGTGTCTGTCTGCCAGTCTTCATCTATGTGCTGGTGTGAGAAAGTGCTGTGAGTGATGCAGTCGAGAGTGTGAGTCACTGGTGTATTTCTTTGTTGATGGTGTGGTCAGTCAGGCCTCCCATTGTGTGCGGCATTCCTCCATGGTGACGCCCCTCAGTGTCCTCTGGCAAACACCACCTCCCCCTCCTTTTGTCCACCAGGGGTTACAGAGCCTCACTTTGGCTTTTGTTTAGACAGCTCACCATGCTTGGGAACATGGAGCTGCCATGACTGTTTTGAAAGCCAGTGTTGTTTTGTCCCTTCCATATTAGTTGAAAAGTAGTAGGGGAAGTACCGAAGATAATTAGTACTTGCAAAAAAAGTTTTAACACAAGATTGTTATGTATATGTTGTGACATAAATCAGTACAGATTGGCATATGTTATACTGTCTTGGTCTTCAGTTTACTGTTTGTCTCTGCAGCCACACTGGTCAGAACCTGCAACACAGATCAGTTCCGCTGTGATGATGGCAGGTGTATTGCCTCATCCTGGATCTGTGATGGGGACAACGACTGTGGAGACATGAGCGATGAAGATCAGAGACATAATTGTGGTATGCATCCTTTAATATAATATCGCTAATGTTTTCTGTCTCCTCCCCTCTAATTTTACATGTTTATTCCACATTTTCCCAATTCTTCATCTCCTCCCATCACTGGCCACCACCCTCATGTGTACTACTACTCCACTTTCTCCCCTCCTACTTCCTAATGCTGTTGTTATTCAAGACTCTGATGGATTAGAATACACACCACTAGTGTTTAGAGTGTTAAGGGGGACACTCTGGTAGTCAGTGCCCAGCACCTTAAGAAGGTCTCCAGTCCAAGGAGCTGACATTCCTGATTTCTCCTGCCTCACTCGTTACTTTGTGCGTGTCTCTTTTCTCTGGCTTCCTGGCTCAGGAAGGATCAAGACTCTTATGTCTCACTAGCGTGTGCTCTGACAATAAGATGCCTGAAGCTAAAGTTTTCAGCACCGCTTGAGCCCCTGTAGGAGACAAACAATGTGAATCAATTGCATTAGACGGATAAAGAATTTAAGGGCATGCCTGCATGTTATGAAATGCAACTTGGAATGTTTGGCTTTCCAATAACCCAGACTGACATTTGGTCATGATGGTCGATATTAAACCTCTGGTAAATTTCCATCTCTGACTCTTTCTTTCTTTCCAGCCAATCGCACATGTTCAAGTGCAGAGTTTACCTGTGTGAACAATCAACCACCTCAGCGGAAATGTATCCCACGTGACTGGTTGTGTGATGGAGATGCAGACTGCGCAGATGCATTAGATGAGCATCAAAATTGCTCACGCAGATCCTGTGGAATAAATGAGTTCACCTGTAGTAATGGCCTCTGCATCCGGAGCTCCTACAGGTTAAAGAAAAACTCATATATTAAAATATTTCACATCTGTCAACAAGTGTGTGGAAATATTGAGATAATTTTTGGTTGTGATTTTTCTTCTGAATCAGGTGTGATCGTCGTAATGACTGTGGGGACAGCAGTGATGAACTGGGCTGCACCTACCAGCCCTGTCTACAACACCAGTTCACCTGCCAGAATGGCCGCTGCGTGTCCCACGACTTTGTCTGCGACGGAGACAATGACTGCGGTGATGAGTCTGATGAGCAGGAGAACATGTGCCACACACCAGCACCGACCTGCCCCCCGGGAGAGTTCAGATGTGACAATGGACACTGTATTACCCTGAGCCAGGTTTGCGACAGGAATGATGACTGCTCCGACAACAGTGACGAGAAGGGATGCGGTGAGTATAAAGATGATTTCAGAGTAGTTCAAGAAATTGTGTAACAAAAATGTACTTTTAACCTTTTGGTGGTTTGTCTGCCGGAGGGTTTTGTTAAGTAGTTTTCACTCAAAGAAACTTTTCAAGTGTTGCAAGTAGTATGAGTAAAGAAAAGACAAATTGTCATCCCAAAATAGTGTTTAGGATTAGGGGCTAGGGGTTAATCTAAACAAATTCCAGTGTTAATATTACCTAGAACATATTCAATGCAGCAGATATTGCGTAATAAATGACTGGGGAGATTTTATTTCCTGTATACTGTAGATACAACATATTTACTGCACAGACTGAGCAGCTAATATGTTGAGTTGAACAATAATAATGAGCTTTAATTAAAAGAATATACTTTAGAAAATGTTAAAACAAGAAAACAACCCCATCAAATGAGTAACTAAATCAATACAATAATACAATACCACTTGTTGACTTGCAGATTGTCCTCCATGAGCATATTGGTCCGAAAATGTCTTTTCTCTGCTGATGGCTTGAATAAATGCATTGCTCTTATCTTATCAGGTATCAATGAATGCACAGATCCATCGATCCATCACTGTGATCACAATTGCACCGACACACCCACCAGCTTCATCTGCACATGTCGTCCGGGCTACCACCTCATGTCTGACAGCAAATCATGTGATGATGTTAACGAGTGTGTGGAGACACCGAGCATGTGCAGCCAGGTCTGTGAGAACACTGTTGGCTCCTATGTGTGCAAGTGCGCCCCGGGATTCCTGCGAGAGCCCGATGGCCGCAGCTGCCGTCAGAACAGCAACATCTCACCCTACCTCATCTTCAGCAACCGCTATTATCTAAGGAACCTGTCAACAGACGGGCAGGCCTACTCTCTGATCCTGCAGGGCCTGACCAGTGTGGTGGCCCTGGACTTTGATCGTGTCGACAAACGTCTCTATTGGATTGATGTGAGCCGGAGGGTGATAGAGAGGATGTCCTACAATGGCAGTAACAGAGAGGTGGTGGTGAATGGAGTTCTACATGGGGAAGGCCTTGCGGTCGACTGGATAGCAAGGAAAATTTACTGGGTGGATAGCATGCTGGATTGTCTCAAAGTGTCTGAACTGGATGGACGATTTGTGAAGAAACTGGCTGAACACTGTGTAGATGCCAATAATACCTACTGCTTTGAAAACCCCAGAGCCATTGTGTTGCATCCAAAATATGGGTGAGTAAAAATGAAATCCCACACTGTGGCTTGAATTATACTTTCATGGCTGATGTCAGTGACTGGGCCTGCTATAATTGCCAATATGGAGCAAGTGCAATTTTTTTTATTTTATTTATTTATTTATTTATTTTTTGCCAGTTTCCAGTGATCAGCATCTCATTAAGTTCCTTGGTTAATCTCCTAAATTTACTGTCAGACCTGAGGCTGAGAGACTAATGCTATAATGATAGCTGTCTAAACATAGAACATGTATTTCAATAATAGCTTTTTCCTGAAAGCAGCTTTAATGTGTCATTTTACAGGTTTCTAAATAGAGATTGATTTCATTTAAATAACATTTCCATGTAAATCGAAGCACAGTCACTTATCATCTAATATTGGAACTGCATTCCTATTATTTGATTGACAAGTCTCTTCCCCTTTTTGCTATTTTTACTTTTCTTGCTGATTTGTTGGTCACTGACTTATAAATGTTTTACACTAGCTCTATTACAGTATTTTCAGTATTTATCAATAATTAATAACCAATTACATATTCATCTGCTGTGATATTATGTAAGAATCTGTTGAAAAGAGTTGCCATTTCTTTGTTGATTGTCTATTTATCTTAACATATATTGTAAGTATAAATCATGTGATCTACAGTGATTTTCTTGGATTGTTTTAGATATGTATTCTGGACAGACTGGGGAGACAAAGCCTTTATTGGCCGTGTTGGAATGGATGGAGTCAACAAAGTAGCCATCATTACTACCAAGATAGAGTGGCCCAATGGGATCACCATTGACTACACTAATGACAAGCTCTACTGGTCTGATGCTCATCTCAATTACATTGAGTAAGTGCATTTGTCAGGAAGTAGCCTCAGTCGTTCAGCCTGCAGTGCGGCGACACCTGTAACCCTCTGACCTTTTGTTTCTCAGGTTCTCAGACTTGGATGGTAAACACAGACACACAGTGTATGATGGAAATTTGCCTCACCCATTCGCCTTGACTGTGTTTGAGGACAGTGTATACTGGACTGACTGGAACACACGCACAGTGGAGAGAGGGAACAAATATGACGGCTCAGATCGTCAGGCCCTGGTCAACACCACACACAGGCCGTTTGACATCCATGTGTGTCATCCTTACAGACAGCCCATCTGTGAGTTCAAAACCTAAGAATCTTTTTGACATAAGATTTTTTTTGTTACCTCAACATATCCTTAAGTTTAATTTCCACCTTAAGAAGGGGTAAGTACAGGTATTTACTAATAAGTGAACAATACCTGGCCTGTATTTGCCCAGCTGTGCTGAACTGAGATTTTTTTTTTGTCTGACTGTGGTTCTCCCCCTTACAGCAAACAATCCCTGTGCAGTGAACAATGGTGGCTGCTCTCACCTGTGCCTGATCAGTCATGGGGGGCGAGAACCCACCTGCGAGTGCCCTGATCATTTCCTGACTGTCCAAATAGGAGGCCTGACCCGATGCCTTCCCATGTGCACCAGCACTCAGTATAGATGTGCCAACAATGAACGGTTTGTTAAGATTTTTCATCATCTTATCTTTAAATCACTTTTTTTTTTAACTGCCCAGGAAAAAAATCTAACTTTTGTTGAAAAGATTGGCATTTAATTTCATCTTTCAAAACTAACAAGCTTTTTGATATTGTTAGAAGACAACAATCTGATAACAGAAGCTGTTAACATGATATGTTAGTTAAGTGCTTTTTCTTTACAATGGGAAAACTGCGCCACCTGCTGTTTGTGTCACAAAGTGTGAACATGGTGATAGTGATAGGTCTTTCTGGCATGTATTATATTCAGTTATATTATCATACTTGTGAATGTAGTAATGATTTATTAATAACAACTCCGACTGAATTTAATCTTAAGGCCAATATTCATGATTTTGAACACTATAAAGAAAAGCTGTTGTGAAAGGAAGTCTATACGGAGATTATGTAAATAGCTTATCCATGTAAACGTGCTCTGTTTTATGTGTATGTAAATCACATTTTTTACATAATCTAAATAATCTTTTTTTTTTTTATTCAAACCTTTGCTCCAATAGTTGTATCCCCATCTGGTGGAAATGTGATGGTCAGAGGGACTGCAGAGATGGATCAGACGAGCCATCCACCTGCCCGACTCGCCACTGCAGACTGGGACAGTTTCAGTGTAACGACGGAAACTGCACTAGTCCACACTTCCTTTGCAACAGCAACCAGGACTGTCATGATGGCTCGGATGAAGACCCCATCCTGTGTGGTAGGTTGTGTGCTTTCACCTGTCTCTTTCTAATGGCTATTTACTGAAATATTCCCAAGTTTTTCCCCTTTCTGGTTTTCCTGGTTTTCCTATGATGTAATCTTTTTATATCATCCCACTAGCTACACACCAGTGTGAAAGTCACCAGTGGCAATGTGCAAACAAGCGATGTATCCCTGAGTCGTGGCAGTGTGATGGTGAGGACGATTGTGGTGACCATTCTGACGAAGACCCTGCACACTGCTCTACCAGGACCTGCCGTCCCGGACAGTTCAAGTGCCGCAATGGACGCTGTATCCCCCAGAACTGGAAATGTGATGTCGATGATGACTGTGGTGACAACTCTGATGAACCGTTAGAGGAGTGCAGTAAGTAATGCACTTGCCCACTTAAGATTTTGACAATTCTTTGTTCTCTTCAACTGTCTACTTCACAATATTGGAATTTTCTCAACAGTGGGACCGGCATATCGCTGTGACAATGACACAGAGTTTGATTGCAAGACCAACTACCGATGTGTGCCCTTGTGGTCTGTTTGCAACGGTCACAATGACTGTAGAGACAACAGTGATGAGCAGGAATGTGGTAAGTTCTTCAGACAGACCTGGGTTCTTGCTGTCATTGTGGTAGTTTTATTTATCATTCCTAGTTAAAATTCCTATTAGTTAAAACTTTTCAGGTTGATTTAGTCACATTTGGTGTTCTGGAGAATGATTCTGAAGACGATTAAAAAAGCTGCACCAGCATGTATTCGAGGAGTGAGTGAAGCGCAATTAGGCCTCTCCTCTGCCTCCTGTGCAGCATATCACACTGAGGTAGTGGGAGATGCTGATGGAGAGGGTCTCACCACTCATCCTCCCCCTCTCTTTGCCACTCCCAGAGAGCACCACAGATTTATGAGCTGTCCAGTGGTATGGGTCTACATATGTGTGTATGTGTACGTGTTATTGCTCTGTCCTTGCGTGGGGGCAGGGTTCACACAAGCCTCTTTGTAATTTGCTAGAATCCAAACATACTCACTGCGGCCCTCCCATCTCTTATCAGAGGCTCTCACTCCATTAGTGCCATGCCCGTGCAGAAGGAGAGATCCGTGCTAATCTTCCTATAAGAATGTAGCAGATGGGCCAGGTGGAGGCTAGGAGGGCAGGACTAGCTAACTTTACGCTATCTTTGACCCCCAGCACCGTGTGGTAGAGACGGCTCAGAACAGCTCTCCTCCACTCCTCTCCCTTCTGTGCTTCTCATCTCCTGCCTTCTTATCCTCTACAGACACATACTGGTATGGAGAGAGGTCACCCATCTGTTTTAGGCATGTTGCTCTCCTCCCACCAGGACTATATCAGTTTAATTGAAAAAGAGACCTTCCTAAACATCTCCATCCATATCATGAAATTGTTGCTCATATTGGCTAATTTTATCTACATCTCTCCTGATCTCTGACTGCTAGTTAGAGTGAATGGGTTTTCAGTGGGTCATATACAGTATGTATACTCATTAATTGTTAATGTAAGAAAACATTGACTGTAATGCACTAGTATTGCGTTCTACCAATAAGTAAAATTCTCAAATCTCAATCAAAGCCAAATAACTTTAGATATTTAGATACATATAGATGTCTGTATTTATTTAGCGCTTAATGACCCCTCAAAGCTACTTTTTACAATGCAGTCCTTGCCATTCACACGGCACATTTTCCCTATCATGCATCTTCAATATCCATTCACATGTACAATTTGTAGAATAGTGGACCCAGGAATTGAACCACCATCTTTAGAATGTACTTCCAGAAAAATAATGCAAAAGATACATGCTTAGTCACTTTCACTTAAGTAAAAGTTTAATTTTGGTGATTTCTTTTATTGATGTCATTATTTGTATTATTTTACTTTGTTTGGTCTTCATGAACAGAAATGGTGTACCATTACTGCGTATTTATGTTAGCATCTATACCATCAAGCAGCTAGTAATGTTTGTTGAGATCCGTTTTCAGTCATACTCCAACCTGTTTGCAGCTGCCTTGCTTGACTAGCTCAATGTTGCCGTTGTCTTCATCTGTCTCGATATAAAAGAAATCACTTCCTGTGTGCGACATGAGAATCGTGTCATCGGGTGACATGAGATATGAAGTGGAGCTGATAGCCTTAATCAGCATGTGAACTCATTTCACAATAGTTCAAATAGATATTGTATTTGTTTATATTATATTATAAGTTACACTCTCTAATTTTAATACTGGAGACAATTGTGCTTTGTAAGTGTATTAGGCTTTATAATAAGCCTTTGGAGAAAACCTTCTTAGGCAAACTAAAGTTCACTAAGCCTTTGTTTAGATTATTATAATGGTGTGTGAGAGCAGCTTCATTCATGTTTCTGCTCATTTCCCAGATGAACTGACCTGTGATCCAAACGGAGACTTTACCTGTGACAACCACCACTGCATCCCACATAGATGGAGGTGCGATGGGGACGATGACTGCGGGGACAACTCTGATGAACGCAGCTGCAGTGAGTGCCGTGTAGCAACACTAGTGAAGTAACATCATTTAGAGGGTTTTTTTGTGTTCAGAACAGGGAATACGTTGTTTTGACAGGAGTCTCTTTTATGTGGGTTTATTATGGGATTTCTGCTCAGTTTCAAAAATGTCCAAATAAAAAGGGAGTGCTGATGACAAAGAATAGACTTTATCAGACACCAGGAAGGTTTTGTAAGAGCCTCAACAATTCTGCCGACAGCAGAGGGCTGAGAGAGGTGGTCTTATCAGCTGCTATAGAAACAGCCTGTCTTCAATGTCAGAAAGAGAGTGAGGGAGTCTGCCACCTCTTGCCCCTGAGAATTTAAACATGTCTGAGAACATGCCCATTTATACAGATGATGCGTCTCGCCTTGTTGCTGTGCCGTTGATTCCTGGAGAGTTTATCTGTTCTGAACTCATGAGATCACTGTAGAGTAACAGCTGCTCATGCTGCTTGGGTTTGTGTGGGTGGGTTTTTATGACATAATGATAATTGATTGATTGATCATTTTGTTTTTAGAAGTTTGACAAAAATATAACGAGACTTCATGGACATTGATGAAGTCTGCTTTTGCCCGATTCTACTCTGATTTTTCTGTCTCTATGTCTTTTCTGTCAGCTCCACGTGTGTGCACAGAGAGCGAGTTTCGTTGTGATAATTTGCGCTGCATTCCCGACCGTTGGGTCTGTGACCATGACAACGACTGTGAAGACAACTCGGATGAAAGAGACTGCGGTAAGTGGAGGTTCTTTGTTTTGGCTCGGGATCTGGCTGTTTGTCAGAAACAGAGTGCGGCACAAAACAAAGGAACAACAACAACAACAGTTTTGAAGGATAGCACAGACAGACAGGACCACCAAAGAGTCATTTATTCTAATAGTTTATTCACTCCAGTACAGCTGGAGGTTTTCCTCCATGTAGTGATGGTAGAGTGCATACAAATCATATGTGTGAAGAATATATGACTTTTCCAATCTTTCTTTTGTTCAAATGCAATGTCCAAATCATAATTTAGAATGTATTTCCAGAAAAATAATGCAAAAGATACATGCTTAGTCACTTTCACTTAAGTAAAAGTTTAATTTTGGTGATTTCTTTTATTGATGTCATTATTTTTATTATTTTACTTTGTTTGGTCTTCATGAACAGAAATGGTGTACCATTACTGCGTATTTATGTTAGCATCTATACCATCAAGCAGCTAGTAATGTTTGTTGAGATCCGTTTTCAGTCATACTCCAACCTGTTTGCAGCTGCCTTGCTTGACAATGTTGCCGTTGTCTCCGTCTGTCTCGATATAAAAGAAATCACTTCCTGTGTGCAACATGAGAATCGTGTCATCGGGTGACATGAGATATGAAGTGGAGCTGATAGCCTTAACCAGCATGTAGTGATGGTAGAGTGCATACAAATCATATGTGTGAAGAATATATGACTTTTCCAATCTTTCTTTTGTTCAAATGCAATGTCCAAATCATAATTACCAAAAAAACATTTTCAGAGAACCGTATATGCTTTTATCTGAGGATAAATGAGGCTTGGTTTTGTGTTGCAGAGTTGCGGACTTGTCATCCTGGCTATTTCCAGTGTGGGAGTGGACACTGTATTGCCGAAAGATTCAAATGCGATGGCAATGCAGACTGTCTGGACTATACGGATGAGGTGTCATGTTGTGAGTGTTCAGCATCTAATGATTTTCCTTGTGCAGTCCGCAGTGCTCTCACAAATGTTGCGTAATTGAACACATACAATTGTTTTTTTTTATCCTCATGTGATGCTGGTTTCATGTCAGTGGAGGACTGGGTTGATTTTCAGGTGTTTAAGTTACAGATAAAGTTTGACCAAATGGCTCTGACTTTCAGCGCCCCGTTTTCCCAACGGCACATACTGCTCCCCATTCTTGTTTGAGTGCAAGAACCACGTGTGTGTCCAGCCTCTGTGGAAATGTGATGGAGACAATGACTGTGGAGACAATTCAGATGAGGAGCTGCATCTCTGTTGTAAGTCAGCATGACCACTCACAAGTTCATTCATTCATTCATTCATTGTCTACTACTTTAATGTCCTGTGGGTTGTGGGGGAAAAAGGTACATCAAAGATAGTTGAATTTTTCACAAAATGTGTTTGTTGTATCTATTGATGTGGGTGAGTGTGTCTGTGTGTGGGGCACACTTGAATTATTTTATGTGGGCCACTTGTGTGACATTTTATGTGTATGAAAAGTGCTGTCCAAATTAAGTTGAATTGATTTATGGGTTAGTATGCTGCATGGGTTACCTGAGACTTGCTGTGCCTGTTTGTTTGCAGTGGACATCCAGTGTGAGACTCCCTTCCGTTTCCGCTGTGACAACAACCGTTGCATCTACAGCCATGAGCTCTGTAACTCTGTTGACGACTGTGGAGACAGCTCTGATGAACGACAGGAAAACTGTAAGTGTGATGCTTTTTTTTTTGTATTTTCATGTATATCTGTAGTTCATATGGTTTTGTACGGCGACCTTGAGTGTCTTGAAAGGCGCATACAAATAAAAAAGTGTCATTGTTTTTGTAACTACCATATCAATTAACATTTACAGCATATAAAATAGTAATTGCAACTCCTTTTTGAATATGATTTTTCTCTGTGTGTAGGCCAAAGTCCCACACATGGTCCCTGTACAGATGATGAGTACAAATGCAGTAATGGACAATGCGTCCCTCTACAATATGCCTGTGATGATTATGATGACTGTGGAGACCATTCAGATGAGCTTGGCTGCCGTAAGTGTTATTGAAAAAGGACTTTATGAACTACCGAAACCAAGTAGTAACATTTTTTCCTTTTTTTTATATAGTCATTGGGTTTACTTCAAATTCTGGCAAATCATAATAGTTTATTTCATTACAGTTTGACACTGAATTGTGCCTTTTTTTACTGTGTCACTAGAATCTATACTTATTTCAAATTTTATTTTATTAATGTTCATTTGTTTTTAGCTAAAGGGGTTTCGTGTTAAACAAAAATATCATGCACCAGATTCAGTCAGTGCTGCTCTACAATATATGATCGTTTAACTATTTTGGCACAACTATAACTATTTTTGTCACCCTGTTGCATTCAGACCATGGCAGTGGGCACACGTGCAGTGACAACGTCTGTGAACACAACTGTACAGACCTGCCAGAAGGAGCGTTCCTCTGCTCCTGCAGACTGGGCTACAAGCCCAGAATGACGGAAAAGCACACATGTGAAGGTAAACGGCACATCACTAAATTGATCCATTGACACACTGACACTTCAGTATTTTTCTTCATTTGGTTGATGTTTCTTTCTTTCTTTTGTTCTTTTGGAAAAAGATGTGAATGAATGTGAAGTGTATGGGACGTGTCCTCAAGAGTGCAAGAACACGAAGGGCAGCTACGAGTGCTTTTGTGCTGAAGGCTTTCATTCATTTGGAGAAATGCACGGGACAGAGTGTGCTTCCCAGGGTAAGTGCTTTGCTCTCATTCAAAATGATGTTCAAATTCCAAACCCTGAATTACTTATAGACTTAACCACACCTCAATTTTTGAGCAGGAAACCCCCCAGTGCTGCTCTTGCCGGACAACGTTCGCATCCGTCGATTCAACATGTCCTCTGAGGAGTATTCAGACTATGTGGACAACACTGAACACATACGGGCTGTGGACTATCTGTGGGACCCAGAGGGACAAAGCCTCAGTAAGATTACAACTGCTGAAAAACTTAGTGCTGTGTGGTCTCACTGAATATAAAAATAACAATATGTCATGATAACTTGTATCTCATGTTGTGCTGTAGGTATTGTTTACTGGACAGTCCTAGGTCGAGGATCTCAGTTTGGCTCTATCAAACGTGCCTATATGACCACGTTCAACGATCACGGTAACAACCCAGTGAAAGAGGTGGACCTCAACCTGAGATACATCGCTAATCCTGACGGCATTGCTGTGGACTGGGTTGGCGGGTAATTCACCAGCATATTGACTTCACTTTTCTAAAGGTTGATCAAAGTTTCCATGCATCTGCTCATTATTACCCTTTATCACTCTGTAAAGGCACATTTACTGGACAGATTCTGGGACCAATCGAATTGAAGTGGCCAAACTGGATGGGCGATACAGGAAGTGGTTGATCCACACTGACCTGGATCAGCCAGCCGCTATTGTTGTCAACCCATCACTTGGGTAAGTGACCGAAGAGCTTTATTTTTAAATAATAAATATAGTGCTGAGCAAGTCATTAGTTTGTAATACAAATCATCATTTGAATTAGAGGACGACTGATAAAGGTTTTTTTTATGGCTGCTGGCGATAACCAATAATTGATTTCCCCCTCAGTCTGATAAAATATAACTGTTTATTACAATACAACAATTGCTTAACTTCAGTAACCAGAACAGCACTAATAAACTGTTTCTCCTACATTCTACCACATCTAGATTTCATGTCAGCACTGCAGTGCAATTATATACAGTATTTTCAATAACAATGATGTATAAACTAAATATTAAATACATAAAACAGTTCATCAGAATTTCAAAAAACAAACGTTCAGATCGAAGAAATACAGTTTTAGTGACTTTTTAACAACATTTATCAAGTTTCTGAGAACAAAATGTGTCATTTCTAATAAATGGCTGTTAATAATAAATAGTAATCAGTCTACCTTTAATTTGAATAAATAAGTAAATTGCAAAGGCTGCTATTTAGGATAGTACTTTATATTAGGCAGTGAATCTGTTCACTGGGTTTATACTTGACTGTCACTGAATATACAAATGCATGCCATCCTTAAAAGAATTGAGCAAATCAAATTGTATTCAGATAATTTTCCAAAATCATTAAGCTCTGTTTATCTATGCAGCATCAGGGGGATTTATGTCTTTTTTTGTGTGTCAGAATGATGTACTGGACAGACTGGGGCAGGAAACCCAGGATAGAGTCTGCGTGGATGGACGGACAGAAGAGAGCTGTGCTAGTGAATGAAGAGGACCTGGTCTGGCCTACTGGTCTGGCTCTGGACTATGTGAATGGAAACAGGATCTTCTGGTGTGACTCCAAAGAAAACATCATTGAGTCCATGAAGCCTGATGGCACAGACAGGAAGATCGTCATATCAGGAGGTGAGAGCACTGTGTGAGATGCAGTGTGTCTGTTCAAATCACAGTTGAATTGTGTTGAATTGCACTAACTAAACTAAAATCATGTGGTGATTGTCGTCTTAGAATAAGCCATTTATTGTTTTATGGAGGCCACCACTCAGAGAGTGGATGGGTGGGAGAGAGGAGAGACTGATAATTTGAATAAAGACTCAGTCTGTGCGTTTACATGCATATTAAAAGTCAGCTTTTATTCAGACTAAGACAATAATTCCGCTTATAGAGAGATACAGCGCCACCTACAGAGGTATACTCAGACTCTGCAAGTTGTCCTGTCTTAGTCGGGTATGGCCTTAGCTTGATTAAACTGTGCCTGTAACTGTACTGAGTGTGATTTATTTTCTCTGTCCAAGACATCGGACATCCCTACAGCCTTGATGTATTTGAAGGGCATGTGTACTGGACGACAAAAGACAAAGGTGAAGTGTGGAAGACAAATAAGTTTGGGAAAGGAAATAAAGTGAAGGTCCTGACCATCAACCCCTGGCTGACTCAAGTCCGCATTTACCAGGAGCACCGATATAACCACTCAGGTCAGAACACCTTCATGTAGAATTTGTTTAGGAAAACAGGTCCAGACTGATTAAAATGTGTTTGTATTGCATTGTATTTATATTTTATTCGATATTATTGTTTCTACTAAGTGTGAACTCAATACTACAAAAAAGAAGACAATGTATGTTTTGAAAAGTACTGTCATTTTTATTTAAACCAGATTTGTACTGGAAAGACTGATATTATAAGTTTCAGACAAATAACATAAAGTAAATGAAACTGTTGGGAAAGACATAAAATAATGAATTCATGTGTTCATTGTTATTCCATGCTCTGTTCTCCTCAGTGCCAAACCCGTGTAAGAATGTGTGCAGTCACCTCTGTCTCATCCGCCCCGGTGGCTACACCTGCGCCTGCCCACAAGGCTCCTCACATGCGGAGTTTGACTCCAATGAATGTGACGCAGGTAAACAACAACAACAACAATGATAACAACAGCCTGCCTGCATGTGCTGTCTTCAGTCCTGTGTGGCATCATCATTTTGCTCTCATCAGTAAATCCGTTCTCCATTATGTGCTTGGCTGCTCCTGTGTTGCTGTTGTGAGTTTGTGGTGTGATATTGTTTTTTTTGTTTGTTTGTTTGTTTTCCTGTGTTTTTTTCCTGGCACTTACAGCCATTGAGGCACCTGTTCCAATGCCCCCTGCATGTAGATGCATGAATGGTGCAACGTGCTACACTGATGAAGGTGGTCTGCCCAAATGCAAGTGAGTGTAGATGCAGGTGCCATTTATTCCAGGAAAAGATTATCCATCAGTCATAACACTCATGTCTGTTATATTTCATACTCATACACAGTTGTGTGCCTAGTTATCCTGGTATTAAAAATTTGTTTTGGATATTATCGTTTAGATGTCCATACGGTTATGTGGGCAGCTACTGTGAGATGGGGAAGTCACGCGCCGCTCCAGGAGGAACAGGTACTTTGCTTTCTCCAATCATCTATTTCAGTCATTACCACCATTTTTTGAGGAAAGGTTTGTGTGTATACACTGGTCAAGCAGGGGCAAATGGGGGCAAGAAGGAGCTATCCTGTCAGAATTTACTACTGACACGTTTTCAGTCATCCTCCGACTCTCGCTTTACTAGCTCAACGTTGCTGTTGCCTCCATCTGTCTTCACGTAAAATAAATTGACAGTCATGATATTCTGGTGAAAGAAGAAGATCAAGGCCAAAAATGAAGAGGTGTTCCTCATCTAACGATTGGCTGCACATGGAAACATAACAGCTTAGAAAATAGTCTGGATTACCCCATAAAATATTCACCAAATCAAATCACATTTTTGCTGAAAATCCTCCTCTGTTTGTGTGTGAGTAGCTGTGGCTGTTTTACTGGCCGCTATTATCATCCTGATCACTGGAGCATTGGCTGTCGGAGTTTTCCTCAACTACAAACGGACAGGATCCTTCATTCCCTCCATGCCCAAATTACCCAGGTATCTCACCTCACTGCCCTTTTTGTTGAGTCATTTTGACCTGGTGCATGTTTTTATGTTTAAGGTCCAAACTGTTTTTTTGTTTTTTGTTTTTTTTTTGTGCAGCCTCAGCAGCCTGGTGATGTCCTCTGACACTGGGAACGGGGTGACGTTTCGCTCGGGTGATAATGTGGATCTTGGACCATCACACATTGGAGTGTCATTCATTGACACGGCGATGCAGATGGTGAGTTTGCCAAGGGTTATTTTGAGCAGTTACTATTAAGTCCCTGAAGTGTTCTATCAGCATTTTAACCGACAAACAAGTGCTTTGTTCCTGTGAGAACTGCTAGTTTCAGCACAATTAAGAAGGTTAATAAATGAGCAGTACTTGTTGAGGTCTAATATTCACCGTCAAAGACATCTTATCAGTGTATTTATCCCATAGGAGGATAACTTTGCTGTGGGAGCTGGGAGGCAGCCCATCACATTTGAGAATCCATTATACGCCACCGCACCCGGACTATCTGGTGATCCTGCTGTCATTCATGCCACACAGGTACTCATGAATGAACTGATGAATTTGTTATTTGTTCATACCATATAAATAAGACTGTCTAAATATGCAATACGCACAAAATAAATCACCCCACCAAACCAGAAAACAGAACACAAACAACAAAAACCAAACAAATTTGTTTTCTAATTTGTAGTATTCTTTATTGTAATCAACTTTATGATCGTTATAGTATTAGAGTCATTTATACAATCAGTAGCAAAAACTGTCTATTTTGTGACTTCTGCACAACTATTGCTACTCCCTTTAAAAAAAACAACCAAAAAGCCTAAGAAGACAAAAAAAGTAATTTTGTAAAGCCTGAAGATGTGACCTATAAACACACACACCCCAGGATGTCCACATAAGGAGTGCGGAACTTTGCCACCACCACGATGTTGACTATATGTTGTCATGGCAACAGACAGATATGATTGTGTTTTTAAACAGGTGACTGTTAATGTCAGCGGCGAGCAGCGAGAGAACAACTTTGTGAACCCAGTATATCGTGGAGATCAGAGCGTGGGCATCATAAACACGTCCTCAGTCAGCGACAAACCTGCTCAAGTGAGAATCTCTTGTGTTTAGCTGTGTAAACAACATTATTTAGAGTGTAACGCCACTTCATCGCCTGTGATTATTTGCAGGAGTCAAAGTGGAGCTTGTGGAGAAGGAAATTAATGCCAAGCACCACATTTGCGAACCCTTCATACTCAGAGGTGAGGATGTGCGTGCTAATCGCCTTACAACATAATATTATAAGTTATATTTTATTGTGTGTGCTATCTGCATTGGTCGACAGATGAAGGATGAAAAGCCTGTGGGCAATAGCGGGGACTCCTCTGCCCCAGAGCCTTCTCCGTTTGCGGCCGTGACCAAACCTCAGAGGAGGGATCGTCCCAGCACCTTTTCACCAACCGAGGACACTTTCAAAGACACGGCCAACCTCGTTAAAGAGGACAGCGACGTATAACCCCTTTCACACCGATGGGAATCGAGAAATGAAACACACTTTGCACAGAATTTATTTTTTTATGCAGTCTGTGTACAAAACTCAAATTGTTTTAGAGAAGAGAAATACATTTCTACAGAATGAAGAGAAAAAAAAAAGTCTTGTGACTATATGCCTTCTGACATTTCTAATGCCAATTCTTGTGTTAATGTACAATATGTATATCTTTGCACTGATGCTGCTGATAGACGTGTTAATAAAGATGTTGTATATTTGTAAATTTAAACGGTAAGATTTTGCCAGAAAAGAATATCTTGGAAATAAATCCCATAAATAGATCAATATAAACGCGTAATTAAAAAGACGAGCAGCGTTTTGAATGTACAGTGCTCATCTTTGCCGCTGAACGAAACTGAAGATGTATCTGCTTCATGTTTATATACCTCATTTCAGGGCTGGAAAATAAAAGCAAGTCGAAAGAAACCAGGAAAATACATGTGCATAACAAACATACTGTACGTAATCGCTACCTATGTTCCCTGACCTTGTGACTTTGAATCAACACAATCATAATTTTTCAGTAATGATGGTTGGAATAATGGCCAAAATAGTTTGGGACATTACTTGAACATGCCCACGTCTGTTGCATGGATGTTAATTTATGTGGTTGATTATCTTGACAGGCAACCTGGATGGAGTTATTTTATACACATGGTTAATAATTTCTTTTACAGAATGATGTCTCTCTTTTTTTTGTGTGTGTGTCTTAATGAGGACAAATTAAAAACTGATAATTGAGAAACGCCCACGTGGTTTCAATACTGCTGCTGAGACATGAATGAATAAATTTCTATTCTGCTATTTTGTGACACAAGCTGGGCTGTTGTTGTTTTCGTACCTTACTGTTATTGTCTCTTCACTCGTTTGTACTGAGAGTTGGCGGAAGAGCGTGAGCCCCACCTACTGGAGACCACAGGCATCACTAACAAATAAACAAACAATTAAAACTTCAAAACACACACTGCAAATAGTTGACAGTGTCATAACAACACGTTTACAAGTGGTCCCAGGGCCGCCCTTCTGCATTTTGGTGCCCTAGGCGAGATTGGGATTTGGTGTCCCCCACACTCTCACTCAACACACACACACACAAACACCATTTAAGTAACTCCTGAAAATGAAAAAAATTAAAATGTGAAATATGTATATGTCAGACAGCTCTGCTGACCACAATGAGACTAACACATTAATAAACAAGTCATAAAACACTATCTAGTATGAAAAAAAAAGTGGTAAAATAAACAAAATACGGATCATTTAAATCTGCCACGTCTGGACTACCATACACTATCTTGTATGTCTTTTCTGTGTTAACTATTATATTATACCAGAATTATAATAATAATACATTATTTATATGTATTTTTTTGCTGTTGTGGTTATCCGGCGCCTCCTCCAGTAGATGGCGCCCTATGCCTAGATCCGGCTCTGAGTGGTACTATTATAATACAGACAGTTTAGAACATGAACATGAATTAGTGAATAAGTAGAAGGAAATGGACATATTATGTTGTGTAACATAATTATAAGCTGCCACAGGGACTCACTGCTGACAGTACAGCAGCTCAAGTTTACATGTCAGCCCAACAAACTACTTTGTCACCTCTCCTCCGTCCCCCATTTTTCCTTTCACCCCAACCGGCTGTGGCAGGTTTGAGTCATTGCCAGAGATTTCTTCCTGCTAAAAGGGAGGGTTTTTTCCCCCCTCCACAAATGCCAAGTGCTTGCTCATTGTGAGAACTATTGTTTTTTTGTTTTTTGTTTTTCTCTCTACAATATAGCCAGGTCTCCATGTGCAGTTTAACTGCTGGTGCCACTTCATTACATGTGTCTCCACCACCGAGCAGAGATGACACTAAGGCTGGAGTAGCTTAAGAATGAAGCCTTCAGTTCCTGCAACCTTTAGGATGAAAAGAGCAAGATATTAAAACACTTTTATTCATGGCCTCTAAATAAGAAGTGTTCACTTTGACAGGAAGAAAGGCTCGAAGGGACCCAGTTAGTTTAGGTTTAAAGTCACGTTAAGTTCATGTCACTTTTGGTGTGGGTTTGATTTTCACTTCCCCTTTTATTTTGGTAAATGTCATGTCTTCCTGTCGCATAGTTTCCTCAGTTGTTTTGACACATCTCCCCTAATTCCCTCATGCGCTTCACCTGGTGATCCTTTAGTAATCACTCGCACCTGCCCTTGATTCCCTCTTGCCTATATAGTGTCCCCAGTTCCCTCGTCATTTGCCACTGTGTTGTTTATGGTTTAAAGAGAACATGTGAGAGTCCGAGCCTGTTTCGCCTTTTGTTTGTAAGCTAAACTGCCAAGTCTGCTCTAGTTTAGTATCTCCTTCTGTCAAGAAGCGATTTTGTCTCTGTCAAGAATAGTCTAGTTTAGTTTTTCTAAGTGATTTTGAAGTCCAGCCAATCATTTTATACTATACTACACAGCTTTCGTTTTTTTAATGTGTCATTAATGCCCAGGGACGGACTGGGACATAAGCGGCCCATAAGTGGGACCTGGCGACCAGACCAGATGTTTCCCTCATGAATGATAATCCAGTCATTTCATGTAATGTTCTAAATGAGTGGATTTATTGATTCACATATCATACATAAACAAGAAACAAACATAGAGTATGCAGCCTTTTTTATTATTATTCCACGCTGGAGCCATGAATATGCTTATGTCGAAATTAATCTGAGATAAACAACCATGGACATGAATCATCATCCACTGCAGTATTACCATGCAATTAAAGGGCCCACCCAACACTGAAATCCCGGTGCCGTGCTGGTTACAAGTGACTGCTATGTGTTTGTTTCACCTGTAGGTGGCGGAAGAATCACTTTTATGATAAAGTCTGAAATGAATGAGGGGCAGTAGGACAGAGGAATCCAGAAAAGCTTGGCATCCCAGCCTGCACTGTAACGTGTGCGAGGGAAACACGCTGTCAGCGCGTGCTGCATGCACCAGGTCACCTTGGAGATATCTGGACTGCACAAGACACCCAATGAGAAGTTCTGAGCTTTCACATCTGAAGGGGGACAAGAAGAAACACATGAGACAAAGCGTTACAAAAAAAAGAGAGAAAAGAAAAAAAATGTCACACAAATGAAATCAAAGCTCCACTGACAGTCTTCGAGGTATGTGGCTCCATATGAGGCTTTCACATCTTGAGGAAGGAGAGACCACAGTCGCCTCAGGTCAGCTTCAATCAGATCCTGCTGCGTCACGGCTGTCTTAAAGAAACCAGGCTCAATGATGCTGACTTTGACACCAAAGGGCTTCATGTCTTTCCTACAGAGAACATTGCAGACAGTTACTGTATGTTTCCAGAAACATTTTAACATCAACAACATCATTTCACGTTAAAGGGCCAGTGTGTAAGAAGGAGAGACTGCACAGTGCAGGGCCAGCTCAGATTTTCTTTGCGTACATTTGGCTCATCCTTCCTTCATACAGACATTCTATGTCAAGAATCCACCCACTTGTCTTTCTCTGGAAAGAAATGATGCAAACCCTGGATGCCCAACCAGTAAATCTCTGACTAATTTAAAACTTTTAATAAACTTTAATATTTAATCAACCCTTTGGTCATATTTTTCTCTTGACTGTACTGCGCCAACACCACGCCCCCCTCACTGTTGTGGCTGTCAGGTAGTTTAGAATGCCCGAGCTAGAACCCCCGTCTGTGTGCTGAAGGTCTGGACTGGGAGCCCTAAAAATTCACCACTGTGTTGCATTCAGTGATGCTCGTAAAAAAAAAAGTGACAGCCCGGACAGATTGTGCACGGGCTCGAGTCAGTTTGGATTGTTTTTTTGTCATCTGTCACAGATCCACACTGTCCCAGTGCCAGCAACTCACAAAATACTTTTTTCGAGAATATCAGGATGTGTCAGTGTCAAGTAGATCTTGATTTAAAAAAAGGTTGGTCACCCCGGACTCTCTCTAGCTCTATTCTCGCTAGTTTCCCTTTTTGTTGGTTTCTGCATCAGATTTCTGTGGATGTTGTGTATTCTTCTTTGTTTTTATTTAGTAATCTCAGTATCAGGTGAGCAGTCATGAGCTTTTTGTAATCAATGATTCTGGGTTGTCGGGTGATTTTTTTGGGGACGCCTGAGAAGATAAGATTGCCACGTTTGCAAGTCCGGAATAGTTTCTTTCATCATCTTTTTCATCTCTTTCCTTTCTTTTCAATGTTCTGCTAATCACCCCCCTAAATGTCACACACTGGGCCTTTAAGTTGACTTTAAGGTTTGTAGCTGAATGCAGTGTCATAAATGGTGGTTCATATTACAATGAAAGTGACACTTTTTTCTCTCGTGGGTTACAGTCATCTTAGAGCTAATAGTTGCTTTAAAAATAATTCAACGATTCTATAAAACACATCCATTTCATGGATATGACACTTCTACAAAACTCTAAAATATCTCTAACTTCCAATCAGTTTGGAGCCCAAAGATATTTGACAAGACAAACACAAATGTTGTCTTAAGGAATGGTACGTTGTCTTCCCTTTAAAGTCCTCGTGGTATTTGTGTATGTATTACTTTAATGCCTGAGGCTGTCAGAAAAGGCTTCCACAACCTGTTTTCTGTTTTCCATAAACATAATTCGATAAAACACATTGGACTTCATCAGAATATATTACTGATTGAGTCATTTCATGGATATGAGACTTGAGCTGTTCTACAAAACATGAATATCCCTAACTTCCACACAGTTGGGCCCCAAACAGTTTGGAGCCCAAAGGTATTTCACTCAACCAAAACAACTGTTGTCTAAAGGAATGGTATGTTTGTTGTTTGTTGTCCTCGCATGTATGTACTGTATGTATCACTTTAGTGCCTCTTTACCTGAGGCTGTCAGAAAAGGCTTCCACTCCGTGTTTGGACAAGCTGTAGCCTCCACCAGTGAGGGCCAGTCTGCCCAGAATACTGGCCACATTCACCACCCTGCCCTGGGCTTTCTTTAGCAGAGGCAGACTCTGGAGAGTCACATCGACAACACCAATCAGGTTCACATTCAACACCTTTGTGAAATCATCTATACACAGCCAATCTATTGGGCCGATGGGTGTGGACCTGCCAGCATTGTTCACCAACCCCCACAGACCTGCAACGAGAAGAGGCAGGAAAACAATCAGCTGTCGCTCTAAGATGACTACATTATATGAATGACATTTCTTTTTCTTTAGGTTATATTACTCAACTGCTAAAATACAAACCTAAACTAAAAGAAGATAAACTCAATATTCCACATTGGTTTCACAATTGTTATATCAGGCCTTGGATTAGGGGAATGGTTGGATTAACGCGGTGGGTGTTCAGCTACTGTAATCTGTATCAAGGGCTGAAAAATTACCATCACCTTTTCAATTCATAGCATTTCACATACTGTACATATTATTATATTTGATGTATATAATACATCTACCTCTACCTCGACTAAGACGACGACAAAAAAAAAAAAACTTGTACATCGCACTTATGACTAGCACTTCATAGTTTGTTCTACTTGAAGCTCTTACTTACTTCTAGCTCTTATATGTACCCAAATGTTTAAATGCACTTTTGTAAGTCGCTTTGGATAAAAGCGTCTGCTAAATGACATGTAATGTAATGTAATGTAATGTAGATAATGGCTCCCTTTCCCCCCTGTGGATAAATGCATACATACTGTGCTGTATGCGCATTTTATCTTTGCACAAAAGTAAAGAAGCCTCTTCGATGAGAGAAGAAACCTCAAGCACATTCATACCTTTACAGATATGTGGTTGTAGTTAAAACAATTATTTTTCCCTTGCATGTGTGATAAAAAATAATTCAAACTTTTCATTGGAGAAGCACATAAATGGTGGCGTCTTATTTGAAATGATTCTTGTAAAACTCTAGCTGTTTAAATGCTGAGAGTGGGAGAATGATGAGTTGATGATATGGTGCAGGTTGCCTTATCTCCCCAAGTGCCTCGCTCTGACTGGCACCCTATCTAAGTGTGTTTTTGTGTGTGTATGTGTGTGTGTGTGTGTGTGCGGCCCAGCTTGCCTCGCTCTCCAACCTCCCTGCTCACAAACTCCACTGCCCTCTTGATGCTTGCACTGTCTGTAACATTCAGCTGGATGGTCTTCAGTCTGGAGGAGGCCGCCGCAGACAAATCTGCTGCACCTTTCTCTGTCAGACAAGCGGCTATAACGTGGAAACCTTTGCCGTCCAGCTGTCGGGCCAGCAGATTCCCAAAGCCGCTGTCACAGCCGGTGATGAACACATGCTTCTGGCTGAAGGCACAAACCTTGTAGGAGTCTCTGATGTACCAAATGATGCGAGTGATAGTGAGCACGAGTAAAGCAGAGGTTAGCACCGGGTGAGACAGGAATACCTAAAACACACAGTTAACATTTAATCCTTATTATATTCTTTCCCATACAACTGGAGGAAATAGAAGGGGAAAAAGGCATCCACTGACCTCTGATAAATATATCATTAAATTATCAGTTGACACCTGAGAGGAGCAAAAAAAAAAGATGATGTCAAAACGTCAGAGCTTCCACACCATTAAAGATTTACATGTAAATCCAGATGGTAATTCCATAATCAATATACATTAATGACCAGCAGCTTTCACTTCTGTACTGTATAACCTCTCCTCATGAACCTTTGTGAGATCGGCGGCATTAACACAGAAATGACAAATGTCTGCATTATTATAATAATAATAATAATAATAATAATAATAATAATAATGATATATATATACTGTAATACACCTTTTAACTGGTCGAGGATTTGAGTTCAGCTACGGTACAAGTTGTTTTATAAATGTCATATGTCATGGTGCTTCCAATGAACACCAAACTGAAACTAGTAGTCATTTAAGCTGCACAACAACAACAGTAATAACACTAATAATGTCGCACACATACCATCACTGCAGTGTGGAGTTGATGGACGCGAGCCTGTCTTCGTCAGTACAGGAAGCACCACGAGAAATTATAACCGAGTTGCTGGGCGGACTGACTTTAACATAAGGTCAGAGTCCATAGTGTCTATATCTGTTTCAATCCAACAGCGTTGCGTAATAGACTACACCAGTTTACATGACCTCTATACCTCATAACTGAGGCCCACCTTTCTCTTTTACCTCACATTACCTCCATGTCTACAAGCCTGTTCTTCATTATTACACGTATACGTTCTGTCCTTAAAATGAAATCAACTGCCAGATATGTGACACATGTACATAGACAACAGAAAAGTACATGCTGTAAGACTACGTTCAGGTTTAGTTTAGTAGTGTCTTGGCGACTGAGTAGGTGGAAGTGGAGATTACTAAATAAAAAATAAAAAATTCAGGTCCCTGAGTGAGTGAGAACGTTGAAACATTTGTGACCTTTGACCCATTTTGACTAATGCATGTTGTGTTTACATATTTTATTTTGTCAGCACTTTAATTGCTAAAGGTTTGCCTTTAATTACAAACAATTCATGTGAGATTTGTGTCCCCTTGACCTTTTTGCACAACACAAGAAAGAACCCCAACCTTGTTAAAAAAAGTAACTAAGTACCTTTTACTCTATTTTAAACAAGCTACTTTTTACTTTAACTTGAGTAGATTTATGGACATTTAAAACAAAATTACAATAATATACACAAATAGAATAGTCATGGTCCAACACAGCCACTCACTTTCTTCTCAAATTACAAAACTTCAAAGGAAAAAGAAAAATATTCACATGGTTGTATATTTTCTTGGTTGCTTGATGGAAAGAGACATGTGTGTGTATATGTAGCCTTCCCCTGTACTTTGTAAATGTTTATCACCTTTTTCAGCATAACCATCAGGTCACATAGGCCTATAGGTGTGACTGTGATAGACTCCCCTTTCACCTAATTTCAGCTGCTATAGCTTACACACTTAAAGGAAAACATGTTATGTGACCTTGATGTTGCTTTACAAAAAAACACCATAAAACAATAAAACATGTATTAAAATAAGAATAAAAAATAATAGGAAGAATGGCACTTTATTTATCAGTTGTGGTACAGCAGTAGACTAATGGACACAAAATGCAATCAATACACAGAAAATTTATTTTTTATTTATTGGTAAACTATCACTGATTCATAAACAACACAAAGCATATATGTCATCCTTGAATCCCACTGACTTTAAGACAGACAGAGATACAGTGTTCGGATCAGACAAAACAAAGGGTGTGTGCCACTAATAATTATCCTTTTTTTTAACCTTCTCTCAGGTTTCAGCTCTGACATCTTTCAAGTGCACAATTTTTCAGCTCCTTCAGTAGCAAACGTTGTCACTGGACAATCTGTGTCACAGAAATCCAGTCATTGTTCATAGTAGGTACAGAAAAAAACAGTGCTGTAGTGTAACAAAGTACAAATACCTTGTTACTGTACTAAGTACAGCAGTCACTTACCTGTACTTTACTGCGTTGTTTATATTTCTAGCTACTTTTACTCCACTACTTTTCCTCTAACTATCTTTGTTACCAAATAAAATCAGAAGAAGAGTCGGTCTGTATTTATATCACTCTTCTAGAGTTTTGCCATTCACATGTTTCAACGTGGGGTTAAGTGTCTTGCTCAAGGTCACATAATAGACTAGCAGAGCCAGGAATGGAACCCACAACCAGTCCAGTTGAAAGACAAATCACCATACTACTGAGTTACCATGGCTCAATCCTTACTTTTAATTTTTTTAATACTTGTACTTTTACTTCTAAAACTTACATTTTATATCAGAAAATTACCATTGATACTTAAGGACATACTTTTACTGAATAATATAATTAAAATAAGTGACTTGAACTTCGTTTTCTGGTAAGATACTTGCACTTTTACTCAAGTTTCCCTTCTAGGTTCATTATACAAGACTGGGAAAAACACACAAAAACACTTTTGTCTTTGAGGGGTCGTGTACGAGGAGTACAGGAGTGCTGGATTATTTATGTATTATTTTTGTTCAGGACATTTCCCCAGCGAAGTAACACGTTTGCGATATTAACTGATGACTCTTCCCTCTTACTGTCGTCAATTTCTAATAACTGTAATCATAACCTGTCTCGAGCAGGTAGAGAGAAGCAGCAATCTTGCCACCTAGTGCCATCTAGTGGCGATTGTCATAAAACCCCAGAGTTTTGATACAGTTGGAGTTTTTTAAAAATGTGATTATTTCACGATTTTACTAGCATCTTTTGCTACTGTTAGCATACGTTTTATAGCCCGAGCACAAAGCTTTCTCACCTTTGTGCTCGGGCTAATGTCGCCTGCAGTCTGCCCAGGAGGAGTAACGCCTGCTCTTAAACAAGACGATGGTAAATTTACCAAGCACAAACACAAATCATCTCCCATATACAAACCACTGGCAGCGCAAACCTCATAGTTTACAGCAGGAGCAGCCGCTAAGAGGAGCAAGTGATTAATTGTTCATTCGTGTGTCTGCTGCTGGTGAGTACTACTGGCGTTTTTCTGTCGTGCATGTAATCCCAAACAGCATATGTGGGGATGAGCAAGGGCATCTTAATCTGCGAGCAAAGTCTAATTTTGACTAAATTAGGGCTGAACAATCTCCGTTCTTCTCTCATTGGATTCGTGTGTCCTTACTGTATGTGTGCGTATATATTTCCCTCAGTGTCTCTAAGTGTGTGCAGTCTTGTATAAAGTACCTCAAAGGGACACTTGGTAAAAGTAAAAGTATCTTACCAGAAAATAACTGGTTGTTAACTAAAAAATATAATAATAATAATAATATTCCCTAAGTAAAAGTCTTAAAGTATATGACTACTCAATTATCAAAGGTAATTTTCTGATATAAAATGTACTTACGTTGCAGAAGTAAAAGTATTACCTCTAGATAGTTAGAGGTAGTGTTTTGGAGTAAAAGTAGTCTACACACTGTAATTTGTTTAGGTAAAAGTTGCTAGGAATATAAATAACAGAGTAAAGTTCAGATACGTGAATTACAGTAGCAAAGTGTTTGTACTTTTGTTGCATTACAACACTGAGTGTGTGTCTATCCATGTCTGTCTCTTTTGGACAATTTTGACCTTGAGAAGACATTGTGGATGGTCCACATAAGTTTAACTGGCGTTTTGAGGGTTCAGGGTAAAGGTTAGGATTAGGCATTAAGTTGTGACGGTTAAGGTTAGGGTAAGGGGCTACGGAATGCATTAAGTCTATGAGAGTACACACAAATAATGCATAACCAGCATATGTGTGTGTGTGTGTGTGTGTAGCTGGTATTCCTTACGTTGTGGGGACCTAAATCGGTTTACACAGTCACATAACACTTTCCTTCGGGATAATAAAAGTATTCTGATTCTGATTCTGATAACATAAATTTAAAATTAGGCTAAGTTCAGGGTTAGGTTAAAGTTAAGGTCGGTGTTAGGTGTTAGGCCAGTCGTAATGATGGTTAAGGTTAGAGTAAGTCTCCAGAAAATGTAAGTCAATGTATGTGTGTGTTAGGAGAGTAGAGAAAGACCTCGGCAGGCATCTGTCTGAATACTTTGAGTCTGGCAGACACTATTTTAGAAACTCTGAAGTTAAACCAGTATATCACAAGTGAGTCACATCCCGAACTGTTGAAAACTTCTTAATTGATTTCATCTCAATTTATATAGCCTAAATAACGAACCAGAGAAACCACCATCAAACATTCTTTATACAATGGAGTAAAAGTCAGGGCTGCAACTTGGAGTGAGTGAGTGAATAATATGAAAGACTAAATTTCTGTTTTTATGGTAATGTTTCATGGAATCCTTGCACTCTTAGGGCCCTTTTCCACTACGGTCCCAGCTCGCCCCGCCTCGCCTCACCACAGCACGGTATAGGTTGGTTTTCCACCACAAAAATAGTACCTACTCAGTATGGGCGGAGTCATCATTGCACAGCTGCATGAAACTGCTGTGACTTTGTTTTACACGTGACACACACACACACACACACACACTTGACTAGTGACTTGTAAAGCAGTTGTTGTCGGTGTAACTGAATCATTAGAAGCAGTTAATTAAAAATATTTGTTCAGTACTTCAGCACAGACTCCACGGGACATTGTCATTGGACTGAAATACAGCAGCAGCGATCAGTAGTGCTGTCGCACGTTTTTAGGATTGTTATGTCTTTTTAACTGACCAGTCAGTGGCCGGCAGTCTGACGACGTCACACATAGTGCCTACCCGGCTTGCTTGGAACCTCACCAGAGCAGGTACTAAAAAAAGTACCTGGTACCAGGTACTATGCTAGTGGCAAGGTGACAAATGTGATGACAAATGTTTCCAGGGGACACAGAACATTAACATTTCATTCATAGCCCCGTTTATATGTGGCATCTGCTGTTAAAACGTCAGTAGTTATAATATACAGTATAGTACATTTTACACTGCAGCAGAGGTCACTTTGTGGCCTTCTACTGCTTACGAAGGATAAAGGTATATATGGACTAAAATAGGTCTATAAGGGGTTTATTTTTTGGAATTGTATTGAAATATTTAGCTCTCTACTGCTTAAATGTGTTAAAAGTGTTTACATTTTCCTGCAGTTGCTTGGTGAGACCTACGTGCCTGATTCAGGAAGGTGAATATGAAGAGGAAAACAATCGGTCTTACCCCTATACCAGGAGAAAATGCAGAACGTGAGTGATCTTTGTTTTCTGCACAACACTGACACATTATATACTGTAAGAATTTTGTATGAAAATATTTATAATTACATGCAACCCTAAATATCTTTGACCCTTTTTTTTTTTTCAGTCGAGAATCAAGATGGGTAAGTTCCTGTTGTTGGGAGACCTCACATAACCCATAGTGTACTGTATGTCAGACCACAATATGTTTGCTGTTGCTATTTAGTCATTGTGTCATTTATATGTTTTCCAGAGATGAGAAGAAAAAAGAAAATACGTCAGTTCGATTTTACAAGCTGGTAAATACAGTGATGTTGCTTATACTGTGTGAATACTGATCAGACTTTAACAGTATTGTGTTCTAAATCTTGATTCATTTTCTCATATGTTAAAAGAAGTGATTCAACTCACCACTGCAGACTTCCGCTTTTCTGATCTTTATTGTTTTATGTTTCCAGTTTCAGTTTGCCACCAAAAAAGACATCGCAATGATGGTTGTGGGGAGTGTGTGTGCCTTCCTACATGGCGCAGCCTCTCCTCTCATGTTAGTGGTGTTAGGCGCGCTGGCGGACACATTTGTGGCTTATGCTAAAGAATTGTATGTACTCAGCGACTCAAACAAAGAATGCAGAAACAACACCATTTATTGGATAAATGGCTCCATGGTCTATGAACTAGACGGAAACAGTACTGTCCACTGTGGGTGAGTCATCAGTTTATTTTTTAATATAATTGTTGTTACAGTATGCACGAGCTGTTGTTATAACCTGTTGTACTCTCTTGACAGGTTGAACATTGAGGCAGATATGGGCAAATATGCAGTCTATTATTTAGTATGTGGGATACTTGTGCAGATTCTCACTTATGGTCAGGTAAATAAGTTTGCTTTTCATATTCCGTTTTAACTGATGCCTCTCATTTGTAATTAGTTCTCATGACAGTGTAGAATAAACAAAATAACTAAAATATTTTTGTGCCAAATAGGTTATCTTGTGGTCGTCAGCAGCTGCAAGACAGATTGACCTTATCCGAAAGGTGTATTTCCGAAAAGTTTTGCAAATGGAGATTGGGTGGTTTGACTTAAACTCTGTTGGCGTACTAAACGCAAGGATTTCGGAGTAAGTTAACCTGCTGCTCATGTATCAATATATGGTTGAGAGAATGCTTTACATTAAATCAGGTTTCTGGTTTCTTCTTTTATAGCGACATTAACAAGATGAACAATGCCATGGGCGACCAGGTGTCCCTCTTCATTCAGAAGATGAGCGTATTTGTGTGTGGCTTTTTAGTTGGATTCATTGGCGGGTGGAAGCTGACTTTGGTGATGGTAGCCGTGAGCCCATTAATTGTTATAGGCATCGGATTGCTATCTGTGGTAGGAGTCCAGTTGTTAATCACACCGTATGTTTGAACAAAAGAAAATGATTTGCTTTTAACGTTTTGTGTATTTTGGTTCCTGAAGGCTATGTCTATGCTGATTGATAAGGAAATGAAAGCCTATGCAAAGGCAGGGGCTGTGGCTAATGAGGTTCTGTCAACTGTCCGAACAATAGCAGCATTTGGTGGTGAAGAAAAAGCAAGTGAAAGGTATTTTTATTTTTTATTTTTCTTATTTTAAGATCACAATAGGCTTTTGCAAATGATGATGCTGGGATATTGCTGATGTATTTTATAATAATGAAAACAATCTGAATAATCGACAGGTACGACAGGAACCTTGCAGATGCTCAGACCTGGGGGGTGACAAAGGGCATAATCATAGGATCCTTCAATGGATACTTATGGATCATAATTTTTTTGTGCTATGCTCTGGCCTTGTGGTATGGAGCTAAATTGGTTATTGACACCGGGGAGCTGTCTCCTGGTACCCTTCTTCAGGCATGTCAAATTAAATAAATTTGTCTTCTCATAGCTTATTCAGTTTAAATATTGTAAGGCCTGTACATAATCTGCAAGAAGAGAATAATTTGTCATTTTTATTGAGGTGGCAAGTACAAAGTTAGTTCTGGTGAGGACATTTCAGAGTTCCTGAGAAACTCAAGTGCAGAACTCCTGGGAAGTTCTCATAGGGAATGATGTTTCTGCAGTAACCACTCCCACTTCAAATTTCTGGCCACACAATAGTTGTCGGATACGACACAAGAAAAAAAACGTTGTTCTGCGCAGATGAACAAGCTGCATGAAATCCCAAACGAGGGCTCCAAAAAAATTAGTGACGTCATTATTTTCTTGCAGTCCTGGGAATGAGAACAAATTCCTCTATTCTTTCGGAGCATGTACAGGCCTTCAGAAACAGTGGCACTTGTTTTACTGTGTGGCTGTTGTGTTTGTTTGCAGGTATTTTTTGGTGTACTTGCTGCAGCTATTAATCTGGGTGAAGGCATAGCTTACCTGGAGGGTTTTGCTACTGGTTGTACAGCTGCAAAGGTCATCTTTGACACAATTAATCGGGTAAAACCACTCATATTCAAGACTTCATTGCAGATACAATCCAAATTACAGTAGAACAAGAATATTTGGCATAAGGGGCATAATATTATTCAGAATAAAATACATTTTTGTGCTGTTCTTTGCACAGGAACCAGAAATAGATTGTTTCTCAGAAGAAGGTCACAAATTGGACAAAGTAAAAGGTGACATTGAATTCCATAATGTCACTTTCCACTACCCATCCCGGCCTAAAGTCAAGGTAATTTTTCGAGCAGTTGATAGCAGCAGTTGATTAGTCCATCTCATTTTTCACGGTTAAACTGATGAAAGTCAACTACTTTTTCAGATTATAAATGATCTAAGCATGCAGGTCAAATCAGGAGAAACCACTGCTTTTGTTGGACCAAGTGGCTCTGGGAAAAGCACCATAATCCAGCTCATCCAGAGATTTTATGACCCAAATGAAGGAATGGTAAGAATCAACTTCACCAAAGAAGACACATTACATTAGTTAAACATTTGAAACATTCGGTGTTGCGTCATATGGATTTTCATTCACAGGTGACTTTGGATGGCCATGACATCCGCACTTTAAACATAAGGTGGCTCCGTTCAATCATTGGTATTGTAGAGCAGGAGCCGGCGCTGTTTGCTACAACCATAGCTGAAAATATCAGTTATGGTCGACCTGGAGTTACCATGGAGGAAATTATCCAGGCAACGAAAAACGCTAATGCCTATAATTTCATTATGGAACTGCCACAGGTATGTTTCCATATTTAATAGCAACATAAAGGAATTCCAGTAAGAAGTCATACAGCAAATTATAATATATATGATAACCTAACAAGAGACAATAACTAAACATTCTGCAGAAGTTTGATACCTTGGTGGGTAAAGGTGGAGGCCAGATGAGTGGAGGACAGAAGCAGAGGATTGCTATAGCTCGAGCTCTGATCAGAAACCCCAAGATCCTTCTGCTTGATATGGCTACATCTGCCTTAGACAACGAGAGTGAAGCTGTTGTCCAGGAAGCACTAAATAAGGTGAGCAACACCATCAGTACGCCACATAACACAGCACGTTTCTTGACTTTATTACCACAGTGTGTTTTGTGGAATGACACCAATACCTACAATATCTACAGGTGCACATGGGCAGAACAACAATTTCTATAGCCCACCGTCTTTCCACAATTAAAACAGCAGATGTGATCATTGGTTTTGAGCATGGGCAGGCTGTGGAAAGGGGAACACACACTGAACTCTTGGAAAGAACAGGTGTTTACTACACCATGGCCACCCTGCAGAGCAAAGGCACTATGAGCAAAGTTCATGGTAAGATTTATGTGATTGCATTTCACATCCTTTGTCTGTGTTCACAAAAACAACATAGGTTTTAATCATGGTCTTACTGGTAGCCAACAGCTGTAGTGCTGTACCTATCATCTTCTGTCTAAACCAGTCTTTCTCAAAGTGTGGTTGGTCCGTGAGCGACCCCTAGTGGTCCGCAAGGTGGCAAGCAAGTAACATATCACGTTTTAAATTTTAAAATGTCAGTGTTTTAATTTCAGTGTTTCTCAAACTGCCTGTAACATATAACATATATGTGTTGTTTTCAATATCAAATCAACTAGTAGCCTATGTAAAATAAAAAAAAATTGTTTTGTGGCATTGTCTGACTTGAGCAGTGCAGTGGACCGGTTTGCAACATCGCTGACCATAACCGTTTTGGGGCTATTTTAAGTAAAGTGGTCTGTGAGTGTTTTTTTACGGGTTAAGTGGTCCTTGGTCTGAAAAAGTTTGAGAAACATTGGTCTAAACTCCTTGATCCTTAATCCTTGATGCCCTATGTCTACATATTCCTCCCAGTGCCAGAGGGAATTAATGACTGACGGAAACATTGCATTTGAATGCACAGGCAGATCCTTAAGATGTACAGAAAGGACGCTTCAGTGACTTTTTAAATGGAATTAAAGATTTGTTATTTTGTTCCTTACCAGATGAAGTCCAACTAGCCCATAAAGAGAGCTCTGAAATGAAAACGAGGAGTAGGAGCCATAGATCCAGAAAGAGGTACAGTAAATCCAGCTAAAAAAGATCATGTCAGAGCAATGTAAGATCAAATATTGTTTCAGCTTTAAGATAATGTGATTCTTCTTAATATTACTTTTGTAGGTCTGTGCGGCTGCGATCTCTAAGCTCACTGTCAAATGATTTTGTCCCTGATGCGATATCTGGGAACCTCGAGGGCTTTTCATATCAGGAGCTTACATCAGAAAATGTACTTCTCTTATAGGTTTTATAATACACTTACTTTTTTCTACCAATTATCTTGAGAAAAATAAATGGACCTGATGCATATTTCTTAACAGGATGTTTTAGACGATGCAGATGAAGTAGAGAAGCCTGCCTCAGTAGCACGAATCTTTAAGTATAACCGACCAGAGTGGCTCTACTTACTGGTGGGCTCACTGGGAGCTGCAATTAATGGTGGTATCACCCCCATTTATTCGATGCTGTTCATTGAAATTACTGGTGTAAGTGCTGATTCCAATGCTTTCAACTAATTAACACAATTTTACCACTTTTGTTTCTTTTTAATGATTTGTTTTGATGATCTTTGTGTTTTCAGACTTTTGGAATCCCTGACTTGAATGAACAAAGGCATCAAATCAACAACATATGTATTTGCCTTTGCATTGTGGGTGTGGTTATGCTCATCACTCAGCTAATGCAGGTTTGCATCATTATTCATATTTGGGACTTTTAGTGTACACTAGTAATGCAAGGGTCAACCCACCTCCCAAAGATGTCAGGTGGGTTCAGGTGGAAGAAAATACAACAGGTGTGGGTGGTTCGGTCAAGTAGTTTTATAACAAGACAAATAGATATGTAAGAAGGTATGACCCACATACAGTGTGGGTCATAAAAATCTCATCTACACTAGTGAATACATATGGCAGAACAGAAGAAGTTAGAATTTACATGTGGATTGACTCAGGTTAAATGTTCCAGAGAGTCTCATTTTCGAAGTCTGGAGGAATGCTGACCCGCCGCCTGAGGAAAATGGGCTTTGAGGCCATGTTGAGACAGGAGATCGGATGGTTTGATGATCCCAAAAATAGCACAGGAGTTCTGACCACCAGATTGGCTAACGATGCATCCATGATCCAGATGGTATGCATAACAATTTTACAGCCCTGTACCTGCATTTGACGTTATTTGTAATACAGATTTGGCATCGTTTTTTTTCACATGTGTCTGGTGTAACTTCTGCAGGCAACAGGCTCTCAGGTTGGCATGGTATTGGACTCGATCACCAACATTGGAGTATCGTTAATTTTTTCGTTTTACTTCACCTGGAAGTTGACTTTGGTACTTCTGTGCTTCCTGCCGCTTATCGCATTGGGTGGGGTATTACAAGCTAAATTCTTGACACGTTTTTCAAAAAAGGATAAAGAGACCATGGAAGAAGTAGGGCAGGTAAGCAGCATCATTATAATGAACATTTGTCGCTAAGGTACATTGATAGTAGCACTGCAACTAAAAAGTATTTTGGTCGTCGACTAATGTGTTGATCTCTGTGTAGCGCATTGCTGTTACAAATAAATATTTGTGAGGTTTTATACAATGCGTCAACGCTAAATCCTGTGTCAACAAAGTTTTATAATGTATGCTGTTGATTATGTTGACTGATCAATATTGATATCTTTATATTTCTGAAAAAAAAATTAGAATTATAGATGAATGGCTACATTATAACACCTGCACTCTATTCCTCAGGTATCATGTGAAGCTCTTGCTAACATCAGAACTGTTGCAGGCTTGGGCAATGAGAGATTCTTTATAGAGTTATTTGAGCAGCAACTTATACTTCCATTTCAAACTGCCATAAATAAGGGCCATATCTTTGGCTTCTGTTATGGTTTTTCTGAGATGGTTGTGCAATTGGCAAATGCCGCTGTATTTGGATACGGAGGCTATCTTGTGTACAGAGAGCATTTACAGTTCATAATAGTTTTCAGGTTGGTAAGATTTTCATTCATAAGGGAAGTCAGACATTCTTAGGTCCTATTTTGTTACTCAATGATTTAACCCAGCAATCATATTTTATTCCCCTAGAGTGATTACATGCATACTGACTAGTGGGACAGCAATGACCAGAGCAATAACCCTCAGTCCAGATTACATCAAAGCCAAAGTTGCTGCTACTCAGCTCTTCAAAATAGTGGACAGAATTCCAAAAATCAGCATCAGACCTGAAGATGGAGAGAAATGGGTAATTGCATTTACTTAATTCACTTAAGATGAATATTCTTTGCATATTCATTTATAAGCTTTTTGAATTTCTCATTCATCTTTAGGAAAATTTCAACGGTGGAATTGAGTTCCAAAATTGCATGTTTACCTATCCAACACGGCCAGATACCCAAGTGTTGAATGGTCTGACTGCGTCTGTGAAGCCTGGTCAGACTTTGGCATTTGTTGGATGCAGTGGTTGTGGTAAAAGCACCAGTATTCAACTCATGGAAAGGTTTTATGACCCAGACATGGGCCAAGTGGTGAGTATGCTGATTAAGAGAAACTGAAATGACTACAAAATAACAGTTATCTATGACAAAGCCATTAATGTTATGTTGATGATTTTTTTTTATTTTCAGTTGATTGATGGTCGCCCGTCTCAAGATATCAATGTGCCCTTCTTAAGAGCTCAGATTGGCATAGTGTCCCAAGAGCCAGTGCTGTTTGACTGCAGTGTGGCTGAGAACATACAATATGGTGATAACACACGCGTTGTGAGCATGGAAGAAGTTGTAGAAGCTGCTAAGAAAGCTTACCTTCATGACTTTGTGATGGCGTTACCAAATGTAAGTGTAAATACTCTACCACCACAATTTGATAATTTGATATCGCCCAAAGCTGTTCCAAGTTCAATTGTGATATTTCAATTTCTGCTGTCAGGTAAAACCTAAAATAAATATTTTTTTTAGACAACTTATACAGATTTACTAGTATTACTACTATGATAAAAGGTGCCTGAAGGATTGTAATTTCTAACCTTGTGACTTTTGGCTTTTTCCATTTACTAACTGGTAGACATATGAAACTCAAGTCGGTGCTCTGGGCTCCCAACTGTCCAGAGGAGAAAAACAACGTATTGCCATTGCCCGAGCCCTTGTCAGGAACCCCAAGATTCTGCTCTTAGATGAGGCTACCTCTGCTCTGGACACAGAGAGTGAAAAGGTGAAGTGTTTCTAAATTGATTATTAAACAGCATAAACATAAAGCATTGGTGGCCTATGCTGCGACAGGGGCAAAAGGCCTAATCAAGTCATAAACATAAAGCAAATATGCAATCTTATTTGCATAAGCATCAAAATGATTTACCTGAGAGTAGTTAAGATGATGCTTGTCTTCCCACAGGTTGTTCAGTCTGCTTTGGATAAGGCAAGAAAAGGACGAACCTGCATCGTTATTGCTCATCGATTGTCAACTATCCAGAATGCTGACTTGATTGCTGTGATGTCTAAAGGAGTTATCATAGAACAAGGCCCACATGAGCAACTCATGGCTGAGAGGGGCGCCTATTATAAACTGGTCACAACAGGTGCTCCTATCAGCTAGGAGCCTGCAGCTTCGTTTGAAGAGCATATGATGAAAACTATTTTTTTTTTTGCATGCCATTACTTTATTGTCATGTTGAACAATTGCCTTTAAAGAGTCTTATGGGAATGGATTTGGAATGGATCAAATATGTGTTATTTATTGGATTTACCTTTTGTAAATGAAAATGTGGTGTTTTCCCTAGCTTTCACTCAAAGTCAGTAAAAGAAATGTCTGAATATATTTAGTTAATGTAGTTTTGTAATAACTAAAACTACATAACTATGCCCACTAATGTTTATGTTTTTGTATTATTTTAATGTTTTATACCTAAAAATAATGTACAGACAAAACATATTTAAGATGAAGTAAAATTACACATTTTAAAAACAATAAAATGTAAAAGAAAACACATGGCTCAGGATTTTTCAATAACTATTGCTTTGTGAGAGAGGTGAGAGAGAACAACTGTGCTAAAAAGAGTTTTGCTCTAAAAAAGTAATAGAACATCATATAGCTCTGTGATATGTGATGCTGTAAACTCAGTGCAAAGTTTCTAGACTGATCACGGTCCAAGGAAATTCAGCCGTGACACCTGTTTTTGTATTTAATATTTCATTATTGCATGAAATATTATTATTATTATTATTGCCTTTTTTTACTTTTTTTTTTTTACCACCTGAGGCTATTATACACTATACTATTCTACTCTTTGTGTAACGTGCTGGTCTGATTTGTCGGCAGTAGTCGGTACCAGAAGAATGCTGACCCGCCGCTTGAGGAAAATGTATATATATGTTTATATATCTATGGTCGGTACAGTGTATAAATAAATAAAGCTTTATTGATCGCTGCAAGTTATTGGCGTGGAGTAAATTATTGCCCCCTTGTGGACATACCTCAACAATACAGCCGTTTTACCGAACCTGATTTGCTGATCCGTTTTGCCGCACTACTGGGTTTGATTTTGAATCAGCTTGAGGGAATTCATGAATATAAAATGTGTATTGTATGATTGTTACCTATTCATTATAAGAACATGAGCTCTGTAAAAGAGCTGACCTGTATGCGGAAGCAAAACATCTACTCGTCATTTCCATTTCCGGCGACCAGACCCCGCCTCGCACTCACCCACTTCGAAGGACCAACGAAGATACGCCTGAAGTTGGCCCCGCCTCTTGCACGCAGACCGCCTGTTTTTTGAAAATAACGTCTGCCTCAAGTTGTAACACGGAAAACAAAGTGGTGAAATTGTGAGTGTTGGGCTTTTGTATTATATCGACATAGGGTGAGATTGGTTAATTCAATGTCAGGTGTTGTTGTTTTATTTGCTGCGTACGTTACATAAACTGTCAAGAATATACAGCTATGTGCTACCGTTCCCTAGCTAACTTTAACGTCCCTGCTCCTGCTGCTAACTGGGATTGTGTCCTTTTTTATTTTGGTCAGTAACGTTCGAATATGAGTGTGCATGTTGAAGTACAGGGTGGTGAACTTGTATATAAGGGTTAGGGTTAGTAAACTGGTCGTTTTGTTGTAGTTTTAACGGGGTAATTCCACAGACATTTTGACAGAGAAGTCGAAAGGAATCGATTAAGGTTGAGTTTCCTCAGTTTCAGTCTTCATGCTGCTGCCTCGCTGTCACACTGTCTTCAGGAGAAAAGTTATTCTGCCTTCTTATGATGTTAAAAGCTGTTTTTCTGACCAACGGTGTGACTGAGATGTGTTTGTGTGTGTGTGAAAGACCGAAAGAAATGTTTATGCTACTGTATACTAAAATAACTGACCTTTTCAAACACTTTTTCTGTTTTTCCACAAGGCTAATGTTTTTTTCTTTTTAAATCTCATGTGTGATTTTTCAAACGACAAATGTAACATTACGGACTTGTACGCTTTACAAAGACAAATGATTTTGTTTACATTTTTTTTTTTCAGTTGAACACTATAAGCAAGTATACATGTACAAGGTTTATTAATAATCAGTTAACTGTAGAAAATAAATTGGGTTGAGCATTGCCCAAATTGATACATATAATGAATGATAAGTGGGAATGATGGGTTATTTGTTTGTTTTATAATCACAGATTGTCTGACAGCTGGGCATCATGATGTCCATCACAGATCCAAATACGAGCGTCAACTTCACTGGTGCAGTCGAAGAAATCCATAACAAGCAGCTCAAAACGTACGAGGAGATAGTGGACACAACTACAGAGCTGTGCCAGTCCCATAGACAGTTTGTGAAGTCTGCAGTTGGTATGTTTGTTGTCCCTACTGTATATTTAATTTATCTTTTTTTTGGTTCTGAGTTTGCTTAAATCATTCAGATATATAATCACCACTGTCCACTGTATTATGTGCAGATTGAGCTGTAGGTTTCCACAGGCAAATACAATTTGACAAAGTGTCAGGAATGGTGTTTTAACTGTTGTCTTGTGGATCGTTTGTTAATTGTAACAGTGTCTGTATGTGAAACCAAATATGACTTCTAAGGAGGCTATAAGCTAGGTGATTATGTGCTTAGGAGTACGTTTTATCAATGATCAACTGTATGTATTCAAAGCTGCAAAAAAGAGCTAATTTGCATGGTTATTTGTTGTTATATATTTTTTTCTTTGGTGCAGATACATGTTTAAAGAAATGTAAGGATGATAAGGTGCTGTTTGAGACAATACAGACATTCAACAAAGGTGAGTTGATAAACTTGGCTATAAAATATTGCATCTGTGTCTTACACTCACTTTTAACTCCATGTTTGACACATTATACAGCACCATACAGACTGTAATGTAGCTTCAAACGCTCAGTTGTTGATGACTTGGACTGATGCAAGGTTTGTCCCCCCAGATTTGCAACTGAAAAATGCGTCATTGAGAGAGAAACGTTGTGATATTTCTAAAGTGATATCCGAGATTCAGCAGAAGGAGATGCAGAAAGATGATATTATTCAGAAGATAGAACAACTTAAAGAGGAGCAAGCCAAGAGGAAAGACTGTAAGTTATTTGGAAATTAATGTTAGATTGTAATTAAATCACTCAAGAATTTTAGTAATTGACGATACACTGATTAATATTTTTTTCTTTTTCAGTAATTGAGTCTCAAAATAAAGCAAATAAAGCCAGACTGAGAAATCTCCAGAAAGCCCGACATGTCTTTCAGGATCATTTGGGTATGGAGATCCGAGCAGTCCTCTGTAAAACACAACTGGTTAGAGGTACATAGACCACATCTTTTCATCGTCAGTATTTTGTATGCATAAAAATGTGGATATTTTTGAGAATTTAAATATATCCCTAATAAAACACAATCACTGGTGTAGAAATATATTGTATTCCACTACACAAACACATTCACATTATTATTATTGTACATTATTGTACCTTTTTAAGTTAAAGTAAAAACTGACTTTCGAATTGTTTCCCCCATAAAGGTGAAAGGATGCAGTTTGTTTTCCGGAATATCAACCCGTCATATCTGGACAGTGTCTTTGTTGTCACAATGGGCATTAAAGAAGATGGATCTTATGAGAGTAAGTTGAAAAAGAAACATCTATACTCTATGCAGGAATAAGAAAAATAAATGTCTGCTCAGTATAATGAAATCATACCATTTATCAAATCAACTGGGGAAATTACAACACTTGTAATGCTGACCTTTTCATATGTCAGTCAGCAACATTCACATTTAGAAATATTACTTATTCAGATTTTTATATTGGTGTCCCACACACTATCCCCTCTTAACAGCAATTGGAGCAACATTTATCAGAAACATGAGAAAGAAGCACTGTATAAATGAGTGAAAAGTGAATATAAGGGCTGTGTTAATGTAAGAAAGGTGCTACAAAAATGTAGTTTGTTCAGCAAGTGTCTCATAATAGTCACACTGCTATACTATTGGACACCATTAGTAATGTCTACACACCATAATAAGCACATTTAGAATGGCTAAAGTTAAGACTTACCTTCAATATACCACAGTGGTACATTGTACACTTATTCTGTTCTGCTTTGGATAAGGCAAGACAACTACAAAGTAAAGACTTGCCTTCTTTACCTCTTCCTCCGTCACCATCAGTTATGTCGCACCCTCTATAACATTTACTTTCCCATTAGAAACAATTAGTGTTGGTTTGAGCTTTACAGACGGGAATGTTAAACAGTACAGTATTAGTAAACGTTAGTAATTCACTATTTTGGTCTTTTCAGGGGATTTGTCATAAAAAGAAAAACTAACCAAATTTCACCAGCTTTATTCAGCATTGTAGTTTGGTTCCATGAGATTTACCAAAGTCTTTTTTCCCCCCCACAGTTGTGTCTAGTGACCCAAAGCTTGAGTGTTTGCCCGTCTTGGAAAGTCGGCTTCGGGAGACCAATCACTTACCAGCATTCTTGGCAAATGTTAGGAAGGAGTTTATCGCTCAGGCACGCAGCTAAGATTGAAATATTGGAAATGTAGCTTATTTCTTGTTGCAATGTGGACCAATATAAACAAGAACTGTATATTTAAACTTTGGTTCACATTCCTCTTATAAAACTAAAAATGTAAGTATGTTTTTAATTTGTATCGACAGCCCTACAAACAACACACAATCAATGCCACTGTAACGCATTATCAGGACTAATGCATGTATATGTGGATATACAGTACATTTACAGGCAAAAATAAACAAGCCATATTAAATATTCTGGTGTTCTAATCACATCATTAACTATCCAGTCTCATATTTTCAGAGCATGGTGATATTCTAACATTTATTTAGATGGACAAAATTGCTCCCTCAACATGTTTTTCCAAAGTAAGGAGACAAAAACAAAGCAATTTACATTGATGTAAACAGCTATTATTTATTTGTTATTAACTTTATTACTCATGTATGTCAACCCTAACCCTGGACTCCATTTTAACGTGTTTATTCTATTCATCTATTACACTTGTATTAAAATCTTGTAAAATGTCCAGCAGTTGGGCAGCACACAATGTATTAAATAATATTTCACCATTAAAAAGCCAAATATAAAGACAGAATTTAAAAAATGTATGAATTCTGTCATTGTAAAATGACTGCAGAGACCAGTAACACAAATTGTACATCCTGTCAGTAGAGGAGCACATGAAGTGAGTGATTATCAATCATTTTGAAAAAAAAAAAAATACATTACTATCATTATTCAGTTCATTGCAAATAATTTGTATTCACGTATGTTATGAGTCTTCCACTTTGTTTTTACATTGTTTTGTATGATATTTTTTGCTGTGCATGCATTGGGTGAGTCAGGTATCCGATGATGTGGCACTGCTTAGCCCAGACAGTTCCTCAACATAGGCTGATGGGAAATGTCCGGTCCGTCCATTTAGTTTACCAAACCACCACCCCTTCTCCTCTTTTTTGTAAATGTCCAAAATATCTCCTGTGAAATACAAACAAATCAGTATATCAGTCCGTATTCACCTCTGTAGTTTTAAATAATTTACCGCTCAGCAGCAACTTACCTTCTTTTAAAGTCAACTCATCATCTTGTTCAGGTTTGAAATTGTACAGGGCCTTGCATTTTCCTATACTGCAAAACACTTCTGTTGTTTGACCTATACAAAAAAATCCATATTTGTTATTGTGTTAAATTTATTGTAAATCTGCAGATGTGAGCAGAAATAAACACTTCTGTGTTTGTGTCTGGAAATATCTTACCTTCTTGATTGTCATTGCCAGTGTGAGACGGGACTCTCTGCTCTGAAGCTTCTGTTTCATGTGTTGAGTCCGTAGATGTGACCTGGTCACTGGCACTTTGTGGAGGCTCCACAGACGGTTGGGTCACAAACTGAGCAGGTCCTTTGTAAATGATGGAAGCTCTCAGTGACTGTCGGGACCTGAATGTTGTCCTCCTGAGTTTGACTTGACGAGTCAGTTGAACTACACTGTGCTCGCAGTCCTTTGAAAGAGTAACACTTAGGTTATGTTTTATCTAGCATTTAGATCATCAAAAATCTACCATTGAATGTATATCATTGGCTGATAGCATAATGCATACCTTATAGAATAGAATAGAATATACTTTATTAATCCCTTGCGGGAAATTCTTTCATCACAGCGCTCCAGTGTACAAAGGTAACGAAAGATTATTAAAGGTTATTAACTGGATGCAAGTGGGGGTGGGATAAACAATTAATTAGACTATTTTAAAAGATAATTTCCCACAGAATCAGGATATTTTACTTGAGGAACCAACAGCTAAACTGCAGTTGGCAGTTAATCTTTTAGTTTCTATAGTGGCTTTATTCTAAGCATTTTAATCTGAAAGCTCACATTTGTGCCATGTCCTGTTATTGTCCTTTTCTATTTCATAGACTAAAAGATTCAATAAACAATCAAATAAACAGATCGCAGAATCTCCTATAAGGACAATAATTGTCAGTTGCAGGAGTAGTCTGAATACAATTTGTAGCTAGCCCGCTGAAAACATGTTGACCAATATGAAATATTGACAGTCTGTGTGTGTCTTAATAGTATTGTTTAAAAGGTACTGGATCACGTCTCACGTAGCTGTGGTAGTAAATCATACGAAGAAGCTGAGAACCAATTATCTGATGTTCAGAACCCAGCAATTTTGAATCACCTGACCTACTGTAGATCAATGGCACCACTTTAAATGCAGCCATTACATTAAGCTTACCATATGGCTGTTGCTGTTTCAAACCAGATGCATGACAATCGCAAACACCAATGGAAACCAAATATCACCACACACAAAGTAAAAGAGATGTCGTCTTACCTTATCTTTCCATTTCACAATGCTGTCTCTAAATCGGTGAAAAGACTTAGGTTTTCCTTCTAATTCAGACAGTGATGACGAGAGTTTGTGAAAAGTTGCCTCCAGGAGATCCAGTTTCAGTGAACACTAGAGTTAGAAAGCTGACATTAGCTTAGAGTCAAGCAAACCACATTTATGATCAGTTTACGTCTGCACTGCATACCATCCACCTATTTCACCCAGTCTACATTATTATGTGAGGCATTTGTGGGTCAAAATATCCATATGGTGATATATCGTTTTCTATCCCTGTGCAGTAATCGATACACCAGGGCAAATATCGATCAAGGCGCTCCAAAGTAAACAGTCCTTGCCAGTTTCACTCGCTGGGCATTGCTACCTCATGTCTCCTCATGGTGGCACTGTTCAAATGAGTGAGGGAAACTTGGGCAGAAGTTACCTGGCCCAAGAATAGGGGGTTCAGAGCAGGATAATGTCGGAGAAAGTTACTTTAAACGGATGCCCCGTCCACGTTCAATACATAGACTTAATGCACTGTGTGCTCTATGTTGTGAATAAACAGAGAAATCCTGCTCATTTAGACAGATACCGTGATGTGTGTGATTGTTTTGCAATATATTGATTATCACACAATCGTTGTATCGTGATATTATTGGTATCGTGGACCATGTATCATGGTACCCTGTCATTCCCACCCCTAGTATTGGTTTGTCTCTATTTGAGCTGAATAAATCTTAAAGTGCGGTGTTTACCTCATCGAGCTGCTGTTCAGTTTCCTCAAGGTTCTTTTGGTTTGAGAATGAAGGATTTTCAGAGTACATTCTCATCAGTTTTTCAATTCCTGCAACAACAACAATGTCGAATGTGACTGTGAGAAGAAAATACCTAGTGCTGTGTGGATCACAAGGTCGTACTGGATCTCAAATTATTAGTATTGTGTCATTTGAATGAATAATTGACTGTATTCAACTCACCCTCACGGTCTTTCTTTGTTTTTGCAATGGTGTCCTCCAGACGCTGGAGTTTGAGTTTGATGGACTCTCTTCGTCGCTCTTTGCCCATCAGTGATTTGCTGTCCTCCTCCTATTTTACAAGAACACGTCATAATACGCATGAATCAATCACAGCTGTAATTATAATCTTGGCGTTTACAAACACTTGACCTGCAATCTGCACATTCACATGTAACCTTTATAAATTGGGTTGATTCCAATGAGATTATTATTGTATCTCCACTGTACAAGTGCGTATGAGTGTGTGATATCATTGTAAATAAAAACACAAAACTGTTTATACACGTTAAAGCCCTCATAAAAGACGTCAAATCAGCTGCTGACTTTAAATGACAAGTATATCTTTGCGTGCGCAGCATGTACAGCCTCGTCAAAAAGCCTTAAAGGAATACTTCATCGACTTACAAAATAATCAGCCATCAAAAACTCAAATTTGTTATCTCCAGCTGAGAATCTGTTCTCCTCCACCAGGGTCCGAATGTCTTTGTCCATGTCCACCCTTTGGACTAACAGTTCTATTTGTTTTTGGCCCTAGAGGAAGGACATAAATTAACAGTGTCAATCATAGGCTTTTTAATATGTACAGTAATTGTGGGAGCGTGGGGTGAATGTCAAGATGTCTCACGTGTTTGAGGGTCTGGCCAAAACCAGACATGTGGAGGCTGTATCTATTTAAGATGTTGCACAGAACTTCAATTCTCTCTTTCTCCAGCTCTTGTATGATCTGTAAAAAGCAGAATGTCGTCAGAGCTTTGAGGCTTGTTGTGTAGCATATTCAATCTTTGGTAAACAAGGTCATTGTGGCTGGACAGCCTACAAAGTAACTGCAAGATCATGGGTTAGAGCCAGAATCACAACGTCCTGCAGAAATGTCCTTGAACACAGTATGTTCCTGTGCACGTGTGCATGTGTGTGTGTGTACCTCTGTTCCTCTCATACGAGATGAAATAAGCTGCAGAGTACACTGTTAATTTGGAGCTTCAGGCTGAGCACTTGAACGGCCGACTGACCTGGCGCTTATAAACCATTTTCTCCAACCAAAAGCTCACTGGTTATCACTCTGATCTCAAATGAGGTGTCCGTGAGCAAGCCTGAAACTTCATCTTCTCTCAGAAAAAGAGGAATGGCTCCTCCTAGAATTTTTTTTCCATCACCTGGTAGCAGTTTTTCAGGGTGTTTTCCCACTTGAGTCTCATCTGATGACCCTCCATGTTAATATTAAAGTACTCTTCATCCACCCGGGCCTGCATCTCCGCCGATTTAGTCAGTCTGTTAAGCATCTGTTGTCGAGAACAAGGAAAAGACTTTACTCTGACAGCCTCCCGCCCCCCCCCCATTTATTCTATGTGAGAAAACACAGGGTAAAGCAGATCATGTAACTGTACCTTTTGCTTTTCCTTTTCTGTGCTAATGTGTTTGTTGTTCTCAACAAAGTTGAACAGAGCTTCATGTTCTCTCGTTAGTCCAACCAGTTTCTTCTTTATCTGATTTAGAAACGAGGAAACAGAAGCACGTAAATCACAGATTTCTTTACAGGCAAATAAATCCGACATTACTGAACCCTTCTCTCACCATGCCTCATATCAAAATTTGAATCCAAATCCACATTTGAAACATTTCCGTTTATTAATTGTGGTGATATATCCTTGTATATATCTACATACAGATAAAGACATCAGGGTTGACCTAAGTACTATTATGATCAAGCAACTTTGAACTGACAGACATGAAATATGACAAAATTACATTCATTTATTTCTGTACTTCAATATTTCAGGAAGTTCAACTTTTATTTAATATTTGCCAGTAAATATTAATTCAAGTGAAGAACAAAAAATGATACACGTGTGTTTTTGTAATGTGCGAAAAACAAGAATGAAAATCAAAAGAAAGTATTTATTTGCCTTGTCATGAGATGCATTCACAATTTTGTTGCTCCGAGACTTTAGGAATGTAATAATACATCACAAAGTCAAACATTACAGTGGCTCGTGATCATTATGGTATGACAGGTTATATAAACTGTTGTGAAGTGTTGTAACGGTTTAACACAACATAATGCATTATTGATTAAGTGTATGCTATTCCCTCTAATGCATTATGAATGCTTTGTACTGCATTATGTCGTTATTTATAGTCCATTATATATATGTTGTATAAAGGTTACAATAACACAAACTGGGTTTTTTTTTTTGATCAGCACGTTTATATTTGTTGCAGGTCCAGCTGTAAACAGCTGTTTATTTCTTGTGTCTGTGTGTTTTGGAAGAGCGTTTACCTTGAGCTGCTCACTCCAGTTTGCAGTAACGAGTTTTCCAGTCCTTTCAATGGCACTGTCAAGCTATTATAACATAAAAAAAAGAAGCTTAAAGACACATTGAGGCTGGAGGCTACAACAGAGATGATAATAATGATGATAAAAATAAAAGAAGTACATACAGGCTTCTTCCTTTTACCATGTTCATCCAAGACTTGACGTATTTCCAGAATTGCCTCTTGCTGAAATGCGTTTCCTAATGATCTGGAACGAGAACAACAACAACAACAACGTCACTTTTAACTACAAACCATCTGTGGACAGGCACATTTATGAGGCGAAGTCAGGCTGAAAACTACCTGTGGGCGTCTGCTCTTGAGTACATCTCATCTGACACATGACACCAGGCGCTGTAGGTGGAACTGAGCGGGGAGTCAGCAGGAAAATGTTAGAGCTGTGGACTAATGAGCCTGACACCTACCTGTGTTTCGCTCAACCATTATTCCTGTACACACACGCAGATGTGTCCACAGGAAGAGGTCACGTTCAACACAATACAGATAAAACATTATTCAGTACTGTGCCCTTACTTGTTTGGCATTCCCTTTGAGGCCTTGATGAGTCTGCTAGCAAGTTTTTGCAGTCCTTTAGCATAAGTAAGGTCAAGCTCAGCCCTAGTAAATGTAAAAGGTGCAGCGTGGGGGCAAGAAAAACACGCACACACACACACACAAGTCAAACAGTAACTTATGTGGTCAGACTGAATGCTTTTGCTCTACCAAAACCTACCTTTGCTGAAAAACTGTCATAAGTTCTTTGCAGAAGTTCTCCCCATTTTTTGAAAATCTTTTCACATTTTGATACAGCTGGTTATACTGGAAGACAGTGAGTATGACTCCATTAGTTGTTGGTTTGTTTTGCTTTATAAAACTCAGAAGTGATTCAAATGTAGATGTAATTGCATAAAAAAAACATTACTCCAGTCAAGTCAAACATAATGTGCACTTTTCTTTTTAAAAATAAGAAAAGAAAGAAATACTCACCGAGCAGCTGCTGATAGGATCCCTCATCTTAAGACTGTGGCTGTTTGTTGACTTTGGACCTGGAACTTTGACCACCTTACCCACGGAGTCACTAATGCGGAAATCACCTGAGCTTTAGTCAGTGTGCCGTACAAAGGAAAATTCCAGTGAGGGAGAACAAAAAGGAAACCATAAATGTAAACTCAAGCCACGGCGAAAGAGAGGGGAAGATAGAAACACAAAACAAGAGGCCCATTCACGCGCTCAACTTTCACTGCAGGCAAAATAAAATAGCTTTGCGTTTATTACTCACTGTTGAAAAAGTAGATAAACAAAAACTGCCACTTTCTAATGTATCCCCATTAACAAAGGGGCATATGAACTAATTAGTAGTACTTTTGAAAATGGCCTTTGTTGTAAAAAAGCTTTTGGGATGCAGTTAGAAAGCCTGGTAATCTGAGATACCTGTGTTTAAACCAGCATCAAATTATGATTGTGTGCCACTTGGCTGGGAGATTAACTGTTAACACAACACTGACATGTGATAACCTGATATTGTGTCAGTGGAGCCGAGACTGCACATGCATGCAGAGGAGTTGTAGTGGCAAAAAAGCAGGTGTGTCTTCGGTCTACTCCCATGTCCTAGTGTCCAAGTTCTTAAACTGAAACAGATAAATGGACTGTACCCATGATTTATTCATAGCACACATCTGTTTTTCAGAGTAACAAATGGATATGGTATTATTCAGTGCTAATTTGTGAAATCATTGTCTTTACGACATTAGAGTCAGGCACCAGAGTTTGATCAAATCATTTGCAGTATTTATGTTTTTGTTTTTATTGAATAGTTCAAACAACTCATGTTTGCCTCATAGGAGAGAGCAAATGGAAAATGCTTACCAGAAACGTACCAGAATACTTAACAAAATGCTTCGAGAGAGAGAGAGCACCAAAGCCATGTCTGATGCACACACATAATACTGTTATTGACATCTCATATATTGTTGGAGTGGAGAATGTGTCGTGTTGTTGTTTCCCAAATGTGAGTGAACCTCATATATTACAATTCATCTAAGTGAAGACAAACTCGGTCGTCATTTCGGCAAATCTTTGGGAGTGTAGCATTAAAAAAAAAAAAACCCGGTTCTTCAGCATTTCGCTAATACTAGTGACATGTGGGAAAAAACAAATCTGCTTCCTGTCCGAGATTATTTAATCACTTATACTGACATTATAGTAGAACAGGTGTCCGACTAAACCGCCTGCAAACATATTTAGAAAAAAAATAAATAACACAGAAAGAGACAAACATTGGGGAATCACACCCCTTGTATGCCAGACTATTGTATGTTAAATTGGCATGCTTACACCATAAAGTGGAATGCTGTCATTCAATTGGCTAAACAGAGAGTGGCTTGTAATGATATTAGTGCTTTAATATCTCACTGAAATTAGGCTTTGATGCAAATACACACATGGAGGTTGCAAAGAAGGAACATTTGCGCAGGGCGATCGTAAAAGAATCAAACCGAGAACAAAACGACAATCACGTAATTGATGTATGCACTTTCAGTACCAGACCGGCGATGTTGTTCACGTGTCCACCCTACACTCAAATACGTACACGCACACAGGTTGCTGTGATATAAGCTTAGTCAGTGTTCATCGGAGTACGGGACTCCGGTCAGGTAGCCGTTGGTCCCGTGATTTTTATTGGTCCCATTGGTGGCGCTGCTGTGGTGCTTCTGACTGGGTGGGGGGCTGTCATCCTCATCAGAGCTGGACTCAATGTCACTGCGGTCGTCTTTAGACACCTGTAGAAATAGGAAGGACGGTTAGAATTTTAATCGAAATTGCAATACAGTCTACTAGAATAGGGGTAGTCTTTCTGAGAAATCCTTCTCAACTCAGTTTCCCCTGAGTCGAGAAATATCTTCATTCTTTTCTTTGTTACGTGCCCACCAGGGACACTTGGTCCTGTTAGCGTAACTGTTAGCAAAGATGGCGGACACTGAGTACATTCTGGAAATGAGGTCCCGTCCCCCTACGAGTGGGTCTAATAAGTGTGGAATTGGCGGTGCAGTTTCAAGCCTAAGACCAAGGCTCAGACCAAGTGTCAGACATGTTACACCCTCTATAATGCATATGGTCAAATTGACCGCTATGGTAGTTAAATGCAGATATTACCAGAGCGTTTTTGCATTTTGCCATTTTTATAATATAACACTGTTAAAATCATAAATACACACATTTAGAAATGTTTCATGTGTTCAATTTCAGCAAACTTATCACCCTAAAACACAGATATCACACAGCAATCATTTTAAATATGTTGTTCAAATGAGAATGAGAATAATTACACAAAGAATGACCATTCCCTCTCATTTCGCAATCAAAATAATCGCAATTAGATATTTATTCTAAATGGTTCAGCCCAAATAGAGGTTAGATAGTTCTCATTGTCTGTGTTATGCGTGGCAGTGACTGTATGCATGACGGCGTTACAAATGTTGGTTATTTAACAACAAGCAGCAACAGCCATAAAATCATTTTTGCAACCTTATAATATTTGCAATTCATTAACACTGGACTTTACACATGTTACAATGCATTATTAAGATGCCACTATTTTATTCATCACTCATTAACACGTTTCGAAGACTCCATTTCAGGGAAATCAAGTCAACAACCATGACGACTGTTATATGAGGCTGCACTTAAGCAGCGTGGTGATTTGAGCTAAATGCTAATGTCGGCAGACTAATGTGCTTTATTTACGGTGGTAGCGCGCTAGCCATTTACTAAATGGCACTAGGCCCAAAGCACTGTGGAGGAGAAAGTCACATGTCATTTAATGATAAACCAAAACAAATCAATCAATTCTCTGACGGTGGCATTGAAAGATCAAAAGATCAGTTATTAAGATCTTAAATGGAAACTATGGAAATCTATTTTTAACAATTGCAGTGATATTTCAGATTGTGTCAACATGGGGAATCCATCATTGATAAGATTCAAGATTTGTCTATTTGTCAGATGAGACTGTACACGGTACATTGACGGCGAAATTTAAACTGCGACACACAATTCTGCTAAAAACAAGATAAAATCTTCAATTTGAATTTAAATAAGTTAGAAATAAAGGTAAATGAAATAAAAAAGGGAAGTAGATTAGAATATAAAGAAAACTGTAACCTTTCAAGTTTACTTACATGTAAAGGATTCCATTTCCCCACCTTTAAGATCACATTTAGCAGAGACAACAGAGAGAGAGAGAGGAAAGTTAAAAGTGGCTGTGACACTTATAGATGTACAAGCAAAAAACCTTACCCCCAAAACATTAAACAAGTTTAGATGGAAACACACAGAACAGGATCGGTGTGTAATGACTCACCTTTCCTTTGGATATGGCTCGACACGCTGTCTTCACTATGAGGTAGGACCAGAAGGAGTGAAGGAGCTGTAGCAGGATGAGCAGCAGGTTGAAGACCCACCAGGACGGGTAGGGCCCTACTATCTCCCAACTCTCAAACAAGGTGGTGTTTAAAATCCTTCCATAGCAACAGCAGGCAACAATGAAAGAGAGAGAGAGAGAGAAAGAGAGAATTAACTTTCCATTCAGAAAAACAAAGGATTAAGAGCACATTCTTTAATTGGAGGAATTCACTGTATGCACGGAGCGTCATTTAACTTCCTTTCACATTTCACTAAGAGGAACTAATGTTAGGTAACATTAGTGATTAACACTCACGATATCGGTTTCAAAAAAAAAAGTTTACCTTGTTTTCTAGTGGTTAAATATAATTATCTCAACTTTAAACTCGACATGTCGGGATTAAACTGAACATTTTGAGACATTTCGTCTCCACGTGTCCATCAGAGAGCGACCGCTCTGGAGAAGCTGCAACTGAATCACTGAAAGACGGTCAGGCTCAGACGTGGTTGGAATGTGTCGAGAGTTTCTGACCTGCTGAAACTCTTTTTCTTTGGCTGGAAGCCGTAAAATATTGCAATATCCTAAATATCGTCTCTCTCTTTAGTGACGTTACCGACCTCAGTCTGAGACTGACTGTCCGGATTCAGTGGCAGCTTCTTTGGGGCGGTCATTTCATGGACTCTCTTGGTAACTTCTCTGACTATAAAAAAACCCCCAAAAAACTTTCTCCTACTGCAGAACATCTCTGCATCCTTAAATGACATGATGCATAAATAGCATAAAAAGATGTTAGTATATTTTAAATAGTTTAAAGTTGTAGTTCAATACATTCCGCTCCATAAAACCAAAGGTGCCATTGAAGAAGAAAGAAGATGAAACTCGAATCTTCTTGCCCCCATATGATACAATCATATTTTTAAGTATATGTGATAAATTTGTCAAGGGGCCAGTTCTCCCTAATGGCTGCCTGTGAATCATACTCCAGATTCTGTAGCCATGGCAACAGCTTTTACAGTAATGACAACTCCACCATCAGCATGGCCAGAGCTGACAAAAATCCAGTCATGTTACAGTGTGGAATCGACATCAGAGAACGAGGTGCCAGCTGAAACCTTTTAAACATAAATTGTTGCATAGACGAATCCCAAAGTGTTTCTTTAGATTACCCTTATCAATTAGAGACGACAAAGTAGAATCTGGATGCTGGAAACAGCATCTGTGTTGTGTGCTGATCAAGTGTCAACGGTGGCTCAAAGAAAAACTGTGTCTGCCTGATTCAGAGATGAATCACCTCTCCCGTCACTTGTGAAAGGCGTGATAACACTGCTGCTGATGACTGTTGTACACTTTCAAGGCCTAAAACTGTTTAGTAGTAACGCTGCAATTATAATGATTAGAATTGTCTTTTACCAGCCACTGTAATTAAACATTTAGACCACTAAAGATCTGGCTACAAAGAAAGCCATAACAAATAGTGTCCATCATCTTAGATAGATTAGCTACAATTAACGACTCAAAAAAATGAAAAGCTGAAAGGCAAAAACACAATTGGAAAACAGTTTGATGTTAACCGTAAGGATCTGCTTTTCATTTGTTTATTTGCTTGGATTTCTATCAGAGGTTAATGCTGCTGTATCCATAGTAACTATTTCTTAGCAACAAAATTCACAGAGATGTGTCTCAACTCCAAACTGTGGAAAGTAGTGGGGGGAAAAAAAGCACAGAGCCCTTCATTTCTGCTGAAATAACATATGCAGGACAAAGAGACGTCTACTGCACAGATCCTTTCGCTGCGGCTGCCTGTGAACACCACATCATTAAAACACAACGGTACAAAGGAGGTGCGGTAAATTAAAAAAAAAACACTTACCACACAGGGTAAACCCCCAGTCTGGAACTTATGAAGAGAACTGCAAACATTGCAAACAGGAGGTTGCACAGAATCTGACATTTGGCATAGTTGGCCATCTTGGCAGCCTAGGAAAAAAAAAAATCAATAATTAATAATTTAAGCACTTTAATATTTCTTACCCAAAAAATATAATTCTTGTGTTCAGTATTATAACCTTAAAGTATATGTCCAAAAAGCAATGTACCTGAATGATACTAACAGTTGTACAATACTGGATAAAAACACAACCAGTCAACCCTTGTATCCGTCATTTGAATCGTCTCAGCCGTCCTGCTCACCTCTATCAGCACGTCCGCCGCGTCATGCAGACACATGACCAGAGTTCCCACTCGTGCCATGTTGTTCACGTAGGAAAAGGTGATGAGTGAGATTGTTGCCACGTGGTGCAGGAACATGATCAAGAAGTCCTGGGGACACAGTTTGCCAAAGAAATGTCACACAGCGTCATTGTCACTGCATGCAGGACAATCCCACAGCTTCTAGGACATTACAGGAATGTCATTTGGTAAAAGAAACGGAACGTGTGGAGTCTGAGTGTGTACTTGCACCAATGAAAACAGCAGATTTTCACAATCACAAGGCAACTACTGCTGAATAACATTGAACAAATTTGTGGAACCACATTGGAGCCTTTTGTAATTTCATGACCTTGAAATGCAACGTCTTTCAAAAAAAAACATCTATTTTGGCCAGGCATGCTCATCATGTGCGTTTGAACATTATGACATGAGAGTGATTTATCGCAGCCGCCACAAAAATCGCAATCCTCTGTGTCTGAGCAATACATTAAAAGTGTAATGTAACTGCTGCAACTAGGGATGTATCGGCACGATATCTGTATTGGCAGATATTGGCTTTAAAATGGGATATCAGCAAGCACACCAAAATCTACCGATATGACTAATGACTACAATATTAGGCTGCTACTTCCTTGACTTCTATGATATTATTATTTATTATTATTATTTTTTAAAAGTTTATTTATTTTGCTCAACGACATGTAGGCAAAATATTTTGTAAATTATTGACTATATGACCTCTACAGTTGGGCGCAGGTCCAATATCCAAAAGTCCAATATAAGTGATTTACTTAATTACAGATGTCAGATAAGAGTATTAGAATTAAAGTAATGCAAGTGTCAAATGGCAGCTAAAGCACACTTTTTCCACTTAATTAATAATCATTATTGGCAGTGCAGTTTTGGTCCGGACAATTTGCTTTTGTGGAATTCTATGAATGGGCCTAGAGGTGACTATGGGTATATGAAACATTGCTCTAGCAAAACCTCAGCTGCTAGCTCCATATCTCAGCTCAAAGCAACCAGAACCAGTCCAACGTAGCAAAAGAATGAGAAGGAGGACGAGAAGGAAAAGCAATGATGCAAGAAGATAGAGAATGAAAGCAAGGCAAGAGTGTGCAGGGACAACATACTGGAATTGGCAGGGGGTGCAGAGGACCTCCTCAGTGTAGTACTGTGCATGAAAAAACTGAAAGGAGAAACAAAAACAGACAACATGCCAACAGTCAACAAAGAGATGACAGAGTGAAGGCATACACAGCATGGCATCATGGGGGCTGCTGTGAGTGCAGTGAGTGGAGTGTGTTTTTGAGAGGGGAGCTGAGCTGGGGATGGAGACAGGAGTAGGATCGTGGCTGGAAGGCATGCAAATTGATATTTAATGAACCCTTAACTGAGTATGCGCAGCGCTTTACACCACTGGTCACATTCTCACACACACACACACACACAGCTCCTATATATAGCGCTCCATTATGTTTCACTCACGCACCGGAACAATAGGGTTTAACTTTGGGGTTTAGCATCTTGTAAAAAGACACCGGAGAAGTCGCAGAAGAATCAGTGCAGGTCAGCCTCTAGGTGCTGAGTTTCTAAAAGTGGGTTCAAGGCAAAGTCAAGATGGACCTTTACATTTAATTTAGAGCACAAAAGTACATAGTATATTAGCACTAAAACACTACTTAATAAATAATTTAACAATAAGTTGTTATTTGTAACAAGTGGCGTGTGTACCTAACTATTAATCAGTCATGGATTATTCTGTTCTACATTTGTCTGTTAAAGATTCAGTGCATTACATTTTGAGTTAACATTTTTATTTGGTAGAAAGTGAAGATGAAATAATTACACTTTGTTTTTTACTTTGTTGTTATATTTATATCAGGAGCTGGGTCAGCTCTTTGGACGCTGCCATTTTGGATCACCATTTAGCCCACAATGGACAAACTAAACAATCAGTGAAGGCTACTTTTTACACACTGTACCTTGACGTATGGTCATAAAACTCAACACACTGTACTATTACAGACCTATCTTAAGCTGCTGATTTAACAAAATGAAAGCTTATCGCCGCTATGGTTTGTCATGGAACGTACCAGTGAGATGATGCTGAGGCCAAAAGCACAAACTTCATAGAGTCATGGTGATGGTCAGAAAAGAGACGTTCAAACAACGCTAATGAAGCTTTGAAATTGCTTCTTTCAATGGCAAAAACAACACAAACATGGCTGTTTTCCACATAAAAATGACTTAAAATGCCACATTGTTTAGTGCTGAACTGTCTTTCAGCAAACATTCAGCTGTCAGCTGTTATTACAGATGTGTCTCGTGTGGCTTGCAATCATTCTTACCTTCCTCTTGATATCTGTAAATTGGGAAAAGAGTAGGGAGAGGTAGAAAGACAGCTCCAGTATGTAATAGTAATGGATGTCCACAGTCAGTGGCTGAATGAACACACAAAAAGCAACAATGTTAAAAATAAACATTTGGGAGTTTTGGTATTGCAACACATGTGGCTGTGTAATGATAAGAGAGTATGGGTGAAATGTGCTGTGTTGTGACATTTACCTGGTAAGGGTAGTTGTACCAGCACTCTTTAGTGTTCCATAGCCAGGGAGTCTGCAGGAAATGACATCAGCAAACATGAATCAATACGTTTGAATCCAATATACCCAGATTATATAATAAAATACTAAACATCATCAATCATTAAACTGAGCTGAACCTCAGTGAAAGTGAAAACTCCACGGACAACAGTGAAAACACTGTCAAAGGGCCCGGGTTCGCGACCTGGTCTCCCACAGTCCACAACTGGACACTCTAAACCAGGTGTGTCAAATGTACGGACCAGAACCGGTACAGCCCCCAGGATGGATTTGTGAAATACTCTATTTTTCAGTTCCAGACATCTGTAAATGGTTAAAGGAATACTTCCCTGATTTGCATTTAGCTTTGTAGCTATTACTAGAATAGGGGTAGTATTTTTTTTAAAGATTGTGCTTCCCAACCTCAGAGTTGAGAAATATCTTCCTTCTTTCCTTTGTTATGTGCCCACCAGTGACACTTGGTCCTGTTAGCATAACTGTTAGCAAAGATGGCGGACACTGTTTACATTCTGGGAATTAGGTCCTGTGCCCCTACGAGTGGGTCTAGAAAGTGCGGAATTAGCGTTGCAGTTTCACGGCTCGGACCAAGTGTCACTGGTGGGCACGTAACAAAAAAAAATAATGAAGATATTTCTCAAAACAGGGGAAACTGAGGTTTCAAAATTCTAGTAATACCAAGCTAAATGCAAATCAGTAAAGTATTCCTTTAACTTAGGAATCTTACTGTTTAAATTGCACCTATTTTTCTCAAGATTTCCAGTTGATCATAGTATGTTTTGTAAAATGATACTTGTAAGTGGCCACTGAACTAGGTGTGAATGTGAGAGTGAATGGTTGTTTGTCTCTGTGTGTGGAGGATAAAGCAGTAGATAAACCCCAATGAAGGAATGAATGACTTTTATTATTATTGAAAACAAATAAAGACAACACCAAAGATATTTAACACTACACTACTACCTTTTAATAAAGCCTATAAAGACAATTTACTGTAGTATCAATGCAGTGTCATCCATATTATAGTTTATTTTCCTGTTATTACATGTTATGGATATAAACATATTATTGTCTTCATGAATTCTGGATCTGAATCAATGTTATTTAGCGATTATTTTATAGTGTGTAGCCAGAGTCAGGACATAGTAATATCGGGAATGATAACAGTGATAGTGAAGAATACTTAGTGTATAAGCAAGGTAACTCATTGGTATGACTGTCTCTTATACTCCTCCCTGGACATAATCTATTAATAAACTTCTTCCACAGAAAGAGGAGCCTGCATCACTGAAGGCAAATATTTAAATATTTTTCACGGAGCACTTTGTCACACAAATTCATACCTGTGAGTTTTCCCCCCCTCATTTCTGCTATTTCCTATATTTTCCTTGCGATTTGACCACTCGTATACACTTTGTGTATAATATTACACTGATCCATCTTAACCACATATTTCAATTTCATATTGACCACAATGGCTATAATTTCTGGACAGTCATTACGAGAGCCAGTCATTCTTTGCGGTTAGTTTACCTTGAAAATAATGCTGTGTTTGTTTGTTTTTTGATTACAAATGTGAAATAAGTCACGCAGTGTTTTCAATTAATGCGTCCAGCCATTTCCATGGTAACCTCACGTTCAGCTGGCTCTTTTACTTACATTACATTGTCGTGATTGGTATAATCTACTGCCAGCTTGATTATACAGTATTTTTTCTATCTGTATTTGTGCTACTTTTTCTGTGTCTGGATAATGGATGGATTTGATTGAGAAAAGCTCATGAAAAGCTATTTTTAACAGCGATCAATGGGAAGAATATGATTTTGTCGAACTGTTTATTTGAAAAAGTGTAAATCAGGCGTATGTGGCACATAGTGTAAAAGATCACATTCATGGCAAATCATTGACACATTACATTTAATGGATAATATTATTATTTAACATTAGATTTGCCAGCAACCTCTCCCTTAAGATCAATTATTATCCTGCACTTTTTACTCTTGGCGTTTTAATAAGCAAATGTAATCCCTTATACCATAATTTATTCTATTTTTAGTCCGCAGACTTAATTACCAGCCTATTCAGAAACCACAAGATTTTCATTCTCGCCATGCCTCAGTGACTCATGTCATCTTTAACAGTCACAGCAGAATACCAGTGCTTGTTTGTGTGTCTTTAACTGTTACCTTTTTAAGGAAACGAACTCCATAGGTAAAAATGTACAGGTAGAATGTAAATCTCCACCTGAAATACAAAGAGGAAAAACACGTTAAAGTTATAAATGCAAGAATGGAAGGAGTAGCATTCAAATTCAAGGTTGTTTTGGTGAGGTGTGGGCTAAAGCAAACTGTACATGTGTGAAGCACCTCTGTAGATTGCTTCTTCGGTTCAGCACATTGCAGCATAATGTGGCAATGCCTGTGATCAGAATCCCCACATCTGCAGTCGAGGGTGAGTCACTAAAAATGGGACAGCGCTGACTTAACTGTGGTGAGGTCTGCAGAGGAATAAAAGATGCTCACACAGTGTCCTGCCCCAGCCTGCTCTGCTCTTTATATAATCCTGCACTGCATTTAGTGACCACAAGAACACAATGGCAGCTAAAGTGTTTATGAGCTCTGAGGCAGAGAAGACACGGCTCCAGTCGACACTCCAGTGATGATCAAAAACCTTCACAGTAGTTTATCTACACAACTCTGAAATGTGGTTGGGAAACACATTTGCAGTTAAGTTTGAGTAGGGGACTATTTTGTTGTGTGTTCTTGTGTACAGTACACTGTACTGTATGTGTAATATATACATCTGAATACAGTGGAGTAGCTTCATGAGGTGAAAATGTGTAAAAGGAGAATCCTAAACAATCTGTTTTCTAATTGAAATCATGAAAAAAATCAATGTTAGAAACAATTAACATCCTAAGTTCTCAATAATGCATCTTTCTCCATCTTGTTTCAAATCTAAAACAAAACAAATATTGTTCTGCAGCTTAGACAGATAAAAATGCAAATATCCGATACAATCCAAAAATCCTATATTAGTATATCGCATGCTTCACTATGCACGGACTGTAAACATGTAAATAAAAATCAGCAAAAGCATTTTAGCTGAGTCATGTTTGGGCTGCTTATTTCTTCATCTTTTTGGGAGAACAATATTTGTTACACAGTTGGAGAATTATGGTCTAAAATGACTTTAACGGATTCATATCGGTATCGGTAGATACTACAGTTTGTGATAACAATATTGGAAAATGCGGTAATCCCTAATCTAAACTCAAATCTCAATAATTATAACCCTTGCTGACCTATATGACCTTGAATTAAGCACATTTTGTGAGCCACAGCCTCCCAACTCAACAAGACACGCTCAAAAGAGTTGTCTTGTAATGCAACATTTCGTAATAATGCAACATTTCCTAATAATGCAACATTTCCTAATAATGCAACATTTCCTAATAATGCAACATTTCCTAATAATGCAAATTACGAAATAAAACCAGTGGCTCTGTATTAGCTTCCCAGTTTATGAAGATCCCACAGAGCAAGAGCCTTTCACAAGGAAGCAGGTATTCTTTATTTAATACTGGGCAAATGTGGACACCGTCATAGGCTGCTTTTTGGTGCTTGATCAATAGAATTGTGCAACCAAATTGTCTGGACAATTCTACCTGACACGCAGTAAAATGTGTTGCATGGCAACTGCTTCATCAAGCCTGTAAGAATCCCTTTGAAGTGCTGCCATATTTCTACAATCAGAACGACTCACAGCAGCTTCTGCAAGTACATCTTTTCTTTCTGAAAAACGGATGACATGATTTTTTTTTTTTTTTTGCCATTATGAGGTTTTTCCCCGATGTGGCGCTGATACAGAAGATGAAATTATTTTTAATTGAATTATCTAAGGGTCACTGTTTATTATCTGTACATGATGTGGCAGCATCTAGCCAATTACACTTGTACTTAATTACAGCTGGTTGGTAACAGAGGTTAAAAAGACTTACTGTAGGCTTATATTTTATGATGAACTCACCCTCTATACATTTGTACTCAACTGGTACAAAGCCCTGATACACCTATATTCCCTGTTCAATCAGAAGAAACACAGCTATCCTTTTTTCTTTATTTGTCTAATTTGGTTAAATGCCTAGGCATGATTAGCTACTTGTTTTAAAGTGGCATTTCATTGTCAACAAGCTATTTCTAGGAAGATGTCATTGACATTTTAGTTAGAATACTGGCAACAGATTTTTCTTAGAATTTAAGCAGATTGTAATGAAAAGAGAAGGCAGTTTAAGAAAGCATAGACAAAATGGCATTCGTTTTTAAGAAAAAGTATTTTACGATGCCAACATATTTTAATAACGGTACAAATATTTCATCTTAACGTATCCTAGCCTAATATTTGCACTTGCAGCAGTTATGTCACGTACAGTAAACCACTGTTCCCAGCCAATAAAAAAAGAAGATAGAACCCTGCCAATCCCAGCTGTCATAGGGCAAAAGGCGGGGTACACCCTGGACAGGTCGCCAGTCCATCACAGGGTCACAAAGAGACAACAACAATCCACATTCACACCTACGGTCAATTTGTGTCCAATTTGCCTAATCCCCAAATTTGCATGTTTTTGGACTGTGGGAGGAAGCCGGAGTACCCAGAGCAAAACTAGTACTGGTGACATTGAATCTTAAAAATACCCCCATCTCTTTATTTTTAGAAGCTGCCATTTGCATTGTTTGCTCATCATTAATTCTCCTTTCTCAGTGAAAGCAGAGCAGAGAAAGGAATGGAGGAAAATGAGATCATACAGTTAAGGAGTTATTGAAGCATAATCCTGCTCCAGCTTGTGTTAACCCAGGAAAACCAGATAGAAGAGGATTTTGCAGATAACACTACTCTGTTCCCCTTACTGTTTTTCTTGCTTAACTTAAAATATAATTGATCAACACATGCAGCATCTGCCACTGTGGTGAAATAATCCAACATGTATCAAATTATATTTTCAGTCTTTTTTAGATGGTACAACAGCAGAAACATCTGTCTGCTGCAGGTTACTTGCTGAAAAAAGAAAAATCAATACTTGGACTTGCTGGAAAAGCTTTTTGCCGTACGTCCGGGGGAGGACGAGGACACAACAATGGCTGCTAAACAAACTTCATGCAGAGTCTCGGATATTACAGACCAAATCTGTTTGCTACATACTGTCTGCATAATGAACAGAGCAGACAACAGATCAGCCATCCTGACAACTGAGAGACAAAGAATGCTATCAGTCTGCAACAGCTGTGCACGAGAGCCTAATTAGAGCACAATCACTGCGAGGAGGACTGAAGCCAGCCCCCCATTTGGAAAACTGCATTGTAAGCAAACTCAGACAGACAACCTGAGCCAAACTACTGCAAAGCCCAGTGTCTTGTGCAGTCAATTACGCCGTATGCAGATAACAGCTTTGGCACAATTGTTGCTCTAACAGAACAAATGCCGGCTGAGCGTACCAAATAAAACCGCATTCTTAATTCCAGACGAGCACCAAACTGCTCTCTGCTTGTGTGTAAAGCCGGTGGACTGTTTCAGCTTCCTCTCCAAAGCTGCGATAGACGTCGAGTGGTCTAATCAGCCCAAACTGTACTCCTGAGTGAACAGCAGCCTCAGGCTGATCAGAAGCTGTGAGGCTCAGACTGTCAGACTGGCTCTACTAGTGTCAGACATGACTCTGCTCTGACAGCCACGCTCACTTGACGGCCTTTAACATCACACTGCTAAGTAACTACAATCTCCCTGATGGCAAGTGCTCGGCTGCAGATTAGCCAGCGCTCTATAGCGCCCTGAGTGGGTTTTGTTGTTTCGCGCTGGGACACTTTTATCCCATAGCAGCACCAGCATGCATGTCGCAGTCTTCAGAGACAATCCCGGATGAATGAAAGTGATGATGCTTCATCATGGCAGCTAAATGACCATTCACTCACTGATTAAATGGTTGTTGATTACTAATAAATACAATAAATATCACTGCAAATTCTGCAAATTTATATCTTTTTACAGTGTGTTACAATTGTCTTTGTATATATATATATATATATATATACATATATATGTGTATATATATATGTATATATATATATATATATATATATATATATATGTATATATATATATATATATATATATATATATATATATATATATATATATATATGTATATACAACTAATACAACACATGTATTTAACCCTTGGTGCTCACACAGCACGGATCTGTGCCGCAGGTGCACCCTTATTTAATTGTCATAGGAATAATACACAACTCCTTATGTGGACATCCTGGGGGTGTGTGTTTTGCATAAGTCACAAAATAGTCCGTTTTAATTCCACTCCAGTTTTAACAGAGCCAGGGTCGTGACACTTGGACCTTTTTCCCTAAAAATGTTATTTATTTTAAAACTGAATACATGTTTCCCTCATTTTCTGGACATGTTTCAATAAAGTGATTGAGAAATAGTTATGCTGTATGTTGATTTATATATCACTTTAAAAACAACAAAGCTCCTAAAGTACAACATATTGTCTTTGAGCTCCTGAGCAGCCACAGAGTTCCCCTCATTTCCCTACACTATGTAAATGAGAGTGAAACTTACTGGGATGAAGGTAAACAACAGACCTGCTTTTACTAACATCACTGTTGAGTTACTTGTGAATGGTAATGTAGTATAGCCCGTTCAGATCTGTCTTCGTTTGGCACAGAATTCCCAAACAACAATACGTTCACATTAACACAAGCAGAGCGTTAACGACATGAAGGGGTGGTGAAAGGGCTTGCAGCTAAGTCATTTAAGGTGTGCGCTGTGCTGTGTTAAATGTAATTTGCCTTACATGCTTTCACAGAATCGAGCGAGAGTGCTGGGCTTCTCCTGGTTGCGTCGCTGTCTGAACCAGCGCTGAATGGTCCGCACGTCCCAGTCGAGCTGCTTGGACAGGCCCTCCAGCCTCTTCTCATCTGGGTGCTGGCAGGACAAAAATAAATAAATATGTATGTGTGTTTGGATGAATTACAAAGGGGCATAACAGGAGGCCAATGAGAACAACATGCTCCACCTTGGTTATAGCGGTGAAAACCTTCTCGAGGATAGCGTTGGGTTGTGCTTTTTGAGGCCCGCTGGCTTGAATCTTCAGGCCCATCGCACATGGTCTTGCAATAAACCTGCACATTTAAGAGATCAGAACACAACACTGTCATCAGCAGGGCGATTCGTTCATTACAAGAGGACGTCGAGAGTCAGGTTGTTAATGTATAATTTCTCGGGGATGACTTGGTACCACCACTACAGATACCGATATTACAACCCTGAGTATCTAACGATACAGATACTTTTGTACTGATGCATTTATCACCTGCACCACACATGCAGCCCTCTCTCCTGTACTGGTCACATGATGGAGGGAGTACATGCCTTGTTGCTTAGTGACACATTTATTAAGGTTTACAGATCATTTCTGGTTTAACTTTTTTATCTGATCCAGTACAGTACAGCTCATCTCCATTACTTTATTTGCAGGTGGGACGTGGACACATGCAGTTCTCGCTACTTCTTTTGAGTCTACATGGACATAAGGGACATGCTTGCAACAGACAGGTCACTAGCTGGAGGACCACTTTTGGTTTATCGGTTGATATATTTGAGATATTTTTAGAGGGATAGCTACCAGCTAGCTTGATAGATAGACAGACAGAAACCTTATTAATCCTAATTCTCCAGCAGGAGAGCACTATAGGAGTAAAATGCACAGTAAATTATAAAAAAGAGATACTAAGATATGATACTTATAAATGAGCCACTCTTGATTTGGACACAATTGGTATCGATATTGGTCAAAATCACTGGATCGGATATCGGACTATCTCTCTCTCTATATATACATAAATGTAAATAAAAACCAGCAAAAGCATTTTAGCTGAGTCATGTTTGTGGGCTATTTACTTCTACTTTATGTTACACAGTTGGATAATTGAAATGGCTTAAAATGTGTTGTTAACAGTATCGGTCTAATATTGGTATCAGTAAGGTTGTGATATCGGTATCAGTATCAGACTTAGGAAAAGTGGTATCGTGCCATGTTTGATTGCAGTGATATGAATGTGAAAAACTGGTTATTCAAGTTATCCAAAAATATGTGCACACTTCACTTAATAGCAGGGTTCTTTACTGGAGGTAATTAAATTAAATTATATATATTTTTTTAAATGAGTGAAGGGCTTAGTGGAGAAGTTTAAATCACTGTCCCACATACTGCAGAACAGTATTGTCCCACATAAAAATGCATGAGGAGGAGACATGTTCTGACCATCATGACTCTGTGTTAGTAATTATGATGATTGTACAATCACAAGTGGGTCAGCGGCACACATTAGGATTAAAACTAGAAGCCTGTTGGGTTCGGACTGGGACCAGTACCGGGGGTTGGGACCGGTAAAGATGTGGAATCATGAATGTGCACTGACAGATGCATCAAATGCAGACAGCGCGTATCGCTGCGGGCCTGCAGAGAGGATGACGATCAGTGATTTGTGCGCTAAACAGAGATGCCATTGTTTAGGTAACAAACACGAGCCGCGGGATTGTGCTGCATAATTTCATCGACACAACAAACAGCCACCTGGATTATCTCGGCACTCAGTCAGACCCACCTTTCAAAGACCAGCCGTATCATAAAGATGCAGAAAGCTAAAGGACACGCCAGATACAGATCCTCGGCTTGCGGGTACGTTGCCTCGTCAGTGTTTTTTAAGTCAGCCCATGTTACATTGTGCGGGAGCCAGAAGCGCTCGTTCCAAAACCACGCCAGAATACCGGCCATGTCCCCGGCACTGCAGACTCTCTGACCGGCTCCGAACACAAACGGATGTCCCGCTGAACCTCGGTGGTCTCTCGCCGCGCTCGGACCGCACAGACTCGGCTAAAGCTGGTGGTGATGGTGGTGGTGGTGGTGGACGTGGTGATGAGGATCCGTGTGTGAGACGCCGCCGTCCGTACGTCCGTTTCGCCACAGCTCCTCCACTGTAGGGAAGTCGACTCAATCAGCTCCTCCGCAACTGATTGGTGCGTTGAAATGTCGCGCAGTGGAGTCGCCGTGTACGTTATCGCCGGCTTTCACACGCACGGTCTACAATGACACGGGTTTAGTCCGAGCTCACTTTACGTGAAGAAAGAACGAGTTTTTTTTTTTTTTTACATATATAATTATTTCCTTTTATTGCGTTTGTTGCACACAAACTGTATTTCTTATATGATGAGAGGAATCTCACAATGAACCACAAATCAGGGTGAAGAGTTCACTGTGACGGTCTTCTCTTCAAATGAGCGTTTGATAATTCCAGTAAAAACCAGGAAATCAGCACAAATAATATGGCAACAATGTGGGAACGGGCTTTGTCAGCGCACGGCTTGGTCAACTGCGCCACCTACTGACGGATGTGGTGTAGTACACAGTGGTGAATGCTGACCTTGTAACAGTACATGAATGGTACGTGGATTCAGTGTCCCATGTACCTATTTAGGCTGCTTCATATATATATATATATATATATATATATATATATATATATACATACATACACACATGTATATATATATGGTTTAAAGTTGATATTATTTCTATAAAAAAAATAAAAAATAGGTCGATAGTTACAGTACCAGCGAGCTTGACAGACATTAATCCCATAGCGAAATTGAATTCTCCAGCAGCAGAGGACAATAAATGCACAGTAAATGATAAAGAGATACTAAGATGTGATGATTTTAAATGAGCTACTGTTGATTTGGACACAATCCCATATAGTAATAAATGGGGATGAGCCGATTGGATATACAGTATCGATCCGATACTGGTCAAAATCACTGATTGACTATCGGACAGATAAAAATGTAAAATCAGATACAATCCAAAAATACTATTCTCTAAATGTCGCATGCTTTCACTATGCACAGACTGTAAAAATGAGAATAAAAATCAGCGATCAGCTGAGTCATGTTAGGCCTGTTTATGTCTTCTTTTTGGGAGAGCAATATTTAGGTTACACACATAAATGGTCTAAAATGACTCAGAATAATATAGTTATCAGTAGATACTCAAAAAAAGTGGTATTGTCTCATTACTAATTAAAATATGTGTACATACTACTGCTACGAATAATCACAATAATATACATTTATTGTTATTATTATTATTATTGTTGTTATTATTGTATTTATTTCCAGTCTCTCACTTCCAGTCTGTTCAATTTCAAAGGTTTTATTCACATGGGAAACACACATTTACATTGTCAAAGCAAGTGTAAAAATAAAACAATGTTGTGTGACAAAATGAAAACAAGATAAGGTTTGAAACAAAAGAAAGAAAAAGAAAATATACAGTGCTTGACACATTTATTAGACCATCTGCCATAAAAACGAGAAAACATAAATATTTTAGAAATCTTTGAAAAACTTGTCTAAAACAAAACATTTTTTTATTGTTATTTATTTGACAAATAAAGGGAATTCACCTTTTTGTATCCAAATTTGAGCTGACTGGGCTTCTTCTCTGAGAAGTCAGAAATTGATCAAACATTCAACCACTAAAACTAATAATAAAAAAAAATTCTGTTCAGGAATGCAAATTAATATCTATAATTTGACATCTTAAATAATAATGTGCTTTACTATTTTTTCCCTGTGTTTTTCTAAAACAGTACATTTGAAAATGGATCACAATAATAATTTTATTTTAGCATTAAAAATATGTTGGTTAAAGAGCTTTTATACTGGTGTATTAACCATTACAGAAACATAGTAAACGACATCTCTCTCTGTCTTGCTCAAGGACACATATACACTAGCACAGCCAGAAATTTAACCCACAACCTTCCAGTTGAAAGACAACTCGCTCTACCACTTAGCTACCATGGCTCTATCCTTGCTTCTCACTTTTTGTAATACCTTTACTTCTAAAAACGTACATCTTATATCAGAAAATTACTTTTGATACTAAAGTACAGTAAATGTCATATACTTTAAGACTTTTACTTATGTAATATTATGAAAAAGTGACTTCAACTTCTACCTCAGTCATTTTCTGGTAAGATTCTACTTTATACAAGACTGCTATTAACAGATGAACCAGAAATCCTTTCATTATTCAAGTCATAAAAACATGCAGTCAGATCACGTGTCTTCTCAAGTCGTGTATATAGAAATGCGACGGCGCCATCTAGTGGCCAGTGTTCGCCCCCTCAGCTGCAGTGGTCCACCCTGCATGTGACAAGTTGAAATCGTCACAGCTGTGTCACACACACACACACAAAGCAGCGTGTCACTAAATCCAGTTGTTGCTTGTCTTGTTTTTTCTGTAACATTTTTAACTGAGTTGTGTAAAACATGAACTAGTTTAAAAATGTGAGTCGCACGTTATATGTTTGTTTTTTCTTGTTTTTTTTTCCCCTCTCGATGATCAATAACGATTCTAATCGATATCACCATGCGGTGATTGACTCGTTCAGCTTGAATGTCACTGTGTTTGCACGTGCGTGTGCGTGCGCTCCGTTATTTTCCGGGTTGCGCTGAAGCTGCGCTGCCAGCTGACACTTTCACTGAGGAGGAGACACACACACACACACTATCTCTCTCTCTCTACACTCACTCCATCTCTCCCTCACTCTATCGTCCCCTCTCTCTGTGTGTCCGCCTGTCTCTCTCTGTGTGTGTGTGTGTGTGAGAGAGAGAGAGAGAGGCAGCTAACTCGCGCATCATCACCACCACCACCACTACCGTCATCATCCTCATCATCATCATCATGGCGGATCAAGGCGAATCTCAGGCTCCCGTCCACCACCCGCAGCCTGCGCCGCTGACAACTAGCTGGCCAATAACCAGGGAGTCGTACGAGCTGCAGGAAGTCATAGGTTAGTAACGAGAGAGAGAGAGAGTGAGAGCGCGCGCGAGAGAGAGGCAGACACACACACAAACACACACAGAGAAAGAGAGAGTGAGTGAGAGACTGGTATGGTTGAAACTCACGCGGCGGCGGTGGGTCATCAGCTGGGACTGACGACCAGGGCCTACCGGCTTTTTTAGCATGCAGCAGCCTCCCGCAAGTCTTTGCAATGCGGATGTTAGTGGAGACTACCGGTGTGTATGTGGGTGGGTGGGTGACAATCTGCAGTGCTGAACTGCAGTTGTTGACAATGTCACATTCCCACAGTGAGTCTAATAGTACACAGCTACTCTCTGTGTGTGTGTGTGTGTGTGTTTATGTGCGTGGGGCACGTGTCCAGTTCATTTGACAGTAGTGGAAAAAAAGGGGAAAAAAAAATCACAGGGGCTGTGGTCGTGTAAATGCTCGACTCGACCACACTGAGCTCGTGTAGTCATGCCTTGCAACAGGATGAATGAAGAGACTGAAGGGGCAACTTTTAAAAGTAAAAGTAAATATTTTAACTGTATGTGAATACTAATTCGGAAGGAACTGTTTCAAAATCAAAATGCTACTTATTTGACTCATAAAGGTGAAACATTTGTGTCCAAAAACGTCTTCATATATAATAAAACCATCAGATATTGTTTACAAACTATGTCTCCTTACTCACCACTGTATTATTATTATTATTATTATTATTATTATTGTTGTTGTTGTTGCTCTATAGAGAAGTGAAGGTCATTGCTTTACTTCTTTGCTTGAAAACTTTGTCCAGTTTGATGTTCTTTAAATTCAAACTGAATGGGGGGGGCTTTTAGATTTTCAGATCTGATCAATAAAATTAGATTAGATTAGATTAGATTAGATTTTATTGATGCCACACTGGGGAAATTCACATGTTGCAGCAGTGAAAGGACAGAGAATAGAAATACAACACAATCAAACATAATGAGAACAAAAACAAAAGAATAAATGACAACACAAATTTACCTGGTTAAATAAAGACTAAATAAAATGTTTTAAAATGTAATACTCTCTCTATAAAGTCCACTGTTCAATTTTTGGGAACCTGATTTTCCCGAATATGACAAGCAACTGTGTAGCCGCACTATTTAGGAGTATAGGATTCATACAAAAGAACACAAACACTGCACAGCATTAGAACCACCGTGTATTCTCTTCTCTGCCACCTCTGTTTTAAGCTGTAAAACCATTGAGAACAACAAACATCATTGGAGTCATGTGCAACTACACAACTACACTGTTGAAGTGAAACAGAGCATTTATTGTCACTGCGCAGCAGGTATACAATGGAATTGCTGTGCGTATCTGAGCAGCAGTAAGTATAAATACAGTAAAATAAGAATACAATTAGAATCATTTTTAAAAAAAAAGCAACATGTACAATTGGACATACAGTATATACACACACACGACTTTCAGGATCCACACTGTCTTTGAGTTTTAAGTTCTTATGGCCCAGAGAAAGAAGCTTTTAAAGTTTAGGCACCTGTACTGTGTAAATGGAAGTTTCTGTATGAAAAATGTCCTTTTGATCAAATAATCGCCTCCACAATAACCTCTGTCAAAGTTGTGTAGGCACACAAGTTCCTATTGTGTTGTTTATATACTGTGCATACGTGCTATCACGATTAATGTTTGGGTCTGTGTATGCCTGTGGTAGATTTATGGGATCCATTTACTTCATCCAGCAATGAAAACTTTGCCAGCATTTGGAAATTAATTTTTTTTATCAACATCATTTTTTGTAATCCAGGTTTTTATTGAATTTTGTGTTTGAAAGCATCACATCTTACACATAACAATACACAACATATTACCCCAATTACGACAATCAGTACGGGCTGGGCAAACGAAAAAATCAAATAAAGTTACATCACCAAAATGACTAATAATAATAAATTAGAGATAAATAAAAAGGGAGGAGTGGTGGTATTTTACTTGATTTTGACCTGCATTATTGACAACATACTTTCATTGTTGTAAATCACTGTGATTTAAAAGTATTATTCACGACAGAAATCTCAAATGTACTGAAAGTGCCAAAAAGTGTGAACAAAAAAGAATATTTGGGGTAAACGCCTGTCAGCTGCAGATGAGCTGACAAGTCATATCATCGGTGAGATAAGGAGCAGCACCACAGCTGTGTGAAGGAGGTAATGGAGACCCCGTGTTCTCTTCTCATAATCAGCTGGCAAGCACTCAGATCTTACGGCTTCTCTACGTCGTCTTATCTGTGAGTAACACATGCTTGTACAGTGTATTTTGCCGCTGCTGTGTCACAGCTTCTTGGTGTGAACACCTTTTGTCCAAGTAAACATTGTTGGAAACAAGTGCTGAGTCAGCTCATGTCATATTGACATAGCAATACTACAATGTAAATGCAGACTCACGAGAAGCACCTCGCCTGTGAAGACCAGGGTTTGTGAAGGAGGGTTTATTGGCAGAAGTTAAATGAACTATCTATAGTCTGAATTTAGGGCTTTCTATGAACAGTTAGACTGATGAAAAAAAAATGCTTTCGACATTTCATTGCTATTTATACCCAACCTCTTAAAAAAATAAATCACTGAATTATGTAGACCTAGTCCTTCCGTTGTTTTTGGCAAATTAATGAAACAAAAATGAACCCACTTTGAAATAAATGAAGCAATATTTGAGTTGTTATGCTTGAGAAAAAATGTATGTGGATCCAAAGATGGACAGGACTGGCTTCACATACTTCACATACACAAGTCTGTCAAGGAGGCTTTTTAATATTGCGTTTGACGTAGACATTAGGTGTGACACAAAGAATATTAAAACAGTTTGTGTTAATCGCTTTGATTTCTAAATAAGAGGTGTTCACTTTGAAAGAAGGAAAATTTGTATTTTTTTTTTTAAAGCTACTAGGGGCCACTGTAGAGGAGCTGAAGAGCCACATGTGGCTCAAGAGCCGCAGGTTGCAGACCCCTGCCGTAGAATGAGTCCTTTATACCACACAAGGAGTGGTTCGTCTTTCACACACAAGGTCAACCATGTTGTTTGTACATGTTTGTACAATAACACAGAATAGACGAGTCAAACACTGGTCCTAGGGCGGTCTTCTCCTGTTTTCATTTCCCACACACTTTAAGATGTGGTATATTTATTTTTACTTGCATTTAAAAAAAAAAACATTGAGATCGAGATCTCATTGACAAGAGTTCAGTAGCACACGTCTTAATAAATATCACAAATACAAGAAACAGTTTAGAAACAATGAATCACAATAAAACAGTGGTTTTAAAAAGTGCAAACAAATTGACAGTTAACCTTGTCGTCACTGACAGGATTTGGCATGCGTGCTTCTCATTACCGTAACTCCTATAAATCGTTTGTGACATCTAAGAAATTCTAAAACTATGGATAGACGTTCAGGGTGTGACCCCGCCTTTTGCCCTATGTCAGCTGAGATTGGCACAGCACCCCCCACGACCCTCCTGTGGCAGATAAAGCGTTAGAAGACGTATGAATGGATACCGGAAAGCAGAGAACGAGAGCTTTGCATCCGTATACTTGTCATTACAGTAGCCCTCAGGGTGTTTGTGGCGTCAGCTTAACGGTTGAATAACTGTCAGATATTGAAAATGAAAGTTAGCCTTTGAAAAAGGGGCAGAAGCACTCACTCATTGAACATTTTTTGACAATACTACAGCCATAAAATCAAAATAAATCCAGGCGGGCCTGATTATTATGATGGTCATAAGAGGATTAAAGAGCAGGAATTGTGAACACAATAACAATTTTAAGAACACAGGCACTGATCAATGAATTCCTGTTGTCAGATGTAAGGTACTTGTTTGCAAAATGCAACTTCACCCCTAGGTGGCATAAAATCCTGCATTTGGTCCATACAATGTCAGAAAATGTTAAAAATTGTTGATCAGTGTTTCTCAAATCTGGAAATGATGATTTCTCAAATGTCTCGCTTTGTCCACAAACCAAAAAATGACAATGTTTTAATGATTTCTCTGTTATATGGAGCAAAGAAACCACATTTAAAAAGCTGAGAACTTGTTTAAACACTCAAACTGATTCATCGATTGTCAAAATAATTGACATTAATTTAGTACCTAATGTACTTTTTGAGCTAACTTCAAGTCATGGCACCCTGGTATTGTCTCTCTATCATTGCTGCTTATTATAAGGAGAAAACTATTCTGCTGGCTTCATAATGTAATAACAGTTCAAAAGTTGTGTCGTCATGCACTCAGCATTTTGTTATATTACCGGCCAGTTGTTATTGTTACATTATCAGCTCTCGCAGGGCTGATGTTGACTTTAAGAGTCGCCTTCCAGCTGTGTTTGTCCCTCTTTGTTAGTGTCCACTTTGCCATTGCTCTGTTGTGGTTGTGATTCCAGGCAGCGGGGCCACAGCTGTGGTGCAGGCAGCCCTCTGTACCCCCAGACAGGAGCGTGTTGCCATAAAGAGAATCAACCTGGAAAAATGCCAGACCAGCATGGACGAGCTATTGGTGAGTACAACGAATGTGGGCTATTTTCTCAGTGTGCGTTCCCTCTGCCTCTAATCCTTATTGTTGTTGTTCTCTTTGTTCTTGTTGAGACACATACACTGTAAATACACTGATGTCGTGAGAGTTTCTTATTTGAAGGGGAAACAAAAGTCATGACTATAAAGCTGCGATGACCTAATCTCCTGTGATTTGTCTCTCACACAATAGAAAGAAATTCAAGCCATGAGCCAGTGCAACCATCCGAATATTGTCACCTACTACACCTCCTTTGTGGTAAAGGATGAACTTTGGTTAGTCATGAAGCTTCTGAGCGGAGGTAAGCATCACCGTCCAAGCTGCACGGAACTGAATCCCACCTCTCTGGTTTAATAATACATGAATTCTCGGTGAATGTGACGATACACACGAAATTACCTTTTTTTTTGTTACCTAATGCATATGGCTAACACTGCTGTACAAAATAGAATTAAATGATCAAGCAGACGAGTTAAGATAAGATAAGATAGTCCTTTATTTGCAGTCTAGCAGTGGGGAAATTTACATTTTCACAGCAGCAAAGACAGTAAAGAAAAAGATTATAAATAAGAAACATGCATTTCCAAGAAAGTAGAATATAGAACGATATTAACAATATGGCTATATAATTTAATTTGCTGCTTCCTATCTTGCCCAGGACTGCCTTTAAAAACTAAATTAAATCAACATGTATTGTATATCAGAGGTTCTTATTTTTTTGCCAAATAGCAATTTCAAATGAGAAAATTCTGTAGTCATATTTAATATAATGCTTGGACAACCAAGCACGCATTCTAGTCTCCGTTTGTACAACTAACGTCAACTCTAAGACCACAGAAAGCTGTTTTTCACTGCAGTATTTTGACTTTACTTTCCATTTTGGTTAAAGCAGCAACAGCAGCAGCACACTGTTGGCTGTACGCCGTGCTAAATAACACCTGACGTTCCTTTGGACATCTTTATGATGAAGAAACTGCAGCAGTGATGTTAATCAATGTCCGGATTGAGTGTTTGAGGGAAAACTAACAATTATCACACCTAGTAAATAGATTGTGCCTCGTCATAGATATCGATCATGTAATGTTTCAGTGGAACACTGGGGGGATGATTTGTGTTGGGCATTTAAAATGTTCAAAATGAACGGATTCTTTTGTTTGTCTGCTGTGTCCGTCCTCTTTAAGGCTCCATGCTGGACATAATTAAGCACACAAGCAAAGACGAGGACAAAAGACGAGCCCTAGATGAGCCTATTATTGCTACTATATTAAAAGAAGTGCTGGAGGGTCTGGACTATCTGCACAGAAATGGACAGATCCACAGGTAAACGCACGCTCACACGCTTGTTCAAATTGAAAATTAAAGCAAAAACAGATACGTGAACCGTTAAATGCAGTAAGTGCATTTATCGACCACCAGCTCACATGCTGTGTTCCGTCAACGTTCCTGGATTTCAAGGTCATTGAGAGGCAGGCCCTCAGGCAGAGAGATCCAGATAGTAATGGGGGGCTGTGGGATTCGTTCACACGGACAGAAGAATCAATGCTGCACCACAGGTCTTTGATGTTTTCACTCTGTTTGTGTTTTGTTGACCTCAGGGATGTGAAAGCTGGAAACATACTTCTGGGAGAAGATGGATCTGTTCAGATTGCAGGTAGAGTAGAACATGTCACAAAACCAATATCATATAAACACACATGCACTGATTAAAGGAAAACTAAGCAATTATACTTCCTGAATAATAATAGATCTGCACATTCAATGCCTTTGTTGATGATTGAGACTGAGCAAAATTATACCATAATGACTTCCATTCTTCAATTTTAGAGATTATCAGAATCAATCTGCATGCAGATTCCTTCCGACACATTTCATAGATTCGAACCATGCATTACTTATGATTGTCTTTAAGATTTCGGCGTGAGTGCATTCCTAGCTGCAGGAGGCGATATGACTAGACACAAAGTACGAAAGACCTTTGTTGGCACACCATGTTGGATGGCACCGGAGGTGATGGAACAAGTGAGTCACTGAGTCTATACTGTGTCACCTCTAAATTAAAGGAATAATTCACCGACTTGCATTTAGCTTTGTATTAGTAGAATAGGGGCAGTATTTTTGCCAGAGTTGAGAAATATCTTTATTCTTTTCTTTGTTACGTGCCCAAACAGTGACACTTGGTCCTGTTAGCGTAACTGTTAGCAAAGATGGCGGACACCGTTTACATTCTGGGAATGACGTCCCGTCCCCCTACGAGTGGGTCTTTAAAGTGCAGAATTAGCGTTGCAGTTTCAAGCCTCGGACAAAGGCTCGGACCAAGTGTCACTGGTGGGCACGTAACAAAAAAAATATATATATATTTCTCAACTCAGGGGAAACTGAGGTTGGGAAGCACAGTTTTTCAAAAATACTACCCCTATTCTAGTAATTTAAAGCTAAATGCAAATCGGTGAAGTATGCCTGTAAATGTTAACTGTAGGAGACATTGTAAATTGTTCTATTTCATTTCAGTTTGTTAACTGTTTGCATTGTGAGTTCATGGAATTAGAAGAGTTTATTCTGTTTAATTCAGGTACGAGGCTATGATTTCAAAGCGGATATATGGAGCTTTGGAATTACAGCGATAGAGTTAGCAACAGGCTCTGCACCCTATCATCGCTACCCTCCTATGAAGGTGAGTCTTCTACATTTGTGAGTCTGGTGCTTTCTCTAGCAGAAAACAACAATGAGTGTACATTAACTCCACTGAACTGTCTCTGCAAAGACAAAACTATGTATTTGGCAGATATTTCTGCTTTTGCTCAATCCCTCGTATGTGTTGTGCTGCGTTGTGTGGGTGGTTCTGACCATTTTCCCCGTCTTTTCAGGTTTTAATGCTTACCCTACAGAATGACCCACCCACTCTAGAGACGGGTGTAGAGGACAAGGAAATGCTCAAAAAGTATGGCAAATCGTTTAGAAAGCTTATAACTATGTGCCTTCAGAAGGATCCTGCCAAAAGGTTTGCTCCACTTTCCATTCCATTCACATTATCCAGTGAGGAAAGCTGATGTAATAAAAAACACACGATTAACATTCAACAACCATGCTCTACTTTATCTCCAGGCCTACAGCTGCAGAGCTTTTGAAGTGTAAATTCTTCCAGAAGGCTAAGGTATTTGTTTCATGTCAGATATCTAACTTACCATCTTTTCTTTTTTTTGTTTTTAAGTGTTATTATGGTTAAATAAAATGAGTTACATTAGAAAAAGTCCTCAAGGACATTTATTATTGTGGCAGAAAATAAAAAAATCATTGTGTATGTTCTGTGATAATTTATCATTTATAATTTCTCCCAATCGAGTAGAATATTTTTAGGATGATTATTTTGTAACAGAACAGATTTTTATGGCTCATTAATAGGCCGCGATTACATTCACCATTTATTATTGGTAGTTAGATTTTATTTAAATGTTTTTCTTTTCTCTCTCTCTCAAAGAACAAAGAACATCTGGTTGAAAAGCTTTTGTGTTGTGCACCAAAGATTTCTCAGCGAGCTAAGAAGGTATGTTTACACAAACCTCTCCTGTAAAATAACTCAGGTTATTGACTAAACATGAGAAATATTTTTGGCAGCGGGCGTGGATTGACCGAAGTATCTCTTTCCAACAGAGTGTTGCATTTAGAGTCAACAGTAGCTACTCACTGGAACTTTATTTGGCATCTCAAAAATCAAATATTAACACATTAATAGGGTCAAATGGTATAGATATAGTACTGTGTCGGTGTGCATGTGACACAGAGAAACAGGATTTCATTCATTGTTAAGGGCAGGTTAAAGGAAATCAGCACACACACACTTTGCTCAGTTGCCCACAATTTATTGGGAGGAAGTGCAGTTTTCAGGTTCAGCTGACACTGGCTGCACATGAAAGTCCGCATGGATGTCCACAGCAGAAATGGGAGCAGAGGATCATTTCCGAAAGGCACATTGGCCCCACAGTGTGATGGAAATTCACTGACCTGGTCCAGTGTAAATGGAGGGCATAGTGGATAGCCGGGCCTGTGAGTGTGTGTGACGTTAACATTACGCACAAACAGGGCAGAGTATCAATAAGGAGGGAGGCAACTGTTGAGGGAGTGGCAGGGTTTTGTTTAGGTCTGTTGATAACTCATGTGGTAACTGTAGGTATGTGTCTTTAGCGGTAATAACAATTTCTAAACATCTGCATGGATTTTTGTCGGTTTTGTCAACACCGCATATTGCAGCTTCCACTTTCGCCAAATTGGAATGGATTAACAGTCACCTCCAAAAGATACTGCACGAGATTGGGGTCTGAGATGACTCAACAGTATTTATGATTTTGCATAGAAAATACTGTCAGTGGATGAAATATATGAGCCACTGTAAGTCTTTGTAAGTTTTTGCTGATTTGACTTGCAGAGACAAACACTGCAATGCAAGATTCTGCCACCTATCTATTTGAATTATTATTCAGTATAGTTTTATTCCGGTGTTTAAAAGTCTCCTCTCTTTACTCAACCACCTCAACATATTTCCTTTGCCCTTTTGCACGTCTCCTCCTTGGTTTTTGTTCTGTTCCTGTTCTGTTTTTTTTTCTCTTCCCTGTGTGGTTTTCTGTGGTCACAGTAAACACACCATGCAATTCTGCTTCAAGGTAACATCCACTATAGGGGTCAAAGACAGGCAAGACTCGAGGCCAAATTGCTTATACAATACCTTCCTCTTTAAACAGGACTTAAAAGGGACTCTCCTTGAAATGACTCCAGTGAATGAGAAGGGGATGGCAGATCCTCTCGTCAGCTGTCACCAATGTAGTAATTTGAACTTAAATCTAATGAAAAGAGAGAGAAATTTAAGAGTGATTTCCTTCATATAAAGAAGGACATTGTAGGGAAGGAGAAAATACTTTCTTCCACATGCAACAAATGAGTAATAATATGCTGTAGAGTCAAATAAACAGGTTATGTTAGGGTTTATCCCAGAAGCTGCTGTATCAGTCTGGTGAACAGTAACAGTTCAACTAAAGGTCACGGGCGTTTTGAATCTTCCCATCCTTGTGTCGACGTGAGACATCTGTGTTTAGATTTGTCTGTTGTTGTGTTTTTGTATTTCAGAATCTGTATTTTAATAGCAGCGAGTATATTACACTTGAAATTCAGTGAATTTATTGTTTGTGCATCGTTTGCAGAAACACTTACCTTTGAGGACAAATATACATTATTTTGAATTGAATTTAAGGCTTTTGTTATATCAGAATATATATATATTAATGGTCATACAATAAGAACAGTAGGCACAGGTAAGGTGAGTCACCAGCAGAGGGCGCCCTGACACCCACTGTTGAGCTTCCAAATGAGCTAATTTGAGGGTTTATTGATGAAAGATTAGATGTTAATGGGTAACAACCATTGTGGCAGTGTGGTCTTAAATTGATGCATAAAAAAATTAGAGTAAATTGTAAAATTCTTAATTGATATTGGCTTATAATTTGTGCTCCCCTGCACAAATGCTGACTGAATACTGATTTAGTTTAGCACAGATGCTTTTCTAGAGCCTTGATGTGGCACATTCTTGGGTAGTGAGGTCGATATTCATTTTCACATAATATACATTTGCATCGGGGTCATTTTGACAGTTGCATTTTTTGTGTTCCCTGCATTAGCGTCTGTGAGTGCATGTTGATGTTGTCTGTGTGGTCCCGTGTGGCTGTACAGCACTTTGATCTGTGTCTGTTTTGCTGAAGGACCCTGGACTCAAATGGGAGAGCCTTTGTTTTGTGTCAGGCTCGGAAAATAAACCTGACACCACCACCAGACGGGTAGTGCTTCTTTAACTTTGACCTTGTCTAGAGCTAAGGACTTTATTGGAGGCTGGATTGAGTGGCTCACAGCAGTTGTGAGCTGCTGCCTCCTCTGTCTGTAACACTGCAGTGCTCTCATGTCTCACCCTCACTCTGCTGCTCGTCTCACACACTCTGCCAGACTGTAGAGCTGCAGCCGCTTATATGCTTCCTCAGTGACTCTGCCTTATTCGTCTGCTTCATTATGCTGGTTACATTTTGCTGTTGTATGGTGTTTAACCAAGTTTGAATTGTATTAATATCTCTTCTGTGTGGGTTTTTTCCTTCTTCTCTATTGTACTCATTGTGCTATACCCAGCCTAAAACTATGATACCAGGACACTTACATTTATTAACTCATATTAGTCCGACATTTTGACATAGACTACAACGTCTTCACCAGGCAAAGAGGTTTATTACAGATGTGAGTTAAATGTATGCCAACATACAGCTTTTATACTTTTAGGAACATCTATAATGTAAAGAAATAAAAAGACAAAAGGCATGCTTTTACATCTGAGCAATGTCTCATGGGTAGAGCACGGTGTACAGTACAAATGCAGCTGACAAACACGGTGTCTTTAATGTTACTGTGCCGGCTGTGCGTTGTCATCACTCCAGGTGAGGAGAGTCCCAGGCTCCAGTGGTCACCTGCACAAAACGGAGGACGGAGACTGGGAGTGGAGCGACGATGAACTGGACGAGGGCAGCGAGGAGGGCAAGGCGGCAATAATTCAGGGGAGGGTAGGTGACGCGACGCCAAGACCTTGCATGTATCCTCAAATACACAGGAGTTTCATTACGGATGCATGTCACGTCTAACGTGCAAATCAAATAGCCATGCACTGCAACTTTCCCACCGTGTTTGACCCTGTACATTCCCTGCTTCCCTAATCATTTAGCTGTTTAGATAGCAGGTGGCAGATGCTATGTCTCTAAGAGACTCTGTCACGAGGCGGCTGTAATGAGCAGGAAGAAAGCTGCAAGGATGTGAGGCTGGAGGAAGTAGACCGATCCGAGCAAAGGGCTTTTTAAATAACGATATGAACGATGAGATAAATAACAGTAAGTCAGTAAGATTTGATCTGTGTGATAGACTGCGGTGACCTCTCTCCAGGGTGTGCACCGCTTTTCACCCTATGTTAGCTGGAAGCAGATCCATGGAGGATAAAGTGGTAGATGAATGAACAGTAGGTGATATGATGGGGGGATTAGTTGCACAATGTTGACCATCTGCATCCCCAGATTGTTTAGTCGAATAAGTAAAGTCTAGTGTTGTCTTGTTGATATTTAAGCTGAATGATGTTTATGCCCCGACCATGGATCTAAAATATCAGCAACCTGTCTGTGCTGTGTTGATAAATCCATGTTGCTGCCTGTGCATTACACTGATATGTAGTGGAGCCTTTTTTCTCTGTCAGTTTCATATTGGATATGTTGGATGTTCTGTGTATTATAAACTCAAATTTCTTTTTTCTTTTACTATGTTGTAGCTTTTATACTTCTTAGAATAATGCCACATTTATGATTCAAGTACCAACACATGCGGATATTCACTGAAGAGGGAGAGTAGTGTGGATGGATACTTAAACTGTATTATTTTGATATTATACTAATATATTGGATGGTTGTTCCTGAAACACCACCTGCCCTCCATTAAAACATCACCTTTTGCTTAAAGTATTTCTACAGGGTTATATTTTCAGTTTAATTTCAGTGATTCACAGCTCGTTCCTTTCACCAGTTAAATTATTTTCTCATAAAGGTAAAACATAACGTGTATCTGGATGGTTTTGGCAAAAAATGATATTGATATGATTACCATTATGTATTTTCCCCTGCAGTCACGAAGGGTCAAAGATGAGGCCGAAGATGTAAGTTAGTTCTTCTTCTAATACACACTACAATTTATTGTGTAATTACAGTTGAACGTATCCTCTCGTTTGTGTCTTTATGATTTCTAACTGTACAATTTGATACTTTAAAATGAACTTGCCCACCTGACCTTGGTAATCGGTGTTTATTTCACCCAAAAAAACAAACCTGTTATCCAGTTTAATCAACAATGTTGTAACCTGTCAAACAAAGCCGGCATTGATTTTGTAGTGTTTGCAAGCTGAGCTTTTTACCAAGAATGCAATAGCATTTTTGCAATTACGCCTCTCCTTTTATTCCTCCAAGGAGGAGGAGGAGGTGGATGAGGAGGAGGAGGAGGAGGAGGAGGAGGAGACTAACAATGTTCCCATTGAAGGGTTGTCTATTCAGCATCCCGAGGTGAGGGACTCAGCAGCAGCTCTAATTTGTCACGATTGACCTTGATACCACATGATAGTTTGTGTGTTTATGTAAAATGATGTTACTGCAGATGTTTGTGTCTGTGCTCCAGACATTACATATGCTGTGAGCGCCGAAATCTGTTTATGAAAGTCTGTAGAAGAGACAAAGAGAGTCCCTTTATGAGGACTTGTCTTTCTTATGTAGACATACAGCCAGTCCTTATGATGTAAAAGAGTACATTTTAAATTAAGGGGCCTTAAGGTCAGGGTTAGATAATTAATAGTTATGCTTAGAGCGTGTCCTCACAAAATGAATATAATTCAGTGTAATGTTCCCTGAATTCACGGAGACGTTGCTTTGTGTGTGTGTGCACATGTGAATGTCCAGGAGAGATGTTCTCATCAGCAATAACTCAGAGTTAATGATCGTCTGTCTGACTTTGCAGTTCAGAGCCTGGGTGTTTCCCGTCCATAGCCTCTCTGGAACCCATTTTCTCAGGCTACTGTCATTTTTGAAAATGAGGCAAAGCTTATGTGAGGTGCAGTCCTGTGCTCCCACCTGGCAGGAATCCACTCTGACAGCGGCTCAGCAGACATTTCTCATCATTCTCTGCTTTAGGAAGACAAATTTGTCTCGTGGTATTGAGAATGTTGAAGCAGAATGTGTAAAGGCATTCTTCCCTTTCTTTACCCTTTACACGTTTTCCACGTCTGCGATACATAGACACAGTTTATACTGCCCTGTGTACAAAGCTTCTACCCCCCTTTTTCACAGAGAGTGTTTTTGTCTGATGTCTCCATTTATAATGCAAACTTCCTCATCATCAGTTCTGTTTTTTTATGCAGGTTGAACCGTATGAGGATACACCATACATTCAGGGTGCTGTTAACATGGTTCTACGGCTAAGGTGAGACCTGATGTCAGTCTAGTTTCCTTCATCATCATCATATGCCAACACTGACCTGCCAAAACAACTGACCTGGATCTCTCCAGAATCAAAAGCAGTTCAGGAAGCACTATGTCTTTACCTGGTGCTTTACTTCCCAGCTGCTAATGGACATAATGATCTCTGCCTTTGTCACGAATCTGTTCATGACATTTTTTTTCTCACCGGTCCTTTTATTCGGAGGAGAGTGGCTCTGCTCTGTCGTCTGGTTTTCTCTCTCTTGCATAGGTGTCATCATTTTGATTTGATTTGCAGTGTGCATGATCAGAATACATGTGGGGTTTTTTTAACCATTGTTTTTCTTTGCTTTTGGAGTAACAATCTAGCTAGTTTTCTTTTACAAAGGTGGTGGAGGCTTGAAGTAGTGAAAATCTCATATAAGACACTGCATATATCTAAGTGTCACTGTGTGTATTTTAAACACCAGTGGTGTTTGAGCCTGTGAACTTTGCAACAACATTTACTTTTACTTGAGCTTGAGTTGTAAGAAACGCTGTCACGTATTGTTCGGCTCTGGTGTTGGATATGCAGCGCTGTATAGATTGTGTTTAAATCTACTTGTGTTTGAAACTGTAATGTAGAAGGTCTGTTTTGAAGTGCTCAGTGTCTTCACCAAGGACACTTCAGCATACTTACTATCTGTCTTCTATAAAGTAGTTAAAGATAGGTATCTTACCTGAAAATGACTTTGGTAGAAATTGAACTCACTTTTTTAAAATATTACTTAAGTGAAATTCTTAACATATATTACATTTACTGTACTTAAGTATCAAAAGTGATTTTCTGATATAAAATGTACAGAATTTTTAGAAATAAAAGTATTAAAATAGTGAGGAATTATGATTAAACCATGGTGGTTCAGCGGTAGAGCGAGTTGTCTTTCAACTGGAAGGCTGTTGGTTAAATTCCTGGCTCTGCTAGTCTATATGTTTCCTTAAGCAAGACACTTAACCCCATGTTGAAACGTGTGAATGGGTGAATTGCAAAACTATAGTGTAAAGCAGCTCATCGAGACTAGAAAAGTGCTATATAAATAAATACAGACTATTACCAACTCTTCTTCTTCTGATTATATTTGATAGTAACGAGGAACAAAGATAGATAGAGGAAATGTAGTGGAGTAAAAGTAAAAGTTGCTAGAAATATAAATAACAAAGTAAAGTACAGATATGTGCATTTTGTACTCAAATACAGTAAAGAAATGTTTGCACTTTGTTACATTACGTCACTGCATACTAGAGGAGTGAACTGTCAACTTTGTGGTTAGAATGCGTCTCCTTAGCTCTGCCCGCTGCCATGAGAAGTCTCTGCCACCTGCTTTGTGATTCCAGACAGGCTGTTTATGAACATTATAATGAGCTGGTGGAAGCTTGTAATTCAACAACAGCATGACCTTTGAGGACGAGTTGTTCTCCTCTCTCATCGACATTATATATAATCAAGGAAGTGCAGATTCATAACTGCTGAATAATTTACTTCTGCAGAGGTTCATTCAGTGAGAATGAAAAAGTAGGCGCAGCGAACTGGTCCACATTGTTGAAAGTCTGCCTGTGCTCCCTGATGGGCTCGTTGGAGAGAACTCTTTGTTGAGCAAACATGTGAAGGTCCCTCCCCAGGCAGTCAGCTCGCACCAGGAGATGACTAACTGGTTTGTGTCTGGTGAAGACTTATTTCTAACTGTGGCATGAAATTCATTAGATAGAGCACTTTGGCGGTTTGACCTTCTAGGCGGTTTAGACGGGATGTTTTATTTGAATTTGTAGTTTTTCCAGCTCAAACTCAACAGACAGATTCAATATGTCATTGGTAGTAGAGTTGCCACATACGTAGGCTTTATTGCATCCGTGGTAAATGGGTAATTGCTGTCCTATATGGATGTTTATAGGTCACATATTCAGGCTTTAAAGAATGTATTTTTTTTTGTCTTCTTATGTGTTGCCACGGTTATGATTCATTTTATATCGCATTTTTCAATAGTGATATAAAGTAGCGATAATTGTGCAGAAGTCACAAATTAGACAGTTTTTTCTTTTCTTTTTGTTCATAATAATGAGCCAAGTGAACTTTCAACTGTGACATATTTCCAAATTTCACAAATTCAATCTCATTTTGAGTACCTTTTTGCTCAGGCATGTTTATATAGTTTTCCTAGGTTGTTCTGCAAACAAGGATATAAGGACACTCTACTGTATATTGGACATTCTTATAGCCTCTGGTATATACTGTACATTTTAACATAGTACTGGAGATAATGCAGCCGGAGTGCTCTTTGTTCTAAAGGTTAACATAAAAATACTGGTATCTATGTTACTTTAGAGCAAGCTTGTATGAATCTGTCTTTACCAGAGAATCGTATCCACTGTGTTAAATCTAAGCAGCACTAGGCTGTCAGGTCATCGCTGTGGTGGACAGCTCGCACATTCAGTACGAGACGCACACATATGTGATGGACGCCTTCTTAACTAAACCCCAAAAGCTTAACAGTATATTATATCCCACAGAAACGCAAGGCTTTTAAATCCTCTTATATTATCTGGTAGATTACCAAGACCTTTCACTATACCCTCATCTTTGACATACTCTTCAGTATCCAAACTCCCTCTCTCGCCATCTGAACAGCAGACGTCGCCTTGACTTATGTTTTAGTGATTTTTATCAGCATTTAACTTTACTTTTGAATTTCAACTTTGAACAATGTGTGCATTTTAATCCTCCTGTCTGACTTCATGTCTCTTTTCCAATCTTCATGTTTTTACTGGTGAGCAGGATTAGTTTTACGGTATGTTGTAAAGTGAAGAAAAATAAGATTACAGACTAGTATTAGTGTTGTTATTATTATAAGCAACATATCTATGTTAACGTTGATACATTTTGGTTAATTTGTATGTAGTATAAGACAACATTACTTTGTTTTTAAAGGACATCTGTAAAGCAATTACCAATTTCTTTTTTTTTCTTATGTTTTACATAATTAACATTTCCAATAGTGTGAATGGGTCCTAACTCATTTGGACTCACTCAAAGCAATTATGAGCCAAACCCTTTAATCTTCAATGACAGGAGTCTGATCAGTGGTGTGTCACAGCCAAATATTTAGAAGCCGCAATCAACCAGTGTCCTTTCGGTCGTCGTCGTCAAGAGCCTGAATCTTATCGGTTGTCAGCAGCAGTATTTCACTAAACCACGGAAATGTTGGCAAAGTACACGACCGTGAATGTGACACTTTGTCAAGGTTTAAAGACTTAAAGATACTTAATCCATGAATGTAATTTAGTTTAAGAGAAACACAAACACGCAGCAAATTGGTCTCCTTACTAAACTAATAAAGGAAATGAAGGTGATTAGTTTGAGTTTATGATAATATGACACACACCCCCAGTAGCACTGATGGTTGTATCAACAGTTTGGTTGGAACTGGTTCAGTCTTTTTTTAACAGAGGCACTGAGGTCTCCCCGAGAACAGCACTGTCAGCAGTTTAAAGGGGAAGTAATGACTTGCATAATATGCCCGACGATTGGTGCAATGTCATTCGAGCCAAAGTGGCACAAATGCAGACTGAGTTCACTGACTGGAGCCCAGATGTGACATTTCTCCAAGTTCTTGATAATAAAGGGCATCTGTAGAAAAAGTGAAATGTCAGGTTCCCGCTCCTGAAACGCGTCCCTGTTAACTTTTTGAAAACATCAATCTATATCTGTGATATCAGCAATGTGGTTTCAATGAGAGATTATTTGAGGCCCGAAGCGTGTTTGTCACCTGCTCTTATCCTTTCATTTGTTGTGGAGTCAAACAAGTCCAACATTTGTCAGATCCCATCCACCTCCACACAGGCATGTCAACTATAGCCCATAGATGTCACCAGTCTGTCACCAGTCTGTCACCAACTCTCCCCCTCGGGATTATTATACGGACTATTTTTAGGGTTGTTGACTTGTATTTGGACAAAACTGGAATGTGGCGTGTCGTTGCCTTTCACACAAAACTTCACATGGACAGCCACTTGTAGGTTAGTCCAAGATACATTTAATTCAAATAATGAAAATAAAAAATTCCAATAAAAACAATACCTAGAGGTAGAAATAATGACTTAAAATTCTGCAACTTGACAACATTATTTTTCCTGTCATTTATATTAAGCCCCAGTGTTTTAGTGTTCATGATGTGACTGCCTGAAGTACTTGTATTTCTCTTGTGGATTCAGGTGTTTGCAATGCCTTTTATGAACTTTATATATTCCACTCATGACAGTGAATTCTATTGTATGACTTATATTCTCATTATGGCTGTCAATAGATAAAAAAAAAAACCCAAAGAAGTGACTGTTTCTCGGATAATTTCCGGCTTTCATGTCAGAGGTCAGCGCACAGCAGAAGTTGCATTAATTGCGTTATACTATTTCATCGCGTGATTCTCGGCTGTATTAGTCACAACGATTAGCGCGTTAACTTTGACAGCCCTAAGCGTCATACATGCCTGCAGGTTGGTTGGTTGGCCAGTAGGCTGTACTGTCAGTCACCTTTGAGACACACTGCACTGCACAGCAAAAACAAACATTGACATCATCAGTAACAGATCGCTCTCAAGGTGAATCAACCACTCACTATTATGTTTGTTTAAGAACATCTGTAAAAGTGAAGCCTCCATTTTCCAGTGGGACTATGCGTCATACATCATCTCACATACGCACACGTTAGCTCACACTGTGCCAGAAACAAACCTTGGCATTTGGCGTCGGTGGGTGAAAATGTTGATATTGAACTGTGAAAGCATAATATCCTCAGAGTGTTTTATAATAAGGTTCTGTTAACTCTCCCACAAACGTGATATACTTTATACCTGATCCCACACGGTCCTGATGTAATCTGTTGCTTTCTTATCACCCACTGCTGCCTGTCTTGTCTGTGGAGAGTGGTGCTGTTTACGTCCATCTGCGTCATCAGAAAATCTATTAAATTTCTTACTGCATGAACTCCAGTTTTTCTCCTAACAAACTCAGTATGTAATATCTTTGTGTGCTTTGAATGATGGGTCTAATCTCACCTGAAATGAGGGCAGCTGTGTTCTTTATTGAGTCACACTGTAAACCTGCTCCCACCATAGTTCTCCTGGGTGACGGCACAGAGGTGTCCTACCTTTTCCCAGACACACACACACACATTTTAAAGATATGTTATTGATATTTTTTAATTTAGCAGACACTTTTATCCAAAGCAACTTACAACAGAGAAAGAAAGAAGCAATGTCCCATGACAGGGAGTGCTGTTCAACTGAATACCGGCACCGCATCTTATAAAATATCTGCATCAATATTTATTGGTTGAATATTAGAGGCAACAATTCCACAAGCAGACGGACTTGACTGTTACCTACAGCAACACAAACAATGAGCATCTCCTGTAATCTTCACCTTACAGCAGGTTATGCCCGCCACTGTGATTCGTGCACATTTATTTGTACGTTTCCGTTAATTGTGCAAGCTGGGAGTAAAAGTGTTTGCTGAGAGTTGCTTTGGAGGCTTGTGTGAAGTTAACGGCTTGATCTGCACATTTTTTATTTAGTCTATATTTGTGTGGGAGCTTATCATACTTCATCATACTTGTGTTTTCGTGGGTAAATACGATTTCTCCGTATGGTAAATTCTCAGTGCTTCCGTTGAGCTCAGAACACGATAGAGTTCTCTACTGGTTCAGCATCATCCAGCTCCAGCCGAAGCTGGTGAAAATAATAGTCTCTGCAGCTGAAGTGGTGGATGATTGAGAGCAAAGCAGAAACATTAGTTATTTACCCTGCTGTTTGTTATCATGTTTGCCTGGAAATGGTGACATGTTCATTTGAAGTCTTTGACTTTTATGCTGCCCCCAGGTGGCCAAAATCAACAAAAATTTTGAAGGTGTGGATAGACTATCAATAATTGGACTCTCATTTTAATCCACATTTTGCCGAGCTCACTGTTGTGATCCTGCGGTATACATATGATGAAGAGAGCTGCAACGCATTTAAAGCTGACATTTTTGAGTACTTTTTTTGTGCAATTACACCCACTCATCTTTTGCTTTTAGGAACTCTCGAAAGGAGCTGAATGACATCCGCTTTGAATTCACTCCAGGACGTGGTAAGAGAGATCAGCGTGGATTGATTTGTGTGCTATTCCCATTGTAACAACATTTACAGGCTTTGAGACTTGTGTTGTGTATAATGAGTCAAGGCGGTATTTGTAGTGGGAACGCTCACGACAGTGTCTAATTCAGTTTATGACCTGATAAGTGGATTCTTACATACCCATTCATTTTTTTCATTATTCCCTCACAAGACACTGCTGAGGGCGTTTCCCAGGAACTTTTCTCTGCCGGTCTGGTCAACGGGCATGATGTGGTCATCGGTAATGTTACACTTCTTTATTCAAGAAGTCTTTAAGACTTTACTTAAAGAGTGTTATGTACAGAGTTGTGCACATTCTAGGATTTGTGTTGATGTTGTTTTTGCTGTTCATAGTTGCTGCCAACCTTCAGAAGATAGTAGACGACCCAACTACCTACAAAGTATTGACCTTTAAGCTGGTGAGTCTTCAGTTGACTGATGGTTGATGACATATTTCTCGTCCGGAAATAAACTTGTAGGACGAAAGCTGCCACCAAGGGACAAAGAATTTATTTACGGCTGTTCTGTTGGTTCAGCAGACATTAACTGAGTGGCTGGCTCAAACTAAATGTGTACATTTCAACAGAAAAGGGGTATTTTTGACCCTCTGGTCCATTTGACCGACAGCGTGCACTGCACATATTTTGTGAAGGAAGAGCCTCAGCAGATAGGATTTGTGCAGGTGTCACTGAATTCTTGCTGTTTAAACCTTTAGTAATATTGATAAATTAATGAAAGTCAAAGGGCTCCTTGAAATTGAGGTCCGTCTAATTTATATTTATTATTACTATAATAATACAAATTAAACTTTTAGAATAATAGCTTTGTTTCTCTTGTATATACTATATGATTTTTCTATTCTGTGGGCTCTGTCAAGCAATACTATCAGACCCAGACGGATTGAGGAGAAGAAGAAGAAGCATTTATCCCCACAATTCTTTACAAGTGCATAATTTACCTTTTAAACTGTTCACGCACACTTCTTGTGTTTTCAGTCAAACTCATACCAACCCATTTGCCGTTACCGGCTTTACTAGTGCAATGTTGAATGTTTATTTCTCTTGAAATAAAATGAATCAACTGCCGTGCGCACTGCAGGAATACCGGCGGGAGAAACGAGATTTAAATACAGCAATACAGAGGAACACACACAGAGAGAGTTGTGTGGAACCAGGATTTTATTAACAACTATGTACATATGTAACAAATGTTTTTTTTTTTATTATTCAACACCTATACACTACATAAAAATGTACTTTAGTGCTGATCAGGTCTGCATCAGAAAAATCTGCCCTGTGAAACTAGTTTCTGTTGTTCCTTTTCTTTGTGATATTCGTGGAAATACTAAATTAGTGTCATGATGAGGAACTGAGGAATGAAGGTCTGACACAGTTGTCATCCAACAGCAGCAATGGTTTCTCACTGTAAGCATCAATCATTACATCAAACACAGTCACTGGTCACCAGTGATCCTATAGTCATCTATAATCACAGCAGAGGAGTGGCTAACAGTAACTGCACATTACATATACATATATACCACTTCAAGAGGTCACCTTTGCAAAATTATTAGAGTAAAAAATTATATTGTGGGAAAAAAAATCAAGCAGTAATATTAACCTTGTTGGATTTGACAAAAACATGTCAACTATAGGTTTTACTGACCTTTTACTGACCCTGAAACAAACAAACAGAGCTTTACGGACCGACCTCTCTGCCATGTTGGAGGTAAATGACAAGTCAGAGTGTGGGCAGTTCTGAGAAATACCATGTTCATATGTAAGCATTGCATACACTTCATCAGTGATTCACTGCAGGGCGTAAAATCCTCACTGAGGCTCTGCTGTTTCTCTCCAGCAGAAGAGTTACAAGTGCAGTGTGACAGGAAACCAGGAAGTGACAATAATTACCCTCAGTCGGGGAGCAATTCATGACATCTTGTGCAGACAATTTATAGCGTGGGTGGCACCCGAGCAGCTTTACGGCTTACAAAGAACACCGACCTGTTTTAATAAGAGTCCCACCATGTTGATCAGACAGCTGCAGGACTTTCAGATCCCCAGAGAGACGGAGTGCAGGTGTGAATCGATGGAGGATGGCAGGTTAAGTCCACCGCTTTCTGCAGAATTGCTGAACGGAAAAGGAACAGTGAACGCCGACAAATCTTTTTTAGCCGGTATAAAAATTGGAGACTCCACTGTCAGTAAAATAAATACTGTGCTTTATTAGTGGGAGCTGTGATTATTTAACAACTTTCTCCAAAACAGTGGAAATAAATATACTGCCTTCATGGCATTTACTCCCTTAAGCTGTCCGCCAGGTTTTAAACTCTGGCTTAAGGGATTTGCTCCCATTGAGCCACAAGAGCATTAGTGTGGTCGTGTGGACCGATGCTGGTAGATAAGGCATCGTTTTAATTTTTCTGTTTTATCTGAAAGGTGTTAAATGGGCTTAATCTGTATTTATATAGCACTTTTTGGTGACCACTCAAAGCTGCTTTACACTACAGTTTTACCATTCAGCCACTCACGCACACACACACACATTTCACGCTCTGCCAGCACAGGCGTCAGCACCAAGGACACATCGGCACGTAGACTAGTGGTGCCCGGAATCAAACCCACAACCTTTGAGTTGAAAGAAGACTCGCTGAGCTACCCCAAGTTCAGCCAGTTATGTCCAGAACTACATTTGTACACATTAAAACTGTTGTGTAACTTGTTCCTGGAACTAGTGGGACGAACTAAACCAGGTTATATTGATGTTTACAAACTGAAAAGAGATTAGGTTGAAATAGTTTTTATTTAATTGTGTTTAATGTTGGAGGCAGACACTTTTCTAGCTACATTTTGGCATTGCTCTTAAACTCACTGGGCCTTTGTGTGATTCTTTAAGCTCTTCAGTATCCCTTTGTGTTTGTACCTGTCCACCAAAATGTGAGTAGATGAGGCATAATTCCTCCTAATACTAGTCAGTGCGGCATCAGAAATAATTCTGATGTTGAGTAATTCAAGCACAAACCCAGATTGTTGTCATAGTTATGAGAATACTGCAGAGAGACTTTATTCTGTGAATTATTGAGTGCACTAGCGGTTGTCCAGTCCCCCAGGTAATCCAGAGTTTGACACTACATCTGTTGTGGAGATTTTGCAGCATTAGCCTTGGTGATGATGACATTCACAGTGTCAGGATGCAATGTAACGTTGCCCCGCTGACACACTCGGTGTTTTCCCTTCTTGCTCAGGCGTCCGGCTGTGATGACACGGAGATCCCCGACGAGGTGAAGCTCATCGGCTTTGCACAGCTAAGTGTCAGCTGATGCTCTCTTTATGCCTGAACCAGGTGAGACCGTTCAGGGCAGACTGTGGAGAACGCGACCGCTTCCTGCAACAATCTCCCAAACACCCTTCCTAAAAGAAAATACTCTCTTCCTCCTCCTCCTCCTTCACTCCTTTTCACCTTCCCTGAGGCTAAAACTTGGCACAGACTTCCCTGCTCACTGAACCCCCCCGCCCCCCCAATTTTTACCTTAACAACATTCCACCGCACAGCACACAAGAGCAGGATCAGGATACAGCCTAGGAACCTAAAGATGTACTCAGGTGGTGAAAGATGTATTAAGATGTAGCTTTGAATGTTCTATTTATTTTTTATTTGGTTTTGTTTTATATCCCATTACCTCTGTGTTCCACAAAGCTCTATTTATTGAAAATCAGAAGATATTTTTTATTTTACTGCTGTTTTGTTGCCTTTCTGCATGGAGTATGCATGTTCTCCTCGCGTGTGCGTGGGTTTTCTCCGGGTTCTCCGGTTTCCTCCCACAGTCCAAAAACAAAAACATGCAGATTTGGGGATTAGGTAAATTGGACACTCTAAAATTGTCCGTGAGTGTGAGTGTGAGCGTGGATGGTTTTATTGTCTCCTTGTGGCCCTGTGATGGACTGGCGACCTGTCTAGGGTGTGACCCTGCCTTTCGCCCTATGTCAGCTGGGATTGGCACCAGCGTCCCCCCGCGACCCTCATATGGAGGGTAAAACGGTAGAAGATGAGTGAGTGAGTGCTGTTTTGTTGTCACAATGAAAACAAATTTACTTTCACTCGCATCTCATGGACCCATTCATTAGTGATTGTCTGAGGTCTGTGTCACAATGTAAGATTTATTTAATCTAAAGAGGGCAAGCACACTTACATCATAACATAATGAATGTCGAAAAAGAAAAATAATTGTATTTCTTTGTCGAGATGTCTTTTGCATTGAGAGGAAGAGAACCATTTGCTTTTAAGTGTGCATTAAAAAAAACGAGACCTGGATGTTACTGTGTATAATTTGTGTTAATGCTTCAAAATGCTAGAGGTGCCTTGTTCATTTTTCTGTGCCTAAGGAAGTAGTTAGTGATTGAGACCACACAAAGAAGAAAACCTGATTTCCATTTCAATACATTTATCACAGTCCACATAAAGTATCTTAATGAGACAAGCTACAACGCAGAGTGTGTGACCCCAGACTCGAGAGTTGAGATAAACTAACGTGTGTGCTCTTGTCACCAGAAAACTTTGCTCATGTAATCCACTCTCTGGTTGACGTAGTTTCAGATTTCAGGCTACTAGACTAAACCACGACCGCTGAATCTCCTCACTCTGTCCTGCTGCACAACAAATCTCTTCTTTCTTTCTTTCTTTTTTGTTTTGTTCCCCAACAATGTAGTAGTTACTAAACATGTACTGTACAACAAAGCATCTTGAGGATGAAACCAAAAGGGTGACGAGCCATGTGTTTGTTCAAACAAGTCAGATTTATTTAAGTATTAAGGTGGTTCATATGAACTTGTACTAAATTCTTTATTTTATGAAGTAATTTATTGTGTTTTCTATGTACAGTATGTGTACCATTTTAGCATATTATCCCTGTTCACTCTCTATAATCAGCCCATGTCAAATTTCTGATGAGGAGCTACAAATAAACTATTGCTATTATTTAAGAAGTTTGGAGTTTGGTGTTTTTTAATATTAGTCAACGTAGAGTTAACCTGGTGTGGTCATGGTTTTGTTGTGCATGCAATATTCATTGACTGGCTTAAGTCTTATGTCTCCCAGTGCTACTTTTATATTACATTATAGTATTTCTAAATAGCTCTAAATCATTCTGAACACCCTACTCTAAGACTGTGGCGGCAACAGTGTACACACTAAAATAAGCAAATATCATCTGCAAATTAAGGGACAACAAGTATAAAAGCAGTTGTATAACTTTTTTTTAATAAAAAATGTATTTATATTTTTGTATAACTTTTCAATATAAAAAACATACAATATGCAACAATAACCCTTTGCAGGATAGATGTTTTCACAGTAACTGTCATTATAGCTTAATCAAACTTGAAAAGGAAGGTTTTTGGACATGAACGCCAATTTTTTAATTTTTATTTTTAACTTTTATTATCTTTTGAGAAACAAAAATGTTGCCATCAGAAGCAGTGATTCCATGATTGCTATTACACCAAATGCATATCGTGATCCTACATCCAGTTTTACTGTAGCAGTGCAGATTAACGCATACATACAATTATGACACCGAGGTTCGCTCTCAGAGGAACTGATGATCAGAAAATAATCTGCAGACGTTCAACACAACCAACAGTAGCAGCTGGGCTAATGAGGAGCTGGTGGCAGAGAACAATAACACAATAAAACAACAACAATATAAAACAGAAAACACAGCAGAGGCAGGGTAATACCTATAAATAAGTAAATATAAACATCAGGCAAATTCATGAAAAAGACCATGTGGTGAATCCAGCTTTCTGTACCAAATACTAAGGGAAATTACTGATTTAAATCTGTTCAGAGATTAATTATATACTATAATTTTCAGCCTCTTATTTAATATTTATTCATAACAAAGTGCAAAAAGGTGAGAGAGCAGCATTGGTGCAACACTAGTTTTATTTTATCAGATTAACATTTGTATTCTCATTAAATTGTAAATAATACTTGTTATAAAATGTGTAATATTATAGCTGTAATCATTGATACTGTGTTGTTTCCCGCACAGTATTACTCTTCTGGCTCATGCCGTACAGTAATATCAGGTGCTGAGTCATGGCGATTCAGTGTCTTGCCAAAGGACACTTTGCTGTTGTTAGTGAGAGCGCTTGAACCAAGGTCATCGCCGTGACTAAAACACTGTCACTCCCCATTAGGCCACACTACTTAAAGGTCCAGTGTGTAAGAATTAGTGACATCTAATGAGGTGACAATACAGAGGGAACAAAGGGAGGACTCCTCCACTAATGGCACTTTCCTTGACAAATGTTGGCGATAAATGCATGTTTTTGGCATTTTTTAAAAGTTTTTAACTGATCTACATTTCAGCATTGTTCCGTTGGATTCTTCTGTTGGACGTCACGCTCATGACTCTTCCAGTGATTACACTTTCTGTCAAAAAAAAGTACCAGGTACTATCGTTACTGGAAAAACAAAGCACATCAGGCCGATGTAGTACACTCGTATCAGAAAGGATATAAACACTCCCCTCAAGTGAATGTAAAATCTTATTCTATGGCTACGAAAACCAAGAGTTTTAAAAGTGATTATACGCGTATACAACTATACCTATGGGGAGTATATTCATATTTAACCAGTAAACTCTCCTACATTTTACACACTAGACCTTTAATGCTCAAAGCTGATAGATTTTGACTTTTTAACTACAGTATATGTGAGCGTAATGCACTTTACAAGCCCCATGCATTCACTAACAATCATGAGGTGCAATCAGCAGAAACAGACAGCTATGGGTAGCGATGGGAACATCTATCATGTGATGGAGACTTGTAGCAGCCCTCAATGGTTTACATTAATCAGTTCAAAAAGGAACAAAAAAAAAATATATATGTATATTGTTCAGTTGTCCTTATGTCCACTAACATCTCAGGTGCTTCTTGCTGGACATATCATTCCAAATGCGGTGCATCTCCTCCGGCGAGATCTGGTGGACCGTGATGACGCGTCGATACCTGCACAGACTGTAGGCCATTTTCCAGTGATTGAAGCCACTGTTCTGAAAAGGGTGTATATCCAGTTTACGCAAACACAATCCCACATACACGTCCTCCAGGTGCAACAGTCTCGTGTGAAGTGAAGTCTTGAAGATTAGCTCAGCCACGTCTGCCGAGAACACGTATCCAGTGCCCGAACAGAAAGGTGGGTACTTACTGTCAGGATACAAGTCCCTGGACATGTACCACTTACTGCGCATGTCCCTAATGGGTCCACCGTTGATCACATAGCCGGTGAAATATCGTCTTCTCGGTTTAGTGGTGGGCTTCAGGAGCTTGTAGATCAGGTTGTCCATGTTGACAAAGATGTCACTGTCTGTCTTCATGACATACTGTGCTTTGGGGCAGAAGGTAGCCACCCAGCGCATGCCCATCATGGTCTTGAGAGTGAGGTTGTGGTAAGAATCGATGAAGTTCTCGACCACAATGTCGTGAAAAATCTGACTCTCCTGCTCCACCATGCGGTTCAGGACGGAGTCGGTGTTCCAGCCGAGCAGGAAGATGGTGAGGACACGAATGTCACTGAAGGTGCTCTCATCCCCCCAGGTTTCCCGGATGGCTTGCCTTGCATCAAACTCCTTGTGCGTGGTGCTGATGAGGATGACCAGGAAGGGAGTGACACTCTCGCACTTCTTGGGTTCGTTGATCACAAATTCGTAGGCGTGTGGGTTGAGGGGGCGGGCGCGGATGTTGCTGAAGGAGATATTTTTGTGGGGCTTCGCCGCCTTGCGTACGGACACAGACATGTGGCCGACGTAAGTGGACGTCGGACGAGATATACTCAAGTACCAGAGAGCGCTCGCCCAGCAGACCACTGTCAGCAGGTATAAACATGACACCTTTGAGGGCATCATGCTGCATGTAGGTGAATTGTGATGAGTTGGATCTTATAGGGATTTCTTTCCATTAGCAATGTTTCACCCAGCAATGCAGCATTAAGCTGCTCCGGCGTGCAGTTTGACATTAATTGAGAGTAATATATTACTTTAGAGAGAAGCGATGCTGTTTCTGTTTCAAGGCAAAGGGCTTTAGAAGTGAATGTCCAGTTTGTCTTGGTGACACAGCAGGTTCTCCATTTACATCTGAAAGAGAGAAAAGGAATAAACCATGAATAGCCATGTCCGAAAATCATATTTCCCTGTTCAGTCAGCAGTGGCAACTCAAAATATGAACAGAAGCCATCTTAAACGTTGCTATCAGCAACTACAGCAAGTCAAACAAACCATTAAAATGCTACTCTGATGATCCAACAAATCAAACCACAGTCAGTGAGGAAACACAGAGAATGAATCGGTGTCTGAATATCAGAAATCCTCGCAGGGTCTTTTCTAACACTAAACTGTTCCCTCAGAGTGAAATCTACTGTGAGATTGAAAAGAACAGAATTGAAATCGATATCTAATACATTTCACCACTGAATGACGCACGAGTGGGAAAGACTGGTGCCATCAGCCGTCTAGAACAGAAGCCAGACACATTTCTTTTGTTCATTTGCAGAGGTTTAGTCATTATTCATCAGCAAGTGTGAGGATTGTCTGCATAGTGTCTAATCCATGTATGGTTTGTAACGGGCCTGTATCATAGTACTGTACATTCATTCATTCAGTTTAGTTTCCTTATCCCTCTCACTTTGAATGACAACAGAGAACATTTACAGTTTACTAAGGATGAGCTCCTCATAATGAATCTTTAATGAAAACTTATAAGGGAAACACAATAATTACAGTGATGTATTACTACAGCTTCAGGAGTTTTGGCTCCTGATTGAATAAAGTGCTGTGGAGTCCTCAAAAAGTTTCTCCTTACTGACCAAAAGTGTGATAGCTGTAGTTAATTAACATGTAGTTCAACAAAAGGATTTACAGTAACTTTAACTAAAATCGTGTAATACACTCGTGCCTATAGCCTCATAACATATACTGTTAAATTTTAAAGTCTTGTACAAATGTTAACATTATTTCACTCTCGTATTTGAGTAAAATGAAGCCAAAGACACTGATTACTGTTTTTGTTACACATTCACATTAAAGTAATAATAAAGGGATAGTCCATATGAGTTACTGACATGTTAACACGCAGACGCTTCTTGTGCTCAACGATAACATAGCTGCCGATAAGGACAGGGAAAAATGCCACAGGTTTTAGTCACGAAAACAAAATACTCACCTTATAAACTATATGCCTATATATGGAAACTGCTCACTCTCCCTCAACATAGTCCACGGATACTTTTTTCAATATCGTCCCAATAACTTGTATCACTTATATTTATCATAACTATCAATACCACATATATATTCTATTTTATCTCACTGGGACACAGGAGCTGCCAGACTCTTGTACGTCACTTGCCCTTGTAGATGGAGTATCAGGTAGTGTGAACAGTGAGCACTAATATCTGCTTCTGGGCCGATCTATGGAAATGATGGCACATGATACTTCATACACTTAAAAAAATCCCTTAAAAACCTTGGCAAAGTGAATCATAGCTAAAGCTGTCAGTGTTGACAGTATTACAATCATGGCACAAAGGGAACACTAAACCCTGATATGCTTCTCCCCTGAGGTTTTCCCTCTCCCCTCCGTTTGTTCAGTGCTGCACTGCTGTAACTTCTGCCTCTTCCTGAGCTGACAGATGTTTGGCATGTCTACTTTCTGAGCAGCCCATTCTGCAGCGTGCACACACTGACATTTTTGTCAGTGCTTCAGCACAGGTGGCTGAGCACCTAGTGTTAGCACTCAGATCATGTATCCAGGCTGTCTCTGACTTCTCTTTTCATCCTGGGAAGACAGATCACATGGTACACTTCACAAGGGAATGGCCATAATGCAATGAATATCTACATTTGCATCTTCAAAGCTGAAGAGAAGTGACTGTGAGTAGCTTCTACTCCGAGCAGACAAACCCAGCCATAATGACGTGAATTGAATTCCGTTTAGAGACCTGAAGTGCCACGACCTGCAGACTAGCAATTTTGTAAACAAAGGTACTTGGTTGGACTACACACTGTGCCATTAAGATACATACTGTATACAGTTCCTTTTTTAGTAGAGGTTGGCATGCATACTATATGACGAACACTTATCTTGCATTGTGACGACAGATCTAATGTTTTATTGTGGCAGCTTCGGAAAATAATTGGAAACTGTTTTTTTTTTTAAACAGAACCTACTAAATTCTAGTAGCAACACTTGAGTCCAATTTAAGACTTTCACAGACAAAAAAAATACAGAAAGAAATAAAGAATAAAGAAAAATACTGTTTTCATTAAAACACAGTTTTTTTTCAAAGTAATTTTAGAAATGTTTCTGCAATAGTTTAACAACATAATATTATGGAAGTCAACTATTCAACCACAGCAGTTAACTCTATGTTTATTATAAATTATTCACAGTAGTGGGAAAAGCACAAGTTTGATCAGGTAAAATAAACCCAAGCTTCTTCTTTTTTTACTCATTTTTAATCCACACGTGTAGATTCTTCAGCATTGCAGTGCAAGCATCTCTTGTTGTTTTTTTGTCCCATAACTCCTCCTGGAGCTTTGAGAAAAAACTATAAAATTATTGTCAAATTTTGGACGTCATAGTTTAGTATGATGTCCACAATTTGACAAAACTGTCATAGTTTTTTGACGACATACTATATTATGACTTTTTTGACTGATTTTGGACGACATACTACACTATGACTTTTTTTTGACCGATTTTGGACGACATACTTTACTATGACTTTTTTGACAGATTTTGGACGAAATACTATATTAGGACTTTTTTGACCGATTTTTGGACCTAAAT